>NC_134485.1:184626514-185271297 GCF_040206685.1 Ascaphus truei
GCGTCTTTCACTCTTCCCGAGGGACTTAGAAGAATTTTGTGATATTTTTTATTAAAATGGTGTATAAGGGTATATATATAAATATATTTTATGCACTGTATATGAGCTGGCGATTTCTAAGTCTGTGGTTCCGAGAGGTGGTAACCAGGCTCACTAATAAAGGTCAAGCCACTTGGCTGCCAGAATGACCTGCTTCAGCACAGACCAGAAAGGCATTGTGATAAGCGTATCCCCGGTATAGTCAGGGGTTAATGGGAGTCGTCCCCGTCCCCCCAGTATACGCCCAGAACCATGGACCCGGTATTTGTGGTTCGGACTGTCTCCAATCAGCCATAATGTTGTGAGAGTGAAATTATGTCTAAGTCCAGCTTTGGTACATTAGAAGCAACTCTGAAACTTAACCTAAGCGTTTTTCGAAGCTACTTTTTGGCTAACTTCTTATAGGAAGGTCTAGGAGCTCTGAAAATGAATGTGCGCGTCTTTCACTCTTCCCGAGGGACTTAGAAGAATTTTGTGATATTTTTTATTAAATTGGTGTATAAGGGTATATATATAAATATATTTTATGCACTGTATATGAGCTGGCGATTTCTAAGTCTGTGGTTCCGAGAGGGGGTAACCAGGCTCACTAATAAAGGTCAAGCCACTTGGCTGCCAGAATGACCTGCTTCAGCACAGACCAGAAAAGGCATTGTGATAAGCGTATCCCCGGTATAGTCAGGGGTGAATGGGAGTCGTCCCCGTCCCCCCAGTATACGACCAGAACCATGGACCCGGTATTTGTGGTTCGGACTGTCTCCAATCAGCCATAATGTTGTGAGAGTGAAATTATGTCTAAGTCCAGCTTTGGTACATTAGAAGCAACTCTGAAACTTAACCTAAGCGTTTTTCGAAGCTACTTTTTGGCTAACTTCTTATAGGAAGCTCTAGGAGCTCTGAAAATGAACGTGCGCGTCTTTCACTCTTCCCGAGGGACTTAGAAGAAATTTGTGATATTTTTTATTAAAATGGTGTATAAGGGTATATATATAAATATATTTTATGCACTGTATATGAGCTGGCGATTTCTAAGTCTGTGGTTCCGAGAGGTGGTAACCAGGCTCACTAATAAAGGTCAAGCCACTTGGCTGCCAGAATGACCTGCTTCAGCACAGACCAGAAAGGCATTGTGATAAGCGTATCCCCGGTATAGTCAGGGGTTAATGGGAGTCGTCCCCGTCCCCCCAGTATACGACCAGAACCATGGACCCGGTATTTGTGGTTCGGACTGTCTCCAATCAGCCATAATGTTGTGAGAGTGAAATTATGTCTAAGTCCAGCTTTGGTACATTAGAAGCAACTCTGAAACTTAACCTAAGCGTTTTTCGAAGCTACTTTTTGGCTAACTTCTTATAGGAAGCTCTATGAGCTCTGAAAATGAACGTGCGCGTCTTTCACTCTTCCCGAGGGACTTAGAAGAATTTTGTGATATTTTTTATTAAAATGGTGTATAAGGGTATATATATAAATATATTTTATGCACTGTATATGAGCTGGCGATTTCTAAGTCTGTGGTTCCGAGAGGTGGTAACCAGGCTCACTAATAAAGGTCAAGCCACTTGGCTGCCAGAATGCCCTGCTTCAGCACAGACCAGAAAGGCATTGTGATAAGCGTATCCCCGGTATAGTCAGGGGTTAATGGGAGTCGTCCCCGTCCCCCCAGTATACGCCCAGAACCATGGACCCGGTATTTGTTGTTCGGACTGTCTCCAATCAGCCATAATGTTGTGAGAGTGAAATTATGTCTAAGTCCAGCTTTGGTACATTAGAAGCAACTCTGAAACTTAACCTAAGCGTTTTTCGAAGCTACTTTTTGGCTAACTTCTTATAGGAAGGTCTAGGAGCTCTGAAAATGAATGTGCGCGTCTTTCACTCTTCCCGAGGGACTTAGAAGAATTTTGTGATATTTTTTATTAAATTGGTGTATAAGGGTATATATATAAATATATTTTATGCACTGTATATGAGCTGGCGATTTCTAAGTCTGTGGTTCCGAGAGGGGGTAACCAGGCTCACTAATAAAGGTCAAGCCACTTGGCTGCCAGAATGACCTGCTTCAGCACAGACCAGAAAGGCATTGTGATAAGCGTATCCCCGGTATAGTCAGGGGTTAATGGGAGATGTCCCCGTCCCCCCAGTATACGACCAGAACCATGGACCCGGTATTTGTGGTTCGTAATTGTCTCCAATCAGCCATAATGTTGTGAGAGTGAAATTATGTCTAAGTCCAGCTTTGGTACATTAGAAGCAACTCTGAAACGTAACCTAAGCGTTTTTCGAAGCTACTTTTTGGCTAACTTCTTATAGGAAGGTCTAGGAGCTCTGAAAATGAACGTGCGCGTCTTTCACTCTTCCCGAGGGACTTAGAAGAAATTTGTGATATTTTTTATTAAAATGGTGTATAAGGGTATATATATAAATATATTTTATGCACTGTATATGAGCTGGCGATTTCTAAGTCTGTGGTTCCGAGAGGTGGTAACCAGGCTCACTAATAAAGGTCAAGCCACTTGGCTGCCAGAATGACCTGCTTCAGCACAGACCAGAAAGGCATTGTGATAAGCGTATCCCCGGTATAGTCAGGGGTTAATGGGAGTCGTCCCCGTCCCCCCAGTATACGACCAGAACCATGGACCCGGTATTTGTGGTTCGGACTGTCTCCAATCAGCCATAATGTTGTGAGAGTGAAATTATGTCTAAGTCCAGCTTTGGTACATTAGAAGCAACTCTGAAACTTAACCTAAGCGTTTTTCGAAGCTACTTTTTGGCTAACTTCTTATAGGAAGCTCTAGGAGCTCTGAAAATGAACGTGCGCGTCTTTCACTCTTCCCGAGGGACTTAGAAGAATTTTGTGATTTTTTTTAATTAAAATGGTGTATAAGGGTATATATATAAATATATTTTATGCACTGTATATGAGCTGGCGATTTCTAAGTCTGTGGTTCCGAGAGGGGGTAACCAGGCTCACTAATAAAGGTCAAGCCACTTGGCTGCCAGAATGACCTGCTTCAGCACAGACCAGAAAGGCATTGTGATAAGCGTATCCCCGGTATAGTCAGGGGTGAATGGGAGTCGTCCCCGTCCCCCCAGTATACGACCAGAACCATGGACCCGGTATTTGTGGTTCGGACTGTCTCCAATCAGCCATAATGTTGTGAGAGTGAAATTATGTCTAAGTCCAGCTTTGGTACATTAGAAGCAACTCTGAAACTTAACCTAAGCGTTTTTCGAAGCTACTTTTTGGCTAACTTCTTATAGGAAGCTCTAGGAGCTCTGAAAATGAACGTGCGCGTCTTTCACTCTTCCCGAGGGACTTAGAACAATTTTGTGATATTTTTTATTAAAATGGTGTATAAGGGTATATATATAAATATATTTTATGCACTGTATATGAGCTGGCGATTTCTAAGTCTGTGGTTCCGAGAGGTGGTAACCAGGCTCACTAATAAAGGTCAAGCCACTTGGCTGCCAGAATGACCTGCTTCAGCACAGACCAGAAAGGCATTGTGATAAGCGTATCCCCGGTATAGTCAGGGGTTAATGGGAGTCGTCCCCGTCCCCCCAGTATACGCCCAGAACCATGGACCCGGTATTTGTGGTTCGGACTGTCTCCAATCAGCCATAATGTTGTGAGAGTGAAATTATGTCTAAGTCCAGCTTTGGTACATTAGAAGCAACTCTGAAACTTAACCTAAGCGTTTTTCGAAGCTACTTTTTGGCTAACTTCTTATAGGAAGCTCTAGGAGCTCTGAAAATGAACGTGCGCGTCTTTCACTCTTCCCGAGGGACTTAGAAGAATTTTGTGATATTTTTTATTAAAATGGTGTATAAGGGTATATATATAAATATATTTTATGCACTGTATATGAGCTGGCGATTTCTAAGTCTGTGGTTCCGAGAGGGGGTAACCAGGCTCACTAATAAAGGTCAAGCCACTTGGCTGCCAGAATGACCTGCTTCAGCACAGACCAGAAAGGCATTGTGATAAGCGTATCCCCGGTATAGTCAGGGGTGAATGGGAGTCGTCCCCGTCCCCCCAGTATACGACCAGAACCATGGACCCGGTATTTGTGGTTCGGACTGTCTCCAATCAGCCATAATGTTGTGAGAGTGAAATTATGTCTAAGTCCAGCTTTGGTACATTAGAAGCAACTCTGAAACTTAACCTAGGCGTTTTTCGAAGCTACTTTTTGGCTAACTTCTTATAGGAAGCTCTAGGAGCTCTGAAAATGAACGTGCGCGTCTTTCACTCTTCCCGAGGGACTTAGAACAATTTTGTGATATTTTTTATTAAAATGGTGTATAAGGGTATATATATAAATATATTTTATGCACTGTATATGAGCTGGCGATTTCTAAGTCTGTGGTTCCGAGAGGTGGTAACCAGGCTCACTAATAAAGGTCAAGCCACTTGGCTGCCAGAATGACCTGCTTCAGCACAGACCAGAAAGGCATTGTGATAAGCGTATCCCCGGTATAGTCAGGGGTTAATGGGAGTCGTCCCCGTCCCCCCAGTATACGCCCAGAACCATGGACCCGGTATTTGTGGTTCGGACTGTCTCCAATCAGCCATAATGTTGTGAGAGTGAAATTATGTCTAAGTCCAGCTTTGGTACATTAGAAGCAACTCTGAAACTTAACCTAAGCGTTTTTCGAAGCTACTTTTTGGCTAACTTCTTATAGGAAGCTCTAGGAGCTCTGAAAATGAACGTGCGCGTCTTTCACTCTTCCCGAGGGACTTAGAAGAATTTTGTGATATTTTTTATTAAAATGGTGTATAAGGGTATATATATAAATATATTTTATGCACTGTATATGAGCTGGCGATTTCTAAGTCTGTGGTTCCGAGAGGGGGTAACCAGGCTCACTAATAAAGGTCAAGCCACTTGGCTGCCAGAATGACCTGCTTCAGCACAGACCAGAAAGGCATTGTGATAAGCGTATCCCCGGTATAGTCAGGGGTGAATGGGAGTCGTCCCCGTCCCCCCAGTATACGACCAGAACCATGGACCCGGTATTTGTGGTTCGGACTGTCTCCAATCAGCCATAATGTTGTGAGAGTGAAATTATGTCTAAGTCCAGCTTTGGTACATTAGAAGCAACTCTGAAACTTAACCTAGGCGTTTTTCGAAGCTACTTTTTGGCTAACTTCTTATAGGAAGCTCTAGGAGCTCTGAAAATGAACGTGCGCGTCTTTCACTCTTCCCGAGGGACTTAGAAGAATTTTGTGATATTTTTTATTAAAATGGTGTATAAGGGTATATATATAAATATATTTTATGCACTGTATATGAGCTGGCGATTTCTAAGTCTGTGGTTCCGAGAGGGGGTAACCAGGCTCACTAATAAAGGTCAAGCCACTTGGCTGCCAGAATGACCTGCTTCAGCACAGACCAGAAAGGCATTGTGATAAGCGTATCCCCGGTATAGTCAGGGGTGAATGGGAGTCGTCCCCGTCCCCCCAGTATACGACCAGAACCATGGACCCGGTATTTGTGGTTCGGACTGTCTCCAATCAGCCATAATGTTGTGAGAGTGAAATTATGTCTAAGTCCAGCTTTGGTACATTAGAAGCAACTCTGAAACTTAACCTAGGCGTTTTTCGAAGCTACTTTTTGGCTAACTTCTTATAGGAAGGTCTAGGAGATCTGAAAATGAACGTGCGCGTCTTTCACTCTTCCCGAGGGACTTAGAAGAATTTTGTGATATTTTTTATTAAAATGGTGTATAAGGGTATATATATAAATATATTTTATGCACTGTATATGAGCTGGCGATTTCTAAGTCTGTGGTTCCGAGAGGTGGTAACCAGGCTCACTAATAAAGGTCAAGCCACTTGGCTGCCAGAATGCCCTGCTTCAGCACAGACCAGAAAGGCATTGTGATAAGCGTATCCCCGGTATAGTCAGGGGTTAATGGGAGTCGTCCCCGTCCCCCCAGTATACGCCCAGAACCATGGACCCGGTATTTGTGGTTCGGACTGTCTCCAACCAGACATAATGTTGTGAGAGTGAAATTATGTCTAAGTCCAGCTTCGGTACATTAGAAGCAACTCTGAAACGTAACCTAAGCGTTTTTCGAAGCTACTTTTTGGCTAACTTCTTATAGGAAGGTCTAGGAGCTCTGAAAATGAACGTGCGCGTCTTTCACTCTTCCCGAGGGACTTAGAAGAAATTTGTGATATTTTTTATTAAAATGGTGTATAAGGGTATATATATAAATATATTTTATGCACTGTATATGAGCTGGCGATTTCTATGTCTGTGGTTCCGAGAGGTGGTAACCAGGCTCACTAATAAAGGTCAAGCCACTTGGCTGCCAGAATGACCTGCTTCAGCACAGACCAGAAAGGCATTGTGATAAGCGTATCCCCGGCATAGTCAGGGGTTAATGGGAGTCGTCCCCGTCCCCCCAGTATACGACCAGAACCATGGACCCGGTATTTGTGGTTCGGACTGTCTCCAATCAGCCATAATGTTGTGAGAGTGAAATTATGTCTAAGTCCAGCTTTGGTACATTAGAAACAACTCTGAAACTTAACCTAAGCGTTTTTCGAAGCTACTTTTTGGCTAACTTCTTATAGGAAGCTCTAGGAGCTCTGAAAATGAATGTGCGCGTCTTTCACTCTTCCCGAGGGACTTAGAAGAATTTTGTGATATTTTTTATTAAAATGGTGTATAAGGGTATATATATAAATATATTTTATGCACTGTATATGAGCTGGCGATTTCTAAGTCTGTGGTTCCGAGAGGTGGTAACCAGGCTCACTAATAAAGGTCAAGCCACTTGGCTGCCAGAATGACCTGCTTCAGCACAGACCAGAAAGGCATTGTGATAAGCGTATCCCCGGTATAGTCAGGGGTTAATGGGAGTCGTCCCCGTCCCCCCAGTATACGCCCAGAACCATGGACCCGGTATTTGTGGTTCGGACTGTCTCCAACCAGACATAATGTTGTGAGAGTGAAATTATGTCTAAGTCCAGCTTCGGTACATTAGAAGCAACTCTGAAACGTAACCTAAGCGTTTTTCGAAGCTACTTTTTGGCTAACTTCTTATAGGAAGGTCTAGGAGCTCTGAAAATGAACGTGCGCGTCTTTCACTCTTCCCAAGGGACTTAGAAGAAATTTGTGATATTTTTTATTAAAATGGTGTATAAGGGTATATATATAAATATATTTTATGCACTGTATATGAGCTGGCGATTTCTAAGTCTGTGGTTCCGAGAGGTGGTAACCAGGCTCACTAATAAAGGTCAAGCCACTTGGCTGCCAGAATGACCTGCTTCAGCACAGACCAGAAAGGCATTGTGATAAGCGTATCCCCGGCATAGTCAGGGGTTAATGGGAGTCGTCCCCGTCCCCCCAGTATACGACCAGAACCATGGACCCGGTATTTGTGGTTCGGACTGTCTCCAATCAGCCATAATGTTGTGAGAGTGAAATTATGTCTAAGTCCAGCTTTGGTACATTAGAAACAACTCTGAAACTTAACCTAAGCGTTTTTCGAAGCTACTTTTTGGCTAACTTCTTATAGGAAGCTCTAGGAGCTCTGAAAATGAATGTGCGCGTCTTTCACTCTTCCCGAGGGACTTAGAAGAATTTTGTGATATTTTTTATTAAAATGGTGTATAAGGGTATATATATAAATATATTTTATGCACTGTATATGAGCTGGCGATTTCTAAGTCTGTGGTTCCGAGAGGTGGTAACCAGGCTCACTAATAAAGGTCAAGCCACTTGGCTGCCAGAATGACCTGCTTCAGCACAGACCAGAAAGGCATTGTGATAAGCGTATCCCCGGTATAGTCAGGGGTTAATGGGAGTCGTCCCCGTCCCCCCAGTATACGCCCAGAACCATGGACCCGGTATTTGTGGTCGTAATTGTCTCCAATCAGCCATAATGTTGTGAGAGTGAAATTATGTCTAAGTCCAGCTTTGGTACATTAGAAGCAACTCTGAAACGTAACCTAAGCGTTTTTCGAAGCTACTTTTTGGCTAACTTCTTATAGGAAGGTCTAGGAGCTCTGAAAATGAACGTGCGCGTCTTTCACTCTTCCCGAGGGACTTAGAAGAAATTTGTGATATTTTTTATTAAAATGGTGTATAAGGGTATATATATAAATATATTTTATGCACTGTATATGAGCTGGCGATTTCTAAGTCTGTGGTTCCGAGAGGTGGTAACCAGGCTCACTAATAAAGGTCAAGCCACTTGGCTGCCAGAATGACCTGCTTCAGCACAGACCAGAAAGGCATTGTGATAAGCGTATCCCCGGTATAGTCAGGGGTTAATGGGAGTCGTCCCCGTCCCCCCAGTATACGACCAGAACCATGGACCCGGTATTTGTGGTTCGGACTGTCTCCAATCAGCCATAATGTTGTGAGAGTGAAATTATGTCTAAGTCCAGCTTTGGTACATTAGAAGCAACTCTGAAACTTAACCTAAGCGTTTTTCGAAGCTACTTTTTGGCTAACTTCTTATAGGAAGCTCTAGGAGCTCTGAAAATGAACGTGCGCGTCTTTCACTCTTCCCGAGGGACTTAGAAGAATTTTGTGATATTTTTTATTAAAATGGTGTATAAGGGTATATATATAAATATATTTTATGCACTGTATATGAGCTGGCGATTTCTAAGTCTGTGGTTCCGAGAGGTGGTAACCAGGCTCACTAATAAAGGTCAAGCCACTTGGCTGCCAGAATGACCTGCTTCAGCACAGACCAGAAAGGCATTGTGATAAGCGTATCCCCGGTATAGTCAGGGGTTAATGGGAGTCGTCCCCGTCCCCCCAGTATACGCCCAGAACCATGGACCCGGTATTTGTGGTTCGGACTGTCTCCAATCAGCCATAATGTTGTGAGAGTGAAATTATGTCTAAGTCCAGCTTTGGTACATTAGAAGCAACTCTGAAACTTAACCTAAGCGTTTTTCGAAGCTACTTTTTGGCTAACTTCTTATAGGAAGGTCTAGGAGCTCTGAAAATGAATGTGCGCGTCTTTCACTCTTCCCGAGGGACTTAGAAGAATTTTGTGATATTTTTTATTAAATTGGTGTATAAGGGTATATATATAAATATATTTTATGCACTGTATATGAGCTGGCGATTTCTAAGTCTGTGGTTCCGAGAGGGGGTAACCAGGCTCACTAATAAAGGTCAAGCCACTTGGCTGCCAGAATGACCTGCTTCAGCACAGACCAGAAAGGCATTGTGATAAGCGTATCCCCGGTATAGTCAGGGGTTAATGGGAGTTGTCCCCGTCCCCCCAGTATACGACCAGAACCATGGACCCGGTATTTGTGGTTCGTAATTGTCTCCAATCAGCCATAATGTTGTGAGAGTGAAATTATGTCTAAGTCCAGCTTTGGTACATTAGAAGCAACTCTGAAACGTAACCTAAGCGTTTTTCGAAGCTACTTTTTGGCTAACTTCTTATAGGAAGGTCTAGGAGCTCTGAAAATGAACGTGCGCGTCTTTCACTCTTCCCGAGGGACTTAGAAGAAATTTGTGATATTTTTTATTAAAATGGTGTATAAGGGTATATATATAAATATATTTTATGCACTGTATATAAGCTGGCGATTTCTAAGTCTGTGGTTCCGAGAGGTGGTAACCAGGCTCACTAATAAAGGTCAAGCCACTTGGCTGCCAGAATGACCTGCTTCAGCACAGACCAGAAAGGCATTGTGATAAGCGTATCCCCGGTATAGTCAGGGGTTAATGGGAGTCGTCCCCGTCCCCCCAGTATACGACCAGAACCATGGACCCGGTATTTGTGGTTCGGACTGTCTCCAATCAGCCATAATGTTGTGAGAGTGAAATTATGTCTAAGTCCAGCTTTGGTACATTAGAAGCAACTCTGAAACTTAACCTAAGCGTTTTTCGAAGCTACTTTTTGGCTAACTTCTTATAGGAAGCTCTAGGAGCTCTGAAAATGAACGTGCGCGTCTTTCACTCTTCCCGAGGGACTTAGAAGAATTTTGTGATATTTTTTATTAAAATGGTGTACAGTATAAGGGTATATATATAAATATATTTTATGCACTGTATATGAGCTGGCGATTTCTAAGTCTGTGGTTCCGAGAGGTGGTAACCAGGCTCACTAATAAAGGTCAAGCCACTTGGCTGCCAGAATGACCTGCTTCAGCACAGACCAGAAAGGCATTGTGATAAGCGTATCCCCGGTATAGTCAGGGGTTAATGGGAGTCGTCCCCGTCCCCCCAGTATACGCCCAGAACCATGGACCCGGTATTTGTGGTTCGGACTGTCTCCAATCAGCCATAATGTTGTGAGAGTGAAATTATGTCTAAGTCCAGCTTTGGTACATTAGAAGCAACTCTGAAACTTAACCTAAGCGTTTTTCGAAGCTACTTTTTGGCTAACTTCTTATAGGAAGGTCTAGGAGCTCTGAAAATGAATGTGCGCGTCTTTCACTCTTCCCGAGGGACTTAGAAGAATTTTGTGATATTTTTTATTAAATTGGTGTATAAGGGTATATATATAAATATATTTTATGCACTGTATATGAGCTGGCGATTTCTAAGTCTGTGGTTCCGAGAGGGGGTAACCAGGCTCACTAATAAAGGTCAAGCCACTTGGCTGCCAGAATGACCTGCTTCAGCACAGACCAGAAAGGCATTGTGATAAGCGTATCCCCGGTATAGTCAGGGGTTAATGGGAGTTGTCCCCGTCCCCCCAGTATACGACCAGAACCATGGACCCGGTATTTGTGGTTCGTAATTGTCTCCAATCAGCCATAATGTTGTGAGAGTGAAATTATGTCTAAGTCCAGCTTTGGTACATTAGAAGCAACTCTGAAACGTAACCTAAGCGTTTTTCGAAGCTACTTTTTGGCTAACTTCTTATAGGAAGGTCTAGGAGCTCTGAAAATGAACGTGCGCGTCTTTCACTCTTCCCGAGGGACTTAGAAGAAATTTGTGATATTTTTTATTAAAATGGTGTATAAGGGTATATATATAAATATATTTTATGCACTGTATATAAGCTGGCGATTTCTAAGTCTGTGGTTCCGAGAGGTGGTAACCAGGCTCACTAATAAAGGTCAAGCCACTTGGCTGCCAGAATGACCTGCTTCAGCACAGACCAGAAAGGCATTGTGATAAGCGTATCCCCGGTATAGTCAGGGGTTAATGGGAGTCGTCCCCGTCCCCCCAGTATACGACCAGAACCATGGACCCGGTATTTGTGGTTCGGACTGTCTCCAATCAGCCATAATGTTGTGAGAGTGAAATTATGTCTAAGTCCAGCTTTGGTACATTAGAAGCAACTCTGAAACTTAACCTAAGCGTTTTTCGAAGCTACTTTTTGGCTAACTTCTTATAGGAAGCTCTAGGAGCTCTGAAAATGAACGTGCACGTCTTTCACTCTTCCCGAGGGACTTAGAAGAATTTTGTGATTTTTTTTAATTAAAATGGTGTATAAGGGTATATATATAAATATATTTTATGCACTGTATATGAGCTGGCGATTTCTAAGTCTGTGGTTCCGAGAGGGGGTAACCAGGCTCACTAATAAAGGTCAAGCCACTTGGCTGCCAGAATGACCTGCTTCAGCACAGACCAGAAAGGCATTGTGATAAGCGTATCCCCGGTATAGTCAGGGGTGAATGGGAGTCGTCCCCGTCCCCCCAGTATACGACCAGAACCATGGACCCGGTATTTGTGGTTCGGACTGTCTCCAATCAGCCATAATGTTGTGAGAGTGAAATTATGTCTAAGTCCAGCTTTGGTACATTAGAAGCAACTCTGAAACTTAACCTAAGCGTTTTTCGAAGCTACTTTTTGGCTAACTTCTTATAGGAAGCTCTAGGAGCTCTGAAAATGAACGTGCGCGTCTTTCACTCTTCCCGAGGGACTTAGAACAATTTTGTGATATTTTTTATTAAAATGGTGTATAAGGGTATATATATAAATATATTTTATGCACTGTATATGAGCTGGCGATTTCTAAGTCTGTGGTTCCGAGAGGTGGTAACCAGGCTCACTAATAAAGGTCAAGCCACTTGGCTGCCAGAATGACCTGCTTCAGCACAGACCAGAAAGGCATTGTGATAAGCGTATCCCCGGTATAGTCAGGGGTTAATGGGAGTCGTCCCCGTCCCCCCAGTATACGACCAGAACCATGGACCCGGTATTTGTGGTTCGGACTGTCTCCAATCAGCCATAATGTTGTGAGAGTGAAATTATGTCTAAGTCCAGCTTTGGTACATTAGAAGCAACTCTGAAACTTAACCTAAGCGTTTTTCGAAGCTATTTTTTGGCTAACTTCTTATAGGAAGCTCTAGGAGCTCTGAAAATGAACGTGCGCGTCTTTCACTCTTCCCGAGGGACTTAGAAGAATTTTGTGATATTTTTTATTAAAATGGTGTATAAGGGTATATATATAAATATATTTTATGCACTGTATATGAGCTGGCGATTTCTAAGTCTGTGGTTCCGAGAGGTGGTAACCAGGCTCACTAATAAAGGTCAAGCCACTTGGCTGCCAGAATGACCTGCTTCAGCACAGACCAGAAAGGCATTGTGATAAGCGTATCCCCGGTATAGTCAGGGGTTAATGGGAGTCGTCCCCGTCCCCCCAGTATACGACCAGAACCATGGACCCGGTATTTGTGGTTCGGACTGTCTCCAATCAGCCATAATGTTGTGAGAGTGAAATTATGTCTAAGTCCAGCTTTGGTACATTAGAAGCAACTCTGAAACTTAACCTAAGCGTTTTTCGAAGCTACTTTTTGGCTAACTTCTTATAGGAAGGTCTAGGAGCTCTGAAAATGAACGTGCGCGTCTTTCAGTCTTCTCGAGGGACTTAGAAGAATTTTGTGATATTTTTTATTAAAATGGTGTATAAGGGTATATATATAAATATATTTTATGCACTGTATATGAGCTGGCGATTTCTAAGTCTGTGGTTCCGAGAGGTGGTAACCAGGCTCACTAATAAAGGTCAAGCCACTTGGCTGCCAGAATGACCTGCTTCAGCACAGACCAGAAAGGCATTGTGATAAGCGTATCCCCGGTATAGTCAGGGGTTAATGGGAGTCGTCCCCGTCCCCCCAGTATACGACCAGAACCATGGACCCGGTATTTGTGGTTCGGACTGTCTCCAATCAGCCATAATGTTGTGAGAGTGAAATTATGTCTAAGTCCAGCTTTGGTACATTAGAAGCAACTCTGAAACTTAACCTAAGCGTTTTTCGAAGCTACTTTTTGGCTAACTTCTTATAGGAAGCTCTAGGAGCTCTGAAAATGAACGTGCGCGTCTTTCACTCTTCCCGAGGGACTTAGAAGAATTTTGTGATATTTTTTATTAAAATGGTGTATAAGGGTATATATATAAATATATTTTATGCACTGTATATGAGCTGGCGATTTCTAAGTCTGTGGTTCCGAGAGGTGGTAACCAGGCTCACTAATAAAGGTCAAGCCACTTGGCTGCCAGAATGACCTGCTTCAGCACAGACCAGAAAGGCATTGTGATAAGCGTATCCCCGGTATAGTCAGGGGTTAATGGGAGTCGTCCCCGTCCCCCCAGTATACGACCAGAACCATGGACCCGGTATTTGTGGTTCGGACTGTCTCCAATCAGCCATAATGTTGTGAGAGTGAAATTATGTCTAAGTCCAGCTTTGGTACATTAGAAGCAACTCTGAAACTTAACCTAAGCGTTTTTCGAAGCTACTTTTTGGCTAACTTCTTATAGGAAGTTCTAGGAGCTCTGAAAATGAACGTGCGCGTCTTTCAGTCTTCCCGAGGGACTTAGAAGAATTTTGTGATATTTTTTATTAAAATGGTGTATAAGGGTATATATATAAATATATTTTATGCACTGTATATGAGCTGGCGATTTCTAAGTCTGTGGTTCCGAGAGGGGGTAACCAGGCTCACTAATAAAGGTCAAGCCACTTGGCTGCCAGAATGACCTGCTTCAGCACAGACCAGAAAGGCATTGTGATAAGCGTATCCCCGGTATAGTCAGGGGTGAATGGGAGTCGTCCCCGTCCCCCCAGTATACGACCAGAACCATGGACCCGGTATTTGTGGTTCGGACTGTCTCCAATCAGCCATAATGTTGTGAGAGTGAAATTATGTCTAAGTCCAGCTTTGGTACATTAGAAGCAACTCTGAAACTTAACCTAAGCGTTTTTCGAAGCTACTTTTTGGCTAACTTCTTATAGGAAGCTCTAGGAGCTCTGAAAATGAACGTGCGCGTCTTTCACTCTTCCCGAGGGACTTAGAAGAATTTTGTGATATTTTTTATTAAAATGGTGTATAAGGGTATATATATAAATATATTTTATGCACTGTATATGAGCTGGCGATTTCTAAGTCTGTGGTTCCGAGAGGGGGTAACCAGGCTCACTAATAAAGGTCAAGCCACTTGGCTGCCAGAATGACCTGCTTCAGCACAGACCAGAAAGGCATTGTGATAAGCGTATCCCCGGTATAGTCAGGGGTGAATGGGAGTCGTCCCCGTCCCCCCAGTATACGACCAGAACCATGGACCCGGTATTTGTGGTTCGGACTGTCTCCAATCAGCCATAATGTTGTGAGAGTGAAATTATGTCTAAGTCCAGCTTTGGTACATTAGAAGCAACTCTGAAACTTAACCTAGGCGTTTTTCGAAGCTACTTTTTGGCTAACTTCTTATAGGAAGCTCTAGGAGCTCTGAAAATGAACGTGCGCGTCTTTCACTCTTCCCGAGGGACTTAGAAGAATTTTGTGATATTTTTTATTAAAATGGTGTATAAGGGTATATATATAAATATATTTTATGCACTGTATATGAGCTGGCGATTTCTAAGTCTGTGGTTCCGAGAGGGGGTAACCAGGCTCACTAATAAAGGTCAAGCCACTTGGCTGCCAGAATGACCTGCTTCAGCACAGACCAGAAAGGCATTGTGATAAGCGTATCCCCGGTATAGTCAGGGGTGAATGGGAGTCGTCCCCGTCCCCCCAGTATACGACCAGAACCATGGACCCGGTATTTGTGGTTCGGACTGTCTCCAATCAGCCATAATGTTGTGAGAGTGAAATTATGTCTAAGTCCAGCTTTGGTACATTAGAAGCAACTCTGAAACTTAACCTAGGCGTTTTTCGAAGCTACTTTTTGGCTAACTTCTTATAGGAAGGTCTAGGAGATCTGAAAATGAACGTGCGCGTCTTTCACTCTTCCCGAGGGACTTAGAAGAATTTTGTGATATTTTTTATTAAAATGGTGTATAAGGGTATATATATAAATATATTTTAAGCACTGTATATGAGCTGGCGATTTCTAAGTCTGTGGTTCCGAGAGGTGGTAACCAGGCTCACTAATAAAGGTCAAGCCACTTGGCTGCCAGAATGCCCTGCTTCAGCACAGACCAGAAAGGCATTGTGATAAGCGTATCCCCGGTATAGTCAGGGGTTAATGGGAGTCGTCCCCGTCCCCCCAGTATACGCCCAGAACCATGGACCCGGTATTTGTGGTTCGGACTGTCTCCAACCAGCCATAATGTTGTGAGAGTGAAATTATTTCTAAGTCCAGCTTCGGAACATTAGAAGCAACTCTGAAACGTAACCTAAGCGTTTTTCGAAGCTACTTTTTGGCTAACTTCTTATAGGAAGGTCTAGGAGCTCTGAAAATGAACGTGCGCGTCTTTCACTCTTCCCGAAGGACTTAGAAGAAATTTGTGATATTTTTTATTAAAATGGTGTATAAGGGTATATATATAAATATATTTTATGCACTGTATATGAGCTGGCGATTTCTAAGTCTGTGGTTCCGAGAGGTGGTAACCAGGCTCACTAATAAAGGTCAAGCCACTTGGCTGCCAGAATGCCCTGCTTCAGCACAGACCAGAAAGGCATTGTGATAAGCGTATCCCCGGTATAGTCAGGGGTTAATGGGAGTCGTCCCCGTCCCCCCAGTATACGCCCAGAACCATGGACCCGGTATTTGTGGTTCGGACTGTCTCCAATCAGCCATAATGTTGTGAGAGTGAAATTATGTCTAAGTCCAGCTTTGGTACATTAGAAGCAACTCTGAAACTTAACCTAAGCGTTTTTCGAAGCTACTTTTTGGCTAACTTCTTATAGGAAGCTCTAGGAGCTCTGAAAATGAACGTGCGCGTCTTTCACTCTTCCCGAGGGACTTAGAAGAATTTTGTGATATTTTTTATTAAAATGGTGTATAAGGGTATATATATTAATTTTATTTTATGCACTGTATATGAGCTGGCGATTTCTAAGTCTGTGGTTCCGAGAGGGGGTAACCAGGCTCACTAATAAAGGTCAAGCCACTTGGCTGCCAGAATGACCTGCTTCAGCACAGACCAGAAAGGCATTGTGATAAGCGTATCCCCGGTATAGTCAGGGGTGAATGGGAGTCGTCCCCGTCCCCCCAGTATACGACCAGAACCATGGACCCGGTATTTGTGGTTCGGACTGTCTCCAATCAGCCATAATGTTGTGAGAGTGAAATTATGTCTAAGTCCAGCTTTGGTACATTAGAAGCAACTCTGAAACTTAACCTAGGCGTTTTTCGAAGCTACTTTTTGGCTAACTTCTTATAGGAAGGTCTAGGAGATCTGAAAATGAACGTGCGCGTCTTTCACTCTTCCCGAGGGACTTATAAGAATTTTGTGATATTTTTTATTAAAATGGTGTATAAGGGTATATATATAAATATATTTTATGCACTGTATATGAGCTGGCGATTTCTAAGTCTGTGGTTCCGAGAGGTGGTAACCAGGCTCACTAATAAAGGTCAAGCCACTTGGCTGCCAGAATGCCCTGCTTCAGCACAGACCAGAAAGGCATTGTGATAAGCGTATCCCCGGTATAGTCAGGGGTTAATGGGAGTCGTCCCCGTCCCCCCAGTATACGACCAGAACCATGGACCCGGTATTTGTGGTTCGGACTGTCTCCAATCAGCCATAATGTTGTGAGAGTGAAATTATGTCTAAGTCCAGCTTTGGTACATTAGAAGCAACTCTGAAACTTAACCTAAGCGTTTTTCGAAGCTACTTTTTGGCTAACTTCTTATAGGAAGCTCTAGGAGCTCTGAAAATGAACGTGCGCGTCTTTCACTCTTCCCGAGGGACTTAGAAGAATTTTGTGATATTTTTTATTAAAATGGTGTATAAGGGTATATATATAAATATATTTTATGCACTGTATATGAGCTGGCGATTTCTAAGTCTGTGGTTCCGAGAGGTGGTAACCAGGCTCACTAATAAAGGTCAAGCCACTTGGCTGCCAGAATGACCTGCTTCAGCACAGACCAGAAAGGCATTGTGATAAGCGTATCCCCGGTATAGTCAGGGGTTAATGGGAGTCGTCCCCGTCCCCCCAGTATACGACCAGAACCATGGACCCGGTATTTGTGGTTCGGACTGTCTCCAATCAGCCATAATGTTGTGAGAGTGAAATTATGTCTAAGTCCAGCTTTGGTACATTAGAAGCAACTCTGAAACTTAACCTAAGCGTTTTTCGAAGCTACTTTTTGGCTAACTTCTTATAGGAAGGTCTAGGAGCTCTGAAAATGAACGTGCGCGTCTTTCAGTCTTCCCGAGGGACTTAGAAGAATTTTGTGATATTTTTTATTAAAATGGTGTATAAGGGTATATATATAAATATATTTTATGCACTGTATATGAGCTGGCGATTTCTAAGTCTGTGGTTCCGAGAGGGGGTAACCAGGCTCACTAATAAAGGTCAAGCCACTTGGCTGCCAGAATGACCTGCTTCAGCACAGACCAGAAAGGCATTGTGATAAGCGTATCCCCGGTATAGTCAGGGGTGAATGGGAGTCGTCCCCGTCCCCCCAGTATACGACCAGAACCATGGACCCGGTATTTGTGGTTCGGACTGTCTCCAATCAGCCATAATGTTGTGAGAGTGAAATTATGTCTAAGTCCAGCTTTGGTACATTAGAAGCAACTCTGAAACTTAACCTAAGCGTTTTTCGAAGCTACTTTTTGGCTAACTTCTTATAGGAAGCTCTAGGAGCTCTGAAAATGAACGTGCGCGTCTTTCACTCTTCCCGAGGGACTTAGAAGAATTTTGTGATATTTTTTATTAAAATGGTGTATAAGGGTATATATATAAATATATTTTATGCACTGTATATGAGCTGGCGATTTCTAAGTCTGTGGTTCCGAGAGGGGGTAACCAGGCTCACTAATAAAGGTCAAGCCACTTGGCTGCCAGAATGACCTGCTTCAGCACAGACCAGAAAGGCATTGTGATAAGCGTATCCCCGGTATAGTCAGGGGTGAATGGGAGTCGTCCCCGTCCCCCCAGTATACGACCAGAACCATGGACCCGGTATTTGTGGTTCGGACTGTCTCCAATCAGCCATAATGTTGTGAGAGTGAAATTATGTCTAAGTCCAGCTTTGGTACATTAGAAGCAACTCTGAAACTTAACCTAGGCGTTTTTCGAAGCTACTTTTTGGCTAACTTCTTATAGGAAGGTCTAGGAGATCTGAAAATGAACGTGCGCGTCTTTCACTCTTCCCGAGGGACTTATAAGAATTTTGTGATATTTTTTATTAAAATGGTGTATAAGGGTATATATATAAATATATTTTATGCACTGTATATGAGCTGGCGATTTCTAAGTCTGTGGTTCCGAGAGGTGGTAACCAGGCTCACTAATAAAGGTCAAGCCACTTGGCTGCCAGAATGCCCTGCTTCAGCACAGACCAGAAAGGCATTGTGATAAGCGTATCCCCGGTATAGTCAGGGGTTAATGGGAGTCGTCCCCGTCCCCCCAGTATACGACCAGAACCATGGACCCGGTATTTGTGGTTCGGACTGTCTCCAATCAGCCATAATGTTGTGAGAGTGAAATTATGTCTAAGTCCAGCTTTGGTACATTAGAAGCAACTCTGAAACTTAACCTAAGCGTTTTTCGAAGCTACTTTTTGGCTAACTTCTTATAGGAAGCTCTAGGAGCTCTGAAAATGAACGTGCGCGTCTTTCACTCTTCCCGAGGGACTTAGAAGAATTTTGTGATATTTTTTATTAAAATGGTGTATAAGGGTATATATATAAATATATTTTATGCACTGTATATGAGCTGGCGATTTCTAAGTCTGTGGTTCCGAGAGGTGGTAACCAGGCTCACTAATAAAGGTCAAGCCACTTGGCTGCCAGAATGACCTGCTTCAGCACAGACCAGAAAGGCATTGTGATAAGCGTATCCCCGGTATAGTCAGGGGTTAATGGGAGTCGTCCCCGTCCCCCCAGTATACGACCAGAACCATGGACCCGGTATTTGTGGTTCGGACTGTCTCCAATCAGCCATAATGTTGTGAGAGTGAAATTATGTCTAAGTCCAGCTTTGGTACATTAGAAGCAACTCTGAAACTTAACCTAAGCGTTTTTCGAAGCTACTTTTTGGCTAACTTCTTATAGGAAGGTCTAGGAGCTCTGAAAATGAACGTGCGCGTCTTTCAGTCTTCCCGAGGGACTTAGAAGAATTTTGTGATATTTTTTATTAAAATGGTGTATAAGGGTATATATATAAATATATTTTATGCACTGTATATGAGCTGGCGATTTCTAAGTCTGTGGTTCCGAGAGGGGGTAACCAGGCTCACTAATAAAGGTCAAGCCACTTGGCTGCCAGAATGACCTGCTTCAGCACAGACCAGAAAGGCATTGTGATAAGCGTATCCCCGGTATAGTCAGGGGTGAATGGGAGTCGTCCCCGTCCCCCCAGTATACGACCAGAACCATGGACCCGGTATTTGTGGTTCGGACTGTCTCCAATCAGCCATAATGTTGTGAGAGTGAAATTATGTCTAAGTCCAGCTTTGGTACATTAGAAGCAACTCTGAAACTTAACCTAAGCGTTTTTCGAAGCTACTTTTTGGCTAACTTCTTATAGGAAGGTCTAGGAGCTCTGAAAATGAACGTGCGCGTCTTTCAGTCTTCCCGAGGGACTTAGAAGAATTTTGTGATATTTTTTATTAAAATGGTGTATAAGGGTATATATATAAATATATTTTATGCACTGTATATGAGCTGGCGATTTCTAAGTCTGTGGTTCCGAGAGGGGGTAACCAGGCTCACTAATAAAGGTCAAGCCACTTGGCTGCCAGAATTACCTGCTTCAGCACAGACCAGAAAGGCATTGTGATAAGCGTATCCCCGGTATAGTCAGGGGTGAATGGGAGTCGTCCCCGTCCCCCCAGTATACGACCAGAACCATGGACCCGGTATTTGTGGTTCGGACTGTCTCCAATCAGCCATAATGTTGTGAGAGTGAAATTATGTCTAAGTCCAGCTTTGGTACATTAGAAGCAACTCTGAAACTTAACCTAAGCGTTTTTCGAAGCTACTTTTTGGCTAACTTCTTATAGGAAGCTCTAGGAGCTCTGAAAATGAACGTGCGCGTCTTTCACTCTTCCCGAGGGACTTAGAAGAATTTTGTGATATTTTTTATTAAAATGGTGTATAAGGGTATATATATAAATATATTTTATGCACTGTATATGAGCTGGCGATTTCTAAGTCTGTGGTTCCGAGAGGGGGTAACCAGGCTCACTAATAAAGGTCAAGCCACTTGGCTGCCAGAATGACCTGCTTCAGCACAGACCAGAAAGGCATTGTGATAAGCGTATCCCCGGTATAGTCAGGGGTGAATGGGAGTCGTCCCCGTCCCCCCAGTATACGACCAGAACCATGGACCCGGTATTTGTGGTTCGGACTGTCTCCAATCAGCCATAATGTTGTGAGAGTGAAATTATGTCTAAGTCCAGCTTTGGTACATTAGAAGCAACTCTGAAACTTAACCTAAGCGTTTTTCGAAGCTACTTTTTGGCTAACTTCTTATAGGAAGGTCTAGGAGCTCTGAAAATGAACGTGCGCGTCTTTCACTCTTCCCGAAGGACTTAGAAGAAATTTGTGATATTTTTTATTAAAATGGTGTATAAGGGTATATATATAAATATATTTTATGCACTGTATATGAGCTGGCGATTTCTAAGTCTGTGGTTCCGAGAGGTGGTAACCAGGCTCACTAATAAAGGTCAAGCCACTTGGCTGCCAGAATGCCCTGCTTCAGCACAGACCAGAAAGGCATTGTGATAAGCGTATCCCCGGTATAGTCAGGGGTTAATGGGAGTCGTCCCCGTCCCCCCAGTATACGCCCAGAACCATGGACCCGGTATTTGTGGTTCGGACTGTCTCCAATCAGCCATAATGTTGTGAGAGTGAAATTATGTCTAAGTCCAGCTTTGGTACATTAGAAGCAACTCTGAAACTTAACCTAAGCGTTTTTCGAAGCTACTTTTTGGCTAACTTCTTATAGGAAGCTCTAGGAGCTCTGAAAATGAACGTGCGCGTCTTTCACTCTTCCCGAGGGACTTAGAAGAATTTTGTGATATTTTTTATTAAAATGGTGTATAAGGGTATATATATAAATATATTTTATGCACTGTATATGAGCTGGCGATTTCTAAGTCTGTGGTTCCGAGAGGGGGTAACCAGGCTCACTAATAAAGGTCAAGCCACTTGGCTGCCAGAATGACCTGCTTCAGCACAGACCAGAAAGGCATTGTGATAAGCGTATCCCCGGTATAGTCAGGGGTGAATGGGAGTCGTCCCCGTCCCCCCAGTATACGACCAGAACCATGGACCCGGTATTTGTGGTTCGGACTGTCTCCAATCAGCCATAATGTTGTGAGAGTGAAATTATGTCCAAGTCCAGCTTTGGTACATTAGAAGCAACTCTGAAACTTAACCTAGGCGTTTTTCGAAGCTACTTTTTGGCTAACTTCTTATAGGAAGGTCTAGGAGATCTGAAAATGAACGTGCGCGTCTTTCACTCTTCCCGAGGGACTTATAAGAATTTTGTGATATTTTTTATTAAAATGGTGTATAAGGGTATATATATAAATATATTTTATGCACTGTATATGAGCTGGCGATTTCTAAGTCTGTGGTTCCGAGAGGTGGTAACCAGGCTCACTAATAAAGGTCAAGCCACTTGGCTGCCAGAATGCCCTGCTTCAGCACAGACCAGAAAGGCATTGTGATAAGCGTATCCCCGGTATAGTCAGGGGTTAATGGGAGTCGTCCCCGTCCCCCCAGTATACGACCAGAACCATGGACCCGGTATTTGTGGTTCGGACTGTCTCCAATCAGCCATAATGTTGTGAGAGTGAAATTATGTCTAAGTCCAGCTTTGGTACATTAGAAGCAACTCTGAAACTTAACCTAAGCGTTTTTCGAAGCTACTTTTTGGCTAACTTCTTATAGGAAGGTCTAGGAGCTCTGAAAATGAACGTGCGCGTCTTTCAGTCTTCCCGAGGGACTTAGAAGAATTTTGTGATATTTTTTATTAAAATGGTGTATAAGGGTATATATATAAATATATTTTATGCACTGTATATGAGCTGGCGATTTCTAAGTCTGTGGTTCCGAGAGGGGGTAACCAGGCTCACTAATAAAGGTCAAGCCACTTGGCTGCCAGAATGACCTGCTTCAGCACAGACCAGAAAGGCATTGTGATAAGCGTATCCCCGGTATAGTCAGGGGTGAATGGGAGTCGTCCCCGTCCCCCCAGTATACGACCAGAACCATGGACCCGGTATTTGTGGTTCGGACTGTCTCCAATCAGCCATAATGTTGTGAGAGTGAAATTATGTCTAAGTCCCGCTTTGGTACATTAGAAGCAACTCTGAAACTTAACCTAAGCGTTTTTCGAAGCTACTTTTTGGCTAACTTCTTATAGGAAGGTCTAGGAGCTCTGAAAATGAACGTGCGCGTCTTTCAGTCTTCCCGAGGGACTTAGAAGAATTTTGTGATATTTTTTATTAAAATGGTGTATAAGGGTATATATATAAATATATTTTATGCACTGTATATGAGCTGGCGATTTCTAAGTCTGTGGTTCCGAGAGGGGGTAACCAGGCTCACTAATAAAGGTCAAGCCACTTGGCTGCCAGAATGACCTGCTTCAGCACAGACCAGAAAGGCATTGTGATAAGCGTATCCCCGGTATAGTCAGGGGTGAATGGGAGTCGTCCCCGTCCCCCCAGTATACGACCAGAACCATGGACCCGGTATTTGTGGTTCGGACTGTCTCCAATCAGCCATAATGTTGTGAGAGTGAAATTATGTCTAAGTCCAGCTTTGGTACATTAGAAGCAACTCTGAAACTTAACCTAAGCGTTTTTCGAAGCTACTTTTTGGCTAACTTCTTATAGGAAGCTCTAGGAGCTCTGAAAATGAACGTGCGCGTCTTTCACTCTTCCCGAGGGACTTAGAAGAATTTTGTGATATTTTTTATTAAAATGGTGTATAAGGGTATATATATAAATATATTTTATGCACTGTATATGAGCTGGCGATTTCTAAGTCTGTGGTTCCGAGAGGGGGTAACCAGGCTCACTAATAAAGGTCAAGCCACTTGGCTGCCAGAATGACCTGCTTCAGCACAGACCAGAAAGGCATTGTGATAAGCGTATCCCCGGTATAGTCAGGGGTGAATGGGAGTCGTCCCCGTCCCCCCAGTATACGACCAGAACCATGGACCCGGTATTTGTGGTTCGGACTGTCTCCAATCAGCCATAATGTTGTGAGAGTGAAATTATGTCTAAGTCCAGCTTTGGTACATTAGAAGCAACTCTGAAACTTAACCTAAGCGTTTTTCGAAGCTACTTTTTGGCTAACTTCTTATAGGAAGGTCTAGGAGCTCTGAAAATGAACGTGCGCGTCTTTCACTCTTCCCGAAGGACTTAGAAGAAATTTGTGATATTTTTTATTAAAATGGTGTATAAGGGTATATATATAAATATATTTTATGCACTGTATATGAGCTGGCGATTTCTAAGTCTGTGGTTCCGAGAGGTGGTAACCAGGCTCACTAATAAAGGTCAAGCCACTTGGCTGCCAGAATGCCCTGCTTCAGCACAGACCAGAAAGGCATTGTGATAAGCGTATCCCCGGTATAGTCAGGGGTTAATGGGAGTCGTCCCCGTCCCCCCAGTATACGCCCAGAACCATGGACCCGGTATTTGTGGTTCGGACTGTCTCCAATCAGCCATAATGTTGTGAGAGTGAAATTATGTCTAAGTCCAGCTTTGGTACATTAGAAGCAACTCTGAAACTTAACCTAAGCGTTTTTCGAAGCTACTTTTTGGCTAACTTCTTATAGGAAGCTCTAGGAGCTCTGAAAATGAACGTGCGCGTCTTTCACTCTTCCCGAGGGACTTAGAAGAATTTTGTGATATTTTTTATTAAAATGGTGTATAAGGGTATATATATAAATATATTTTATGCACTGTATATGAGCTGGCGATTTCTAAGTCTGTGGTTCCGAGAGGGGGTAACCAGGCTCACTAATAAAGGTCAAGCCACTTGGCTGCCAGAATGACCTGCTTCAGCACAGACCAGAAAGGCATTGTGATAAGCGTATCCCCGGTATAGTCAGGGGTGAATGGGAGTCGTCCCCGTCCCCCCAGTATACGACCAGAACCATGGACCCGGTATTTGTGGTTCGGACTGTCTCCAATCAGCCATAATGTTGTGAGAGTGAAATTATGTCCAAGTCCAGCTTTGGTACATTAGAAGCAACTCTGAAACTTAACCTAGGCGTTTTTCGAAGCTACTTTTTGGCTAACTTCTTATAGGAAGGTCTAGGAGATCTGAAAATGAACGTGCGCGTCTTTCACTCTTCCCGAGGGACTTATAAGAATTTTGTGATATTTTTTATTAAAATGGTGTATAAGGGTATATATATAAATATATTTTATGCACTGTATATGAGCTGGCGATTTCTAAGTCTGTGGTTCCGAGAGGTGGTAACCAGGCTCACTAATAAAGGTCAAGCCACTTGGCTGCCAGAATGCCCTGCTTCAGCACAGACCAGAAAGGCATTGTGATAAGCGTATCCCCGGTATAGTCAGGGGTTAATGGGAGTCGTCCCCGTCCCCCCAGTATACGACCAGAACCATGGACCCGGTATTTGTGGTTCGGACTGTCTCCAATCAGCCATAATGTTGTGAGAGTGAAATTATGTCTAAGTCCAGCTTTGGTACATTAGAAGCAACTCTGAAACTTAACCTAAGCGTTTTTCGAAGCTACTTTTTGGCTAACTTCTTATAGGAAGCTCTAGGAGCTCTGAAAATGAACGTGCGCGTCTTTCACTCTTCCCGAGGGACTTAGAAGAATTTTGTGATATTTTTTATTAAAATGGTGTATAAGGGTATATATATAAATATATTTTATGCACTGTATATGAGCTGGCGATTTCTAAGTCTGTGGTTCCGAGAGGTGGTAACCAGGCTCACTAATAAAGGTCAAGCCACTTGGCTGCCAGAATGACCTGCTTCAGCACAGACCAGAAAGGCATTGTGATAAGCGTATCCCCGGTATAGTCAGGGGTTAATGGGAGTCGTCCCCGTCCCCCCAGTATACGACCAGAACCATGGACCCGGTATTTGTGGTTCGGACTGTCTCCAATCAGCCATAATGTTGTGAGAGTGAAATTATGTCTAAGTCCAGCTTTGGTACATTAGAAGCAACTCTGAAACTTAACCTAAGCGTTTTTCGAAGCTACTTTTTGGCTAACTTCTTATAGGAAGGTCTAGGAGCTCTGAAAATGAACGTGCGCGTCTTTCAGTCTTCCCGAGGGACTTAGAAGAATTTTGTGATATTTTTTATTAAAATGGTGTATAAGGGTATATATATAAATATATTTTATGCACTGTATATGAGCTGGCGATTTCTAAGTCTGTGGTTCCGAGAGGGGGTAACCAGGCTCACTAATAAAGGTCAAGCCACTTGGCTGCCAGAATGACCTGCTTCAGCACAGACCAGAAAGGCATTGTGATAAGCGTATCCCCGGTATAGTCAGGGGTGAATGGGAGTCGTCCCCGTCCCCCCAGTATACGACCAGAACCATGGACCCGGTATTTGTGGTTCGGACTGTCTCCAATCAGCCATAATGTTGTGAGAGTGAAATTATGTCCAAGTCCAGCTTTGGTACATTAGAAGCAACTCTGAAACTTAACCTAGGCGTTTTTCGAAGCTACTTTTTGGCTAACTTCTTATAGGAAGGTCTAGGAGATCTGAAAATGAACGTGCGCGTCTTTCACTCTTCCCGAGGGACTTATAAGAATTTTGTGATATTTTTTATTAAAATGGTGTATAAGGGTATATATATAAATATATTTTATGCACTGTATATGAGCTGGCGATTTCTAAGTCTGTGGTTCCGAGAGGTGGTAACCAGGCTCACTAATAAAGGTCAAGCCACTTGGCTGCCAGAATGCCCTGCTTCAGCACAGACCAGAAAGGCATTGTGATAAGCGTATCCCCGGTATAGTCAGGGGTTAATGGGAGTCGTCCCCGTCCCCCCAGTATACGACCAGAACCATGGACCCGGTATTTGTGGTTCGGACTGTCTCCAATCAGCCATAATGTTGTGAGAGTGAAATTATGTCTAAGTCCAGCTTTGGTACATTAGAAGCAACTCTGAAACTTAACCTAAGCGTTTTTCGAAGCTACTTTTTGGCTAACTTCTTATAGGAAGCTCTAGGAGCTCTGAAAATGAACGTGCGCGTCTTTCACTCTTCCCGAGGGACTTAGAAGAATTTTGTGATATTTTTTATTAAAATGGTGTATAAGGGTATATATATAAATATATTTTATGCACTGTATATGAGCTGGCGATTTCTAAGTCTGTGGTTCCGAGAGGTGGTAACCAGGCTCACTAATAAAGGTCAAGCCACTTGGCTGCCAGAATGACCTGCTTCAGCACAGACCAGAAAGGCATTGTGATAAGCGTATCCCCGGTATAGTCAGGGGTTAATGGGAGTCGTCCCCGTCCCCCCAGTATACGACCAGAACCATGGACCCGGTATTTGTGGTTCGGACTGTCTCCAATCAGCCATAATGTTGTGAGAGTGAAATTATGTCTAAGTCCAGCTTTGGTACATTAGAAGCAACTCTGAAACTTAACCTAAGCGTTTTTCGAAGCTACTTTTTGGCTAACTTCTTATAGGAAGGTCTAGGAGCTCTGAAAATGAACGTGCGCGTCTTTCAGTCTTCCCGAGGGACTTATAAGAATTTTGTGATATTTTTTATTAAAATGGTGTATAAGGGTATATATATAAATATATTTTATGCACTGTATATGAGCTGGCGATTTCTAAGTCTGTGGTTCCGAGAGGGGGTAACCAGGCTCACTAATAAAGGTCAAGCCACTTGGCTGCCAGAATGACCTGCTTCAGCACAGACCAGAAAGGCATTGTGATAAGCGTATCCCCGGTATAGTCAGGGGTGAATGGGAGTCGTCCCCGTCCCCCCAGTATACGACCAGAACCATGGACCCGGTATTTGTGGTTCGGACTGTCTCCAATCAGCCATAATGTTGTGAGAGTGAAATTATGTCTAAGTCCAGCTTTGGTACATTAGAAGCAACTCTGAAACTTAACCTAAGCGTTTTTCGAAGCTACTTTTTGGCTAACTTCTTATAGGAAGGTCTAGGAGCTCTGAAAATGAACGTGCGCGTCTTTCAGTCTTCCCGAGGGACTTAGAAGAATTTTGTGATATTTTTTATTAAAATGGTGTATAAGGGTATATATATAAATATATTTTATGCACTGTATATGAGCTGGCGATTTCTAAGTCTGTGGTTCCGAGAGGGGGTAACCAGGCTCACTAATAAAGGTCAAGCCACTTGGCTGCCAGAATGACCTGCTTCAGCACAGACCAGAAAGGCATTGTGATAAGCGTATCCCCGGTATAGTCAGGGGTGAATGGGAGTCGTCCCCGTCCCCCCAGTATACGACCAGAACCATGGACCCGGTATTTGTGGTTCGGACTGTCTCCAATCAGCCATAATGTTGTGAGAGTGAAATTATGTCTAAGTCCAGCTTTGGTACATTAGAAGCAACTCTGAAACTTAACCTAAGCGTTTTTCGAAGCTACTTTTTGGCTAACTTCTTATAGGAAGGTCTAGGAGCTCTGAAAATGAACGTGCGCGTCTTTCAGTCTTCCCGAGGGACTTAGAAGAATTTTGTGATATTTTTTATTAAAATGGTGTATAAGGGTATATATATAAATATATTTTATGCACTGTATATGAGCTGGCGATTTCTAAGTCTGTGGTTCCGAGAGGGGGTAACCAGGCTCACTAATAAAGGTCAAGCCACTTGGCTGCCAGAATGACCTGCTTCAGCACAGACCAGAAAGGCATTGTGATAAGCGTATCCCCGGTATAGTCAGGGGTGAATGGGAGTCGTCCCCGTCCCCCCAGTATACGACCAGAACCATGGACCCGGTATTTGTGGTTCGGACTGTCTCCAATCAGCCATAATGTTGTGAGAGTGAAATTATGTCTAAGTCCAGCTTTGGTACATTAGAAGCAACTCTGAAACTTAACCTAGGCGTTTTTCGAAGCTACTTTTTGGCTAACTTCTTATAGGAAGCTCTAGGAGCTCTGAAAATGAACGTGCGCGTCTTTCACTCTTCCCGAGGGACTTAGAAGAATTTTGTGATATTTTTTATTAAAATGGTGTATAAGGGTATATATAAAAATATATTTTATGCACTGTATATGAGCTGGCGATTTCTAAGTCTGTGGTTCCGAGAGGGGGTAACCAGGCTCACTAATAAAGGTCAAGCCACTTGGCTGCCAGAATGACCTGCTTCAGCACAGACCAGAAAGGCATTGTGATAAGCGTATCCCCGGTATAGTCAGGGGTGAATGGGAGTCGTCCCCGTCCCCCCAGTATACGACCAGAACCATGGACCCGGTATTTGTGGTTCGGACTGTCTCCAATCAGCCATAATGTTGTGAGAGTGAAATTATGTCTAAGTCCAGCTTTGGTACATTAGAAGCAACTCTGAAACTTAACCTAGGCGTTTTTCGAAGCTACTTTTTGGCTAACTTCTTATAGGAAGGTCTAGGAGATCTGAAAATGAACGTGCGCGTCTTTCACTCTTCCCGAGGGACTTAGAAGAATTTTGTGATATTTTTTATTAAAATGGTGTATAAGGGTATATATATAAATATATTTTATGCACTGTATATGAGCTGGCGATTTCTAAGTCTGTGGTTCCGAGAGGTGGTAACCAGGCTCACTAATAAAGGTCAAGCCACTTGGCTGCCAGAATGCCCTGCTTCAGCACAGACCAGAAAGGCATTGTGATAAGCGTATCCCCGGTATAGTCAGGGGTTAATGGGAGTCGTCCCCGTCCCCCCAGTATACGCCCAGAACCATGGACCCGGTATTTGTGGTTCGGACTGTCTCCAACCAGCCATAATGTTGTGAGAGTGAAATTATTTCTAAGTCCAGCTTCGGAACATTAGAAGCAACTCTGAAACGTAACCTAAGCGTTTTTCGAAGCTACTTTTTGGCTAACTTCTTATAGGAAGGTCTAGGAGCTCTGAAAATGAACGTGCGCGTCTTTCACTCTTCCCGAAGGACTTAGAAGAAATTTGTGATATTTTTTATTAAAATGGTGTATAAGGGTATATATATAAATATATTTTATGCACTGTATATGAGCTGGCGATTTCTAAGTCTGTGGTTCCGAGAGGTGGTAACCAGGCTCACTAATAAAGGTCAAGCCACTTGGCTGCCAGAATGCCCTGCTTCAGCACAGACCAGAAAGGCATTGTGATAAGCGTATCCCCGGTATAGTCAGGGGTTAATGGGAGTCGTCCCCGTCCCCCCAGTATACGCCCAGAACCATGGACCCGGTATTTGTGGTTCGGACTGTCTCCAATCAGCCATAATGTTGTGAGAGTGAAATTATGTCTAAGTCCAGCTTTGGTACATTAGAAGCAACTCTGAAACTTAACCTAAGCGTTTTTCGAAGCTACTTTTTGGCTAACTTCTTATAGGAAGCTCTAGGAGCTCTGAAAATGAACGTGCGCGTCTTTCACTCTTCCCGAGGGACTTAGAAGAATTTTGTGATATTTTTTATTAAAATGGTGTATAAGGGTATATATAAATATATTTTATGCACTGTATATGAGCTGGCGATTTCTAAGTCTGTGGTTCCGAGAGGGGGTAACCAGGCTCACTAATAAAGGTCAAGCCACTTGGCTGCCAGAATGACCTGCTTCAGCACAGACCAGAAAGGCATTGTGATAAGCGTATCCCCGGTATAGTCAGGGGTGAATGGGAGTCGTCCCCGTCCCCCCAGTATACGACCAGAACCATGGACCCGGTATTTGTGGTTCGGACTGTCTCCAATCAGCCATAATGTTGTGAGAGTGAAATTATGTCTAAGTCCAGCTTTGGTACATTAGAAGCAACTCTGAAACTTAACCTAGGCGTTTTTCGAAGCTACTTTTTGGCTAACTTCTTATAGGAAGGTCTAGGAGATCTGAAAATGAACGTGCGCGTCTTTCACTCTTCCCGAGGGACTTATAAGAATGTTGTGATATTTTTTATTAAAATGGTGTATAAGGGTATATATATAAATATATTTTATGCACTGTATATGAGCTGGCGATTTCTAAGTCTGTGGTTCCGAGAGGTGGTAACCAGGCTCACTAATAAAGGTCAAGCCACTTGGCTGCCAGAATGCCCTGCTTCAGCACAGACCAGAAAGGCATTGTGATAAGCGTATCCCCGGTATAGTCAGGGGTTAATGGGAGTCGTCCCCGTCCCCCCAGTATACGACCAGAACCATGGACCCGGTATTTGTGGTTCGGACTGTCTCCAATCAGCCATAATGTTGTGAGAGTGAAATTATGTCTAAGTCCAGCTTTGGTACATTAGAAGCAACTCTGAAACTTAACCTAGGCGTTTTTCGAAGCTACTTTTTGGCTAACTTCTTATAGGAAGGTCTAGGAGATCTGAAAATGAACGTGCGCGTCTTTCACTCTTCCCGAGGGACTTAGAAGAATTTTGTGATATTTTTTATTAAAATGGTGTATAAGGGTATATATATAAATATATTTTATGCACTGTATATGAGCTGGCGATTTCTAAGTCTGTGGTTCCGAGAGGTGGTAACCAGGCTCACTAATAAAGGTCAAGCCACTTGGCTGCCAGAATGCCCTGCTTCAGCACAGACCAGAAAGGCATTGTGATAAGCGTATCCCCGGTATAGTCAGGGGTTAATGGGAGTCGTCCCCGTCCCCCCAGTATACGCCCAGAACCATGGACCCGGTATTTGTGGTTCGGACTGTCTCCAACCAGCCATAATGTTGTGAGAGTGAAATTATTTCTAAGTCCAGCTTCGAAACATTAGAAGCAACTCTGAAACGTAACCTAAGCGTTTTTCGAAGCTACTTTTTGGCTAACTTCTTATAGGAAGGTCTAGGAGCTCTGAAAATGAACGTGCGCGTCTTTCACTCTTCCCGAAGGACTTAGAAGAAATTTGTGATATTTTTTATTAAAATGGTGTATAAGGGTATATATATAAATATATTTTATGCACTGTATATGAGCTGGCGATTTCTAAGTCTGTGGTTCCGAGAGGTGGTAACCAGGCTCACTAATAAAGGTCAAGCCACTTGGCTGCCAGAATGCCCTGCTTCAGCACAGACCAGAAAGGCATTGTGATAAGCGTATCCCCGGTATAGTCAGGGGTTAATGGGAGTCGTCCCCGTCCCCCCAGTATACGCCCAGAACCATGGACCCGGTATTTGTGGTTCGGACTGTCTCCAATCAGCCATAATGTTGTGAGAGTGAAATTATGTCTAAGTCCAGCTTTGGTACATTAGAAGCAACTCTGAAACTTAACCTAAGCGTTTTTCGAAGCTACTTTTTGGCTAACTTCTTATAGGAAGCTCTAGGAGCTCTGAAAATGAACGTGCGCGTCTTTCACTCTTCCCGAGGGACTTAGAAGAATTTTGTGATATTTTTTATTAAAATGGTGTATAAGGGTATATATAAATATATTTTATGCACTGTATATGAGCTGGCGATTTCTAAGTCTGTGGTTCCGAGAGGGGGTAACCAGGCTCACTAATAAAGGTCAAGCCACTTGGCTGCCAGAATGACCTGCTTCAGCACAGACCAGAAAGGCATTGTGATAAGCGTATCCCCGGTATAGTCAGGGGTGAATGGGAGTCGTCCCCGTCCCCCCAGTATACGACCAGAACCATGGACCCGGTATTTGTGGTTCGGACTGTCTCCAATCAGCCATAATGTTGTGAGAGTGAAATTATGTCTAAGTCCAGCTTTGGTACATTAGAAGCAACTCTGAAACTTAACCTAGGCGTTTTTCGAAGCTACTTTTTGGCTAACTTCTTATAGGAAGGTCTAGGAGATTTGAAAATGAACGTGCGCGTCTTTCACTCTTCCCGAGGGACTTATAAGAATGTTGTGATATTTTTTATTAAAATGGTGTATAAGGGTATATATATAAATATATTTTATGCACTGTATATGAGCTGGCGATTTCTAAGTCTGTGGTTCCGAGAGGTGGTAACCAGGCTCACTAATAAAGGTCAAGCCACTTGGCTGCCAGAATGCCCTGCTTCAGCACAGACCAGAAAGGCATTGTGATAAGCGTATCCCCGGTATAGTCAGGGGTTAATGGGAGTCGTCCCCGTCCCCCCAGTATACGACCAGAACCATGGACCCGGTATTTGTGGTTCGGACTGTCTCCAATCAGCCATAATGTTGTGAGAGTGAAATTATGTCTAAGTCCAGCTTTGGTACATTAGAAGCAACTCTGAAACTTAACCTAAGCGTTTTTCGAAGCTACTTTTTGGCTAACTTCTTATAGGAAGCTCTAGGAGCTCTGAAAATGAACGTGCGCGTCTTTCACTCTTCCCGAGGGACTTAGAAGAATTTTGTGATATTTTTTATTAAAATGGTGTATAAGGGTATATATATAAATATATTTTATGCACTGTATATGAGCTGGCGATTTCTAAGTCTGTGGTTCCGAGAGGTGGTAACCAGGCTCACTAATAAAGGTCAAGCCACTTGGCTGCCAGAATGACCTGCTTCAGCACAGACCAGAAAGGCATTGTGATAAGCGTATCCCCGGTATAGTCAGGGGTTAATGGGAGTCGTCCCCGTCCCCCCAGTATACGACCAGAACCATGGACCCGGTATTTGTGGTTCGGACTGTCTCCAATCAGCCATAATGTTGTGAGAGTGAAATTATGTCTAAGTCCAGCTTTGGTACATTAGAAGCAACTCTGAAACTTAACCTAAGCGTTTTTCGAAGCTACTTTTTGGCTAACTTCTTATAGGAAGCTCTAGGAGCTCTGAAAATGAACGTGCGCGTCTTTCACTCTTCCCGAGGGACTTAGAAGAATTTTGTGATATTTTTTATTAAAATGGTGTATAAGGGTATATATATAAATATATTTTATGCACTGTATATGAGCTGGCGATTTCTAAGTCTGTGGTTCCGAGAGGTGGTAACCAGGCTCACTAATAAAGGTCAAGCCACTTGGCTGCCAGAATGACCTGCTTCAGCACAGACCAGAAAGGCATTGTGATAAGCGTATCCCCGGTATAGTCAGGGGTTAATGGGAGTCGTCCCCGTCCCCCCAGTATACGACCAGAACCATGGACCCGGTATTTGTGGTTCGGACTGTCTCCAATCAGCCATAATGTTGTGAGAGTGAAATTATGTCTAAGTCCAGCTTTGGTACATTAGAAGCAACTCTGAAACTTAACCTAAGCGTTTTTCGAAGCTACTTTTTGGCTAACTTCTTATAGGAAGGTCTAGGAGCTCTGAAAATGAACGTGCGCGTCTTTCAGTCTTCCCGAGGGACTTAGAAGAATTTTGTGATATTTTTTATTAAAATGGTGTATAAGGGTATATATATAAATATATTTTATGCACTGTATATGAGCTGGCGATTTCTAAGTCTGTGGTTCCGAGAGGGGGTAACCAGGCTCACTAATAAAGGTCAAGCCACTTGGCTGCCAGAATGACCTGCTTCAGCACAGACCAGAAAGGCATTGTGATAAGCGTATCCCCGGTATAGTCAGGGGTGAATGGGAGTCGTCCCCGTCCCCCCAGTATACGACCAGAACCATGGACCCGGTATTTGTGGTTCGGACTGTCTCCAATCAGCCATAATGTTGTGAGAGTGAAATTATGTCTAAGTCCAGCTTTGGTACATTAGAAGCAACTCTGAAACTTAACCTAAGCGTTTTTCGAAGCTACTTTTTGGCTAACTTCTTATAGGAAGCTCTAGGAGCTCTGAAAATGAACGTGCGCGTCTTTCACTCTTCCCGAGGGACTTAGAAGAATTTTGTGATATTTTTTATTAAAATGGTGTATAAGGGTATATATATAAATATATTTTATGCACTGTATATGAGCTGGCGATTTCTAAGTCTGTGGTTCCGAGAGGGGGTAACCAGGCTCACTAATAAAGGTCAAGCCACTTGGCTGCCAGAATGACCTGCTTCAGCACAGACCAGAAAGGCATTGTGATAAGCGTATCCCCGGTATAGTCAGGGGTGAATGGGAGTCGTCCCCGTCCCCCCAGTATACGACCAGAACCATGGACCCGGTATTTGTGGTTCGGACTGTCTCCAATCAGCCATAATGTTGTGAGAGTGAAATTATGTCTAAGTCCAGCTTTGGTACATTAGAATCAACTCTGAAACTTAACCTAGGCGTTTTTCGAAGCTACTTTTTGGCTAACTTCTTATAGGAAGCTCTAGGAGCTCTGAAAATGAACGTGCGCGTCTTTCACTCTTCCCGAGGGACTTAGAAGAATTTTGTGATATTTTTTATTAAAATGGTGTATAAGGGTATATATATAAATATATTTTATGCACTGTATATGAGCTGGCGATTTCTAAGTCTGTGGTTCCGAGAGGGGGTAACCAGGCTCACTAATAAAGGTCAAGCCACTTGGCTGCCAGAATGACCTGCTTCAGCACAGACCAGAAAGGCATTGTGATAAGCGTATCCCCGGTATAGTCAGGGGTGAATGGGAGTCGTCCCCGTCCCCCCAGTATACGACCAGAACCATGGACCCGGTATTTGTGGTTCGGACTGTCTCCAATCAGCCATAATGTTGTGAGAGTGAAATTATGTCTAAGTCCAGCTTTGGTACATTAGAAGCAACTCTGAAACTTAACCTAGGCGTTTTTCGAAGCTACTTTTTGGCTAACTTCTTATAGGAAGCTCTAGGAGCTCTGAAAATGAACGTGCGCGTCTTTCAGTCTTCCCGAGGGACTTAGAAGAATTTTGTGATATTTTTTATTAAAATGGTGTATAAGGGTATATATATAAATATATTTTATGCACTGTATATGAGCTGGCGATTTCTAAGTCTGTGGTTCCGAGAGGGGGTAACCAGGCTCACTAATAAAGGTCAAGCCACTTGGCTGCCAGAATGACCTGCTTCAGCACAGACCAGAAAGGCATTGTGATAAGCGTATCCCCGGTATAGTCAGGGGTGAATGGGAGTCGTCCCCGTCCCCCCAGTATACGACCAGAACCATGGACCCGGTATTTGTGGTTCGGACTGTCTCCAATCAGCCATAATGTTGTGAGAGTGAAATTATGTCTAAGTCCAGCTTTGGTACATTAGAAGCAACTCTGAAACTTAACCTAAGCGTTTTTCGAAGCTACTTTTTGGCTAACTTCTTATAGGAAGCTCTAGGAGCTCTGAAAATGAACGTGCGCGTCTTTCACTCTTCCCGAGGGACTTAGAAGAATTTTGTGATATTTTTTATTAAAATGGTGTATAAGGGTATATATATAAATATATTTTATGCACTGTATATGAGCTGGCGATTTCTAAGTCTGTGGTTCCGAGAGGGGGTAACCAGGCTCACTAATAAAGGTCAAGCCACTTGGCTGCCAGAATGACCTGCTTCAGCACAGACCAGAAAGGCATTGTGATAAGCGTATCCCCGGTATAGTCAGGGGTGAATGGGAGTCGTCCCCGTCCCCCCAGTATACGACCAGAACCATGGACCCGGTATTTGTGGTTCGTAATTGTCTCCAATCAGCCATAATGTTGTGAGAGTGAAATTATGTCTAAGTCCAGCTTTGGTACATTAGAAGCAACTCTGAAACTTAACCTAAGCGTTTTTCGAAGCTACTTTTTGGCTAACTTCTTATAGGAAGGTCTAGGAGCTCTGAAAATGAACGTGCGCGTCTTTCACTCTTCCCGAGGGACTTAGAAGAAATTTGTGATATTTTTTATTAAAATGGTGTATAAGGGTATATATATAAATATATTTTATGCACTGTATATGAGCTGGCGATTTCTAAGTCTGTGGTTCCGAGAGGTGGTAACCAGGCTCACTAATAAAGGTCAAGCCACTTGGCTGCCAGAATGAACTGCTTCAGCACAGACCAGAAAGGCATTGTGATAAGCGTATCCCCGGTATAGTCAGGGGTTAATGGGAGTCGTCCCCGTCCCCCCAGTATACGACCAGAACCATGGACCCGGTATTTGTTGTTCGGACTGTCTCCAATCAGCCATAATGTTGTGAGAGTGAAATTATGTCTAAGTCCAGCTTTGGTACATTAGAAGCAACTCTGAAACTTAACCTAAGCGTTTTTCGAAGCTACTTTTTGGCTAACTTCTTATAGGAAGCTCTAGGAGCTCTGAAAATGAACGTGCGCGTCTTTCACTCTTCCCGAGGGACTTAGAAGAATTTTGTGATATTTTTTATTAAAATGGTGTATAAGGGTATATATATAAATATATTTTATGCACTGTATATGAGCTGGCGATTTCTAAGTCTGTGGTTCCGAGAGGTGGTAACCAGGCTCACTAATAAAGGTCAAGCCACTTGGCTGCCAGAATGAACTGCTTCAGCACAGACCAGAAAGGCATTGTGATAAGCGTATCCCCGGTATAGTCAGGGGTTAATGGGAGTCGTCCCCGTCCCCCCAGTATACGACCAGAACCATGGACCCGGTATTTGTGGTTCGGACTGTCTCCAATCAGCCATAATGTTGTGAGAGTGAAATTATGTCTAAGTCCAGCTTTGGTACATTAGAAGCAACTCTGAAACTTAACCTAAGCGTTTTTCGAAGCTACTTTTTGGCTAACTTCTTATAGGAAGCTCTAGGAGCTCTGAAAATGAACGTGCGCGTCTTTCACTCTTCCCGAGGGACTTAGAAGAATTTTGTGATATTTTTTATTAAAATGGTGTATAAGGGTATATATACTGTATAAATATATTTTATGCACTGTATATGAGCTTTCGATTTCTAAGTCTGTGGTTCCGAGAGGTGGTAACCAGGCTCACTAATAAAGGTCAAGCCACTTGGCTGCCAGAATGACCTGCTTCAGCACAGACCAGAAAGGCATTGTGATAAGCGTATCCCCGGTATAGTCAGGGGTGAATGGGAGTCGTCCCCGTCCCCCCAGTATACGACCAGAACCATGGACCCGGTATTTGTGGTTCGGACTGTCTCCAATCAGCCATAATGTTGTGAGAGTGAAATTATGTCTAAGTCCAGCTTTGGTACATTAGAAGCAACTCTGAAACTTAACCTAGGCGTTTTTCGAAGCTACTTTTTGGCTAACTTCTTATAGGAAGGTCTAGGAGATCTGAAAATGAACGTGCGCGTCTTTCACTCTTCCCGAGGGACTTATAAGAATGTTGTGATATTTTTTATTAAAATGGTGTATAAGGGTATATATATAAATATATTTTATGCACTGTATATGAGCTGGCGATTTCTAAGTCTGTGGTTCCGAGAGGTGGTAACCAGGCTCACTAATAAAGGTCAAGCCACTTGGCTGCCAGAATGCCCTGCTTCAGCACAGACCAGAAAGGCATTGTGATAAGCGTATCCCCGGTATAGTCAGGGGTTAATGGGAGTCGTCCCCGTCCCCCCAGTATACGACCAGAACCATGGACCCGGTATTTGTGGTTCGGACTGTCTCCAATCAGCCATAATGTTGTGAGAGTGAAATTATGTCTAAGTCCAGCTTTGGTACATTAGAAGCAACTCTGAAACTTAACCTAGGCGTTTTTCGAAGCTACTTTTTGGCTAACTTCTTATAGGAAGGTCTAGGAGATCTGAAAATGAACGTGCGCGTCTTTCACTCTTCCCGAGGGACTTAGAAGAATTTTGTGATATTTTTTATTAAAATGGTGTATAAGGGTATATATATAAATATATTTTATGCACTGTATATGAGCTGGCGATTTCTAAGTCTGTGGTTCCGAGAGGTGGTAACCAGGCTCACTAATAAAGGTCAAGCCACTTGGCTGCCAGAATGCCCTGCTTCAGCACAGACCAGAAAGGCATTGTGATAAGCGTATCCCCGGTATAGTCAGGGGTTAATGGGAGTCGTCCCCGTCCCCCCAGTATACGCCCAGAACCATGGACCCGGTATTTGTGGTTCGGACTGTCTCCAACCAGCCATAATGTTGTGAGAGTGAAATTATTTCTAAGTCCAGCTTCGAAACATTAGAAGCAACTCTGAAACGTAACCTAAGCGTTTTTCGAAGCTACTTTTTGGCTAACTTCTTATAGGAAGGTCTAGGAGCTCTGAAAATGAACGTGCGCGTCTTTCACTCTTCCCGAAGGACTTAGAAGAAATTTGTGATATTTTTTATTAAAATGGTGTATAAGGGTATATATATAAATATATTTTATGCACTGTATATGAGCTGGCGATTTCTAAGTCTGTGGTTCCGAGAGGTGGTAACCAGGCTCACTAATAAAGGTCAAGCCACTTGGCTGCCAGAATGCCCTGCTTCAGCACAGACCAGAAAGGCATTGTGATAAGCGTATCCCCGGTATAGTCAGGGGTTAATGGGAGTCGTCCCCGTCCCCCCAGTATACGCCCAGAACCATGGACCCGGTATTTGTGGTTCGGACTGTCTCCAATCAGCCATAATGTTGTGAGAGTGAAATTATGTCTAAGTCCAGCTTTGGTACATTAGAAGCAACTCTGAAACTTAACCTAAGCGTTTTTCGAAGCTACTTTTTGGCTAACTTCTTATAGGAAGCTCTAGGAGCTCTGAAAATGAACGTGCGCGTCTTTCACTCTTCCCGAGGGACTTAGAAGAATTTTGTGATATTTTTTATTAAAATGGTGTATAAGGGTATATATAAATATATTTTATGCACTGTATATGAGCTGGCGATTTCTAAGTCTGTGGTTCCGAGAGGGGGTAACCAGGCTCACTAATAAAGGTCAAGCCACTTGGCTGCCAGAATGACCTGCTTCAGCACAGACCAGAAAGGCATTGTGATAAGCGTATCCCCGGTATAGTCAGGGGTGAATGGGAGTCGTCCCCGTCCCCCCAGTATACGACCAGAACCATGGACCCGGTATTTGTGGTTCGGACTGTCTCCAATCAGCCATAATGTTGTGAGAGTGAAATTATGTCTAAGTCCAGCTTTGGTACATTAGAAGCAACTCTGAAACTTAACCTAGGCGTTTTTCGAAGCTACTTTTTGGCTAACTTCTTATAGGAAGGTCTAGGAGATCTGAAAATGAACGTGCGCGTCTTTCACTCTTCCCGAGGGACTTATAAGAATGTTGTGATATTTTTTATTAAAATGGTGTATAAGGGTATATATATAAATATATTTTATGCACTGTATATGAGCTGGCGATTTCTAAGTCTGTGGTTCCGAGAGGTGGTAACCAGGCTCACTAATAAAGGTCAAGCCACTTGGCTGCCAGAATGCCCTGCTTCAGCACAGACCAGAAAGGCATTGTGATAAGCGTATCCCCGGTATAGTCAGGGGTTAATGGGAGTCGTCCCCGTCCCCCCAGTATACGACCAGAACCATGGACCCGGTATTTGTGGTTCGGACTGTCTCCAATCAGCCATAATGTTGTGAGAGTGAAATTATGTCTAAGTCCAGCTTTGGTACATTAGAAGCAACTCTGAAACTTAACCTAAGCGTTTTTCGAAGCTACTTTTTGGCTAACTTCTTATAGGAAGCTCTAGGAGCTCTGAAAATGAACGTGCGCGTCTTTCACTCTTCCCGAGGGACTTAGAAGAATTTTGTGATATTTTTTATTAAAATGGTGTATAAGGGTATATATATAAATATATTTTATGCACTGTATATGAGCTGGCGATTTCTAAGTCTGTGGTTCCGAGAGGTGGTAACCAGGCTCACTAATAAAGGTCAAGCCACTTGGCTGCCAGAATGACCTGCTTCAGCACAGACCAGAAAGGCATTGTGATAAGCGTATCCCCGGTATAGTCAGGGGTTAATGGGAGTCGTCCCCGTCCCCCCAGTATACGACCAGAACCATGGACCCGGTATTTGTGGTTCGGACTGTCTCCAATCAGCCATAATGTTGTGAGAGTGAAATTATGTCTAAGTCCAGCTTTGGTACATTAGAAGCAACTCTGAAACTTAACCTAAGCGTTTTTCGAAGCTACTTTTTGGCTAACTTCTTATAGGAAGCTCTAGGAGCTCTGAAAATGAACGTGCGCGTCTTTCACTCTTCCCGAGGGACTTAGAAGAATTTTGTGATATTTTTTATTAAAATGGTGTATAAGGGTATATATATAAATATATTTTATGCACTGTATATGAGCTGGCGATTTCTAAGTCTGTGGTTCCGAGAGGGGGTAACCAGGCTCACTAATAAAGGTCAAGCCACTTGGCTGCCAGAATGACCTGCTTCAGCACAGACCAGAAAGGCATTGTGATAAGCGTATCCCCGGTATAGTCAGGGGTGAATGGGAGTCGTCCCCGTCCCCCCAGTATACGACCAGAACCATGGACCCGGTATTTGTGGTTCGTAATTGTCTCCAATCAGCCATAATGTTGTGAGAGTGAAATTATGTCTAAGTCCAGCTTTGGTACATTAGAAGCAACTCTGAAACTTAACCTAAGCGTTTTTCGAAGCTACTTTTTGGCTAACTTCTTATAGGAAGGTCTAGGAGCTCTGAAAATGAACGTGCGCGTCTTTCACTCTTCCCGAGGGACTTAGAAGAAATTTGTGATATTTTTTATTAAAATGGTGTATAAGGGTATATATATAAATATATTTTATGCACTGTATATGAGCTGGCGATTTCTAAGTCTGTGGTTCCGAGAGGTGGTAACCAGGCTCACTAATAAAGGTCAAGCCACTTGGCTGCCAGAATGAACTGCTTCAGCACAGACCAGAAAGGCATTGTGATAAGCGTATCCCCGGTATAGTCAGGGGTTAATGGGAGTCGTCCCCGTCCCCCCAGTATACGACCAGAACCATGGACCCGGTATTTGTTGTTCGGACTGTCTCCAATCAGCCATAATGTTGTGAGAGTGAAATTATGTCTAAGTCCAGCTTTGGTACATTAGAAGCAACTCTGAAACTTAACCTAAGCGTTTTTCGAAGCTACTTTTTGGCTAACTTCTTATAGGAAGCTCTAGGAGCTCTGAAAATGAACGTGCGCGTCTTTCACTCTTCCCGAGGGACTTAGAAGAATTTTGTGATATTTTTTATTAAAATGGTGTATAAGGGTATATATATAAATATATTTTATGCACTGTATATGAGCTGGCGATTTCTAAGTCTGTGGTTCCGAGAGGTGGTAACCAGGCTCACTAATAAAGGTCAAGCCACTTGGCTGCCAGAATGAACTGCTTCAGCACAGACCAGAAAGGCATTGTGATAAGCGTATCCCCGGTATAGTCAGGGGTTAATGGGAGTCGTCCCCGTCCCCCCAGTATACGACCAGAACCATGGACCCGGTATTTGTGGTTCGGACTGTCTCCAATCAGCCATAATGTTGTGAGAGTGAAATTATGTCTAAGTCCAGCTTTGGTACATTAGAAGCAACTCTGAAACTTAACCTAAGCGTTTTTCGAAGCTACTTTTTGGCTAACTTCTTATAGGAAGCTCTAGGAGCTCTGAAAATGAACGTGCGCGTCTTTCACTCTTCCCGAGGGACTTAGAAGAATTTTGTGATATTTTTTATTAAAATGGTGTATAAGGGTATATATACTGTATAAATATATTTTATGCACTGTATATGAGCTTTCGATTTCTAAGTCTGTGGTTCCGAGAGGTGGTAACCAGGCTCACTAATAAAGGTCAAGCCACTTGGCTGCCAGAATGACCTGCTTCAGCACAGACCAGAAAGGCATTGTGATAAGCGTATCCCCGGTATAGTCAGGGGTGAATGGGAGTCGTCCCCGTCCCCCCAGTATACGACCAGAACCATGGACCCGGTATTTGTGGTTCGGACTGTCTCCAATCAGCCATAATGTTGTGAGAGTGAAATTATGTCTAAGTCCAGCTTTGGTACATTAGAAGCAACTCTGAAACTTAACCTAGGCGTTTTTCGAAGCTACTTTTTGGCTAACTTCTTATAGGAAGGTCTAGGAGATCTGAAAATGAACGTGCGCGTCTTTCACTCTTCCCGAGGGACTTATAAGAATGTTGTGATATTTTTTATTAAAATGGTGTATAAGGGTATATATATAAATATATTTTATGCACTGTATATGAGCTGGCGATTTCTAAGTCTGTGGTTCCGAGAGGTGGTAACCAGGCTCACTAATAAAGGTCAAGCCACTTGGCTGCCAGAATGCCCTGCTTCAGCACAGACCAGAAAGGCATTGTGATAAGCGTATCCCCGGTATAGTCAGGGGTTAATGGGAGTCGTCCCCGTCCCCCCAGTATACGACCAGAACCATGGACCCGGTATTTGTGGTTCGGACTGTCTCCAATCAGCCATAATGTTGTGAGAGTGAAATTATGTCTAAGTCCAGCTTTGGTACATTAGAAGCAACTCTGAAACTTAACCTAGGCGTTTTTCGAAGCTACTTTTTGGCTAACTTCTTATAGGAAGGTCTAGGAGATCTGAAAATGAACGTGCGCGTCTTTCACTCTTCCCGAGGGACTTAGAAGAATTTTGTGATATTTTTTATTAAAATGGTGTATAAGGGTATATATATAAATATATTTTATGCACTGTATATGAGCTGGCGATTTCTAAGTCTGTGGTTCCGAGAGGTGGTAACCAGGCTCACTAATAAAGGTCAAGCCACTTGGCTGCCAGAATGCCCTGCTTCAGCACAGACCAGAAAGGCATTGTGATAAGCGTATCCCCGGTATAGTCAGGGGTTAATGGGAGTCGTCCCCGTCCCCCCAGTATACGCCCAGAACCATGGACCCGGTATTTGTGGTTCGGACTGTCTCCAACCAGCCATAATGTTGTGAGAGTGAAATTATTTCTAAGTCCAGCTTCGAAACATTAGAAGCAACTCTGAAACGTAACCTAAGCGTTTTTCGAAGCTACTTTTTGGCTAACTTCTTATAGGAAGGTCTAGGAGCTCTGAAAATGAACGTGCGCGTCTTTCACTCTTCCCGAAGGACTTAGAAGAAATTTGTGATATTTTTTATTAAAATGGTGTATAAGGGTATATATATAAATATATTTTATGCACTGTATATGAGCTGGCGATTTCTAAGTCTGTGGTTCCGAGAGGTGGTAACCAGGCTCACTAATAAAGGTCAAGCCACTTGGCTGCCAGAATGCCCTGCTTCAGCACAGACCAGAAAGGCATTGTGATAAGCGTATCCCCGGTATAGTCAGGGGTTAATGGGAGTCGTCCCCGTCCCCCCAGTATACGCCCAGAACCATGGACCCGGTATTTGTGGTTCGGACTGTCTCCAATCAGCCATAATGTTGTGAGAGTGAAATTATGTCTAAGTCCAGCTTTGGTACATTAGAAGCAACTCTGAAACTTAACCTAAGCGTTTTTCGAAGCTACTTTTTGGCTAACTTCTTATAGGAAGCTCTAGGAGCTCTGAAAATGAACGTGCGCGTCTTTCACTCTTCCCGAGGGACTTAGAAGAATTTTGTGATATTTTTTATTAAAATGGTGTATAAGGGTATATATAAATATATTTTATGCACTGTATATGAGCTGGCGATTTCTAAGTCTGTGGTTCCGAGAGGGGGTAACCAGGCTCACTAATAAAGGTCAAGCCACTTGGCTGCCAGAATGACCTGCTTCAGCACAGACCAGAAAGGCATTGTGATAAGCGTATCCCCGGTATAGTCAGGGGTGAATGGGAGTCGTCCCCGTCCCCCCAGTATACGACCAGAACCATGGACCCGGTATTTGTGGTTCGGACTGTCTCCAATCAGCCATAATGTTGTGAGAGTGAAATTATGTCTAAGTCCAGCTTTGGTACATTAGAAGCAACTCTGAAACTTAACCTAGGCGTTTTTCGAAGCTACTTTTTGGCTAACTTCTTATAGGAAGGTCTAGGAGATCTGAAAATGAACGTGCGCGTCTTTCACTCTTCCCGAGGGACTTATAAGAATGTTGTGATATTTTTTATTAAAATGGTGTATAAGGGTATATATATAAATATATTTTATGCACTGTATATGAGCTGGCGATTTCTAAGTCTGTGGTTCCGAGAGGTGGTAACCAGGCTCACTAATAAAGGTCAAGCCACTTGGCTGCCAGAATGCCCTGCTTCAGCACAGACCAGAAAGGCATTGTGATAAGCGTATCCCCGGTATAGTCAGGGGTTAATGGGAGTCGTCCCCGTCCCCCCAGTATACGACCAGAACCATGGACCCGGTATTTGTGGTTCGGACTGTCTCCAATCAGCCATAATGTTGTGAGAGTGAAATTATGTCTAAGTCCAGCTTTGGTACATTAGAAGCAACTCTGAAACTTAACCTAAGCGTTTTTCGAAGCTACTTTTTGGCTAACTTCTTATAGGAAGCTCTAGGAGCTCTGAAAATGAACGTGCGCGTCTTTCACTCTTCCCGAGGGACTTAGAAGAATTTTGTGATATTTTTTATTAAAATGGTGTATAAGGGTATATATATAAATATATTTTATGCACTGTATATGAGCTGGCGATTTCTAAGTCTGTGGTTCCGAGAGGTGGTAACCAGGCTCACTAATAAAGGTCAAGCCACTTGGCTGCCAGAATGACCTGCTTCAGCACAGACCAGAAAGGCATTGTGATAAGCGTATCCCCGGTATAGTCAGGGGTTAATGGGAGTCGTCCCCGTCCCCCCAGTATACGACCAGAACCATGGACCCGGTATTTGTGGTTCGGACTGTCTCCAATCAGCCATAATGTTGTGAGAGTGAAATTATGTCTAAGTCCAGCTTTGGTACATTAGAAGCAACTCTGAAACTTAACCTAAGCGTTTTTCGAAGCTACTTTTTGGCTAACTTCTTATAGGAAGCTCTAGGAGCTCTGAAAATGAACGTGCGCGTCTTTCACTCTTCCCGAGGGACTTAGAAGAATTTTGTGATATTTTTTATTAAAATGGTGTATAAGGGTATATATATAAATATATTTTATGCACTGTATATGAGCTGGCGATTTCTAAGTCTGTGGTTCCGAGAGGTGGTAACCAGGCTCACTAATAAAGGTCAAGCCACTTGGCTGCCAGAATGACCTGCTTCAGCACAGACCAGAAAGGCATTGTGATAAGCGTATCCCCGGTATAGTCAGGGGTTAATGGGAGTCGTCCCCGTCCCCCCAGTATACGACCAGAACCATGGACCCGGTATTTGTGGTTCGGACTGTCTCCAATCAGCCATAATGTTGTGAGAGTGAAATTATGTCTAAGTCCAGCTTTGGTACATTAGAAGCAACTCTGAAACTTAACCTAAGCGTTTTTCGAAGCTACTTTTTGGCTAACTTCTTATAGGAAGGTCTAGGAGCTCTGAAAATGAACGTGCGCGTCTTTCAGTCTTCCCGAGGGACTTAGAAGAATTTTGTGATATTTTTTATTAAAATGGTGTATAAGGGTATATATATAAATATATTTTATGCACTGTATATGAGCTGGCGATTTCTAAGTCTGTGGTTCCGAGAGGGGGTAACCAGGCTCACTAATAAAGGTCAAGCCACTTGGCTGCCAGAATGACCTGCTTCAGCACAGACCAGAAAGGCATTGTGATAAGCGTATCCCCGGTATAGTCAGGGGTGAATGGGAGTCGTCCCCGTCCCCCCAGTATACGACCAGAACCATGGACCCGGTATTTGTGGTTCGGACTGTCTCCAATCAGCCATAATGTTGTGAGAGTGAAATTATGTCTAAGTCCAGCTTTGGTACATTAGAAGCAACTCTGAAACTTAACCTAAGCGTTTTTCGAAGCTACTTTTTGGCTAACTTCTTATAGGAAGCTCTAGGAGCTCTGAAAATGAACGTGCGCGTCTTTCACTCTTCCCGAGGGACTTAGAAGAATTTTGTGATATTTTTTATTAAAATGGTGTATAAGGGTATATATATAAATATATTTTATGCACTGTATATGAGCTGGCGATTTCTAAGTCTGTGGTTCCGAGAGGGGGTAACCAGGCTCACTAATAAAGGTCAAGCCACTTGGCTGCCAGAATGACCTGCTTCAGCACAGACCAGAAAGGCATTGTGATAAGCGTATCCCCGGTATAGTCAGGGGTGAATGGGAGTCGTCCCCGTCCCCCCAGTATACGACCAGAACCATGGACCCGGTATTTGTGGTTCGGACTGTCTCCAATCAGCCATAATGTTGTGAGAGTGAAATTATGTCTAAGTCCAGCTTTGGTACATTAGAATCAACTCTGAAACTTAACCTAGGCGTTTTTCGAAGCTACTTTTTGGCTAACTTCTTATAGGAAGCTCTAGGAGCTCTGAAAATGAACGTGCGCGTCTTTCACTCTTCCCGAGGGACTTAGAAGAATTTTGTGATATTTTTTATTAAAATGGTGTATAAGGGTATATATATAAATATATTTTATGCACTGTATATGAGCTGGCGATTTCTAAGTCTGTGGTTCCGAGAGGGGGTAACCAGGCTCACTAATAAAGGTCAAGCCACTTGGCTGCCAGAATGACCTGCTTCAGCACAGACCAGAAAGGCATTGTGATAAGCGTATCCCCGGTATAGTCAGGGGTGAATGGGAGTCGTCCCCGTCCCCCCAGTATACGACCAGAACCATGGACCCGGTATTTGTGGTTCGGACTGTCTCCAATCAGCCATAATGTTGTGAGAGTGAAATTATGTCTAAGTCCAGCTTTGGTACATTAGAAGCAACTCTGAAACTTAACCTAGGCGTTTTTCGAAGCTACTTTTTGGCTAACTTCTTATAGGAAGCTCTAGGAGCTCTGAAAATGAACGTGCGCGTCTTTCACTCTTCCCGAGGGACTTAGAAGAATTTTGTGATATTTTTTATTAAAATGGTGTATAAGGGTATATATATAAATATATTTTATGCACTGTATATGAGCTGGCGATTTCTAAGTCTGTGGTTCCGAGAGGGGGTAACCAGGCTCACTAATAAAGGTCAAGCCACTTGGCTGCCAGAATGACCTGCTTCAGCACAGACCAGAAAGGCATTGTGATAAGCGTATCCCCGGTATAGTCAGGGGTGAATGGGAGTCGTCCCCGTCCCCCCAGTATACGACCAGAACCATGGACCCGGTATTTGTGGTTCGGACTGTCTCCAATCAGCCATAATGTTGTGAGAGTGAAATTATGTCTAAGTCCAGCTTTGGTACATTAGAAGCAACTCTGAAACTTAACCTAAGCGTTTTTCGAAGCTACTTTTTGGCTAACTTCTTATAGGAAGCTCTAGGAGCTCTGAAAATGAACGTGCGCGTCTTTCACTCTTCCCGAGGGACTTAGAAGAATTTTGTGATATTTTTTATTAAAATGGTGTATAAGGGTATATATATAAATATATTTTATGCACTGTATATGAGCTGGCGATTTCTAAGTCTGTGGTTCCGAGAGGGGGTAACCAGGCTCACTAATAAAGGTCAAGCCACTTGGCTGCCAGAATGACCTGCTTCAGCACAGACCAGAAAGGCATTGTGATAAGCGTATCCCCGGTATAGTCAGGGGTGAATGGGAGTCGTCCCCGTCCCCCCAGTATACGACCAGAACCATGGACCCGGTATTTGTGGTTCGTAATTGTCTCCAATCAGCCATAATGTTGTGAGAGTGAAATTATGTCTAAGTCCAGCTTTGGTACATTAGAAGCAACTCTGAAACTTAACCTAAGCGTTTTTCGAAGCTACTTTTTGGCTAACTTCTTATAGGAAGGTCTAGGAGCTCTGAAAATGAACGTGCGCGTCTTTCACTCTTCCCGAGGGACTTAGAAGAAATTTGTGATATTTTTTATTAAAATGGTGTATAAGGGTATATATATAAATATATTTTATGCACTGTATATGAGCTGGCGATTTCTAAGTCTGTGGTTCCGAGAGGTGGTAACCAGGCTCACTAATAAAGGTCAAGCCACTTGGCTGCCAGAATGAACTGCTTCAGCACAGACCAGAAAGGCATTGTGATAAGCGTATCCCCGGTATAGTCAGGGGTTAATGGGAGTCGTCCCCGTCCCCCCAGTATACGACCAGAACCATGGACCCGGTATTTGTTGTTCGGACTGTCTCCAATCAGCCATAATGTTGTGAGAGTGAAATTATGTCTAAGTCCAGCTTTGGTACATTAGAAGCAACTCTGAAACTTAACCTAAGCGTTTTTCGAAGCTACTTTTTGGCTAACTTCTTATAGGAAGCTCTAGGAGCTCTGAAAATGAACGTGCGCGTCTTTCACTCTTCCCGAGGGACTTAGAAGAATTTTGTGATATTTTTTATTAAAATGGTGTATAAGGGTATATATATAAATATATTTTATGCACTGTATATGAGCTGGCGATTTCTAAGTCTGTGGTTCCGAGAGGTGGTAACCAGGCTCACTAATAAAGGTCAAGCCACTTGGCTGCCAGAATGAACTGCTTCAGCACAGACCAGAAAGGCATTGTGATAAGCGTATCCCCGGTATAGTCAGGGGTTAATGGGAGTCGTCCCCGTCCCCCCAGTATACGACCAGAACCATGGACCCGGTATTTGTGGTTCGGACTGTCTCCAATCAGCCATAATGTTGTGAGAGTGAAATTATGTCTAAGTCCAGCTTTGGTACATTAGAAGCAACTCTGAAACTTAACCTAAGCGTTTTTCGAAGCTACTTTTTGGCTAACTTCTTATAGGAAGCTCTAGGAGCTCTGAAAATGAACGTGCGCGTCTTTCACTCTTCCCGAGGGACTTAGAAGAATTTTGTGATATTTTTTATTAAAATGGTGTATAAGGGTATATATACTGTATAAATATATTTTATGCACTGTATATGAGCTTTCGATTTCTAAGTCTGTGGTTCCGAGAGGTGGTAACCAGGCTCACTAATAAAGGTCAAGCCACTTGGCTGCCAGAATGACCTGCTTCAGCACAGACCAGAAAGGCATTGTGATAAGCGTATCCCCGGTATAGTCAGGGGTGAATGGGAGTCGTCCCCGTCCCCCCAGTATACGACCAGAACCATGGACCCGGTATTTGTGGTTCGGACTGTCTCCAATCAGCCATAATGTTGTGAGAGTGAAATTATGTCTAAGTCCAGCTTTGGTACATTAGAAGCAACTCTGAAACTTAACCTAAGCGTTTTTCGAAGCTACTTTTTGGCTAACTTCTTATAGGAAGGTCTAGGAGCTCTGAAAATGAACGTGCGCGTCTTTCACTCTTCCCGAGGGACTTAGAAGAATTTTGTGATATTTTTTATTAAAATGGTGTATAAGGGTATATATATAAATATATTTTATGCACTGTATATGAGCTGGCGATTTCTAAGTCTGTGGTTCCGAGAGGTGGTAACCAGGCTCACTAATAAAGGTCAAGCCACTTGGCTGCCAGAATGCCCTGCTTCAGCACAGACCAGAAAGGCATTGTGATAAGCGTATCCCCGGTATAGTCAGGGGTTAATGGGAGTCGTCCCCGTCCCCCCAGTATACGCCCAGAACCATGGACCCGGTATTTGTGGTTCGGACTGTCTCCAACCAGCCATAATGTTGTGAGAGTGAAATTATGTCTAAGTCCAGCTTCGGTACATTAGAAGCAACTCTGAAACGTAACCTAAGCGTTTTTCGAAGCTACTTTTTGGCTAACTTCTTATAGGAAGGTCTAGGAGCTCTGAAAATGAACGTGCGCGTCTTTCACTCTTCCCGAGGGACTTAGAAGAAATTTGTGATATTTTTTATTAAAATGGTGTATAAGGGTATATATATAAATATATTTTATGCACTGTATATGAGCTGGCGATTTCTAAGTCTGTGGTTCCGAGAGGTGGTAACCAGGCTCACTAATAAAGGTCAAGCCACTTGGCTGCCAGAATGACCTGCTTCAGCACAGACCAGAAAGGCATTGTGATAAGCGTATCCCCGGTATAGTCAGGGGTTAATGGGAGTCGTCCCCGTCCCCCCAGTATACGACCAGAACCATGGACCCGGTATTTGTGGTTCGGACTGTCTCCAATCAGCCATAATGTTGTGAGAGTGAAATTATGTCTAAGTCCAGCTTTGGTACATTAGAAGCAACTCTGAAACTTAACCTAAGCGTTTTTCGAAGCTACTTTTTGGCTAACTTCTTATAGGAAGGTCTAGGAGCTCTGAAAATGAACGTGCGCGTCTTTCACTCTTCCCGAGGGACTTAGAAGAATTTTGTGATATTTTTTATTAAAATGGTGTATATATTTTATGCACTGTATATGAGCTGGCGATTTCTAAGTCTGTGGTTCCGAGAGGTGGTAACCAGGCTCACTAATAAAGGTCAAGCCACTTGGCTGCCAGAATGACCTGCTTCAGCACAGACCAGAAAGGCATTGTGATAAGCGTATCCCCGGTATAGTCAGGGGTTAATGGGAGTCGTCCCCGTCCCCCCAGTATACGACCAGAACCATGGACCCGGTATTTGTGGTTCGGACTGTCTCCAATCAGCCATAATGTTGTGAGAGTGAAATTATGTCTAAGTCCAGCTTTGGTACATTAGAAGCAACTCTGAAACTTAACCTAAGCGTTTTTCGAAGCTACTTTTTGGCTAACTTCTTATAGGAAGCTCTAGGAGCTCTGAAAATGAACGTGCGCGTCTTTCACTCTTCCCGAGGGACTTAGAAGAATTTTGTGATATTTTTTATTAAATTGGTGTATAAGGGTATATATATAAATATATTTTATGCACTGTATATGAGCTGGCGATTTCTAAGTCTGTGGTTCCGAGAGGTGGTAACCAGGCTCACTAATAAAGGTCAAGCCACTTGGCTGCCAGAATGACCTGCTTCAGCACAGACCAGAAAGGCATTGTGATAAGCGTATCCCCGGTATAGTCAGGGGTGAATGGGATTCGTCCCCGTCCCCCCAGTATACGACCAGAACCATGGACCCGGTATTTGTGGTTCGGACTGTCTCCAACCAGCCATAATGTTGTGAGAGTGAAATTATGTCTAAGTCCAGCTTCGGTACATTAGAAGCAACTCTGAAACGTAACCTAAGCGTTTTTCGAAGCTACTTTTTGGCTAACTTCTTATAGGAAGGTCTAGGAGCTCTGAAAATGAACGTGCGCGTCTTTCACTCTTCCCGAGGGACTTAGAAGAAATTTGTGATATTTTTTATTAAAATGGTGTATAAGGGTATATATATAAATATATTTTATGCACTGTATATGAGCTGGCGATTTCTAAGTCTGTGGTTCCGAGAGGTGGTAACCAGGCTCACTAATAAAGGTCAAGCCACTTGGCTGCCAGAATGACCTGCTTCAGCACAGACCAGAAAGGCATTGTGATAAGCGTATCCCCGGTATAGTCAGGGGTTAATGGGAGTCGTCCCCGTCCCCCCAGTATACGACCAGAACCATGGACCCGGTATTTGTGGTTCGGACTGTCTCCAATCAGCCATAATGTTGTGAGAGTGAAATTATGTCTAAGTCCAGCTTTGGTACATTAGAAGCAACTCTGAAACTTAACCTAAGCGTTTTTCGAAGCTACTTTTTGGCTAACTTCTTATAGGAAGCTCTAGGAGCTCTGAAAATGAACGTGCGCGTCTTTCACTCTTCCCGAGGGACTTAGAAGAATTTTGTGATATTTTTTATTAAAATGGTGTATAAGGGTATATATATAAATATATTTTATGCACTGTATATGAGCTGGCGATTTCTAAGTCTGTGGTTCCGAGAGGTGGTAACCAGGCTCACTAATAAAGGTCAAGCCACTTGGCTGCCAGAATGACCTGCTTCAGCACAGACCAGAAAGGCATTGTGATAAGCGTATCCCCGGTATAGTCAGGGGTTAATGGGAGTCGTCCCCGTCCCCCCAGTATACGACCAGAACCATGGACCCGGTATTTGTGGTTCGGACTGTCTCCAATCAGCCATAATGTTGTGAGAGTGAAATTATGTCTAAGTCCAGCTTTGGTACATTAGAAGCAACTCTGAAACTTAACCTAAGCGTTTTTCGAAGCTACTTTTTGGCTAACTTCTTATAGGAAGCTCTAGGAGCTCTGAAAATGAACGTGCGCGTCTTTCACTCTTCCCGAGGGACTTAGAAGAATTTTGTGATATTTTTTATTAAATTGGTGTATAAGGGTATATATATAAATATATTTTATGCACTGTATATGAGCTGGCGATTTCTAAGTCTGTGGTTCCGAGAGGTGGTAACCAGGCTCACTAATAAAGGTCAAGCCACTTGGCTGCCAGAATGACCTGCTTCAGCACAGACCAGAAAGGCATTGTGATAAGCGTATCCCCGGTATAGTCAGGGGTGAATGGGATTCGTCCCCGTCCCCCCAGTATACGACCAGAACCATGGACCCGGTATTTGTGGTTCGGACTGTCTCCAATCAGCCATAATGTTGTGAGAGTGAAATTATGTCTAAGTCCAGCTTTGGTACATTAGAAGCAACTCTGAAACTTAACCTAAGCGTTTTTCGAAGCTACTTTTTGGCTAACTTCTTATAGGAAGGTCTAGGAGCTCTGAAAATGAACGTGCGCGTCTTTCACTCTTCCCGAGGGACTTAGAAGAATTTTGTGATATTTTTTATTAAAATGGTGTATAAGGGTATATATATAAATATATTTTATGCACTGTATATGAGCTGGCGATTTCTAAGTCTGTGGTTCCGAGAGGTGGTAACCAGGCTCACTAATAAAGGTCAAGCCACTTGGCTGCCAGAATGCCCTGCTTCAGCACAGACCAGAAAGGCATTGTGATAAGCGTATCCCCGGTATAGTCAGGGGTTAATGGGAGTCGTCCCCGTCCCCCCAGTATACGACCAGAACCATGGACCCGGTATTTGTGGTTCGGACTGTCTCCAATCAGCCATAATGTTGTGAGAGTGAAATTATGTCTAAGTCCAGCTTTGGTACATTAGAAGCAACTCTGAAACTTAACCTAAGCGTTTTTCGAAGCTACTTTTTGGCTAACTTCTTATAGGAAGCTCTAGGAGCTCTGAAAATGAACGTGCGCGTCTTTCACTCTTCCCGAGGGACTTAGAAGAATTTTGTGATATTTTTTATTAAAATGGTGTATAAGGGTATATATACTGTATAAATATATTTTATGCACTGTATATGAGCTTTCGATTTCTAAGTCTGTGGTTCCGAGAGGTGGTAACCAGGCTCACTAATAAAGGTCAAGCCACTTGGCTGCCAGAATGCCCTGCTTCAGCACAGACCAGAAAGGCATTGTGATAAGCGTATCCCCGGTATAGTCAGGGGTTAATGGGAGTCGTCCCCGTCCCCCCAGTATACGCCCAGAACCATGGACCCGGTATTTGTGGTTCGGACTGTCTCCAACCAGCCATAATGTTGTGAGAGTGAAATTATGTCTAAGTCCAGCTTCGGTACATTAGAAGCAACTCTGAAACGTAACCTAAGCGTTTTTCGAAGCTACTTTTTGGCTAACTTCTTATAGGAAGGTCTAGGAGCTCTGAAAATGAACGTGCGCGTCTTTCACTCTTCCCGAGGGACTTAGAAGAAATTTGTGATATTTTTTATTAAAATGGTGTATAAGGGTATATATATAAATATATTTTATGCACTGTATATGAGCTGGCGATTTCTAAGTCTGTGGTTCCGAGAGGTGGTAACCAGGCTCACTAATAAAGGTCAAGCCACTTGGCTGCCAGAATGCCCTGCTTCAGCACAGACCAGAAAGGCATTGTGATAAGCGTATCCCCGGTATAGTCAGGGGTTAATGGGAGTCGTCCCCGTCCCCCCAGTATACGCCCAGAACCATGGACCCGGTATTTGTGGTTCGGACTGTCTCCAACCAGCCATAATGTTGTGAGAGTGAAATTATGTCTAAGTCCAGCTTCGGTACATTAGAAGCAACTCTGAAACGTAACCTAAGCGTTTTTCGAAGCTACTTTTTGGCTAACTTCTTATAGGAAGGTCTAGGAGCTCTGAAAATGAACGTGCGCGTCTTTCACTCTTCCCGATGGACTTAGAAGAAATTTGTGATATTTTTTATTAAAATGGTGTATAAGGGTATATATATAAATATATTTTATGCACTGTATATGAGCTGGCGATTTCTAAGTCTGTGGTTCCGAGAGGTGGTAACCAGGCTCACTAATAAAGGTCAAGCCACTTGGCTGCCAGAATGACCTGCTTCAGCACAGACCAGAAAGGCATTGTGATAAGCGTATCCCCGGTATAGTCAGGGGTTAATGGGAGTCGTCCCCGTCCCCCCAGTATACGCCCAGAACCATGGACCCGGTATTTGTGGTTCGGACTGTCTCCAACCAGCCATAATGTTGTGAGAGTGAAATTATGTCTAAGTCCAGCTTCGGTACATTAGAAGCAACTCTGAAACGTAACCTAAGCGTTTTTCGAAGCTACTTTTTGGCTAACTTCTTATAGGAAGGTCTAGGAGCTCTGAAAATGAACGTGCGCGTCTTTCACTCTTCCCGATGGACTTAGAAGAAATTTGTGATATTTTTTATTAAAATGGTGTATAAGGGTATATATATAAATATATTTTATGCACTGTATATGAGCTGGCGATTTCTAAGTCTGTGGTTCCGAGAGGTGGTAACCAGGCTCACTAATAAAGGTCAAGCCACTTGGCTGCCAGAATGACCTGCTTCAGCACAGACCAGAAAGGCATTGTGATAAGCGTATCCCCGGTATAGTCAGGGGTTAATGGGAGTCGTCCCCGTCCCCCCAGTATACGACCAGAACCATGGACCCGGTATTTGTGGTTCGGACTGTCTCCAATCAGCCATAATGTTGTGAGAGTGAAATTATGTCTAAGTCCAGCTTTGGTACATTAGAAGCAACTCTGAAACTTAACCTAAGCGTTTTTCGAAGCTACTTTTTGGCTAACTTCTTATAGGAAGCTCTAGGAGCTCTGAAAATGAACGTGCGCGTCTTTCACTCTTCCCGAGGGACTTAGAAGAATTTTGTGATATTTTTTATTAAAATGGTGTATAAGGGTATATATATAAATATATTTTATGCACTGTATATGAGCTGGCGATTTCTAAGTCTGTGGTTCCGAGAGGTGGTAACCAGGCTCACTAATAAAGGTCAAGCCACTTGGCTGCCAGAATGACCTGCTTCAGCACAGACCAGAAAGGCATTGTGATAAGCGTATCCCCGGTATAGTCAGGGGTTAATGGGAGTCGTCCCCGTCCCCCCAGTATACGACCAGAACCATGGACCCGGTATTTGTGGTTCGGACTGTCTCCAATCAGCCATAATGTTGTGAGTGAAATTATGTCTAAGTCCAGCTTTGGTACATTAGAAGCAACTCTGAAACTTAACCTAAGCGTTTTTCGAAGCTACTTTTTGGCTAACTTCTTATAGGAAGCTCTAGGAGATCTGAAAATGAACGTGCGCGTCTTTCACTCTTCCCGAGGGACTTAGAAGAAATTTGTGATATTTTTTATTAAAATGGTGTATAAGGGTATATATATAAATATATTTTATGCACTGTATATGAGCTGGCGATTTCTAAGTCTGTGGTTCCGAGAGGTGGTAACCAGGCTCACTAATAAAGGTCAAGCCACTTGGCTGCCAGAATGACCTGCTTCAGCACAGACCAGAAAGGCATTGTGATAAGCGTATCCCCGGTATAGTCAGGGGTTAATGGGAGTCGTCCCCGTCCCCCCAGTATACGACCAGAACCATGGACCCGGTATTTGTGGTTCGGACTGGCTCCAATCAGCCATAATGTTGTGAGAGTGAAATTATGTCTAAGTCCAGCTTTGGTACATTAGAAGCAACTCTGAAACTTAACCTAAGCGTTTTTCGAAGCTACTTTTTGGCTAACTTCTTATAGGAAGGTCTAGGAGCTCTGAAAATGAACGTGCGCGTCTTTCACTCTTCCCGAGGGACTTAGAAGAATTTTGTGATATTTTTTATTAAAATGGTGTATAAGGGTATATATATAAATATATTTTATGCACTGTATATGAGCTGGCGATTTCTAAGTCTGTGGTTCCGAGAGGTGGTAACCAGGCTCACTAATAAAGGTCAAGCCACTTGGCTGCCAGAATGACCTGCTTCAGCACAGACCAGAAAGGCATTGTGATAAGCGTATCCCCGGTATAGTCAGGGGTGAATGGGAGTCGTCCCCGTCCCCCCAGTATACGACCAGAACCATGGACCCGGTATTTGTGGTTCGGACTGTCTCCAATCAGCCATAATGTTGTGAGAGTGAAATTATGTCTAAGTCCAGCTTTGGTACATTAGAAGCAACTCTGAAACTTAACCTAAGCGTTTTTCGAAGCTACTTTTTGGCTAACTTCTTATAGGAAGCTTTAGGAGCTCTGAAAATGAACGTGCGCGTCTTTCACTCTTCCCGAGGGACTTAGAAGAATTTTGTGATATTTTTTATTAAAATGGTGTATAAGGGTATATATATAAATATATTTTATGCACTGTATATGAGCTGGCGATTTCTAAGTCTGTGGTTCCGAGAGGTGGTAACCAGGCTCACTAATAAAGGTCAAGCCACTTGGCTGCCAGAATGACCTGCTTCAGCACAGACCAGAAAGGCATTGTGATAAGCGTATCCCCGGTATAGTCAGGGGTTAATGGGAGTCGTCCCCGTCCCCCCAGTATACGACCAGAACCATGGACCCGGTATTTGTGGTTCGGACTGTCTCCAATCAGCCATAATGTTGTGAGAGTGAAATTATGTCTAAGTCCAGCTTTGGTACATTAGAAGCAACTCTGAAACTTAACCTAAGCGTTTTTCGAAGCTACTTTTTGGCTAACTTCTTATAGGAAGGTCTAGGAGCTCTGAAAATGAACGTGCGCGTCTTTCACTCTTCCCGAGGGACTTAGAAGAATTTTGTGATATTTTTTATTAAAATGGTGTATAAGGGTATATATATAAATATATTTTATGCACTGTATATGAGCTGGCGATTTCTAAGTCTGTGGTTCCTAGAGGTGGTAACCAGGCTCACTAATAAAGGTCAAGCCACTTGGCTGCCAGAATGACCTGCTTCAGCACAGACCAGAAAGGCATTGTGATAAGCGTATCCCCGGTATAGTCAGGGGTGAATGGGAGTCGTCCCCGTCCCCCCAGTATACGACCAGAACCATGGACCCGGTATTTGTGGTTCGGACTGTCTCCAATCAGCCATAATGTTGTGAGAGTGAAATTATGTCTAAGTCCAGCTTTGGTACATTAGAAGCAACTCTGAAACTTAATCTAAGCGTTTTTCGAAGCTACTTTTTGGCTAACTTCTTATAGGAAGGTCTAGGAGCTCTGAAAATGAACGTGCGCGTCTTTCACTCTTCCCGAGGGACTTAGAAGAATTTTGTGATATTTTTTATTAAAATGGTGTATAAGGGTATATATATAAATATATTTTATGCACTGTATATGAGCTGGCGATTTCTAAGTCTGTGGTTCCGAGAGGTGGTAACCAGGCTCACTAATAAAGGTCAAGCCACTTGGCTGCCAGAATGCCCTGCTTCAGCACAGACCAGAAAGGCATTGTGATAAGCGTATCCCCGGTATAGTCAGGGGTTAATGGGAGTCGTCCCCGTCCCCCCAGTATACGCCCAGAACCATGGACCCGGTATTTGTGGTTCGGACTGTCTCCAACCAGCCATAATGTTGTGAGAGTGAAATTATGTCTAAGTCCAGCTTCGGTACATTAGAAGCAACTCTGAAACGTAACCTAAGCGTTTTTCGAAGCTACTTTTTGGCTTACTTCTTATAGGAAGGTCTAGGAGCTCTGAAAATGAACGTGCGCGTCTTTCACTCTTCCCGAGGGACTTAGAAGAAATTTGTGATATTTTTTATTTAAATGGTGTATAAGGGTATATATATAAATATATTTTATGCACTGTATATGAGCTGGCGATTTCTAAGTCTGTGGTTCCGAGAGGTGGTAACCAGGCTCACTAATAAAGGTCAAGCCACTTGGCTGCCAGAATGACCTGCTTCAGCACAGACCAGAAAGGCATTGTGATAAGCGTATCCCCGGTATAGTCAGGGGTGAATGGGAGTCGTCCCCGTCCCCCCAGTATACGACCAGAACCATGGACCCGGTATTTGTGGTTCGGACTGTCTCCAATCAGCCATAATGTTGTGAGAGTGAAATTATGTCTAAGTCCAGCTTTGGTACATTAGAAGCAACTCTGAAACTTAACCTAAGCTTTTTTCGTAGCTACTTTTTGGCTAACTTCTTATAGGAAGGTCTAGGAGCTCTGAAAATGAACGTGCGCGTCTTTCACTCTTCCCGAGGGACTTAGAAGAATTTTGTGATATTTTTTATTAAAATGGTGTATAAGGGTATATATATAAATATATTTTATGCACTGTATATGAGCTGGCGATTTCTAAGTCTGTGGTTCCGAGAGGTGGTAACCAGGCTCACTAATAAAGGTCAAGCCACTTGGCTGCCAGAATGCCCTGCTTCAGCACAGACCAGAAAGGCATTGTGATAAGCGTATCCCCGGTATAGTCAGGGGTTAATGGGAGTCGTCCCCGTCCCCCCAGTATACGACCAGAACCATGGACCCGGTATTTGTGGTTCGGACTGTCTCCAAATCAGCCATAATGTTGTGAGAGTGAAATTATGTCTAAGTCCAGCTTTGGTACATTAGAAGCAACTCTGAAACTTAACCTAAGCGTTTTTCGAAGCTACTTTTTGGCTAACTTCTTATAGGAAGCTCTAGGAGCTCTGAAAATGAACGTGCGCGTCTTTCACTCTTCCCGAGGGACTTAGAAGAATTTTGTGATATTTTTTATTAAAATGGTGTATAAGGGTATATATATAAATATATTTTATGCACTGTATATGAGCTGGCGATTTCTAAGTCTGTGGTTCCGAGAGGTGGTAACCAGGCTCACTAATAAAGGTCAAGCCACTTGGCTGCCAGAATGACCTGCTTCAGCACAGACCAGAAAGGCATTGTGATAAGCGTATCCCCGGTATAGTCAGGGGTTAATGGGAGTCGTCCCCGTCCCCCCAGTATACGACCAGAACCATGGACCCGGTATTTGTGGTTCGGACTGTCTCCAATCAGCCATAATGTTGTGAGAGTGAAATTATGTCTAAGTCCAGCTTTGGTACATTAGAAGCAACTCTGAAACTTAACCTAAGCGTTTTTCGAAGCTACTTTTTGGCTAACTTCTTATAGGAAGGTCTAGGAGCTCTGAAAATGAACGTGCGCGTCTTTCACTCTTCCCGAGGGACTTAGAAGAATTTTGTGATATTTTTTATTAAAATGGTGTATAAGGGTATATATATAAATATATTTTATGCACTGTATATGAGCTGGCGATTTCTAAGTCTGTGGTTCCGAGAGGTGGTAACCAGGCTCACTAATAAAGGTCAAGCCACTTGGCTGCCAGAATGACCTGCTTCAGCACAGACCAGAAAGGCATTGTGATAAGCGTATCCCCGGTATAGTCAGGGGTGAATGGGAGTCGTCCCCGTCCCCCAGTATACGACCAGAACCATGGACCCGGTATTTGTGGTTCGGACTGTCTCCAATCAGCCATAATGTTGTGAGAGTGAAATTATGTCTAAGTCCAGCTTTGGTACATTAGAAGCAACTCTGAAACTTAACCTAAGCTTTTTTCGAAGCTACTTTTTGGCTAACTTCTTATAGGAAGGTCTAGGAGCTCTGAAAATGAACGTGCGCGTCTTTCACTCTTCCCGAGGGACTTAGAAGAATTTTGTGATATTTTTTATTAAAATGGTGTATAAGGGTATATATATAAATATATTTTATGCACTGTATATGAGCTGGCGATTTCTAAGTCTGTGGTTCCGAGAGGTGGTAACCAGGCTCACTAATAAAGGTCAAGCCACTTGGCTGCCAGAATGCCCTGCTTCAGCACAGACCAGAAAGGCATTGTGATAAGCGTATCCCCGGTATAGTCAGGGGTTAATGGGAGTCGTCCCCGTCCCCCCAGTATACGCCCAGAACCATGGACCCGGTATTTGTGGTTCGGACTGTCTCCAACCAGCCATAATGTTGTGAGAGTGAAATTATGTCTAAGTCCAGCTTCGGTACATTAGAAGCAACTCTGAAACGTAACCTAAGCGTTTTTCGAAGCTACTTTTTGGCTTACTTCTTATAGGAAGGTCTAGGAGCTCTGAAAATGAACGTGCGCGTCTTTCACTCTTCCCGAGGGACTTAGAAGAAATTTGTGATATTTTTTATTTAAATGGTGTATAAGGGTATATATATAAATATATTTTATGCACTGTATATGAGCTGGCGATTTCTAAGTCTGTGGTTCCGAGAGGTGGTAACCAGGCTCACTAATAAAGGTCAAGCCACTTGGCTGCCAGAATGACCTGCTTCAGCACAGACCAGAAAGGCATTGTGATAAGCGTATCCCCGGTATAGTCAGGGGTTAATGGGAGTCGTCCCCGTCCCCCCAGTATACGACCAGAACCATGGACCCGGTATTTGTGGTTCGGACTGTCTCCAATCAGCCATAATGTTGTGAGAGTGAAATTATGTCTAAGTCCAGCTTTGGTACATTAGAAGCAACTCTGAAACTTAACCTAAGCGTTTTTCGAAGCTACTTTTTGGCTAACTTCTTATAGGAAGCTCTAGGAGCTCTGAAAATGAACGTGCGCGTCTTTCACTCTTCCCGAGGGACTTAGAAGAATTTTGTGATATTTTTTATTAAAATGGTGTATAAGGGTATATATATAAATATATTTTATGCACTGTATATGAGCTGGCGATTTCTAAGTCTGTGGTTCCGAGAGGTGGTAACCAGGCTCACTAATAAAGGTCAAGCCACTTGGCTGCCAGAATGACCTGCTTCAGCACAGACCAGAAAGGCATTGTGATAAGCGTATCCCCGGTATAGTCAGGGGTTAATGGGAGTCGTCCCCGTCCCCCCAGTATACGACCAGAACCATGGACCCGGTATTTGTGGTTCGGACTGTCTCCAATCAGCCATAATGTTGTGAGAGTGAAATTATGTCTAAGTCCAGCTTCGGTACATTAGAAGCAACTCTGAAACTTAACCTAAGCGTTTTTCGAAGCTACTTTTTGGCTAACTTCTTATAGGAAGCTCTAGGAGCTCTGAAAATGAACGTGCGCGTCTTTCACTCTTCCCGAGGGACTTAGAAGAATTTTGTGATATTTTTTATTAAAATGGTGTATAAGGGTATATATATAAATATATTTTATGTACTGTATATGAGCTGGCGATTTCTAAGTCTGTGGTTCCGAGAGGTGGTAACCAGGCTCACTAATAAAGGTCAAGCCACTTGGCTGCCAGAATGACCTGCTTCAGCACAGACCAGAAAGGCATTGTGATAAGCGTATCCCCGGTATAGTCAGGGGTTAATGGGAGTCGTCCCCGTCCCCCCAGTATACGACCAGAACCATGGACCCGGTATTTGTGGTTCGGACTGTCTCCAATCAGCCATAATGTTGTGAGAGTGAAATTATGTCTAAGTCCTGCTTTGGTACATTAGAAGCAACTCTGAAACTTAACCTAAGCGTTTTTCGAAGCTACTTTTTGGCTAACTTCTTATAGGAAGCTCTAGGAGCTCTGAAAATGAACGTGCGCGTCTTTCACTCTTCCCGAGGGACTTAGAAGAATTTTGTGATATTTTTTATTAAAATGGTGTATAAGGGTATATATATAAATATATTTTATGCACTGTATATGAGCTGGCGATTTCTAAGTCTGTGGTTCCGAGAGGTGGTAACCAGGCTCACTAATAAAGGTCAAGCCACTTGGCTGCCAGAATGACCTGCTTCAGCACAGACCAGAAAGGCATTGTGATAAGCGTATCCCCGGTATAGTCAGGGGTTAATGGGAGTCGTCCCCGTCCCCCCAGTATACGACCAGAACCATGGACCCGGTATTTGTGGTTCGGACTGTCTCCAATCAGCCATAATGTTGTGAGAGTGAAATTATGTCTAAGTCCAGCTTTGGTACATTAGAAGCAACTCTGAAACTTAACCTAAGCGTTTTTCGAAGCTACTTTTTGGCTAACTTCTTATAGGAAGGTCTAGGAGCTCTGAAAATGAACGTGCGCGTCTTTCACTCTTCCCGAGGGACTTAGAAGAATTTTGTGATATTTTTTATTAAAATGGTGTATAAGGGTATATATATAAATATATTTTATGCACTGTATATGAGCTGGCGATTTCTAAGTCTGTGGTTCCTAGAGGTGGTAACCAGGCTCACTAATAAAGGTCAAGCCACTTGGCTGCCAGAATGACCTGCTTCAGCACAGACCAGAAAGGCATTGTGATAAGCGTATCCCCGGTATAGTCAGGGGTGAATGGGAGTCGTCCCCGTCCCCCCAGTATACGACCAGAACCATGGACCCGGTATTTGTGGTTCGGACTGTCTCCAATCAGCCATAATGTTGTGAGAGTGAAATTATGTCTAAGTCCAGCTTTGGTACATTAGAAGCAACTCTGAAACTTAACCTAAGCGTTTTTCGAAGCTACTTTTTGGCTAACTTCTTATAGGAAGGTCTAGGAGCTCTGAAAATGAACGTGCGCGTCTTTCACTCTTCCCGAGGGACTTAGAAGAATTTTGTGATATTTTTTATTAAAATGGTGTATAAGGGTATATATATAAATATATTTTATGCACTGTATATGAGCTGGCGATTTCTAAGTCTGTGGTTCCGAGAGGTGGTAACCAGGCTCACTAATAAAGGTCAAGCCACTTGGCTGCCAGAATGCCCTGCTTCAGCACAGACCAGAAAGGCATTGTGATAAGCGTATCCCCGGTATAGTCAGGGGTTAATGGGAGTCGTCCCCGTCCCCCCAGTATACGCCCAGAACCATGGACCCGGTATTTGTGGTTCGGACTGTCTCCAACCAGCCATAATGTTGTGAGAGTGAAATTATGTCTAAGTCCAGCTTCGGTACATTAGAAGCAACTCTGAAACGTAACCTAAGCGTTTTTCGAAGCTACTTTTTGGCTTACTTCTTATAGGAAGGTCTAGGAGCTCTGAAAATGAACGTGCGCGTCTTTCACTCTTCCCGAGGGACTTAGAAGAAATTTGTGATATTTTTTATTTAAATGGTGTATAAGGGTATATATATAAATATATTTTATGCACTGTATATGAGCTGGCGATTTCTAAGTCTGTGGTTCCGAGAGGTGGTAACCAGGCTCACTAATAAAGGTCAAGCCACTTGGCTGCCAGAATGACCTGCTTCAGCACAGACCAGAAAGGCATTGTGATAAGCGTATCCCCGGTATAGTCAGGGGTGAATGGGAGTCGTCCCCGTCCCCCCAGTATACGACCAGAACCATGGACCCGGTATTTGTGGTTCGGACTGTCTCCAATCAGCCATAATGTTGTGAGAGTGAAATTATGTCTAAGTCCAGCTTTGGTACATTAGAAGCAACTCTGAAACTTAACCTAAGCTTTTTTCGTAGCTACTTTTTGGCTAACTTCTTATAGGAAGGTCTAGGAGCTCTGAAAATGAACGTGCGCGTCTTTCACTCTTCCCGAGGGACTTAGAAGAATTTTGTGATATTTTTTATTAAAATGGTGTATAAGGGTATATATATAAATATATTTTATGCACTGTATATGAGCTGGCGATTTCTAAGTCTGTGGTTCCGAGAGGTGGTAACCAGGCTCACTAATAAAGGTCAAGCCACTTGGCTGCCAGAATGCCCTGCTTCAGCACAGACCAGAAAGGCATTGTGATAAGCGTATCCCCGGTATAGTCAGGGGTTAATGGGAGTCGTCCCCGTCCCCCCAGTATACGACCAGAACCATGGACCCGGTATTTGTGGTTCGGACTGTCTCCAAATCAGCCATAATGTTGTGAGAGTGAAATTATGTCTAAGTCCAGCTTTGGTACATTAGAAGCAACTCTGAAACTTAACCTAAGCGTTTTTCGAAGCTACTTTTTGGCTAACTTCTTATAGGAAGCTCTAGGAGCTCTGAAAATGAACGTGCGCGTCTTTCACTCTTCCCGAGGGACTTAGAAGAATTTTGTGATATTTTTTATTAAAATGGTGTATAAGGGTATATATATAAATATATTTTATGCACTGTATATGAGCTGGCGATTTCTAAGTCTGTGGTTCCGAGAGGTGGTAACCAGGCTCACTAATAAAGGTCAAGCCACTTGGCTGCCAGAATGACCTGCTTCAGCACAGACCAGAAAGGCATTGTGATAAGCGTATCCCCGGTATAGTCAGGGGTTAATGGGAGTCGTCCCCGTCCCCCCAGTATACGACCAGAACCATGGACCCGGTATTTGTGGTTCGGACTGTCTCCAATCAGCCATAATGTTGTGAGAGTGAAATTATGTCTAAGTCCAGCTTTGGTACATTAGAAGCAACTCTGAAACTTAACCTAAGCGTTTTTCGAAGCTACTTTTTGGCTAACTTCTTATAGGAAGGTCTAGGAGCTCTGAAAATGAACGTGCGCGTCTTTCACTCTTCCCGAGGGACTTAGAAGAATTTTGTGATATTTTTTATTAAAATGGTGTATAAGGGTATATATATAAATATATTTTATGCACTGTATATGAGCTGGCGATTTCTAAGTCTGTGGTTCCGAGAGGTGGTAACCAGGCTCACTAATAAAGGTCAAGCCACTTGGCTGCCAGAATGACCTGCTTCAGCACAGACCAGAAAGGCATTGTGATAAGCGTATCCCCGGTATAGTCAGGGGTGAATGGGAGTCGTCCCCGTCCCCCAGTATACGACCAGAACCATGGACCCGGTATTTGTGGTTCGGACTGTCTCCAATCAGCCATAATGTTGTGAGAGTGAAATTATGTCTAAGTCCAGCTTTGGTACATTAGAAGCAACTCTGAAACTTAACCTAAGCTTTTTTCGAAGCTACTTTTTGGCTAACTTCTTATAGGAAGGTCTAGGAGCTCTGAAAATGAACGTGCGCGTCTTTCACTCTTCCCGAGGGACTTAGAAGAATTTTGTGATATTTTTTATTAAAATGGTGTATAAGGGTATATATATAAATATATTTTATGCACTGTATATGAGCTGGCGATTTCTAAGTCTGTGGTTCCGAGAGGTGGTAACCAGGCTCACTAATAAAGGTCAAGCCACTTGGCTGCCAGAATGCCCTGCTTCAGCACAGACCAGAAAGGCATTGTGATAAGCGTATCCCCGGTATAGTCAGGGGTTAATGGGAGTCGTCCCCGTCCCCCCAGTATACGCCCAGAACCATGGACCCGGTATTTGTGGTTCGGACTGTCTCCAACCAGCCATAATGTTGTGAGAGTGAAATTATGTCTAAGTCCAGCTTCGGTACATTAGAAGCAACTCTGAAACGTAACCTAAGCGTTTTTCGAAGCTACTTTTTGGCTTACTTCTTATAGGAAGGTCTAGGAGCTCTGAAAATGAACGTGCGCGTCTTTCACTCTTCCCGAGGGACTTAGAAGAAATTTGTGATATTTTTTATTTAAATGGTGTATAAGGGTATATATATAAATATATTTTATGCACTGTATATGAGCTGGCGATTTCTAAGTCTGTGGTTCCGAGAGGTGGTAACCAGGCTCACTAATAAAGGTCAAGCCACTTGGCTGCCAGAATGACCTGCTTCAGCACAGACCAGAAAGGCATTGTGATAAGCGTATCCCCGGTATAGTCAGGGGTTAATGGGAGTCGTCCCCGTCCCCCCAGTATACGACCAGAACCATGGACCCGGTATTTGTGGTTCGGACTGTCTCCAATCAGCCATAATGTTGTGAGAGTGAAATTATGTCTAAGTCCAGCTTTGGTACATTAGAAGCAACTCTGAAACTTAACCTAAGCGTTTTTCGAAGCTACTTTTTGGCTAACTTCTTATAGGAAGCTCTAGGAGCTCTGAAAATGAACGTGCGCGTCTTTCACTCTTCCCGAGGGACTTAGAAGAATTTTGTGATATTTTTTATTAAAATGGTGTATAAGGGTATATATATAAATATATTTTATGCACTGTATATGAGCTGGCGATTTCTAAGTCTGTGGTTCCGAGAGGTGGTAACCAGGCTCACTAATAAAGGTCAAGCCACTTGGCTGCCAGAATGACCTGCTTCAGCACAGACCAGAAAGGCATTGTGATAAGCGTATCCCCGGTATAGTCAGGGGTTAATGGGAGTCGTCCCCGTCCCCCCAGTATACGACCAGAACCATGGACCCGGTATTTGTGGTTCGGACTGTCTCCAATCAGCCATAATGTTGTGAGAGTGAAATTATGTCTAAGTCCAGCTTCGGTACATTAGAAGCAACTCTGAAACTTAACCTAAGCGTTTTTCGAAGCTACTTTTTGGCTAACTTCTTATAGGAAGCTCTAGGAGCTCTGAAAATGAACGTGCGCGTCTTTCACTCTTCCCGAGGGACTTAGAAGAATTTTGTGATATTTTTTATTAAAATGGTGTATAAGGGTATATATATAAATATATTTTATGTACTGTATATGAGCTGGCGATTTCTAAGTCTGTGGTTCCGAGAGGTGGTAACCAGGCTCACTAATAAAGGTCAAGCCACTTGGCTGCCAGAATGACCTGCTTCAGCACAGACCAGAAAGGCATTGTGATAAGCGTATCCCCGGTATAGTCAGGGGTTAATGGGAGTCGTCCCCGTCCCCCCAGTATACGACCAGAACCATGGACCCGGTATTTGTGGTTCGGACTGTCTCCAATCAGCCATAATGTTGTGAGAGTGAAATTATGTCTAAGTCCTGCTTTGGTACATTAGAAGCAACTCTGAAACTTAACCTAAGCGTTTTTCGAAGCTACTTTTTGGCTAACTTCTTATAGGAAGCTCTAGGAGCTCTGAAAATGAACGTGCGCGTCTTTCACTCTTCCCGAGGGACTTAGAAGAATTTTGTGATATTTTTTATTAAAATGGTGTATAAGGGTATATATATAAATATATTTTATGCACTGTATATGAGCTGGCGATTTCTAAGTCTGTGGTTCCGAGAGGTGGTAACCAGGCTCACTAATAAAGGTCAAGCCACTTGGCTGCCAGAATGACCTGCTTCAGCACAGACCAGAAAGGCATTGTGATAAGCGTATCCCCGGTATAGTCAGGGGTTAATGGGAGTCGTCCCCGTCCCCCCAGTATACGACCAGAACCATGGACCCGGTATTTGTGGTTCGGACTGTCTCCAATCAGCCATAATGTTGTGAGAGTGAAATTATGTCTAAGTCCAGCTTTGGTACATTAGAAGCAACTCTGAAACTTAACCTAAGCGTTTTTCGAAGCTACTTTTTGGCTAACTTCTTATAGGAAGCTCTAGGAGCTCTGAAAATGAACGTGCGCGTCTTTCACTCTTCCCGAGGGACTTAGAAGAATTTTGTGATATTTTTTATTAAAATGGTGTATAAGGGTATATATATAAATATATTTTATGCACTGTATATGAGCTGGCGATTTCTAAGTCTGTGGTTCCGAGAGGTGGTAACCAGGCTCACTAATAAAGGTCAAGCCACTTGGCTGCCAGAATGCCCTGCTTCAGCACAGACCAGAAAGGCATTGTGATAAGCGTATCCCCGGTATAGTCAGGGGTTAATGGGAGTCGTCCCCGTCCCCCCAGTATACGCCCAGAACCATGGACCCGGTATTTGTGGTTCGGACTGTCTCCAACCAGCCATAATGTTGTGAGAGTGAAATTATGTCTAAGTCCAGCTTCGGTACATTAGAAGCAACTCTGAAACGTAACCTAAGCGTTTTTCGAAACTACTTTTTGGCTAACTTCTTATAGGAAGGTCTAGGAGCTCTGAAAATGAACGTGCGCGTCTTTCACTCTTCCCGAGGGACTTAGAAGAATTTTGTGATATTTTTTATTAAAATGGTGTATAAGGGTATATATATAAATATATTTTATGCACTGTATATGAGCTGGCGATTTCTAAGTCTGTGGTTCCGAGAGGTGGTAACCAGGCTCACTAATAAAGGTCAAGCCACTTGGCTGCCAGAATGCCCTGCTTCAGCACAGACCAGAAAGGCATTGTGATAAGCGTATCCCCGGTATAGTCAGGGGTTAATGGGAGTCGTCCCCGTCCCCCCAGTATACGCCCAGAACCATGGACCCGGTATTTGTGGTTCGGACTGTCTCCAACCAGCCATAATGTTGTGAGAGTGAAATTATGTCTAAGTCCAGCTTCGGTACATTAGAAGCAACTCTGAAACGTAACCTAAGCGTTTTTCGAAGCTACTTTTTGGCTAACTTCTTATAGGAAGGTCTAGGAGCTCTGAAAATGAACGTGCGCGTCTTTCCCTCTTCCCGAGGGACTTAGAAGAAATTTGTGATATTTTTTATTTAAATGGTGTATAAGGGTATATATATAAATATATTTTATGCACTGTATATGAGCTGGCGATTTCTAAGTCTGTGGTTCCGAGAGGTGGTAACCAGGCTCACTAATAAAGGTCAAGCCACTTGGCTGCCAGAATGACCTGCTTCAGCACAGACCAGAAAGGCATTGTGATAAGCGTATCCCCGGTATAGTCAGGGGTTAATGGGAGTCGTCCCCGTCCCCCCAGTATACGACCAGAACCATGGACCCGGTATTTGTGGTTCGGACTGTCTCCAATCAGCCATAATGTTGTGAGAGTGAAATTATGTCTAAGTCCAGCTTTGGTACATTAGAAGCAACTCTGAAACTTAACCTAAGCGTTTTTCGAAGCTACTTTTTGGCTAACTTCTTATAGGAAGCTTTAGGAGCTCTGAAAATGAACGTGCGCGTCTTTCACTCTTCCCGAGGGACTTAGAAGAATTTTGTGATATTTTTTATTAAAATGGTGTATAAGGGTATATATATAAATATATTTTATGCACTGTATATGAGCTGGCGATTTCTAAGTCTGTGGTTCCGAGAGGTGGTAACCAGGCTCACTAATAAAGGTCAAGCCACTTGGCTGCCAGAATGACCTGCTTCAGCACAGACCAGAAAGGCATTGTGATAAGCGTATCCCCGGTATAGTCAGGGGTTAATGGGAGTCGTCCCCGTCCCCCCAGTATACGACCAGAACCATGGACCCGGTATTTGTGGTTCGGACTGTCTCCAATCAGCCATAATGTTGTGAGAGTGAAATTATGTCTAAGTCCAGCTTTGGTACATTAGAAGCAACTCTGAAACTTAACCTAAGCGTTTTTCGAAGCTACTTTTTGGCTAACTTCTTATAGGAAGGTCTAGGAGCTCTGAAAATGAACGTGCGCGTCTTTCACTCTTCCCGAGGGACTTAGAAGAATTTTGTGATATTTTTTATTAAAATGGTGTATAAGGGTATATATATAAATATATTTTATGCACTGTATATGAGCTGGCGATTTCTAAGTCTGTGGTTCCGAGAGGTGGTAACCAGGCTCACTAATAAAGGTCAAGCCACTTGGCTGCCAGAATGACCTGCTTCAGCACAGACCAGAAAGGCATTGTGATAAGCGTATCCCCGGTATAGTCAGGGGTGAATGGGAGTCGTCCCCGTCCCCCCAGTATACGACCAGAACCATGGACCCGGTATTTGTGGTTCGGACTGTCTCCAATCAGCCATAATGTTGTGAGAGTGAAATTATGTCTAAGTCCAGCTTTGGTACATTAGAAGCAACTCTGAAACTTAACCTAAGCGTTTTTCGAAGCTACTTTTTGGCTAACTTCTTATAGGAAGGTCTAGGAGCTCTGAAAATGAACGTGCGCGTCTTTCACTCTTCCCGAGGGACTTAGAAGAATTTTGTGATATTTTTTATTAAAATGGTGTATAAGGGTATATATATAAATATATTTTATGCACTGTATATGAGCTGGCGATTTCTAAGTCTGTGGTTCCGAGAGGTGGTAACCAGGCTCACTAATAAAGGTCAAGCCACTTGGCTGCCAGAATGACCTGCTTCAGCACAGACCAGAAAGGCATTGTGATAAGCGTATCCCCGGTATAGTCAGGGGTTAATGGGAGTCGTCCCCGTCCCCCCAGTATACGACCAGAACCATGGACCCGGTATTTGTGGTTCGGACTGTCTCCAATCAGCCATAATGTTGTGAGAGTGAAATTATGTCTAAGTCCAGCTTTGGTACATTAGAAGCAACTCTGAAACTTAACCTAAGCGTTTTTCGAAGCTACTTTTTGGCTAACTTCTTATAGGAAGCTCTAGGAGCTCTGAAAATGAACGTGCGCGTCTTTCACTCTTCCCGAGGGACTTAGAAGAATTTTGTGATATTTTTTATTAAAATGGTGTATAAGGGTATATATATAAATATATTTTATGCACTGTATATGAGCTGGCGATTTCTAAGTCTGTGGTTCCGAGAGGTGGTAACCAGGCTCACTAATAAAGGTCAAGCCACTTGGCTGCCAGAATGCCCTGCTTCAGCACAGACCAGAAAGGCATTGTGATAAGCGTATCCCCGGTATAGTCAGGGGTTAATGGGAGTCGTCCCCGTCCCCCCAGTATACGCCCAGAACCATGGACCCGGTATTTGTGGTTCGGACTGTCTCCAACCAGCCATAATGTTGTGAGAGTGAAATTATGTCTAAGTCCAGCTTCGGTACATTAGAAGCAACTCTGAAACGTAACCTAAGCGTTTTTCGAAACTACTTTTTGGCTAACTTCTTATAGGAAGGTCTAGGAGCTCTGAAAATGAACGTGCGCGTCTTTCACTCTTCCCGAGGGACTTAGAAGAATTTTGTGATATTTTTTATTAAAATGGTGTATAAGGGTATATATATAAATATATTTTATGCACTGTATATGAGCTGGCGATTTCTAAGTCTGTGGTTCCGAGAGGTGGTAACCAGGCTCACTAATAAAGGTCAAGCCACTTGGCTGCCAGAATGCCCTGCTTCAGCACAGACCAGAAAGGCATTGTGATAAGCGTATCCCCGGTATAGTCAGGGGTTAATGGGAGTCGTCCCCGTCCCCCCAGTATACGCCCAGAACCATGGACCCGGTATTTGTGGTTCGGACTGTCTCCAACCAGCCATAATGTTGTGAGAGTGAAATTATGTCTAAGTCCAGCTTCGGTACATTAGAAGCAACTCTGAAACGTAACCTAAGCGTTTTTCGAAGCTACTTTTTGGCTAACTTCTTATAGGAAGGTCTAGGAGCTCTGAAAATGAACGTGCGCGTCTTTCCCTCTTCCCGAGGGACTTAGAAGAAATTTGTGATATTTTTTATTTAAATGGTGTATAAGGGTATATATATAAATATATTTTATGCACTGTATATGAGCTGGCGATTTCTAAGTCTGTGGTTCCGAGAGGTGGTAACCAGGCTCACTAATAAAGGTCAAGCCACTTGGCTGCCAGAATGACCTGCTTCAGCACAGACCAGAAAGGCATTGTGATAAGCGTATCCCCGGTATAGTCAGGGGTTAATGGGAGTCGTCCCCGTCCCCCCAGTATACGACCAGAACCATGGACCCGGTATTTGTGGTTCGGACTGTCTCCAATCAGCCATAATGTTGTGAGAGTGAAATTATGTCTAAGTCCAGCTTTGGTACATTAGAAGCAACTCTGAAACTTAACCTAAGCGTTTTTCGAAGCTACTTTTTGGCTAACTTCTTATAGGAAGCTTTAGGAGCTCTGAAAATGAACGTGCGCGTCTTTCACTCTTCCCGAGGGACTTAGAAGAATTTTGTGATATTTTTTATTAAAATGGTGTATAAGGGTATATATATAAATATATTTTATGCACTGTATATGAGCTGGCGATTTCTAAGTCTGTGGTTCCGAGAGGTGGTAACCAGGCTCACTAATAAAGGTCAAGCCACTTGGCTGCCAGAATGACCTGCTTCAGCACAGACCAGAAAGGCATTGTGATAAGCGTATCCCCGGTATAGTCAGGGGTTAATGGGAGTCGTCCCCGTCCCCCCAGTATACGACCAGAACCATGGACCCGGTATTTGTGGTTCGGACTGTCTCCAATCAGCCATAATGTTGTGAGAGTGAAATTATGTCTAAGTCCAGCTTTGGTACATTAGAAGCAACTCTGAAACTTAACCTAAGCGTTTTTCGAAGCTACTTTTTGGCTAACTTCTTATAGGAAGGTCTAGGAGCTCTGAAAATGAACGTGCGCGTCTTTCACTCTTCCCGAGGGACTTAGAAGAATTTTGTGATATTTTTTATTAAAATGGTGTATAAGGGTATATATATAAATATATTTTATGCACTGTATATGAGCTGGCGATTTCTAAGTCTGTGGTTCCGAGAGGTGGTAACCAGGCTCACTAATAAAGGTCAAGCCACTTGGCTGCCAGAATGACCTGCTTCAGCACAGACCAGAAAGGCATTGTGATAAGCGTATCCCCGGTATAGTCAGGGGTGAATGGGAGTCGTCCCCGTCCCCCCAGTATACGACCAGAACCATGGACCCGGTATTTGTGGTTCGGACTGTCTCCAATCAGCCATAATGTTGTGAGAGTGAAATTATGTCTAAGTCCAGCTTTGGTACATTAGAAGCAACTCTGAAACTTAACCTAAGCGTTTTTCGAAGCTACTTTTTGGCTAACTTCTTATAGGAAGGTCTAGGAGCTCTGAAAATGAACGTGCGCGTCTTTCACTCTTCCCGAGGGACTTAGAAGAATTTTGTGATATTTTTTATTAAAATGGTGTATAAGGGTATATATATAAATATATTTTATGCACTGTATATGAGCTGGCGATTTCTAAGTCTGTGGTTCCGAGAGGTGGTAACCAGGCTCACTAATAAAGGTCAAGCCACTTGGCTGCCAGAATGACCTGCTTCAGCACAGACCAGAAAGGCATTGTGATAAGCGTATCCCCGGTATAGTCAGGGGTTAATGGGAGTCGTCCCCGTCCCCCCAGTATACGACCAGAACCATGGACCCGGTATTTGTGGTTCGGACTGTCTCCAATCAGCCATAATGTTGTGAGAGTGAAATTATGTCTAAGTCCAGCTTTGGTACATTAGAAGCAACTCTGAAACTTAACCTAAGCGTTTTTCGAAGCTACTTTTTGGCTAACTTCTTATAGGAAGCTTTAGGAGCTCTGAAAATGAACGTGCGCGTCTTTCACTCTTCCCGAGGGACTTAGAAGAATTTTGTGATATTTTTTATTAAAATGGTGTATAAGGGTATATATATAAATATATTTTATGCACTGTATATGAGCTGGCGATTTCTAAGTCTGTGGTTCCGAGAGGTGGTAACCAGGCTCACTAATAAAGGTCAAGCCACTTGGCTGCCAGAATGACCTGCTTCAGCACAGACCAGAAAGGCATTGTGATAAGCGTATCCCCGGTATAGTCAGGGGTGAATGGGAGTCGTCCCCGTCCCCCCAGTATACGACCAGAACCATGGACCCGGTATTTGTGGTTCGGACTGTCTCCAATCAGCCATAATGTTGTGAGAGTGAAATTATGTCTAAGTCCAGCTTTGGTACATTAGAAGCAACTCTGAAACTTAACCTAAGCGTTTTTCGAAGCTACTTTTTGGCTAACTTCTTATAGGAAGGTCTAGGAGCTCTGAAAATGAACGTGCGCGTCTTTCACTCTTCCCGAGGGACTTAGAAGAATTTTGTGATATTTTTTATTAAAATGGTGTATAAGGGTATATATATAAATATATTTTATGCACTGTATATGAGCTGGCGATTTCTAAGTCTGTGGTTCCGAGAGGTGGTAACCAGGCTCACTAATAAAGGTCAAGCCACTTGGCTGCCAGAATGCCCAGCTTCAGCACAGACCAGAAAGGCATTGTGATAAGCGTATCCCCGGTATAGTCAGGGGTTAATGGGAGTCGTCCCCGTCCCCCCAGTATACGCCCAGAACCATGGACCCGGTATTTGTGGTTCGGACTGTCTCCAACCAGCCATAATGTTGTGAGAGTGAAATTATGTCTAAGTCCAGCTTCGGTACATTAGAAGCAACTCTGAAACGTAACCTAAGCGTTTTTCGAAGCTACTTTTTGGCTTACTTCTTATAGGAAGGTCTAGGAGCTCTGAAAATGAACGTGCGCGTCTTTCACTCTTCCCGAGGGACTTAGAAGAAATTTGTGATATTTTTTATTTAAATGGTGTATAAGGGTATATATATAAATATATTTTATGCACTGTATATGAGCTGGCGATTTCTAAGTCTGTGGTTCCGAGAGGTGGTAACCAGGCTCACTAATAAAGGTCAAGCCACTTGGCTGCCAGAATGACCTGCTTCAGCACAGACCAGAAAGGCATTGTGATAAGCGTATCCCCGGTATAGTCAGGGGTTAATGGGAGTCGTCCCCGTCCCCCCAGTATACGACCAGAACCATGGACCCGGTATTTGTGGTTCGGACTGTCTCCAATCAGCCATAATGTTGTGAGAGTGAAATTATGTCTAAGTCCAGCTTTGGTACATTAGAAGCAACTCTGAAACTTAACCTAAGCGTTTTTCGAAGCTACTTTTTGGCTAACTTCTTATAGGAAGGTCTAGGAGCTCTGAAAATGAACGTGCGCGTCTTTCACTCTTCCCGAGGGACTTAGAAGAATTTTGTGATATTTTTTATTAAAATGGTGTATAAGGGTATATATATAAATATATTTTATGCACTGTATATGAGCTGGCGATTTCTAAGTCTGTGGTTCCGAGAGGTGGTAACCAGGCTCACTAATAAAGGTCAAGCCACTTGGCTGCCAGAATGACCTGCTTCAGCACAGACCAGAAAGGCATTGTGATAAGCGTATCCCCGGTATAGTCAGGGGTTAATGGGAGTCGTCCCCGTCCCCCCAGTATACGACCAGAACCATGGACCCGGTATTTGTGGTTCGGACTGTCTCCAATCAGCCATAATGTTGTGAGAGTGAAATTATGTCTAAGTCCAGCTTCGGTACATTAGAAGCAACTCTGAAACTTAACCTAAGCGTTTTTCGAAGCTACTTTTTGGCTAACTTCTTATAGGAAGCTCTAGGAGCTCTGAAAATGAACGTGCGCGTCTTTCACTCTTCCCGAGGGACTTAGAAGAATTTTGTGATATTTTTTATTAAAATGGTGTATAAGGGTATATATATAAATATATTTTATGCACTGTATATGAGCTGGCGATTTCTAAGTCTGTGGTTCCGAGAGGTGGTAACCAGGCTCACTAATAAAGGTCAAGCCACTTGGCTGCCAGAATGACCTGCTTCAGCACAGACCAGAAAGGCATTGTGATAAGCGTATCCCCGGTATAGTCAGGGGTTAATGGGAGTCGTCCCCGTCCCCCCAGTATACGACCAGAACCATGGACCCGGTATTTGTGGTTCGGACTGTCTCCAATCAGCCATAATGTTGTGAGAGTGAAATTATGTCTAAGTCCAGCTTTGGTACATTAGAAGCAACTCTGAAACTTAACCTAAGCGTTTTTCGAAGCTACTTTTTGGCTAACTTCTTATAGGAAGCACTAGGAGCTCTGAAAATGAACGTGCGCGTCTTTCACTCTTCCCGAGGGACTTAGAAGAATTTTGTGATATTTTTTATTAAAATGGTGTATAAGGGTATATATATAAATATATTTTATGCACTGTATATGAGCTGGCGATTTCTAAGTCTGTGGTTCCGAGAGGTGGTAACCAGGCTCACTAATAAAGGTCAAGCCACTTGGCTGCCAGAATGACCTGCTTCAGCACAGACCAGAAAGGCATTGTGATAAGCGTATCCCCGGTATAGTCAGGGGTTAATGGGAGTCGTCCCCGTCGCCCCAGTATACGACCAGAACCATGGACCCGGTATTTGTGGTTCGGACTGTCTCCAATCAGCCATAATGTTGTGAGAGTGAAATTATGTCTAAGTCCAGCTTTGGTACATTAGAAGCAACTCTGAAACTTAACCTAAGCGTTTTTCGAAGCTACTTTTTGGCTAACTTCTTATAGGAAGGTCTAGGAGCTCTGAAAATGAACGTGCGCGTCTTTCACTCTTCCCGAGGGACTTAGAAGAATTTTGTGATATTTTTTATTAAAATGGTGTATAAGGGTATATATATAAATATATTTTATGCACTGTATATGAGCTGGCGATTTCTAAGTCTGTGGTTCCGAGAGGTGGTAACCAGGCTCACTAATAAAGGTCAAGCCACTTGGCTGCCAGAATGACCTGCTTCAGCACAGACCAGAAAGGCATTGTGATAAGCGTATCCCCGGTATAGTCAGGGGTGAATGGGAGTCGTCCCCGTCCCCCCAGTATACGACCAGAACCATGGACCCGGTATTTGTGGTTCGGACTGTCTCCAATCAGCCATAATGTTGTGAGAGTGAAATTATGTCTAAGTCCAGCTTTGGTACATTAGAAGCAACTCTGAAACTTAACCTAAGCGTTTTTCGAAGCTACTTTTTGGCTAACTTCTTATAGGAAGGTCTAGGAGCTCTGAAAATGAACGTGCGCGTCTTTCACTCTTCCCGAGGGACTTAGAAGAATTTTGTGATATTTTTTATTAAAATGGTGTATAAGGGTATATATATAAATATATGTTATGCACTGTATATGAGCTGGCGATTTCTAAGTCTGTGGTTCCGAGAGGTGGTAACCAGGCTCACTAATAAAGGTCAAGCCACTTGGCTGCCAGAATGCCCAGCTTCAGCACAGACCAGAAAGGCATTGTGATAAGCGTATCCCCGGTATAGTCAGGGGTTAATGGGAGTCGTCCCCGTCCCCCCAGTATACGCCCAGAACCATGGACCCGGTATTTGTGGTTCGGACTGTCTCCAACCAGCCATAATGTTGTGAGAGTGAAATTATGTCTAAGTTCTGCTTCGGTACATTAGAAGCAACTCTGAAACGTAACCTAAGCGTTTTTCGAAGCTACTTTTTGGCTTACTTCTTATAGGAAGGTCTAGGAGCTCTGAAAATGAACGTGCGCGTCTTTCACTCTTCCCGAGGGACTTAGAAGAAATTTGTGATATTTTTTATTTAAATGGTGTATAAGGGTATATATATAAATATATTTTATGCACTGTATATGAGCTGGCGATTTCTAAGTCTGTGGTTCCGAGAGGTGGTAACCAGGCTCACTAATAAAGGTCAAGCCACTTGGCTGCCAGAATGACCTGCTTCAGCACAGACCAGAAAGGCATTGTGATAAGCGTATCCCCGGTATAGTCAGGGGTTAATGGGAGTCGTCCCCGTCCCCCCAGTATACGACCAGAACCATGGACCCGGTATTTGTGGTTCGGACTGTCTCCAATCAGCCATAATGTTGTGAGAGTGAAATTATGTCTAAGTCCAGCTTTGGTACATTAGAAGCAACTCTAAAACTTAACCTAAGCGTTTTTCGAAGCTACTTTTTGGCTAACTTCTTATAGGAAGCTCTAGGAGCTCTGAAAATGAACGTGCGCGTCTTTCACTCTTCCCGAGGGACTTAGAAGAATTTTGTGATATTTTTTATTAAAATGGTGTATAAGGGTATATATATAAATATATTTTATGCACTGTACTGTATATGAGCTGGCGATTTCTAAGTCTGTGGTTCCGAGAGGTGGTAACCAGGCTCACTAATAAAGGTCAAGCCACTTGGCTGCCAGAATGACCTGCTTCAGCACAGACCAGAAAGGCATTGTGATAAGCGTATCCCCGGTATAGTCAGGGGTTAATGGGAGTCGTCCCCGTCCCCCCAGTATACGACCAGAACCATGGACCCGGTATTTGTGGTTCGGACTGTCTCCAATCAGCCATAATGTTGTGAGAGTGAAATTATGTCTAAGTCCAGCTTCGGTACATTAGAAGCAACTCTGAAACTTAACCTAAGCGTTTTTCGAAGCTACTTTTTGGCTAACTTCTTATAGGAAGCTCTAGGAGCTCTGAACATGAACGTGCGCGTCTTTCACTCTTCCCGAGGGACTTAGAAGAATTTTGTGATATTTTTTATTAAAATGGTGTATAAGGGTATATATATATAAATATATTTTATGCACTGTATATGAGCTGGCGATTTCTAAGTCTGTGGTTCCGAGAGGTGGTAACCAGGCTCACTAATAAAGGTCAAGCCACTTGGCTGCCAGAATGACCTGCTTCAGCACAGACCAGAAAGGCATTGTGATAAGCGTATCCCCGGTATAGTCAGGGGTTAATGGGAGTCGTCCCCGTCCCCCCAGTATACGACCAGAACCATGGACCCGGTATTTGTGGTTCGGACTGTCTCCAATCAGCCATAATGTTGTGAGAGTGAAATTATGTCTAAGTCCAGCTTTGGTACATTAGAAGCAACTCTGAAACTTAACCTAAGCGTTTTTCGAAGCTACTTTTTGGCTAACTTCTTATAGGAAGCTCTAGGAGCTCTGAAAATGAACGTGCGCGTCTTTCACTCTTCCCGAGGGACTTAGAAGAATTTTGTGATATTTTTTATTAAAATGGTGTATAAGGGTATATATATAAATATATTTTATGCACTGTATATGAGCTGGCGATTTCTAAGTCTGTGGTTCCGAGAGGTGGTAACCAGGCTCACTAATAAAGGTCAAGCCACTTGGCTGCCAGAATGACCTGCTTCAGCACAGACCAGAAAGGCATTGTGATAAGCGTATCCCCGGTATAGTCAGGGGTTAATGGGAGTCGTCCCCGTCCCCCCAGTATACGACCAGAACCATGGACCCGGTATTTGTGGTTCGGACTGTCTCCAATCAGCCATAATGTTGTGAGAGTGAAATTATGTCTAAGTCCAGCTTTGGTACATTAGAAGCAACTCTGAAACTTAACCTAAGCGTTTTTCGAAGCTACTTTTTGGCTAACTTCTTATAGGAAGGTCTAGGAGCTCTGAAAATGAACGTGCGCGTCTTTCACTCTTCCCGAGGGACTTAGAAGAATTTTGTGATATTTTTTATTAAAATGGTGTATAAGGGTATATATATAAATATATTTTATGCACTGTATATGAGCTGGCGATTTCTAAGTCTGTGGTTCCGAGAGGTGGTAACCAGGCTCACTAATAAAGGTCAAGCCACTTGGCTGCCAGAATGACCTGCTTCAGCACAGACCAGAAAGGCATTGTGATAAGCGTATCCCCGGTATAGTCAGGGGTGAATGGGAGTCGTCCCCGTCCCCCCAGTATACGACCAGAACCATGGACCCGGTATTTGTGGTTCGGACTGTCTCCAATCAGCCATAATGTTGTGAGAGTGAAATTATGTCTAAGTCCAGCTTTGGTACATTAGAAGCAACTCTGAAACTTAACCTAAGCGTTTTTCGAAGCTACTTTTTGGCTAACTTCTTATAGGAAGGTCTAGGAGCTCTGAAAATGAACGTGCGCGTCTTTCACTCTTCCCGAGGGACTTAGAAGAATTTTGTGATATTTTTTATTAAAATGGTGTATAAGGGTATATATATAAATATATTTTATGCACTGTATATGAGCTGGCGATTTCTAAGTCTGTGGTTCCGAGAGGTGGTAACCAGGCTCACTAATAAAGGTCAAGCCACTTGGCTGCCAGAATGCCCAGCTTCAGCACAGACCAGAAAGGCATTGTGATAAGCGTATCCCCGGTATAGTCAGGGGTTAATGGGAGTCGTCCCCGTCCCCCCAGTATACGCCCAGAACCATGGACCCGGTATTTGTGGTTCGGACTGTCTCCAACCAGCCATAATGTTGTGAGAGTGAAATTATGTCTAAGTTCTGCTTCGGTACATTAGAAGCAACTCTGAAACGTAACCTAAGCGTTTTTCGAAGCTACTTTTTGGCTTACTTCTTATAGGAAGGTCTAGGAGCTCTGAAAATGAACGTGCGCGTCTTTCACTCTTCCCGAGGGACTTAGAAGAAATTTGTGATATTTTTTATTTAAATGGTGTATAAGGGTATATATATAAATATATTTTATGCACTGTATATGAGCTGGCGATTTCTAAGTCTGTGGTTCCGAGAGGTGGTAACCAGGCTCACTAATAAAGGTCAAGCCACTTGGCTGCCAGAATGACCTGCTTCAGCACAGACCAGAAAGGCATTGTGATAAGCGTATCCCCGGTATAGTCAGGGGTTAATGGGAGTCGTCCCCGTCCCCCCAGTATACGACCAGAACCATGGACCCGGTATTTGTGGTTCGGACTGTCTCCAATCAGCCATAATGTTGTGAGAGTGAAATTATGTCTAAGTCCAGCTTTGGTACATTAGAAGCAACTCTAAAACTTAACCTAAGCGTTTTTCGAAGCTACTTTTTGGCTAACTTCTTATAGGAAGCTCTAGGAGCTCTGAAAATGAACGTGCGCGTCTTTCACTCTTCCCGAGGGACTTAGAAGAATTTTGTGATATTTTTTATTAAAATGGTGTATAAGGGTATATATATAAATATATTTTATGCACTGTACTGTATATGAGCTGGCGATTTCTAAGTCTGTGGTTCCGAGAGGTGGTAACCAGGCTCACTAATAAAGGTCAAGCCACTTGGCTGCCAGAATGACCTGCTTCAGCACAGACCAGAAAGGCATTGTGATAAGCGTATCCCCGGTATAGTCAGGGGTTAATGGGAGTCGTCCCCGTCCCCCCAGTATACGACCAGAACCATGGACCCGGTATTTGTGGTTCGGACTGTCTCCAATCAGCCATAATGTTGTGAGAGTGAAATTATGTCTAAGTCCAGCTTCGGTACATTAGAAGCAACTCTGAAACTTAACCTAAGCGTTTTTCGAAGCTACTTTTTGGCTAACTTCTTATAGGAAGCTCTAGGAGCTCTGAACATGAACGTGCGCGTCTTTCACTCTTCCCGAGGGACTTAGAAGAATTTTGTGATATTTTTTATTAAAATGGTGTATAAGGGTATATATATATAAATATATTTTATGCACTGTATATGAGCTGGCGATTTCTAAGTCTGTGGTTCCGAGAGGTGGTAACCAGGCTCACTAATAAAGGTCAAGCCACTTGGCTGCCAGAATGACCTGCTTCAGCACAGACCAGAAAGGCATTGTGATAAGCGTATCCCCGGTATAGTCAGGGGTTAATGGGAGTCGTCCCCGTCCCCCCAGTATACGACCAGAACCATGGACCCGGTATTTGTGGTTCGGACTGTCTCCAATCAGCCATAATGTTGTGAGAGTGAAATTATGTCTAAGTCCAGCTTTGGTACATTAGAAGCAACTCTGAAACTTAACCTAAGCGTTTTTCGAAGCTACTTTTTGGCTAACTTCTTATAGGAAGCTCTAGGAGCTCTGAAAATGAACGTGCGCGTCTTTCACTCTTCCCGAGGGACTTAGAAGAATTTTGTGATATTTTTTATTAAAATGGTGTATAAGGGTATATATATAAATATATTTTATGCACTGTATATGAGCTGGCGATTTCTAAGTCTGTGGTTCCGAGAGGTGGTAACCAGGCTCACTAATAAAGGTCAAGCCACTTGGCTGCCAGAATGACCTGCTTCAGCACAGACCAGAAAGGCATTGTGATAAGCGTATCCCCGGTATAGTCAGGGGTTAATGGGAGTCGTCCCCGTCCCCCCAGTATACGACCAGAACCATGGACCCGGTATTTGTGGTTCGGACTGTCTCCAATCAGCCATAATGTTGTGAGAGTGAAATTATGTCTAAGTCCAGCTTTGGTACATTAGAAGCAACTCTGAAACTTAACCTAAGCGTTTTTCGAAGCTACTTTTTGGCTAACTTCTTATAGGAAGGTCTAGGAGCTCTGAAAATGAACGTGCGCGTCTTTCACTCTTCCCGAGGGACTTAGAAGAATTTTGTGATATTTTTTATTAAAATGGTGTATAAGGGTATATATATAAATATATTTTATGCACTGTATATGAGCTGGCGATTTCTAAGTCTGTGGTTCCGAGAGGTGGTAACCAGGCTCACTAATAAAGGTCAAGCCACTTGGCTGCCAGAATGACCTGCTTCAGCACAGACCAGAAAGGCATTGTGATAAGCGTATCCCCGGTATAGTCAGGGGTGAATGGGAGTCGTCCCCGTCCCCCCAGTATACGACCAGAACCATGGACCCGGTATTTGTGGTTCGGACTGTCTCCAATCAGCCATAATGTTGTGAGAGTGAAATTATGTCTAAGTCCAGCTTTGGTACATTAGAAGCAACTCTGAAACTTAACCTAAGCGTTTTTCGAAGCTACTTTTTGGCTAACTTCTTATAGGAAGGTCTAGGAGCTCTCAAAATGAACGTGCGCGTCTTTCACTCTTCCCGAGGGACTTAGAAGAATTTTGTGATATTTTTTATTAAAATGGTGTATAAGGGTATATATATAAATATATTTTATGCACTGTATATGAGCTGGCGATTTCTAAGTCTGTGGTTCCGAGAGGTGGTAACAAGGCTCACTAATAAAGGTCAAGCCACTTGGCTGCCAGAATGCCCTGCTTCAGCACAGACCAGAAAGGCATTGTGATAAGCGTATCCCCGGTATAGTCAGGGGTTAATGGGAGTCGTCCCCGTCCCCCCAGTATACGCCCAGAACCATGGACCCGGTATTTGTGGTTCGGACTGTCTCCAACCAGCCATAATGTTGTGAGAGTGAAATTATGTCTAAGTCCAGCTTCGGTACATTAGAAGCAACTCTGAAACGTAACCTAAGCGTTTTTCGAAGCTACTTTTTGGCTTACTTCTTATAGGAAGGTCTAGGAGCTCTGAAAATGAACGTGCGCGTCTTTCACTCTTCCCGAGGGACTTAGAAGAAATTTGTGATATTTTTTATTTAAATGGTGTATAAGGGTATATATATAAATATATTTTATGCACTGTATATGAGCTGGCGATTTCTAAGTCTGTGGTTCCGAGAGGTGGTAACCAGGCTCACTAATAAAGGTCAAGCCACTTGGCTGCCAGAATGACCTGCTTCAGCACAGACCAGAAAGGCATTGTGATAAGCGTATCCCCGGTATAGTCAGGGGTTAATGGGAGTCGTCCCCGTCCCCCCAGTATACGACCAGAACCATGGACCCGGTATTTGTGGTTCGGACTGTCTCCAATCAGCCATAATGTTGTGAGAGTGAAATTATGTCTAAGTCCAGCTTTGGTACATTAGAAGCAACTCTGAAACTTAACCTAAGCGTTTTACGAAGCTACTTTTTGGCTAACTTCTTATAGGAAGGTCTAGGAGCTCTGAAAATGAACGTGCGCGTCTTTCACTCTTCCCGAGGGACTTAGAAGAATTTTGTGATATTTTTTATTAAAATGGTGTATAAGGGTATATATATAAATATATTTTATGCACTGTATATGAGCTGGCGATTTCTAAGTCTGTGGTTCCGAGAGGTGGTAACCAGGCTCACTAATAAAGGTCAAGCCACTTGGCTGCCAGAATGACCTGCTTCAGCACAGACCAGAAAGGCATTGTGATAAGCGTATCCCCGGTATAGTCAGGGGTGAATGGGAGTCGTCCCCGTCCCCCCAGTATACGACCAGAACCATGGACCCGGTATTTGTGGTTCGGACTGTCTCCAATCAGCCATAATGTTGTGAGAGTGAAATTATGTCTAAGTCCAGCTTTGGTACATTAGAAGCAACTCTGAAACTTAACCTAAGCGTTTTTCGAAGCTACTTTTTGGCTAACTTCTTATAGGAAGGTCTAGGAGCTCTGAAAATGAACGTGCGCGTCTTTCACTCTTCCCGAGGGACTTAGAAGAATTTTGTGATATTTTTTATTAAAATGGTGTATAAGGGTATATATATAAATATATTTTATGCACTGTATATGAGCTGGCGATTTCTAAGTCTGTGGTTCCGAGAGGTGGTAACCAGGCTCACTAATAAAGGTCAAGCCACTTGGCTGCCAGAATGCCCTGCTTCAGCACAGACCAGAAAGGCATTGTGATAAGCGTATCCCCGGTATAGTCAGGGGTTAATGGGAGTCGTCCCCGTCCCCCCAGTATACGCCCAGAACCATGGACCCGGTATTTGTGGTTCGGACTGTCTCCAACCAGCCATAATGTTGTGAGAGTGAAATTATGTCTAAGTCCAGCTTCGGTACATTAGAAGCAACTCTGAAACGTAACCTAAGCGTTTTTCGAAGCTACTTTTTGGCTTACTTCTTATAGGAAGGTCTAGGAGCTCTGAAAATGAACGTGCGCGTCTTTCACTCTTCCCGAGGGACTTAGAAGAAATTTGTGATATTTTTTATTTAAATGGTGTATAAGGGTATATATATAAATATATTTTATGCACTGTATATGAGCTGGCGATTTCTAAGTCTGATGTTCCGAGAGGTGGTAACCAGGCTCACTAATAAAGGTCAAGCCACTTGGCTGCCAGAATGACCTGCTTCAGCACAGACCAGAAAGGCATTGTGATAAGCGTATCCCCGGTATAGTCAGGGGTTAATGGGAGTCGTCCCCGTCCCCCCAGTATACGACCAGAACCATGGACCCGGTATTTGTGGTTCGGACTGTCTCCAATCAGCCATAATGTTGTGAGAGTGAAATTATGTCTAAGTCCAGCTTCGGTACATTAGAAGCAACTCTGAAACTTAACCTAAGCGTTTTTCGAAGCTACTTTTTGGCTAACTTCTTATAGGAAGCTCTAGGAGCTCTGAAAATGAACGTGCGCGTCTTTCACTCTTCCCGAGGGACTTAGAAGAATTTTGTGATATTTTTTATTAAAATGGTGTATAAGGGTATATATATAAATATATTTTATGCACTGTATATGAGCTGGCGATTTCTAAGTCTGTGGTTCCGAGAGGTGGTAACCAGGCTCACTAATAAAGGTCAAGCCACTTGGCTGCCAGAATGCCCTGCTTCAGCACAGACCAGAAAGGCATTGTGATAAGCGTATCCCCGGTATAGTCAGGGGTTAATGGGAGTCGTCCCCGTCCCCCCAGTATACGCCCAGAACCATGGACCCGGTATTTGTGGTTCGGACTGTCTCCAACCAGCCATAATGTTGTGAGAGTGAAATTATGTCTAAGTCCAGCTTCGGTACATTAGAAGCAACTCTGAAACGTAACCTAAGCGTTTTTCGAAGCTACTTTTTGGCTTACTTCTTATAGGAAGGTCTAGGAGCTCTGAAAATGAACGTGCGCGTCTTTCACTCTTCCCGAGGGACTTAGAAGAAATTTGTGATATTTTTTATTTAAATGGTGTATAAGGGTATATATATAAATATATTTTATGCACTGTATATGAGCTGGCGATTTCTAAGTCTGTGGTTCCGAGAGGTGGTAACCAGGCTCACTAATAAAGGTCAAGCCACTTGGCTGCCAGAATGACCTGCTTCAGCACAGACCAGAAAGGCATTGTGATAAGCGTATCCCCGGTATAGTCAGGGGTGAATGGGAGTCGTCCCCGTCCCCCCAGTATACGACCAGAACCATGGACCCGGTATTTGTGGTTCGGACTGTCTCCAATCAGCCATAATGTTGTGAGAGTGAAATTATGTCTAAGTCCAGCTTTGGTACATTAGAAGCAACTCTGAAACTTAACCTAAGCGTTTTTCGAAGCTACTTTTTGGCTAACTTCTTATAGGAAGGTCTAGGAGCTCTGAAAATGAACGTGCGCGTCTTTCACTCTTCCCGAGGGACTTAGAAGAATTTTGTGATATTTTTTATTAAAATGGTGTATAAGGGTATATATATAAATATATTTTATGCACTGTATATGAGCTGGCGATTTCTAAGTCTGTGGTTCCGAGAGGTGGTAACCAGGCTCACTAATAAAGGTCAAGCCACTTGGCTGCCAGAATGCCCTGCTTCAGCACAGACCAGAAAGGCATTGTGATAAGCGTATCCCCGGTATAGTCAGGGGTTAATGGGAGTCGTCCCCGTCCCCCCAGTATACGCCCAGAACCATGGACCCGGTATTTGTGGTTCGGACTGTCTCCAACCAGCCATAATGTTGTGAGAGTGAAATTATGTCTAAGTCCAGCTTCGGTACATTAGAAGCAACTCTGAAACGTAACCTAAGCGTTTTTCGAAGCTACTTTTTGGCTTACTTCTTATAGGAAGGTCTAGGAGCTCTGAAAATGAACGTGCGCGTCTTTCACTCTTCCCGAGGGACTTAGAAGAAATTTGTGATATTTTTTATTTAAATGGTGTATAAGGGTATATATATAAATATATTTTATGCACTGTATATGAGCTGGCGATTTCTAAGTCTGATGTTCCGAGAGGTGGTAACCAGGCTCACTAATAAAGGTCAAGCCACTTGGCTGCCAGAATGACCTGCTTCAGCACAGACCAGAAAGGCATTGTGATAAGCGTATCCCCGGTATAGTCAGGGGTTAATGGGAGTCGTCCCCGTCCCCCCAGTATACGACCAGAACCATGGACCCGGTATTTGTGGTTCGGACTGTCTCCAACCAGCCATAATGTTGTGAGAGTGAAATTATGTCTAAGTCCAGCTTCGGTACATTAGAAGCAACTCTGAAACGTAACCTAAGCGTTTTTCGAAGCTACTTTTTGGCTTACTTCTTATAGGAAGGTCTAGGAGCTCTGAAAATGAACGTGCGCGTCTTTCACTCTTCCCGAGGGACTTAGAAGAAATTTGTGATATTTTTTATTTAAATGGTGTATAAGGGTATATATATAAATATATTTTATGCACTGTATATGAGCTGGCGATTTCTAAGTCTGTGGTTCCGAGAGGTGGTAACCAGGCTCACTAATAAAGGTCAAGCCACTTGGCTGCCAGAATGACCTGCTTCAGCACAGACCAGAAAGGCATTGTGATAAGCGTATCCCCGGTATAGTCAGGGGTTAATGGGAGTCGTCCCCGTCCCCCCAGTATACGACCAGAACCATGGACCCGGTATTTGTGGTTCGGACTGTCTCCAATCAGCCATAATGTTGTGAGAGTGAAATTATGTCTAAGTCCAGCTTTGGTACATTAGAAGCAACTCTGAAACTTAACCTAAGCGTTTTTCGAAGCTACTTTTTGGCTAACTTCTTATAGGAAGGTCTAGGAGCTCTGAAAATGAACGTGCGCGTCTTTCACTCTTCCCGAGGGACTTAGAAGAATTTTGTGATATTTTTTATTAAAATGGTGTATAAGGGTATATATATAAATATATTTTATGCACTGTATATGAGCTGGCGATTTCTAAGTCTGTGGTTCCGAGAGGTGGTAACCAGGCTCACTAATAAAGGTCAAGCCACTTGGCTGCCAGAATGACCTGCTTCAGCACAGACCAGAAAGGCATTGTGATAAGCGTATCCCCGGTATAGTCAGGGGTGAATGGGAGTCGTCCCCGTCCCCCCAGTATACGACCAGAACCATGGACCCGGTATTTGTGGTTCGGACTGTCTCCAATCAGCCATAATGTTGTGAGAGTGAAATTATGTCTAAGTCCAGCTTTGGTACATTAGAAGCAACTCTGAAACTTAACCTAAGCGTTTTTCGAAGCTACTTTTTGGCTAACTTCTTATAGGAAGGTCTAGGAGCTCTGAAAATGAACGTGCGCGTCTTTCACTCTTCCCGAGGGACTTAGAAGAATTTTGTGATATTTTTTATTAAAATGGTGTATAAGGGTATATATATAAATATATTTTATGCACTGTATATGAGCTGGCGATTTCTAAGTCTGTGGTTCCGAGAGGTGGTAACCAGGCTCACTAATAAAGGTCAAGCCACTTGGCTGCCAGAATGCCCTGCTTCAGCACAGACCAGAAAGGCATTGTGATAAGCGTATCCCCGGTATAGTCAGGGGTTAATGGGAGTCGTCCCCGTCCCCCCAGTATACGCCCAGAACCATGGACCCGGTATTTGTGGTTCGGACTGTCTCCAACCAGCCATAATGTTGTGAGAGTGAAATTATGTCTAAGTCCAGCTTCGGTACATTAGAAGCAACTCTGAAACGTAACCTAAGCGTTTTTCGAAGCTACTTTTTGGCTTTCTTCTTATAGGAAGGTCTAGGAGCTCTGAAAATGAACGTGCGCGTCTTTCACTCTTCCCGAGGGACTTAGAAGAAATTTGTGATATTTTTTATTTAAATGGTGTATAAGGGTATATATATATAAATATATTTTATGCACTGTATATGAGCTGGCGATTTCTAAGTCTGTGGTTCCGAGAGGTGGCAACCAGGCTCACTAATAAAGGTCAAGCCACTTGGCTGCCAGAATGACCTGCTTCAGCACAGACCAGAAAGGCATTGTGATAAGCGTATCCCCGGTATAGTCAGGGGTTAATGGGAGTCGTCCCCGTCCCCCCAGTATACGACCAGAACCATGGACCCGGTATTTGTGGTTCGGACTGTCTCCAATCAGCCATAATGTTGTGAGAGTGAAATTATGTCTAAGTCCAGCTTCGGTACATTAGAAGCAACTCTGAAACTTAACCTAAGCGTTTTTCGAAGCTACTTTTTGGCTAACTTCTTATAGGAAGCTCTAGGAGCTCTGAAAATGAACGTGCGCGTCTTTCACTCTTCCCGAGGGACTTAGAAGAATTTTGTGATATTTTTTATTAAAATGGTGTATAAGGGTATATATATAAATATATTTTATGCACTGTATATGAGCTGGCGATTTCTAAGTCTGTGGTTCCGAGAGGTGGTAACCAGGCTCACTAATAAAGGTCAAGCCACTTGGCTGCCAGAATGACCTGCTTCAGCACAGACCAGAAAGGCATTGTGATAAGCGTATCCCCGGTATAGTCAGGGGTTAATGGGAGTCGTCCCCGTCCCCCCAGTATACGACCAGAACCATGGACCCGGTATTTGTGGTTCGGACTGTCTCCAATCAGCCATAATGTTGTGAGAGTGAAATTATGTCTAAGTCCAGCTTTGGTACATTAGAAGCAACTCTGAAACTTAACCTAAGCGTTTTTCGAAGCTACTTTTTGGCTAACTTCTTATAGGAAGCTCTAGGAGCTCTGAAAATGAACGTGCGCGTCTTTCACTCTTCCCGAGGGACTTAGAAGAATTTTGTGATATTTTTTATTAAAATGGTGTATAAGGGTATATATATAAATATATTTTATGCACTGTATATGAGCTGGCGATTTCTAAGTCTGTGGTTCCGAGAGGTGGTAACCAGGCTCACTAATAAAGGTCAAGCCACTTGGCTGCCAGAATGCCCTGCTTCAGCACAGACCAAAAAGGCATTGTGATAAGCGTATCCCCGGTATAGTCAGGGGTTAATGGGAGTCGTCCCCGTCCCCCCAGTATACGCCCAGAACCATGGACCCGGTATTTGTGGTTCGGACTGTCTCCAACCAGCCATAATGTTGTGAGAGTGAAATTATGTCTAAGTCCAGCTTCGGTACATTAGAAGCAACTCTGAAACGTAACCTAAGCGTTTTTCGAAGCTACTTTTTGGCTAACTTCTTATAGGAAGGTCTAGGAGCTCTGAAAATGAACGTGCGCGTCTTTCACTCTTCCCGAGGGACTTAGAAGAATTTTGTGATATTTTTTATTAAAATGGTGTATAAGGGTATATATATAAATATATTTTATGCACTGTATATGAGCTGGCGATTTCTAAGTCTGTGGTTCCGAGAGGTGGTAACCAGGCTCACTAATAAAGGTCAAGCCACTTGGCTGCCAGAATGCCCTGCTTCAGCACAGACCAGAAAGGCATTGTGATAAGCGTATCCCCGGTATAGTCAGGGGTTAATGGGAGTCGTCCCCGTCCCCCCAGTATACGCCCAGAACCATGGACCCGGTATTTGTGGTTCGGACTGTCTCCAACCAGCCATAATGTTGTGAGAGTGAAATTATGTCTAAGTCCAGCTTCGGTACATTAGAAGCAACTCTGAAACGTAACCTAAGCGTTTTTCGAAGCTACTTTTTGGCTAACTTCTTATAGGAAGGTCTAGGAGCTCTGAAAATGAACGTGCGCGTCTTTCACTCTTCCCGAGGGACTTAGAAGAAATTTGTGATATTTTTTATTTAAATGGTGTATAAGGGTATATATATAAATATATTTTATGCACTGTATATGAGCTGGCGATTTCTAAGTCTGTGGTTCCGAGAGGTGGTAACCAGGCTCACTAATAAAGGTCAAGCCACTTGGCTGCCAGAATGACCTGCTTCAGCACAGACCAGAAAGGCATTGTGATAAGCGTATCCCCGGTATAGTCAGGGGTTAATGGGAGTCGTCCCCGTCCCCCCAGTATACGACCAGAACCATGGACCCGGTATTTGTGGTTCGGACTGTCTCCAATCAGCCATAATGTTGTGAGAGTGAAATTATGTCTAAGTCCAGCTTTGGTACATTAGAAGCAACTCTGAAACTTAACCTAAGCGTTTTTCGAAGCTACTTTTTGGCTAACTTCTTATAGGAAGCTTTAGGAGCTCTGAAAATGAACGTGCGCGTCTTTCACTCTTCCCGAGGGACTTAGAAGAATTTTGTGATATTTTTTATTAAAATGGTGTATAAGGGTATATATATAAATATATTTTATGCACTGTATATGAGCTGGCGATTTCTAAGTCTGTGGTTCCGAGAGGTGGTAACCAGGCTCACTAATAAAGGTCAAGCCACTTGGCTGCCAGAATGACCTGCTTCAGCACAGACCAGAAAGGCATTGTGATAAGCGTATCCCCGGTATAGTCAGGGGTTAATGGGAGTCGTCCCCGTCCCCCCAGTATACGACCAGAACCATGGACCCGGTATTTGTGGTTCGGACTGTCTCCAATCAGCCATAATGTTGTGAGAGTGAAATTATGTCTAAGTCCAGCTTTGGTACATTAGAAGCAACTCTGAAACTTAACCTAAGCGTTTTTCGAAGCTACTTTTTGGCTAACTTCTTATAGGAAGCTCTAGGAGCTCTGAAAATGAACGTGCGCGTCTTTCACTCTTCCCGAGGGACTTAGAAGAATTTTGTGATATTTTTTATTAAAATGGTGTATAAGGGTATATATATAAATATATTTTATGCACTGTATATGAGCTGGCGATTTCTAAGTCTGTGGTTCCGAGAGGTGGTAACCAGGCTCACTAATAAAGGTCAAGCCACTTGGCTGCCAGAATGCCCTGCTTCAGCACAGACCAGAAAGGCATTGTGATAAGCGTATCCCCGGTATAGTCAGGGGTTAATGGGAGTCGTCCCCGTCCCCCCAGTATACGCCCAGAACCATGGACCCGGTATTTGTGGTTCGGACTGTCTCCAACCAGCCATAATGTTGTGAGAGTGAAATTATGTCTAAGTCCAGCTTCGGTACATTAGAAGCAACTCTGAAACGTAACCTAAGCGTTTTTCGAAGCTACTTTTTGGCTAACTTCTTATACAGTAGGAAGGTCTAGGAGCTCTGAAAATGAACGTGCGCGTCTTTCACTCTTCCCGAGGGACTTAGAAGAATTTTGTGATATTTTTTATTAAAATGGTGTATAAGGGTATATATATAAATATATTTTATGCACTGTATATGAGCTGGCGATTTCTAAGTCTGTGGTTCCGAGAGGTGGTAACCAGGCTCACTAATAAAGGTCAAGCCACTTGGCTGCCAGAATGCCCTGCTTCAGCACAGACCAGAAAGGCATTGTGATAAGCGTATCCCCGGTATAGTCAGGGGTTAATGGGAGTCGTCCCCGTCCCCCCAGTATACGCCCAGAACCATGGACCCGGTATTTGTGGTTCGGACTGTCTCCAACCAGCCATAATGTTGTGAGAGTGAAATTATGTCTAAGTCCAGCTTCGGTACATTAGAAGCAACTCTGAAACGTAACCTAAGCGTTTTTCGAAGCTACTTTTTGGCTAACTTCTTATAGGAAGGTCTAGGAGCTCTGAAAATGAACGTGCGCGTCTTTCACTCTTCCCGAGGGACTTAGAAGAAATTTGTGATATTTTTTATTTAAATGGTGTATAAGGGTATATATATAAATATATTTTATGCACTGTATATGAGCTGGCGATTTCTAAGTCTGTGGTTCCGAGAGGTGGTAACCAGGCTCACTAATAAAGGTCAAGCCACTTGGCTGCCAGAATGACCTGCTTCAGCACAGACCAGAAAGGCATTGTGATAAGCGTATCCCCGGTATAGTCAGGGGTTAATGGGAGTCGTCCCCGTCCCCCCAGTATACGACCAGAACCATGGACCCGGTATTTGTGGTTCGGACTGTCTCCAATCAGCCATAATGTTGTGAGAGTGAAATTATGTCTAAGTCCAGCTTTGGTACATTAGAAGCAACTCTGAAACTTAACCTAAGCGTTTTTCGAAGCTACTTTTTGGCTAACTTCTTATAGGAAGCTTTAGGAGCTCTGAAAATGAACGTGCGCGTCTTTCACTCTTCCCGAGGGACTTAGAAGAATTTTGTGATATTTTTTATTAAAATGGTGTATAAGGGTATATATATAAATATATTTTATGCACTGTATATGAGCTGGCGATTTCTAAGTCTGTGGTTCCGAGAGGTGGTAACCAGGCTCACTAATAAAGGTCAAGCCACTTGGCTGCCAGAATGACCTGCTTCAGCACAGACCAGAAAGGCATTGTGATAAGCGTATCCCCGGTATAGTCAGGGGTTAATGGGAGTCGTCCCCGTCCCCCCAGTATACGACCAGAACCATGGACCCGGTATTTGTGGTTCGGACTGTCTCCAATCAGCCATAATGTTGTGAGAGTGAAATTATGTCTAAGTCCAGCTTTGGTACATTAGAAGCAACTCTGAAACTTAACCTAAGCGTTTTTCGAAGCTACTTTTTGGCTAACTTCTTATAGGAAGCTCTAGGAGCTCTGAAAATGAACGTGCGCGTCTTTCACTCTTCCCGAGGGACTTAGAAGAATTTTGTGATATTTTTTATTAAAATGGTGTATAAGGGTATATATATAAATATATTTTATGCACTGTATATGAGCTGGCGATTTCTAAGTCTGTGGTTCCGAGAGGTGGTAACCAGGCTCACTAATAAAGGTCAAGCCACTTGGCTGCCAGAATGCCCTGCTTCAGCACAGACCAGAAAGGCATTGTGATAAGCGTATCCCCGGTATAGTCAGGGGTTAATGGGAGTCGTCCCCGTCCCCCCAGTATACGCCCAGAACCATGGACCCGGTATTTGTGGTTCGGACTGTCTCCAACCAGCCATAATGTTGTGAGAGTGAAATTATGTCTAAGTCCAGCTTCGGTACATTAGAAGCAACTCTGAAACGTAACCTAAGCGTTTTTCGAAGCTACTTTTTGGCTAACTTCTTATACAGTAGGAAGGTCTAGGAGCTCTGAAAATGAACGTGCGCGTCTTTCACTTTTCCCGAGGGACTTAGAAGAAATTTGTGATATTTTTTATTTAAATGGTGTATAAGGGTATATATATAAATATATTTTATGCACTGTATATGAGCTGGCGATTTCTAAGTCTGTGGTTCCGAGAGGTGGTAACCAGGCTCACTAATAAAGGTCAAGCCACTTGGCTGCCAGAATGCCCTGCTTCAGCACAGACCAGAAAGGCATTGTGATAAGCGTATCCCCGGTATAGTCAGGGGTTAATGGGAGTCGTCCCCGTCCCCCCAGTATACGCCCAGAACCATGGACCCGGTATTTGTGGTTCGGACTGTCTCCAACCAGCCATAATGTTGTGAGAGTGAAATTATGTCTAAGTCCAGCTTCGGTACATTAGAAGCAACTCTGAAACGTAACCTAAGCGTTTTTCGAAGCTACTTTTTGGCTAACTTCTTATAGGAAGGTCTAGGAGCTCTGAAAATGAACGTGCGCGTCTTTCACTCTTCCCGAGGGACTTAGAAGAAATTTGTGATATTTTTTATTTAAATGGTGTATAAGGGTATATATATAAATATATTTTATGCACTGTATATGAGCTGGCGATTTCTAAGTCTGTGGTTCCGAGAGGTGGTAACCAGGCTCACTAATAAAGGTCAAGCCACTTGGCTGCCAGAATGACCTGCTTCAGCACAGACCAGAAAGGCATTGTGATAAGCGTATCCCCGGTATAGTCAGGGGTTAATGGGAGTCGTCCCCGTCCCCCCAGTATACGACCAGAACCATGGACCCGGTATTTGTGGTTCGGACTGTCTCCAATCAGCCATAATGTTGTGAGAGTGAAATTATGTCTAAGTCCAGCTTTGGTACATTAGAAGCAACTCTGAAACTTAACCTAAGCGTTTTTCGAAGCTACTTTTTGGCTAACTTCTTATAGGAAGCTTTAGGAGCTCTGAAAATGAACGTGCGCGTCTTTCACTCTTCCCGAGGGACTTAGAAGAATTTTGTGATATTTTTTATTAAAATGGTGTATAAGGGTATATATATAAATATATTTTATGCACTGTATATGAGCTGGCGATTTCTAAGTCTGTGGTTCCGAGAGGTGGTAACCAGGCTCACTAATAAAGGTCAAGCCACTTGGCTGCCAGAATGACCTGCTTCAGCACAGACCAGAAAGGCATTGTGATAAGCGTATCCCCGGTATAGTCAGGGGTTAATGGGAGTCGTCCCCGTCCCCCCAGTATACGACCAGAACCATGGACCCGGTATTTGTGGTTCGGACTGTCTCCAATCAGCCATAATGTTGTGAGAGTGAAATTATGTCTAAGTCCAGCTTTGGTACATTAGAAGCAACTCTGAAACTTAACCTAAGCGTTTTTCGAAGCTACTTTTTGGCTAACTTCTTATAGGAAGCTCTAGGAGCTCTGAAAATGAACGTGCGCGTCTTTCACTCTTCCCGAGGGACTTAGAAGAATTTTGTGATATTTTTTATTAAAATGGTGTATAAGGGTATATATATAAATATATTTTATGCACTGTATATGAGCTGGCGATTTCTAAGTCTGTGGTTCCGAGAGGTGGTAACCAGGCTCACTAATAAAGGTCAAGCCACTTGGCTGCCAGAATGCCCTGCTTCAGCACAGACCAGAAAGGCATTGTGATAAGCGTATCCCCGGTATAGTCAGGGGTTAATGGGAGTCGTCCCCGTCCCCCCAGTATACGCCCAGAACCATGGACCCGGTATTTGTGGTTCGGACTGTCTCCAACCAGCCATAATGTTGTGAGAGTGAAATTATGTCTAAGTCCAGCTTCGGTACATTAGAAGCAACTCTGAAACGTAACCTAAGCGTTTTTCGAAGCTACTTTTTGGCTAACTTCTTATAGGAAGGTCTAGGAGCTCTGAAAATGAACGTGCGCGTCTTTCACTCTTCCCGAGGGACTTAGAAGAAATTTGTGATATTTTTTATTTAAATGGTGTATAAGGGTATATATATAAATATATTTTATGCACTGTATATGAGCTGGCGATTTCTAAGTCTGTGGTTCCGAGAGGTGGTAACCAGGCTCACTAATAAAGGTCAAGCCACTTGGCTGCCAGAATGACCTGCTTCAGCACAGACCAGAAAGGCATTGTGATAAGCGTATCCCCGGTATAGTCAGGGGTTAATGGGAGTCGTCCCCGTCCCCCCAGTATACGACCAGAACCATGGACCCGGTATTTGTGGTTCGGACTGTCTCCAATCAGCCATAATGTTGTGAGAGTGAAATTATGTCTAAGTCCAGCTTTGGTACATTAGAAGCAACTCTGAAACTTAACCTAAGCGTTTTTCGAAGCTACTTTTTGGCTAACTTCTTATAGGAAGCTTTAGGAGCTCTGAAAATGAACGTGCGCGTCTTTCACTCTTCCCGAGGGACTTAGAAGAATTTTGTGATATTTTTTATTAAAATGGTGTATAAGGGTATATATATAAATATATTTTATGCACTGTATATGAGCTGGCGATTTCTAAGTCTGTGGTTCCGAGAGGTGGTAACCAGGCTCACTAATAAAGGTCAAGCCACTTGGCTGCCAGAATGACCTGCTTCAGCACAGACCAGAAAGGCATTGTGATAAGCGTATCCCCGGTATAGTCAGGGGTTAATGGGAGTCGTCCCCGTCCCCCCAGTATACGACCAGAACCATGGACCCGGTATTTGTGGTTCGGACTGTCTCCAATCAGCCATAATGTTGTGAGAGTGAAATTATGTCTAAGTCCAGCTTTGGTACATTAGAAGCAACTCTGAAACTTAACCTAAGCGTTTTTCGAAGCTACTTTTTGGCTAACTTCTTATAGGAAGCTCTAGGAGCTCTGAAAATGAACGTGCGCGTCTTTCACACTTCCCGAGGGACTTAGAAGAATTTTGTGATATTTTTTATTAAAATGGTGTATAAGGGTATATATATAAATATATTTTATGCACTGTATATGAGCTGGCGATTTCTAAGTCTGTGGTTCCGAGAGGTGGTAACCAGGCTCACTAATAAAGGTCAAGCCACTTGGCTGCCAGAATGCCCTGCTTCAGCACAGACCAGAAAGGCATTGTGATAAGCGTATCCCCGGTATAGTCAGGGGTTAATGGGAGTCGTCCCCGTCCCCCCAGTATACGCCCAGAACCATGGACCCGGTATTTGTGGTTCGGACTGTCTCCAACCAGCCATAATGTTGTGAGAGTGAAATTATGTCTAAGTCCAGCTTCGGTACATTAGAAGCAACTCTGAAACGTAACCTAAGCGTTTTTCGAAGCTACTTTTTGGCTAACTTCTTATACAGTAGGAAGGTCTAGGAGCTCTGAAAATGAACGTGCGCGTCTTTCACTCTTCCCGAGGGACTTAGAAGAATTTTGTGATATTTTTTATTAAAATGGTGTATAAGGGTATATATATAAATATATTTTATGCACTGTATATGAGCTGGCGATTTCTTAGTCTGTGGTTCCGAGAGGTGGTAACCAGGCTCACTAATAAAGGTCAAGCCACTTGGCTGCCAGAAAGCCCTGCTTCAGCACAGACCAGAAAGGCATTGTGATAAGCGTATCCCCGGTATAGTCAGGGGTTAATGGGAGTCGTCCCCGTCCCCCCAGTATACGCCCAGAACCATGGACCCGGTATTTGTGGTTCGGACTGTCTCCAACCAGCCATAATGTTGTGAGAGTGAAATTATGTCTAAGTCCAGCTTCGGTACATTAGAAGCAACTCTGAAACGTAACCTAAGCGTTTTTCGAAGCTACTTTTTGGCTAACTTCTTATAGGAAGGTCTAGGAGCTCTGAAAATGAACGTGCGCGTCTTTCACTCTTCCCGAGGGACTTAGAAGAAATTTGTGATATTTTTTATTTAAATGGTGTATAAGGGTATATATATAAATATATTTTATGCACTGTATATGAGCTGGCGATTTCTAAGTCTGTGGTTCCGAGAGGTGGTAACCAGGCTCACTAATAAAGGTCAAGCCACTTGGCTGCCAGAATGACCTGCTTCAGCACAGACCAGAAAGGCATTGTGATAAGCGTATCCCCGGTATAGTCAGGGGTTAATGGGAGTCGTCCCCGTCCCCCCAGTATACGACCAGAACCATGGACCCGGTATTTGTGGTTCGGACTGTCTCCAATCAGCCATAATGTTGTGAGAGTGAAATTATGTCTAAGTCCAGCTTTGGTACATTAGAAGCAACTCTGAAACTTAACCTAAGCGTTTTTCGAAGCTACTTTTTGGCTAACTTCTTATAGGAAGCTTTAGGAGCTCTGAAAATGAACGTGCGCGTCTTTCACTCTTCCCGAGGGACTTAGAAGAATTTTGTGATATTTTTTATTAAAATGGTGTATAAGGGTATATATATAAATATATTTTATGCACTGTATATGAGCTGGCGATTTCTAAGTCTGTGGTTCCGAGAGGTGGTAACCAGGCTCACTAATAAAGGTCAAGCCACTTGGCTGCCAGAATGACCTGCTTCAGCACAGACCAGAAAGGCATTGTGATAAGCGTATCCCCGGTATAGTCAGGGGTTAATGGGAGTCGTCCCCGTCCCCCCAGTATACGACCAGAACCATGGACCCGGTATTTGTGGTTCGGACTGTCTCCAATCAGCCATAATGTTGTGAGAGTGAAATTATGTCTAAGTCCAGCTTCGGTACATTAGAAGCAACTCTGAAACTTAACCTAAGCGTTTTTCGAAGCTACTTTTTGGCTAACTTCTTATAGGAAGCTCTAGGAGCTCTGAAATTGAACGTGCGCGTCTTTCACTCTTCCCGAGGGACTTAGAAGAATTTTGTGATATTTTTTATTAAAATGGTGTATAAGGGTATATATATAAATATATTTTATGCACTGTATATGAGCTGGCGATTTCTAAGTCTGTGGTTCCGAGAGGTGGTAACCAGGCTCACTAATAAAGGTCAAGCCACTTGGCTGCCAGAATGACCTGCTTCAGCACAGACCAGAAAGGCATTGTGATAAGCGTATCCCCGGTATAGTCAGGGGTTAATGGGAGTCGTCCCCGTCCCCCCAGTATACGACCAGAACCATGGACCCGGTATTTGTGGTTCGGACTGTCTCCAATCAGCCATACTGTAATGTTGTGAGAGTGAAATTATGTCTAAGTCCAGCTTTGGTACATTAGAAGCAACTCTGAAACTTAACCTAAGCGTTTTTCGAAGCTACTTTTTGGCTAACTTCTTATAGGAAGCTCTAGGAGCTCTGAAAATGAACGTGCGCGTCTTTCACTCTTCCCGAGGGACTTAGAAGAATTTTGTGATATTTTTTATTAAAATGGTGTATAAGGGTATATATATAAATATATTTTATGCACTGTATATGAGCTGGCGATTTCTAAGTCTGTGGTTCCGAGAGGTGGTAACCAGGCTCACTAATAAAGGTCAAGCCACTTGGCTGCCAGAATGACCTGCTTCAGCACAGACCAGAAAGGCATTGTGATAAGCGTATCCCCGGTATAGTCAGGGGTTAATGGGAGTCGTCCCCGTCCCCCCAGTATACGACCAGAACCATGGACCCGGTATTTGTGGTTCGGACTGTCTCCAATCAGCCATAATGTTGTGAGAGTGAAATTATGTCTAAGTCCAGCTTTGGTACATTAGAAGCAACTCTGAAACTTAACCTAAGCGTTTTTCGAAGCTACTTTTTGGCTAACTTCTTATAGGAAGCTCTAGGAGCTCTGAAAATGAACGTGCGCGTCTTTCACTCTTCCCGAGGGACTTAGAAGAAATTTGTGATATTTTTTATTTAAATGGTGTATAAGGGTATATATATAAATATATTTTATGCACTGTATATGAGCTGGCGATTTCTAAGTCTGTGGTTCCGAGAGGTGGTAACCAGGCTCACTAATAAAGGTCAAGCCACCTGGCTGCCAGAATGACCTGCTTCAGCACAGACCAGAAAGGCATTGTGATAAGCGTATCCCCGGTATAGTCAGGGGTTAATGGGAGTCGTCCCCGTCCCCCCAGTATACGCCCAGAACCATGGACCCGGTATTTGTGGTTCGGACTGTCTCCAACCAGCCATAATGTTGTGAGAGTGAAATTATGTCTAAGTCCAGCTTCGGTACATTAGAAGCAACTCTGAAACGTAACCTAAGCGTTTTTCGAAGCTACTTTTTGGCTAACTTCTTATAGGAAGGTCTAGGAGCTCTGAAAATGAACGTGCGCGTCTTTCACTCTTCCCGAGGGACTTAGAAGAAATTTGTGATATTTTTTATTTAAATGGTGTATAAGGGTATATATATAAATATATTTTATGCACTGTATATGAGCTGGCGATTTCTAAGTCTGTGGTTCCGAGAGGTGGTAACCAGGCTCACTAATAAAGGTCAAGCCACTTGGCTGCCAGAATGACCTGCTTCAGCACAGACCAGAAAGGCATTGTGATAAGCGTATCCCCGGTATAGTCAGGGGTTAATGGGAGTCGTCCCCGTCCCCCCAGTATACGACCAGAACCATGGACCCGGTATTTGTGGTTCGGACTGTCTCCAATCAGCCATAATGTTGTGAGAGTGAAATTATGTCTACTTCCAGCTTTGGTACATTAGAAGCAACTCTGAAACTTAACCTAAGCGTTTTTCGAAGCTACTTTTTGGCTAACTTCTTATAGGAAGCTCTAGGAGCTCTGAAAATGAACGTGCGCGTCTTTCACTCTTCCCGAGGGACTTAGAAGAATTTTGTGATATTTTTTATTAAAATGGTGTATAAGGGTATATATATAAATATATTTTATGCACTGTATATGAGCTGGCAATTTCTAAGTCTGTGGTTCCGAGAGGTGGTAACCAGGCTCACTAATAAAGGTCAAGCCACTTGGCTGCCAGAATGACCTGCTTCAGCACAGACCAGAAAGGCATTGTGATAAGCGTATCCCCGGTATAGTCAGGGGTTAATGGGAGTCGTCCCCGTCCCCCCAGTATACGACCAGAACCATGGACCCGGTATTTGTGGTTCGGACTGTCTCCAATCAGCCATAATGTTGTGAGAGTGAAATTATGTCTAAGTCCAGCTTTGGTACATTAGAAGCAACTCTGAAACTTAACCTAAGCGTTTTTCGAAGCTACTTTTTGGCTAACTTCTTATAGGAAGCTCTAGGAGCTCTGAAAATGAACGTGCGCGTCTTTCACTCTTCCCGAGGGACTTAGAAGAATTTTGTGATATTTTTTATTAAAATGGTGTATAAGGGTATATATATAAATATATTTTATGCACTGTATATGAGCTGGCGATTTCTAAGTCTGTGGTTCCGAGAGGTGGTAACCAGGCTCACTAATAAAGGTCAAGCCACTTGGCTGCCAGAATGCCCTGCTTCAGCACAGACCAGAAAGGCATTGTGATAAGCGTATCCCCGGTATAGTCAGGGGTTAATGGGAGTCGTCCCCGTCCCCCCAGTATACGACCAGAACCATGGACCCGGTATTTGTGGTTCGGACTGTCTCCAATCAGCCATAATGTTGTGAGAGTGAAATTATGTCTAAGTCCAGCTTTGGTACATTAGAAGCAACTCTGAAACTTAACCTAAGCGTTTTTCGAAGCTACTTTTTGGCTAACTTCTTATAGGAAGCTCTAGGAGCTCTGAAAATGAACGTGCGCGTCTTTCACTCTTCCCGAAGGACTTAGAAGAATTTTGTGATATTTTTTATTAAAATGGTGTATAAGGGTATATATATAAATATATTTTATGCACTGTATATGAGCTGGCGATTTCTAAGTCTGTGGTTCCGAGAGGTGGTAACCAGGCTCACTAATAAAGGTCAAGCCACTTGGCTGCCAGAATGACCTGCTTCAGCACAGACCAGAAAGGCATTGTGATAAGCGTATCCCCGGTATAGTCAGGGGTTAATGGGAGTCGTCCCCGTCCCCCCAGTATACGCCCAGAACCATGGACCCGGTATTTGTGGTTCGGACTGTCTCCAACCAGCCATAATGTTGTGAGAGTGAAATTATGTCTAAGTCCAGCTTCGGTACATTAGAAGCAACTCTGAAACGTAACCTAAGCGTTTTTCGAAGCTACTTTTTGGCTAACTTCTTATAGGAAGGTCTAGGAGCTCTGAAAATGAACGTGCGCGTCTTTCACTCTTCCCGAGGGACATAGAAGAAATTTGTGATATTTTTTATTTAAATGGTGTATAAGGGTATATATATAAATATATTTTATGCACTGTATATGAGCTGGCGATTTCTAAGTCTGTGGTTCCGAGAGGTGGTAACCAGGCTCACTAATAAAGGTCAAGCCACTTGGCTGCCAGAATGACCTGCTTCAGCACAGACCAGAAAGGCATTGTGATAAGCGTATCCCCGGTATAGTCAGGGGTTAATGGGAGTCGTCCCCGTCCCCCCAGTATACGACCAGAACCATGGACCCGGTATTTGTGGTTCGGACTGTCTCCAATCAGCCATAATGTTGTGAGAGTGAAATTATGTCTAAGTCCAGCTTCGGTACATTAGAAGCAACTCTGAAACTTAACCTAAGCGTTTTTCGAAGCTACTTTTTGGCTAACTTCTTATAGGAAGCTCTAGGAGCTCTGAAAATGAACGTGCGCGTCTTTCACTCTTCCCGAGGGACTTAGAAGAATTTTGTGATATTTTTTATTAAAATGGTGTATAAGGGTATATATATAAATATATTTTATGCACTGTATATGAGCTGGCGATTTCTAAGTCTGTGGTTCCGAGAGGTGGTAACCAGGCTCACTAATAAAAGTCAAGCCACTTGGCTGCCAGAATGACCTGCTTCAGCACAGACCAGAAAGGCATTGTGATAAGCGTATCCCCGGTATAGTCAGGGGTTAATGGGAGTCGTCCCCGTCCCCCCAGTATACGACCAGAACCATGGACCCGGTATTTGTGGTTCGGACTGTCTCCAATCAGCCATAATGTTGTGAGAGTGAAATTATGTCTAAGTCCAGCTTTGGTACATTAGAAGCAACTCTGAAACTTAACCTAAGCGTTTTTCGAAGCTACTTTTTGGCTAACTTCTTATAGGAAGCTCTAGGAGCTCTGAAAATGAACGTGCGCGTCTTTCACTCTTCCCGAGGGACTTAGAAGAATTTTGTGATATTTTTTATTAAAATGGTGTATAAGGGTATATATATAAATATATTTTATGCACTGTATATGAGCTGGCGATTTCTAAGTCTGTGGTTCCGAGAGGTGGTAACCAGGCTCACTAATAAAGGTCAAGCCACTTGGCTGCCAGAATGACCTGCTTCACCACAGACCAGAAAGGCATTGTGATAAGCGTATCCCCGGTATAGTCAGGGGTTAATGGGAGTCGTCCCCGTCCCCCCAGTATACGCCCAGAACCATGGACCCGGTATTTGTGGTTCGGACTGTCTCCAACCAGCCATAATGTTGTGAGAGTGAAATTATGTCTAAGTCCAGCTTCGGTACATTAGAAGCAACTCTGAAACGTAACCTAAGCGTTTTTCGAAGCTACTTTTTGGCTAACTTCTTATAGGAAGGTCTAGGAGCTCTGAAAATGAACGTGCGCGTCTTTCACTCTTCCCGAGGGACTTAGAAGAATTTTGTGATATTTTTTATTAAAATGGTGTATAAGGGTATATATATAAATATATTTTATGCACTGTATATGAGCTGGCGATTTCTAAGTCTGTGGTTCCGAGAGGTGGTAACCAGTCTCACTAATAAAGGTCAAGCCACTTGGCTGCCAGAATGCCCTGCTTCAGCACAGACCAGAAAGGCATTGTGATAAGCGTATCCCCGGTATAGTCAGGGGTTAATGGGAGTCGTCCCCGTCCCCCCAGTATACGCCCAGAACCATGGACCCGGTATTTGTTGTTCGGACTGTCTCCAACCAGCCATAATGTTGTGAGAGTGAAATTATGTCTAAGTCCAGCTTCGGTACATTAGAAGCAACTCTGAAACTTAACCTAAGCGTTTTTCGAAGCTACTTTTTGGCTAACTTCTTATAGGAAGCTCTAGGAGCTCTGAAAATGAACGTGCGCGTCTTTCACTCTTCCCGAGGGACTTAGAAGAATTTTGTGATATTTTTTATTAAAATGGTGTATAAGGGTATATATATAAATATATTTTATGCACTGTATATGAGCTGGCGATTTCTAAGTCTGTGGTTCCGAGAGGTGGTAACCAGGCTCACTAATAAAGGTCAAGCCACTTGGCTGCCAGAATGACCTGCTTCAGCACAGACCAGAAAGGCATTGTGATAAGCGTATCCCCGGTATAGTCAGGGGTTAATGGGAGTCGTCCCCGTCCCCCCAGTATACGACCAGAACCATGGACCCGGTATTTGTGGTTCGGACTGTCTCCAATCAGCCATAATGTTGTGAGAGTGAAATTATGTCTAAGTCCAGCTTTGGTACATTAGAAGCAACTCTGAAACTTAACCTAAGCGTTTTTCGAAGCTACTTTTTGGCTAACTTCTTATAGGAAGCTCTAGGAGCTCTGAAAATGAACGTGCGCGTCTTTCACTCTTCCCGAGGGACTTAGAAGAATTTTGTGATATTTTTTATTAAAATGGTGTATAAGGGTATATATATAAATATATTTTATGCACTGTATATGAGCTGGCGATTTCTAAGTCTGTGGTTCCGAGAGGTGGTAACCAGGCTCACTAATAAAGGTCAAGCCACTTGGCTGCCAGAATGCCCTGCTTCAGCACAGACCAGAAAGGCATTGTGATAAGCGTATCCCCGGTATAGTCAGGGGTTAATGGGAGTCGTCCCCGTCCCCCCAGTATACGCCCAGAACCATGGACCCGGTATTTGTGGTTCGGACTGTCTCCAACCAGCCATAATGTTGTGAGAGTGAAATTATGTCTAAGTCCAGCTTCGGTACATTAGAAGCAACTCTGAAACGTAACCTAAGCGTTTTTCGAAGCTACTTTTTGGCTAACTTCTTATAGGAAGGTCTAGGAGCTCTGAAAATGAACGTGCGCGTCTTTCACTCTTCCCGAGGGACTTAGAAGAAATTTGTGATATTTTTTATTTAAATGGTGTATAAGGGTATATATATAAATATATTTTATGCACTGTATATGAGCTGGCGATTTCTAAGTCTGTGGTTCCGAGAGGTGGTAACCAGGCTCACTAATAAAGGTCAAGCCACTTGGCTGCCAGAATGACCTGCTTCAGCACAGACCAGAAAGGCATTGTGATAAGCGTATCCCCGGTATAGTCAGGGGTTAATGGGAGTCGTCCCCGTCCCCCCAGTATACGACCAGAACCATGGACCCGGTATTTGTGGTTCGGACTGTCTCCAATCAGCCATAATGTTGTGAGAGTGAAATTATGTCTAAGTCCAGCTTTGGTACATTAGAAGCAACTCTGAAACTTAACCTAAGCGTTTTTCGAAGCTACTTTTTGGCTAACTTCTTATAGGAAGCTCTAGGAGCTCTGAAAATGAACGTGCGCGTCTTTCACTCTTCCCGAGGGACTTAGAAGAATTTTGTGATATTTTTTATTAAAATGGTGTATAAGGGTATATATATAAATATATTTTATGCACTGTATATGAGCTGGCGATTTCTAAGTCTGTGGTTCCGAGAGGTGGTAACCAGGCTCACTAATAAAGGTCAAGCCACTTGGCTGCCAGAATGCCCTGCTTCAGCACAGACCAGAAAGGCATTGTGATAAGCGTATCCCCGGTATAGTCAGGGGTTAATGGGAGTCGTCCCCGTCCCCCCAGTATACGCCCAGAACCATGGACCCGGTATTTGTGGTTCGGACTGTCTCCAACCAGCCATAATGTTGTGAGAGTGAAATTATGTCTAAGTCCAGCTTCGGTACATTAGAAGCAACTCTGAAACGTAACCTAAGCGTTTTTCGAAGCTACTTTTTGGCTAACTTCTTATAGGAAGGTCTAGGAGCTCTGAAAATGAACGTGCGCGTCTTTCACTCTTCCCGAGGGACTTAGAAGAATTTTGTGATATTTTTTATTAAAATGGTGTATAAGGGTATATACAGTATATAAATATATTTTATGCACTGTATATGAGCTGGCGATTTCTAAGTCTGTGGTTCCGAGAGGTGGTAACCAGGCTCACTAATAAAGGTCAAGCCACTTGGCTGCCAGAATGACCTGCTTCAGCACAGACCAGAAAGGCATTGTGATAAGCGTATCCCCGGTATAGTCAGGGGTTAATGGGAGTCGTCCCCGTCCCCCCAGTATACGACCAGAACCATGGACCCGGTATTTGTGGTTCGGACTGTCTCCAATCAGCCATAATGTTGTGAGAGTGAAATTATGTCTAAGTCCAGCTTTGGTACATTAGAAGCAACTCTGAAACTTAACCTAAGCGTTTTTCGAAGCTACTTTTTGGCTAACTTCTTATAGGAAGCTTTAGGAGCTCTGAAAATGAACGTGCGCGTCTTTCACTCTTCCCGAGGGACTTAGAAGAATTTTGTGATATTTTTTATTAAAATGGTGTATAAGGGTATATATATAAATATATTTTATGCACTGTATATGAGCTGGCGATTTCTAAGTCTGTGGTTCCGAGAGGTGGTAACCAGGCTCACTAATAAAGGTCAAGCCACTTGGCTGCCAGAATGACCTGCTTCAGCACAGACCAGAAAGGCATTGTGATAAGCGTATCCCCGGTATAGTCAGGGGTTAATGGGAGTCGTCCCCGTCCCCCCAGTATACGACCAGAACCATGGACCCGGTATTTGTGGTTCGGACTGTCTCCAATCAGCCATAATGTTGTGAGAGTGAAATTATGTCTAAGTCCAGCTTCGGTACATTAGAAGCAACTCTGAAACTTAACCTAAGCGTTTTTCGAAGCTACTTTTTGGCTAACTTCTTATAGGAAGCTCTAGGAGCTCTGAAAATGAACGTGCGCGTCTTTCACTCTTCCCGAGGGACTTAGAAGAATTTTGTGATATTTTTTTTTAAAATGGTGTATAAGGGTATATATATAAATATATTTTATGCACTGTATATGAGCTGGCGATTTCTAAGTCTGTGGTTCCGAGAGGTGGTAACCAGGCTCACTAATAAAGGTCAAGCCACTTGGCTGCCAGAATGACCTGCTTCAGCACAGACCAGAAAGGCATTGTGATAAGCGTATCCCCGGTATAGTCAGGGGTTAATGGAAGTCGTCCCCGTCCCCCCAGTATACGACCAGAACCATGGACCCGGTATTTGTGGTTCGGACTGTCTCCAATCAGCCATAATGTTGTGAGAGTGAAATTATGTCTAAGTCCAGCTTTGGTACATTAGAAGCAACTCTGAAACTTAACCTAAGCGTTTTTCGAAGCTACTTTTTGGCTAACTTCTTATAGGAAGCTTTAGGAGCTCTGAAAATGAACGTGCGCGTCTTTCACTCTTCCCGAGGGACTTAGAAGAATTTTGTGATATTTTTTATTAAAATGGTGTATAAGGGTATATATATAAATATATTTTATGCACTGTATATGAGCTGGCGATTTCTAAGTCTGTGGTTCCGAGAGGTGGTAACCAGGCTCACTAATAAAGGTCAAGCCACTTGGCTGCCAGAATGACCTGCTTCAGCACAGACCAGAAAGGCATTGTGATAAGCGTATCCCCGGTATAGTCAGGGGTTAATGGGAGTCGTCCCCGTCCCCCCAGTATACGACCAGAACCATGGACCCGGTATTTGTGGTTCGGACTGTCTCCAATCAGCCATAATGTTGTGAGAGTGAAATTATGTCTAAGTCCAGCTTCGGTACATTAGAAGCAACTCTGAAACTTAACCTAAGCGTTTTTCGAAGCTACTTTTTGGCTAACTTCTTATAGGAAGCTCTAGGAGCTCTGAAAATGAACGTGCGCGTCTTTCACTCTTCCCGAGGGACTTAGAAGAATTTTGTGATATTTTTTTTTTAAATGGTGTATAAGGGTATATATATAAATATATTTTATGCACTGTATATGAGCTGGCGATTTCTAAGTCTGTGGTTCCGAGAGGTGGTAACCAGGCTCACTAATAAAGGTCAAGCCACTTGGCTGCCAGAATGACCTGCTTCAGCACAGACCAGAAAGGCATTGTGATAAGCGTATCCCCGGTATAGTCAGGGGTTAATGGGAGTCGTCCCCGTCCCCCCAGTATACGACCAGAACCATGGACCCGGTATTTGTGGTTCGGACTGTCTCCAATCAGCCATAATGTTGTGAGAGTGAAATTATGTCTAAGTCCAGCTTTGGTACATTAGAAGCAACTCTGAAACTTAACCTAAGCGTTTTTCGAAGCTACTTTTTGGCTAACTTCTTATAGGAAGCTCTAGGAGCTCTGAAAATGAACGTGCGCGTCTTTCACTCTTCCCGAGGGACTTAGAAGAATTTTGTGATATTTTTTATTAAAATGGTGTATAAGGGTATATATATAAATATATTTTATGCACTGTATATGAGCTGGCGATTTCTAAGTCTGTGGTTCCGAGAGGTGGTAACCAGGCTCACTAATAAAGGTCAAGCCACTTGGCTGCCAGAATGCCCTGCTTCAGCACAGACCAGAAAGGCATTGTGATAAGCGTATCCCCGGTATAGTCAGGGGTTAATGGGAGTCGTCCCCGTCCCCCCAGTATACGCCCAGAACCATGGACCCGGTATTTGTGGTTCGGACTGTCTCCAACCAGCCATAATGTTGTGAGAGTGAAATTATGTCTAAGTCCAGCTTCGGTACATTAGAAGCAACTCTGAAACGTAACCTAAGCGTTTTTCGAAGCTACTTTTTGGCTAACTTCTTATAGGAAGGTCTAGGAGCTCTGAAAATGAACGTGCGCGTCTTTCACTCTTCCCGAGGGACTTAGAAGAAATTTGTGATATTTTTTATTTAAATGGTGTATAAGGGTATATACAGTATATAAATATATTTTATGCACTGTATATGAGCTGGCGATTTCTAAGTCTGTGGTTCCGAGAGGTGGTAACCAGGCTCACTAATAAAGGTCAAGCCACTTGGCTGCCAGAATGACCTGCTTCAGCACAGACCAGAAAGGCATTGTGATAAGCGTATCCCCGGTATAGTCAGGGGTTAATGGGAGTCGTCCCCGTCCCCCCAGTATACGACCAGAACCATGGACCCGGTATTTGTGGTTCGGACTGTCTCCAATCAGCCATAATGTTGTGAGAGTGAAATTATGTCTAAGTCCAGCTTTGGTACATTAGAAGCAACTCTGAAACTTAACCTAAGCGTTTTTCGAAGCTACTTTTTGGCTAACTTCTTATAGGAAGCTTTAGGAGCTCTGAAAATGAACGTGCGCGTCTTTCACTCTTCCCGAGGGACTTAGAAGAATTTTGTGATATTTTTTATTAAAATGGTGTATAAGGGTATATATATAAATATATTTTATGCACTGTATATGAGCTGGCGATTTCTAAGTCTGTGGTTCCGAGAGGTGGTAACCAGGCTCACTAATAAAGGTCAAGCCACTTGGCTGCCAGAATGACCTGCTTCAGCACAGACCAGAAAGGCATTGTGATAAGCGTATCCCCGGTATAGTCAGGGGTTAATGGGAGTCGTCCCCGTCCCCCCAGTATACGACCAGAACCATGGACCCGGTATTTGTGGTTCGGACTGTCTCCAATCAGCCATAATGTTGTGAGAGTGAAATTATGTCTAAGTCCAGCTTCGGTACATTAGAAGCAACTCTGAAACTTAACCTAAGCGTTTTTCGAAGCTACTTTTTGGCTAACTTCTTATAGGAAGCTCTAGGAGCTCTGAAAATGAACGTGCGCGTCTTTCACTCTTCCCGAGGGACTTAGAAGAATTTTGTGATTTTTTTTAAAATGGTGTATAAGGGTATATATATAAATATATTTTATGCACTGTATATGAGCTGGCGATTTCTAAGTCTGTGGTTCCGAGAGGTGGTAACCAGGCTCACTAATAAAGGTCAAGCCACTTGGCTGCCAGAATGACCTGCTTCAGCACAGACCAGAAAGGCATTGTGATAAGCGTATCCCCGGTATAGTCAGGGGTTAATGGGAGTCGTCCCCGTCCCCCCAGTATACGACCAGAACCATGGACCCGGTATTTGTGGTTCGGACTGTCTCCAATCAGCCATAATGTTGTGAGAGTGAAATTATGTCTAAGTCCAGCTTTGGTACATTAGAAGCAACTCTGAAACTTAACCTAAGCGTTTTTCGAAGCTACTTTTTGGCTAACTTCTTATAGGAAGCTCTAGGAGCTCTGAAAATGAACATGCGCGTCTTTCACTCTTCCCGAGGGACTTAGAAGAATTTTGTGATATTTTTTATTAAAATGGTGTATAAGGGTATATATATAAATATATTTTATGCACTGTATATGAGCTGGCGATTTCTAAGTCTGTGGTTCCGAGAGGTGGTAACCAGGCTCACTAATAAAGGTCAAGCCACTTGGCTGCCAGAATGACCTGCTTCAGCACAGACCAGAAAGGCATTGTGATAAGCGTATCCCCGGTATAGTCAGGGGTTAATGGGAGTCGTCCCCGTCCCCCCAGTATACGACCAGAACCATGGACCCGGTATTTGTGGTTCGGACTGTCTCCAATCAGCCATAATGTTGTGAGAGTGAAATTATGTCTAAGTCCAGCTTTGGTACATTAGAAGCAACTCTGAAACTTAACCTAAGCGTTTTTCGAAGCTACTTTTTGGCTAACTTCTTATAGGAAGCTTTAGGAGCTCTGAAAATGAACGTGCGCGTCTTTCACTCTTCCCGAGGGACTTAGAAGAATTTTGTGATATTTTTTATTAAAATGGTGTATAAGGGTATATATATAAATATATTTTATGCACTGTATATGAGCTGGCGATTTCTAAGTCTGTGGTTCCGAGAGGTGGTAACCAGGCTCACTAATAAAGGTCAAGCCACTTGGCTGCCAGAATGACCTGCTTCAGCACAGACCAGAAAGGCATTGTGATAAGCGTATCCCCGGTATAGTCAGGGGTTAATGGGAGTCGTCCCCGTCCCCCCAGTATACGACCAGAACCATGGACCCGGTATTTGTGGTTCGGACTGTCTCCAATCAGCCATAATGTTGTGAGAGTGAAATTATGTCTAAGTCCAGCTTCGGTACATTAGAAGCAACTCTGAAACTTAACCTAAGCGTTTTTCGAAGCTACTTTTTGGCTAACTTCTTATAGGAAGCTCTAGGAGCTCTGAAAATGAACGTGCGCGTCTTTCACTCTTCCCGAGGGACTTAGAAGAATTTTGTGATATTTTTTATTAAAATGGTGTATAAGGGTATATATATAAATATATTTTATGCACTGTATATGAGCTGGCGATTTCTAAGTCTGTGGTTCCGAGAGGTGGTAACCAGGCTCACTAATAAAGGTCAAGCCACTTGGCTGCCAGAATGACCTGCTTCAGCACAGACCAGAAAGGCATTGTGATAAGCGTATCCCCGGTATAGTCAGGGGTTAATGGGAGTCGTCCCCGTCCCCCCAGTATACGACCAGAACCATGGACCCGGTATTTGTGGTTCGGACTGTCTCCAATCAGCCATAATGTTGTGAGAGTGAAATTATGTCTAAGTCCAGCTTTGGTACATTAGAAGCAACTCTGAAACTTAACCTAAGCGTTTTTCGAAGCTACTTTTTGGCTAACTTCTTATAGGAAGCTTTAGGAGCTCTGAAAATGAACGTGCGCGTCTTTTACTCTTCCCGAGGGACTTAGAAGAATTTTGTGATATTTTTTATTAAAATGGTGTATAAGGGTATATATATAAATATATTTTATGCACTGTATATGAGCTGGCGATTTCTAAGTCTGTGGTTCCGAGAGGTGGTAACCAGGCTCACTAATAAAGGTCAAGCCACTTGGCTGCCAGAATGACCTGCTTCAGCACAGACCAGAAAGGCATTGTGATAAGCGTATCCCCGGTATAGTCAGGGGTTAATGGGAGTCGTCCCCGTCCCCCCAGTATACGACCAGAACCATGGACCCGGTATTTGTGGTTCGGACTGTCTCCAATCAGCCATAATGTTGTGAGAGTGAAATTATGTCTAAGTCCAGCTTCGGTACATTAGAAGCAACTCTGAAACTTAACCTAAGCGTTTTTCGAAGCTACTTTTTGGCTAACTTCTTATAGGAAGCTCTAGGAGCTCTGAAAATGAACGTGCGCGTCTTTCACTCTTCCCGAGGGACTTAGAAGAATTTTGTGATTTTTTTTAAAATGGTGTATAAGGGTATATATATAAATATATTTTATGCACTGTATATGAGCTGGCGATTTCTAAGTCTGTGGTTCCGAGAGGTGGTAACCAGGCTCACTAATAAAGGTCAAGCCACTTGGCTGCCAGAATGACCTGCTTCAGCACAGACCAGAAAGGCATTGTGATAAGCGTATCCCCGGTATAGTCAGGGGTTAATGGGAGTCGTCCCCGTCCCCCCAGTATACGACCAGAACCATGGACCCGGTATTTGTGGTTCGGACTGTCTCCAATCAGCCATAATGTTGTGAGAGTGAAATTATGTCTAAGTCCAGCTTTGGTACATTAGAAGCAACTCTGAAACTTAACCTAAGCGTTTTTCGAAGCTACTTTTTGGCTAACTTCTTATAGGAAGCTCTAGGAGCTCTGAAAATGAACATGCGCGTCTTTCACTCTTCCCGAGGGACTTAGAAGAATTTTGTGATATTTTTTATTAAAATGGTGTATAAGGGTATATATATAAATATATTTTATGCACTGTATATGAGCTGGCGATTTCTAAGTCTGTGGTTCCGAGAGGTGGTAACCAGGCTCACTAATAAAGGTCAAGCCACTTGGCTGCCAGAATGACCTGCTTCAGCACAGACCAGAAAGGCATTGTGATAAGCGTATCCCCGGTATAGTCAGGGGTTAATGGGAGTCGTCCCCGTCCCCCCAGTATACGACCAGAACCATGGACCCGGTATTTGTGGTTCGGACTGTCTCCAATCAGCCATAATGTTGTGAGAGTGAAATTATGTCTAAGTCCAGCTTTGGTACATTAGAAGCAACTCTGAAACTTAACCTAAGCGTTTTTCGAAGCTACTTTTTGGCTAACTTCTTATAGGAAGCTTTAGGAGCTCTGAAAATGAACGTGCGCGTCTTTCACTCTTCCCGAGGGACTTAGAAGAATTTTGTGATATTTTTTATTAAAATGGTGTATAAGGGTATATATATAAATATATTTTATGCACTGTATATGAGCTGGCGATTTCTAAGTCTGTGGTTCCGAGAGGTGGTAACCAGGCTCACTAATAAAGGTCAAGCCACTTGGCTGCCAGAATGACCTGCTTCAGCACAGACCAGAAAGGCATTGTGATAAGCGTATCCCCGGTATAGTCAGGGGTTAATGGGAGTCGTCCCCGTCCCCCCAGTATACGACCAGAACCATGGACCCGGTATTTGTGGTTCGGACTGTCTCCAATCAGCCATAATGTTGTGAGAGTGAAATTATGTCTAAGTCCAGCTTCGGTACATTAGAAGCAACTCTGAAACTTAACCTAAGCGTTTTTCGAAGCTACTTTTTGGCTAACTTCTTATAGGAAGCTCTAGGAGCTCTGAAAATGAACGTGCGCGTCTTTCACTCTTCCCGAGGGACTTAGAAGAATTTTGTGATATTTTTTATTAAAATGGTGTATAAGGGTATATATATAAATATATTTTATGCACTGTATATGAGCTGGCGATTTCTAAGTCTGTGGTTCCGAGAGGTGGTAACCAGGCTCACTAATAAAGGTCAAGCCACTTGGCTGCCAGAATGACCTGCTTCAGCACAGACCAGAAAGGCATTGTGATAAGCGTATCCCCGGTATAGTCAGGGGTTAATGGGAGTCGTCCCCGTCCCCCCAGTATACGACCAGAACCATGGACCCGGTATTTGTGGTTCGGACTGTCTCCAATCAGCCATAATGTTGTGAGAGTGAAATTATGTCTAAGTCCAGCTTTGGTACATTAGAAGCAACTCTGAAACTTAACCTAAGCGTTTTTCGAAGCTACTTTTTGGCTAACTTCTTATAGGAAGCTTTAGGAGCTCTGAAAATGAACGTGCGCGTCTTTCACTCTTCCCGAGGGACTTAGAAGAATTTTGTGATATTTTTTATTAAAATGGTGTATAAGGGTATATATATAAATATATTTTATGCACTGTATATGAGCTGGCGATTTCTAAGTCTGTGGTTCCGAGAGGTGGTAACCAGGCTCACTAATAAAGGTCAAGCCACTTGGCTGCCAGAATGACCTGCTTCAGCACAGACCAGAAAGGCATTGTGATAAGCGTATCCCCGGTATAGTCAGGGGTTAATGGGAGTCGTCCCCGTCCCCCCAGTATACGACCAGAACCATGGACCCGGTATTTGTGGTTCGGACTGTCTCCAATCAGCCATAATGTTGTGAGAGTGAAATTATGTCTAAGTCCAGCTTCGGTACATTAGAAGCAACTCTGAAACTTAACCTAAGCGTTTTTCGAAGCTACTTTTTGGCTAACTTCTTATAGGAAGCTCTAGGAGCTCTGAAAATGAACGTGCGCGTCTTTCACTCTTCCCGAGGGACTTAGAAGAATTTTGTGATATTTTTTATTAAAATGGTGTATAAGGGTATATATATAAATATATTTTATGCACTGTATATGAGCTGGCGATTTCTAAGTCTGTGGTTCCGAGAGGTGGTAACCAGGCTCACTAATAAAGGTCAAGCCACTTGGCTGCCAGAATGACCTGCTTCAGCACAGACCAGAAAGGCATTGTGATAAGCGTATCCCCGGTATAGTCAGGGGTTAATGGGAGTCGTCCCCGTCCCCCCAGTATACGACCAGAACCATAGACCCGGTATTTGTGGTTCGGACTGTCTCCAATCAGCCATAATGTTGTGAGAGTGAAATTATGTCTAAGTCCAGCTTTGGTACATTAGAAGCAACTCTGAAACTTAACCTAAGCGTTTTTCGAAGCTACTTTTTGGCTAACTTCTTATAGGAAGCTTTAGGAGCTCTGAAAATGAACGTGCGCGTCTTTCACTCTTCCCGAGGGACTTAGAAGAATTTTGTGATATTTTTTATTAAAATGGTGTATAAGGGTATATATATAAATATATTTTATGCACTGTATATGAGCTGGCGATTTCTAAGTCTGTGGTTCCGAGAGGTGGTAACCAGGCTCACTAATAAAGGTCAAGCCACTTGGCTGCCAGAATGACCTGCTTCAGCACAGACCAGAAAGGCATTGTGATAAGCGTATCCCCGGTATAGTCAGGGGTTAATGGGAGTCGTCCCAGTCCCCCCAGTATACGACCAGAACCATGGACCCGGTATTTGTGGTTCGGACTGTCTCCAATCAGCCATAATGTTGTGAGAGTGAAATTATGTCTAAGTCCAGCTTCGGTACATTAGAAGCAACTCTGAAACTTAACCTAAGCGTTTTTCGAAGCTACTTTTTGGCTAACTTCTTATAGGAAGCTCTAGGAGCTCTGAAAATGAACGTGCGCGTCTTTCACTCTTCCTGAGGGACTTAGAAGAATTTTGTGATATTTTTTTTTAAAATGGTGTATAAGGGTATATATATAAATATATTTTATGCACTGTATATGAGCTGGCGATTTCTAAGTCTGTGGTTCCGAGAGGTGGTAACCAGGCTCACTAATAAAGGTCAAGCCACTTGGCTGCCAGAATGACCTGCTTCAGCACAGACCAGAAAGGCATTGTGATAAGCGTATCCCCGGTATAGTCAGGGGTTAATGGGAGTCGTCCCCGTCCCCCCAGTATACGACCAGAACCATGGACCCGGTATTTGTGGTTCGGACTGTCTCCAATCAGCCATAATGTTGTGAGAGTGAAATTATGTCTAAGTCCAGCTTCGGTACATTAGAAGCAACTCTGAAACTTAACCTAAGCGTTTTTCGAAGCTACTTTTTGGCTAACTTCTTATAGGAAGCTCTAGGAGCTCTGAAAATGAACGTGCGCGTCTTTCACTCTTCCCGAGGGACTTAGAAGAATTTTGTGATATTTTTTATTAAAATGGTGTATAAGGGTATATATATAAATATATTTTATGCACTGTATATGAGCTGGCGATTTCTAAGTCTGTGGTTCCGAGAGGTGGTAACCAGGCTCACTAATAAAGGTCAAGCCACTTGGCTGCCAGAATGACCTGCTTCAGCACAGACCAGAAAGGCATTGTGATAAGCGTATCCCCGGTATAGTCAGGGGTTAATGGGAGTCGTCCCCGTCCCCCCAGTATACGACCAGAACCATAGACCCGGTATTTGTGGTTCGGACTGTCTCCAATCAGCCATAATGTTGTGAGAGTGAAATTATGTCTAAGTCCAGCTTTGGTACATTAGAAGCAACTCTGAAACTTAACCTAAGCGTTTTTCGAAGCTACTTTTTGGCTAACTTCTTATAGGAAGCTTTAGGAGCTCTGAAAATGAACGTGCGCGTCTTTCACTCTTCCCGAGGGACTTAGAAGAATTTTGTGATATTTTTTATTAAAATGGTGTATAAGGGTATATATATAAATATATTTTATGCACTGTATATGAGCTGGCGATTTCTAAGTCTGTGGTTCCGAGAGGTGGTAACCAGGCTCACTAATAAAGGTCAAGCCACTTGGCTGCCAGAATGACCTGCTTCAGCACAGACCAGAAAGGCATTGTGATAAGCGTATCCCCGGTATAGTCAGGGGTTAATGGGAGTCGTCCCAGTCCCCCCAGTATACGACCAGAACCATGGACCCGGTATTTGTGGTTCGGACTGTCTCCAATCAGCCATAATGTTGTGAGAGTGAAATTATGTCTAAGTCCAGCTTCGGTACATTAGAAGCAACTCTGAAACTTAACCTAAGCGTTTTTCGAAGCTACTTTTTGGCTAACTTCTTATAGGAAGCTCTAGGAGCTCTGAAAATGAACGTGCGCGTCTTTCACTCTTCCTGAGGGACTTAGAAGAATTTTGTGATATTTTTTTTTAAAATGGTGTATAAGGGTATATATATAAATATATTTTATGCACTGTATATGAGCTGGCGATTTCTAAGTCTGTGGTTCCGAGAGGTGGTAACCAGGCTCACTAATAAAGGTCAAGCCACTTGGCTGCCAGAATGACCTGCTTCAGCACAGACCAGAAAGGCATTGTGATAAGCGTATCCCCGGTATAGTCAGGGGTTAATGGGAGTCGTCCCCGTCCCCCCAGTATACGACCAGAACCATGGACCCGGTATTTGTGGTTCGGACTGTCTCCAATCAGCCATAATGTTGTGAGAGTGAAATTATGTCTAAGTCCAGCTTTGGTACATTAGAAGCAACTCTGAAACTTAACCTAAGCGTTTTTCGAAGCTACTTTTTGGCTAACTTCTTATAGGAAGCTCTAGGAGCTCTGAAAATGAACGTGCGCGTCTTTCACTCTTCCCGAGGGACTTAGAAGAATTTTGTGATATTTTTTATTAAAATGGTGTATAAGGGTATATATATAAATATATTTTATGCACTGTATATGAGCTGGCGATTTCTAAGTCTGTGGTTCCGAGAGGTGGTAACCAGGCTCACTAATAAAGGTCAAGCCACTTGGCTGCCAGAATGACCTGCTTCAGCACAGACCAGAAAGGCATTGTGATAAGCGTATCCCCGGTATAGTCAGGGGTTAATGGGAGTCGTCCCCGTCCCCCCAGTATACGACCAGAACCATGGACCCGGTATTTGTGGTTCGGACTGTCTCCAATCAGCCATAATGTTGTGAGAGTGAAATTATGTCTAAGTCCAGCTTTGGTACATTAGAAGCAACTCTGAAACTTAACCTAAGCGTTTTTCGAAGCTACTTTTTGGCTAACTTCTTATAGGAAGCTCTACGAGCTCTGAAAATGAACGTGCGCGTCTTTCACTCTTCCCGAGGGACTTAGAAGAATTTTGTGATATTTTTTTTTAAAATGGTGTATAAGGGTATATATATAAATATATTTTATGCACTGTATATGAGCTGGCGATTTCTAAGTCTGTGGTTCCGAGAGGTGGTAACCAGGCTCACTAATAAAGGTCAAGCCACTTGGCTGCCAGAATGACCTGCTTCAGCACAGACCAGAAAGGCATTGTGATAAGCGTATCCCCGGTATAGTCAGGGGTTAATGGGAGTCGTCCCCGTCCCCCCAGTATACGACCAGAACCATGGACCCGGTATTTGTGGTTCGGACTGTCTCCAATCAGCCATAATGTTGTGAGAGTGAAATTATGTCTAAGTCCAGCTTCGGTACATTAGAAGCAACTCTGAAACTTAACCTAAGCGTTTTTCGAAGCTACTTTTTGGCTAACTTCTTATAGGAAGCTCTAGGAGCTCTGAAAATGAACGTGCGCGTCTTTCACTCTTCCTGAGGGACTTAGAAGAATTTTGTGATATTTTTTTTTAAAATGGTGTATAAGGGTATATATATAAATATATTTTATGCACTGTATATGAGCTGGCGATTTCTAAGTCTGTGGTTCCGAGAGGTGGTAACCAGGCTCACTAATAAAGGTCAAGCCACTTGGCTGCCAGAATGACCTGCTTCAGCACAGACCAGAAAGGCATTGTGATAAGCGTATCCCCGGTATAGTCAGGGGTTAATGGGAGTCGTCCCCGTCCCCCCAGTATACGACCAGAACCATGGACCCGGTATTTGTGGTTCGGACTGTCTCCAATCAGCCATAATGTTGTGAGAGTGAAATTATGTCTAAGTCCAGCTTTGGTACATTAGAAGCAACTCTGAAACTTAACCTAAGCGTTTTTCGAAGCTACTTTTTGGCTAACTTCTTATAGGAAGCTCTACGAGCTCTGAAAATGAACGTGCGCGTCTTTCACTCTTCCCGAGGGACTTAGAAGAATTTTGTGATATTTTTTTTTAAAATGGTGTATAAGGGTATATATATAAATATATTTTATGCACTGTATATGAGCTGGCGATTTCTAAGTCTGTGGTTCCGAGAGGTGGTAACCAGGCTCACTAATAAAGGTCAAGCCACTTGGCTGCCAGAATGACCTGCTTCAGCACAGACCAGAAAGGCATTGTGATAAGCGTATCCCCGGTATAGTCAGGGGTTAATGGGAGTCGTCCCCGTCCCCCCAGTATACGACCAGAACCATGGACCCGGTATTTGTGGTTCGGACTGTCTCCAATCAGCCATAATGTTGTGAGAGTGAAATTATGTCTAAGTCCAGCTTTGGTACATTAGAAGCAACTCTGAAACTTAACCTAAGCGTTTTTCGAAGCTACTTTTTGGCTAACTTCTTATAGGAAGCTCTAGGAGCTCTGAAAATGAATGTGCGCGTCTTTCACTCTTCCCGAGGGACTTAGAAGAATTATGTGATATTTTTTATTAAAATGGTGTATAAGGGTATATATATAAATATATTTTATGCACTGTATATGAGCTGGCGATTTCTAAGTCTGTGGTTCCGAGAGGTGGTAACCAGGCTCACTAATAAAGGTCAAGCCACTTGGCTGCCAGAATGACCTGCTTCAGCACAGACCAGAAAGGCATTGTGATAAGCGTATCCCCGGTATAGTCAGGGGTTAATGGGAGTCGTCCCCGTCCCCCCAGTATACGACCAGAACCATGGACCCGGTATTTGTGGTTCGGACTGTCTCCAATCAGCCATAATGTTGTGAGAGTGAAATTATGTCTAAGTCCAGCTTTGGTACATTAGAAGCAACTCTGAAACTTAACCTAAGCGTTTTTCGAAGCTACTTTTTGGCTAACTTCTTATAGGAAGCTTTAGGAGTTCTGAAAATGAACGTGCGCGTCTTTCACTCTTCCCGAGGGACTTAGAAGAATTTTGTGATATTTTTTATTAAAATGGTGTATAAGGGTATATATATAAATATATTTTATGCACTGTATATGAGCTGGCGATTTCTAAGTCTGTGGTTCCGAGAGGTGGTAACCAGGCTCACTAATAAAGGTCAAGCCACTTGGCTGCCAGAATGACCTGCTTCAGCACAGACCAGAAAGGCATTGTGATAAGCGTATCCCCGGTATAGTCAGGGGTTAATGGGAGTCGTCCCCGTCCCCCCAGTATACGACCAGAACCATGGACCCGGTATTTGTGGTTCGGACTGTCTCCAATCAGCCATAATGTTGTGAGAGTGAAATTATGTCTAAGTCCAGCTTCGGTACATTAGAAGCAACTCTGAAACTTAACCTAAGCGTTTTTCGAAGCTACTTTTTGGCTAACTTCTTATAGGAAGCTCTAGGAGCTCTGAAAATGAACGTGCGCGTCTTTCACTCTTCCCGAGGGACTTAGAAGAATTTTGTGATATTTTTTATTAAAATGGTGTATAAGGGTATATATATAAATATATTTTATGCACTGTATATGAGCTGGCGATTTCTAAGTCTGTGGTTCCGAGAGGTGGTAACCAGGCTCACTAATAAAGGTCAAGCCACTTGGCTGCCAGAATGACCTGCTTCAGCACAGACCAGAAAGGCATTGTGATAAGCGTATCCCCGGTATAGTCAGGGGTTAATGGGAGTCGTCCCCGTCCCCCCAGTATACGACCAGAACCATGGACCCGGTATTTGTGGTTCGGACTGTCTCCAATCAGCCATAATGTTGTGAGAGTGAAATTATGTCTAAGTCCAGCTTTGGTACATTAGAAGCAACTCTGAAACTTAACCTAAGCGTTTTTCGAAGCTACTTTTTGGCTAACTTCTTATAGGAAGCTTTAGGAGCTCTGAAAATGAACGTGCGCGTCTTTCACTCTTCCCGAGGGACTTAGAAGAATTTTGTGATATTTTTTATTAAAATGGTGTATAAGGGTATATATATAAATATATTTTATGCACTGTATATGAGCTGGCGATTTCTAAGTCTGTGGTTCCGAGAGGTGGTAACCAGGCTCACTAATAAAGGTCAAGCCACTTGGCTGCCAGAATGACCTGCTTCAGCACAGACCAGAAAGGCATTGTGATAAGCGTATCCCCGGTATAGTCAGGGGTTAATGGGAGTCGTCCCCGTCCCCCCAGTATACGACCAGAACCATAGACCCGGTATTTGTGGTTCGGACTGTCTCCAATCAGCCATAATGTTGTGAGAGTGAAATTATGTCTAAGTCCAGCTTTGGTACATTAGAAGCAACTCTGAAACTTAACCTAAGCGTTTTTCGAAGCTACTTTTTGGCTAACTTCTTATAGGAAGCTTTAGGAGCTCTGAAAATGAACGTGCGCGTCTTTCACTCTTCCCGAGGGACTTAGAAGAATTTTGTGATATTTTTTATTAAAATGGTGTATAAGGGTATATATATAAATATATTTTATGCACTGTATATGAGCTGGCGATTTCTAAGTCTGTGGTTCCGAGAGGTGGTAACCAGGCTCACTAATAAAGGTCAAGCCACTTGGCTGCCAGAATGACCTGCTTCAGCACAGACCAGAAAGGCATTGTGATAAGCGTATCCCCGGTATAGTCAGGGGTTAATGGGAGTCGTCCCCGTCCCCCCAGTATACGACCAGAACCATGGACCCGGTATTTGTGGTTCGGACTGTCTCCAATCAGCCATAATGTTGTGAGAGTGAAATTATGTCTAAGTCCAGCTTTGGTACATTAGAAGCAACTCTGAAACTTAACCTAAGCGTTTTTCGAAGCTACTTTTTGGCTAACTTCTTATAGGAAGCTCTAGGAGCTCTGAAAATGAACGTGCGCGTCTTTCACTCTTCCCGAGGGACTTAGAAGAATTTTGTGATATTTTTTATTAAAATGGTGTATAAGGGTATATATATAAATATATTTTATGCACTGTATATGAGCTGGCGATTTCTAAGTCTGTGGTTCCGAGAGGTGGTAACCAGGCTCACTAATAAAGGTCAAGCCACTTGGCTGCCAGAATGACCTGCTTCAGCACAGACCAGAAAGGCATTGTGATAAGCGTATCCCCGGTATAGTCAGGGGTTAATGGGAGTCGTCCCCGTCCCCCCAGTATACGACCAGAACCATGGACCCGGTATTTGTGGTTCGGACTGTCTCCAATCAGCCATAATGTTGTGAGAGTGAAATTATGTCTAAGTCCAGCTTTGGTACATTAGAAGCAACTCTGAAACTTAACCTAAGCGTTTTTCGAAGCTACTTTTTGGCTAACTTCTTATAGGAAGCTTTAGGAGCTCTGAAAATGAACGTGCGCGTCTTTCACTCTTCCCGAGGGACTTAGAAGAATTTTGTGATATTTTTTATTAAAATGGTGTATAAGGGTATATATATAAATATATTTTATGCACTGTATATGAGCTGGCGATTTCTAAGTCTGTGGTTCCGAGAGGTGGTAACCAGGCTCACTAATAAAGGTCAAGCCACTTGGCTGCCAGAATGACCTCCTTCAGCACAGACCAGAAAGGCATTGTGATAAGCGTATCCCCGGTATAGTCAGGGGTTAATGGGAGTCGTCCCCGTCCCCCCAGTATACGACCAGAACCATGGACCCGGTATTTGTGGTTCGGACTGTCTCCAATCAGCCATAATGTTGTGAGAGTGAAATTATGTCTAAGTCCAGCTTCGGTACATTAGAAGCAACTCTGAAACTTAACCTAAGCGTTTTTCGAAGCTACTTTTTGGCTAACTTCTTATAGGAAGCTCTAGGAGCTCTGAAAATGAACGTGCGCGTCTTTCACTCTTCCCGAGGGACTTAGAAGAATTTTGTGATATTTTTTATTAAAATGGTGTATAAGGGTATATATATAAATATATTTTATGCACTGTATATGAGCTGGCGATTTCTAAGTCTGTGGTTCCGAGAGGTGGTAACCAGGCTCACTAATAAAGGTCAAGCCACTTGGCTGCCAGAATGACCTGCTTCAGCACAGACCAGAAAGGCATTGTGATAAGCGTATCCCCGGTATAGTCAGGGGTTAATGGGAGTCGTCCCCGTCCCCCCAGTATACGACCAGAACCATAGACCCGGTATTTGTGGTTCGGACTGTCTCCAATCAGCCATAATGTTGTGAGAGTGAAATTATGTCTAAGTCCAGCTTCGGTACATTAGAAGCAACTCTGAAACTTAACCTAAGCGTTTTTCGAAGCTACTTTTTGGCTAACTTCTTATAGGAAGCTCTAGGAGCTCTGAAAATGAACGTGCGCGTCTTTCACTCTTCCTGAGGGACTTAGAAGAATTTTGTGATATTTTTTTTTAAAATGGTGTATAAGGGTATATATATAAATATATTTTATGCACTGTATATGAGCTGGCGATTTCTAAGTCTGTGGTTCCGAGAGGTGGTAACCAGGCTCACTAATAAAGGTCAAGCCACTTGGCTGCCAGAATGACCTGCTTCAGCACAGACCAGAAAGGCATTGTGATAAGCGTATCCCCGGTATAGTCAGGGGTTAATGGGAGTCGTCCCCGTCCCCCCAGTATACGACCAGAACCATGGACCCGGTATTTGTGGTTCGGACTGTCTCCAATCAGCCATAATGTTGTGAGAGTGAAATTATGTCTAAGTCCAGCTTTGGTACATTAGAAGCAACTCTGAAACTTAACCTAAGCGTTTTTCGAAGCTACTTTTTGGCTAACTTCTTATAGGAAGCTCTAGGAGCTCTGAAAATGAACGTGCGCGTCTTTCACTCTTCCCGAGGGACTTAGAAGAATTTTGTGATATTTTTTATTAAAATGGTGTATAAGGGTATATATATAAATATATTTTATGCACTGTATATGAGCTGGCGATTTCTAAGTCTGTGGTTCCGAGAGGTGGTAACCAGGCTCACTAATAAAGGTCAAGCCACTTGGCTGCCAGAATGACCTGCTTCAGCACAGACCAGAAAGGCATTGTGATAAGCGTATCCCCGGTATAGTCAGGGGTTAATGGGAGTCGTCCCCGTCCCCCCAGTATACGACCAGAACCATGGACCCGGTATTTGTGGTTCGGACTGTCTCCAATCAGCCATAATGTTGTGAGAGTGAAATTATGTCTAAGTCCAGCTTTGGTACATTAGAAGCAACTCTGAAACTTAACCTAAGCGTTTTTCGAAGCTACTTTTTGGCTAACTTCTTATAGGAAGCTCTAGGAGCTCTGAAAATGAACGTGCGCGTCTTTCACTCTTCCCGAGGGACTTAGAAGAATTTTGTGATATTTTTTATTAAAATGGTGTATAAGGGTATATATATAAATATATTTTATGCACTGTATATGAGCTGGCGATTTCTAAGTCTGTGGTTCCGAGAGGTGGTAACCAGGCTCACTAATAAAGGTCAAGCCACTTGGCTGCCAGAATGACCTGCTTCAGCACAGACCAGAAAGGCATTGTGATAAGCGTATCCCCGGTATAGTCAGGGGTTAATGGGAGTCGTCCCCGTCCCCCCAGTATACGACCAGAACCATAGACCCGGTATTTGTGGTTCGGACTGTCTCCAATCAGCCATAATGTTGTGAGAGTGAAATTATGTCTAAGTCCAGCTTTGGTACATTAGAAGCAACTCTGAAACTTAACCTAAGCGTTTTTCGAAGCTACTTTTTGGCTAACTTCTTATAGGAAGCTTTAGGAGCTCTGAAAATGAACGTGCGCGTCTTTCACTCTTCCCGAGGGACTTAGAAGAATTTTGTGATATTTTTTATTAAAATGGTGTATAAGGGTATATATATAAATATATTTTATGCACTGTATATGAGCTGGCGATTTCTAAGTCTGTGGTTCCGAGAGGTGGTAACCAGGCTCACTAATAAAGGTCAAGCCACTTGGCTGCCAGAATGACCTGCTTCAGCACAGACCAGAAAGGCATTGTGATAAGCGTATCCCCGGTATAGTCAGGGGTTAATGGGAGTCGTCCCCGTCCCCCCAGTATACGACCAGAACCATAGACCCGGTATTTGTGGTTCGGACTGTCTCCAATCAGCCATAATGTTGTGAGAGTGAAATTATGTCTAAGTCCAGCTTTGGTACATTAGAAGCAACTCTGAAACTTAACCTAAGCGTTTTTCGAAGCTACTTTTTGGCTAACTTCTTATAGGAAGCTTTAGGAGCTCTGAAAATGAACGTGCGCGTCTTTCACTCTTCCCGAGGGACTTAGAAGAATTTTGTGATATTTTTTATTAAAATGGTGTATAAGGGTATATATATAAATATATTTTATGCACTGTATATGAGCTGGCGATTTCTAAGTCTGTGGTTCCGAGAGGTGGTAACCAGGCTCACTAATAAAGGTCAAGCCACTTGGCTGCCAGAATGACCTGCTTCAGCACAGACCAGAAAGGCATTGTGATAAGCGTATCCCCGGTATAGTCAGGGGTTAATGGGAGTCGTCCCCGTCCCCCCAGTATACGACCAGAACCATGGACCCGGTATTTGTGGTTCGGACTGTCTCCAATCAGCCATAATGTTGTGAGAGTGAAATTATGTCTAAGTCCAGCTTTGGTACATTAGAAGCAACTCTGAAACTTAACCTAAGCGTTTTTCGAAGCTACTTTTTGGCTAACTTCTTATAGGAAGCTCTAGGAGCTCTGAAAATGAACGTGCGCGTCTTTCACTCTTCCCGAGGGACTTAGAAGAATTTTGTGATATTTTTTTTTAAAATGGTGTATAAGGGTATATATATAAATATATTTTATGCACTGTATATGAGCTGGCGATTTCTAAGTCTGTGGTTCCGAGAGGTGGTAACCAGGCTCACTAATAAAGGTCAAGCCACTTGGCTGCCAGAATGACCTGCTTCAGCACAGACCAGAAAGGCATTGTGATAAGCGTATCCCCGGTATAGTCAGGGGTTAATGGGAGTCGTCCCCGTCCCCCCAGTATACGACCAGAACCATGGACCCGGTATTTGTGGTTCGGACTGTCTCCAATCAGCCATAATGTTGTGAGAGTGAAATTATGTCTAAGTCCAGCTTTGGTACATTAGAAGCAACTCTGAAACTTAACCTAAGCGTTTTTCGAAGCTACTTTTTGGCTAACTTCTTATAGGAAGCTCTAGGAGCTCTGAAAATGAACGTGCGCGTCTTTCACTCTTCCCGAGGGACTTAGAAGAATTTTGTGATATTTTTTATTAAAATGGTGTATAAGGGTATATATATAAATATATTTTATGCACTGTATATGAGCTGGCGATTTCTAAGTCTGTGGTTCCGAGAGGTGGTAACCAGGCTCACTAATAAAGGTCAAGCCACTTGGCTGCCAGAATGACCTGCTTCAGCACAGACCAGAAAGGCATTGTGATAAGCGTATCCCCGGTATAGTCAGGGGTTAATGGGAGTCGTCCCCGTCCCCCCAGTATACGACCAGAACCATGGACCCGGTATTTGTGGTTCGGACTGTCTCCAATCAGCCATAATGTTGTGAGAGTGAAATTATGTCTAAGTCCAGCTTTGGTACATTAGAAGCAACTCTGAAACTTAACCTAAGCGTTTTTCGAAGCTACTTTTTGGCTAACTTCTTATAGGAAGCTTTAGGAGCTCTGAAAATGAACGTGCGCGTCTTTCACTCTTCCCGAGGGACTTAGAAGAATTTTGTGATATTTTTTATTAAAATGGTGTATAAGGGTATATATATAAATATATTTTATGCACTGTATATGAGCTGGCGATTTCTAAGTCTGTGGTTCCGAGAGGTGGTAACCAGGCTCACTAATAAAGGTCAAGCCACTTGGCTGCCAGAATGACCTGCTTCAGCACAGACCAGAAAGGCATTGTGATAAGCGTATCCCCGGTATAGTCAGGGGTTAATGGGAGTCGTCCCCGTCCCCCCAGTATACGACCAGAACCATGGACCCGGTATTTGTGGTTCGGACTGTCTCCAATCAGCCATAATGTTGTGAGAGTGAAATTATGTCTAAGTCCAGCTTCGGTACATTAGAAGCAACTCTGAAACTTAACCTAAGCGTTTTTCGAAGCTACTTTTTGGCTAACTTCTTATAGGAAGCTCTAGGAGCTCTGAAAATGAACGTGCGCGTCTTTCACTCTTCCCGAGGGACTTAGAAGAATTTTGTGATATTTTTTATTAAAATGGTGTATAAGGGTATATATATAAATATATTTTATGCACTGTATATGAGCTGGCGATTTCTAAGTCTGTGGTTCCGAGAGGTGGTAACCAGGCTCACTAATAAAGGTCAAGCCACTTGGCTGCCAGAATGACCTGCTTCAGCACAGACCAGAAAGGCATTGTGATAAGCGTATCCCCGGTATAGTCAGGGGTTAATGGGAGTCGTCCCCGTCCCCCCAGTATACGACCAGAACCATGGACCCGGTATTTGTGGTTCGGACTGTCTCCAATCAGCCATAATGTTGTGAGAGTGAAATTATGTCTAAGTCCAGCTTTGGTACATTAGAAGCAACTCTGAAACTTAACCTAAGCGTTTTTCGAAGCTACTTTTTGGCTAACTTCTTATAGGAAGCTCTAGGAGCTCTGAAAATGAACGTGCGCGTCTTTCACTCTTCCCGAGGGACTTAGAAGAATTTTGTGATATTTTTTATTAAAATGGTGTATAAGGGTATATATATAAATATATTTTATGCACTGTATATGAGCTGGCGATTTCTAAGTCTGTGGTTCCGAGAGGTGGTAACCAGGCTCACTAATAAAGGTCAAGCCACTTGGCTGCCAGAATGACCTGCTTCAGCACAGACCAGAAAGGCATTGTGATAAGCGTATCCCCGGTATAGTCAGGGGTTAATGGGAGTCGTCCCCGTCCCCCCAGTATACGACCAGAACCATGGACCCGGTATTTGTGGTTCGGACTGTCTCCAATCAGCCATAATGTTGTGAGAGTGAAATTATGTCTAAGTCCAGCTTTGGTACATTAGAAGCAACTCTGAAACTTAACCTAAGCGTTTTTCGAAGCTACTTTTTGGCTAACTTCTTATAGGAAGCTTTAGGAGCTCTGAAAATGAACGTGCGCGTCTTTCACTCTTCCCGAGGGACTTAGAAGAATTTTGTGATATTTTTTATTAAAATGGTGTATAAGGGTATATATATAAATATATTTTATGCACTGTATATGAGCTGGCGATTTCTAAGTCTGTGGTTCCGAGAGGTGGTAACCAGGCTCACTAATAAAGGTCAAGCCACTTGGCTGCCAGAATGACCTGCTTCAGCACAGACCAGAAAGGCATTGTGATAAGCGTATCCCCGGTATAGTCAGGGGTTAATGGGAGTCGTCCCCGTCCCCCCAGTATACGACCAGAACCATGGACCCGGTATTTGTGGTTCGGACTGTCTCCAATCAGCCATAATGTTGTGAGAGTGAAATTATGTCTAAGTCCAGCTTCGGTACATTAGAAGCAACTCTGAAACTTAACCTAAGCGTTTTTCGAAGCTACTTTTTGGCTAACTTCTTATAGGAAGCTCTAGGAGCTCTGAAAATGAACGTGCGCGTCTTTCACTCTTCCCGAGGGACTTAGAAGAATTTTGTGATATTTTTTATTAAAATGGTGTATAAGGGTATATATATAAATATATTTTATGCACTGTATATGAGCTGGCGATTTCTAAGTCTGTGGTTCCGAGAGGTGGTAACCAGGCTCACTAATAAAGGTCAAGCCACTTGGCTGCCAGAATGACCTGCTTCAGCACAGACCAGAAAGGCATTGTGATAAGCGTATCCCCGGTATAGTCAGGGGTTAATGGGAGTCGTCCCCGTCCCCCCAGTATACGACCAGAACCATGGACCCGGTATTTGTGGTTCGGACTGTCTCCAATCAGCCATAATGTTGTGAGAGTGAAATTATGTCTAAGTCCAGCTTTGGTACATTAGAAGCAACTCTGAAACTTAACCTAAGCGTTTTTCGAAGCTACTTTTTGGCTAACTTCTTATAGGAAGCTTTAGGAGCTCTGAAAATGAACGTGCGCGTCTTTCACTCTTCCCGAGGGACTTAGAAGAATTTTGTGATATTTTTTATTAAAATGGTGTATAAGGGTATATATATAAATATATTTTATGCACTGTATATGAGCTGGCGATTTCTAAGTCTGTGGTTCCGAGAGGTGGTAACCAGGCTCACTAATAAAGGTCAAGCCACTTGGCTGCCAGAATGACCTGCTTCAGCACAGACCAGAAAGGCATTGTGATAAGCGTATCCCCGGTATAGTCAGGGGTTAATGGGAGTCGTCCCCGTCCCCCCAGTATACGACCAGAACCATGGACCCGGTATTTGTGGTTCGGACTGTCTCCAATCAGCCATAATGTTGTGAGAGTGAAATTATGTCTAAGTCCAGCTTCGGTACATTAGAAGCAACTCTGAAACTTAACCTAAGCGTTTTTCGAAGCTACTTTTTGGCTAACTTCTTATAGGAAGCTCTAGGAGCTCTGAAAATGAACGTGCGCGTCTTTCACTCTTCCCGAGGGACTTAGAAGAATTTTGTGATATTTTTTATTAAAATGGTGTATAAGGGTATATATATAAATATATTTTATGCACTGTATATGAGCTGGCGATTTCTAAGTCTGTGGTTCCGAGAGGTGGTAACCAGGCTCACTAATAAAGGTCAAGCCACTTGGCTGCCAGAATGACCTGCTTCAGCACAGACCAGAAAGGCATTGTGATAAGCGTATCCCCGGTATAGTCAGGGGTTAATGGGAGTCGTCCCCGTCCCCCCAGTATACGACCAGAACCATAGACCCGGTATTTGTGGTTCGGACTGTCTCCAATCAGCCATAATGTTGTGAGAGTGAAATTATGTCTAAGTCCAGCTTTGGTACATTAGAAGCAACTCTGAAACTTAACCTAAGCGTTTTTCGAAGCTACTTTTTGGCTAACTTCTTATAGGAAGCTTTAGGAGCTCTGAAAATGAACGTGCGCGTCTTTCACTCTTCCCGAGGGACTTAGAAGAATTTTGTGATATTTTTTATTAAAATGGTGTATAAGGGTATATATATAAATATATTTTATGCACTGTATATGAGCTGGCGATTTCTAAGTCTGTGGTTCCGAGAGGTGGTAACCAGGCTCACTAATAAAGGTCAAGCCACTTGGCTGCCAGAATGACCTGCTTCAGCACAGACCAGAAAGGCATTGTGATAAGCGTATCCCCGGTATAGTCAGGGGTTAATGGGAGTCGTCCCCGTCCCCCCAGTATACGACCAGAACCATAGACCCGGTATTTGTGGTTCGGACTGTCTCCAATCAGCCATAATGTTGTGAGAGTGAAATTATGTCTAAGTCCAGCTTCGGTACATTAGAAGCAACTCTGAAACTTAACCTAAGCGTTTTTCGAAGCTACTTTTTGGCTAACTTCTTATAGGAAGCTTTAGGAGCTCTGAAAATGAACGTGCGCGTCTTTCACTCTTCCCGAGGGACTTAGAAGAATTTTGTGATATTTTTTATTAAAATGGTGTATAAGGGTATATATATAAATATATTTTATGCACTGTATATGAGCTGGCGATTTCTAAGTCTGTGGTTCCGAGAGGTGGTAACCAGGCTCACTAATAAAGGTCAAGCCACTTGGCTGCCAGAATGACCTGCTTCAGCACAGACCAGAAAGGCATTGTGATAAGCGTATCCCCGGTATAGTCAGGGGTTAATGGGAGTCGTCCCCGTCCCCCCAGTATACGACCAGAACCATGGACCCGGTATTTGTGGTTCGGACTGTCTCCAATCAGCCATAATGTTGTGAGAGTGAAATTATGTCTAAGTCCAGCTTCGGTACATTAGAAGCAACTCTGAAACTTAACCTAAGCGTTTTTCGAAGCTACTTTTTGGCTAACTTCTTATAGGAAGCTCTAGGAGCTCTGAAAATGAACGTGCGCGTCTTTCACTCTTCCCGAGGGACTTAGAAGAATTTTGTGATATTTTTTATTAAAATGGTGTATAAGGGTATATATATAAATATATTTTATGCACTGTATATGAGCTGGCGATTTCTAAGTCTGTGGTTCCGAGAGGTGGTAACCAGGCTCACTAATAAAGGTCAAGCCACTTGGCTGCCAGAATGACCTGCTTCAGCACAGACCAGAAAGGCATTGTGATAAGCGTATCCCCGGTATAGTCAGGGGTTAATGGGAGTCGTCCCCGTCCCCCCAGTATACGACCAGAACCATAGACCCGGTATTTGTGGTTCGGACTGTCTCCAATCAGCCATAATGTTGTGAGAGTGAAATTATGTCTAAGTCCAGCTTTGGTACATTAGAAGCAACTCTGAAACTTAACCTAAGCGTTTTTCGAAGCTACTTTTTGGCTAACTTCTTATAGGAAGCTTTAGGAGCTCTGAAAATGAACGTGCGCGTCTTTCACTCTTCCCGAGGGACTTAGAAGAATTTTGTGATATTTTTTATTAAAATGGTGTATAAGGGTATATATATAAATATATTTTATGCACTGTATATGAGCTGGCGATTTCTAAGTCTGTGGTTCCGAGAGGTGGTAACCAGGCTCACTAATAAAGGTCAAGCCACTTGGCTGCCAGAATGACCTGCTTCAGCACAGACCAGAAAGGCATTGTGATAAGCGTATCCCCGGTATAGTCAGGGGTTAATGGGAGTCGTCCCCGTCCCCCCAGTATACGACCAGAACCATAGACCCGGTATTTGTGGTTCGGACTGTCTCCAATCAGCCATAATGTTGTGAGAGTGAAATTATGTCTAAGTCCAGCTTCGGTACATTAGAAGCAACTCTGAAACTTAACCTAAGCGTTTTTCGAAGCTACTTTTTGGCTAACTTCTTATAGGAAGCTCTAGGAGCTCTGAAAATGAACGTGCGCGTCTTTCACTCTTCCTGAGGGACTTAGAAGAATTTTGTGATATTTTTTTTTAAAATGGTGTATAAGGGTATATATATAAATATATTTTATGCACTGTATATGAGCTGGCGATTTCTAAGTCTGTGGTTCCGAGAGGTGGTAACCAGGCTCACTAATAAAGGTCAAGCCACTTGGCTGCCAGAATGACCTGCTTCAGCACAGACCAGAAAGGCATTGTGATAAGCGTATCCCCGGTATAGTCAGGGGTTAATGGGAGTCGTCCCCGTCCCCCCAGTATACGACCAGAACCATGGACCCGGTATTTGTGGTTCGGACTGTCTCCAATCAGCCATAATGTTGTGAGAGTGAAATTATGTCTAAGTCCAGCTTTGGTACATTAGAAGCAACTCTGAAACTTAACCTAAGCGTTTTTCGAAGCTACTTTTTGGCTAACTTCTTATAGGAAGCTCTAGGAGCTCTGAAAATGAACGTGCGCGTCTTTCACTCTTCCCGAGGGACTTAGAAGAATTTTGTGATATTTTTTATTAAAATGGTGTATAAGGGTATATATATAAATATATTTTATGCACTGTATATGAGCTGGCGATTTCTAAGTCTGTGGTTCCGAGAGGTGGTAACCAGGCTCACTAATAAAGGTCAAGCCACTTGGCTGCCAGAATGACCTGCTTCAGCACAGACCAGAAAGGCATTGTGATAAGCGTATCCCCGGTATAGTCAGGGGTTAATGGGAGTCGTCCCCGTCCCCCCAGTATACGACCAGAACCATGGACCCGGTATTTGTGGTTCGGACTGTCTCCAATCAGCCATAATGTTGTGAGAGTGAAATTATGTCTAAGTCCAGCTTTGGTACATTAGAAGCAACTCTGAAACTTAACCTAAGCGTTTTTCGAAGCTACTTTTTGGCTAACTTCTTATAGGAAGCTCTAGGAGCTCTGAAAATGAACGTGCGCGTCTTTCACTCTTCCCGAGGGACTTAGAAGAATTTTGTGATATTTTTTATTAAAATGGTGTATAAGGGTATATATATAAATATATTTTATGCACTGTATATGAGCTGGCGATTTCTAAGTCTGTGGTTCTGAGAGGTGGTAACCAGGCTCACTAATAAAGGTCAAGCCACTTGGCTGCCAGAATGACCTGCTTCAGCACAGACCAGAAAGGCATTGTGATAAGCGTATCCCCGGTATAGTCAGGGGTTAATGGGAGTCGTCCCCGTCCCCCCAGTATACGACCAGAACCATGGACCCGGTATTTGTGGTTCGGACTGTCTCCAATCAGCCATAATGTTGTGAGAGTGAAATTATGTCTAAGTCCAGCTTTGGTACATTAGAAGCAACTCTGAAACTTAACCTAAGCGTTTTTCGAAGCTACTTTTTGGCTAACTTCTTATAGGAAGCTCTAGGAGCTCTGAAAATGAACGTGCACGTCTTTCACTCTTCCCGAGGGACTTAGAAGAATTTTGTGATATTTTTTATTAAAATGGTGTATAAGGGTATATATATAAATATATTTTATGCACTGTATATGAGCTGGCGATTTCTAAGTCTGTGGTTCCGAGAGGTGGTAACCAGGCTCACTAATAAAGGTCAAGCCACTTGGCTGCCAGAATGACCTGCTTCAGCACAGACCAGAAAGGCATTGTGATAAGCGTATCCCCGGTATAGTCAGGGGTTAATGGGAGTCGTCCCCGTCCCCCCAGTATACGACCAGAACCATAGACCCGGTATTTGTGGTTCGGACTGTCTCCAATCAGCCATAATGTTGTGAGAGTGAAATTATGTCTAAGTCCAGCTTTGGTACATTAGAAGCAACTCTGAAACTTAACCTAAGCGTTTTTCGAAGCTACTTTTTGGCTAACTTCTTATAGGAAGCTTTAGGAGCTCTGAAAATGAACGTGCGCGTCTTTCACTCTTCCCGAGGGACTTAGAAGAATTTTGTGATATTTTTTATTAAAATGGTGTATAAGGGTATATATATAAATATATTTTATGCACTGTATATGAGCTGGCGATTTCTAAGTCTGTGGTTCCGAGAGGTGGTAACCAGGCTCACTAATAAAGGTCAAGCCACTTGGCTGCCAGAATGACCTGCTTCAGCACAGACCAGAAAGGCATTGTGATAAGCGTATCCCCGGTATAGTCAGGGGTTAATGGGAGTCGTCCCCGTCCCCCCAGTATACGACCAGAACCATAGACCCGGTATTTGTGGTTCGGACTGTCTCCAATCAGCCATAATGTTGTGAGAGTGAAATTATGTCTAAGTCCAGCTTTGGTACATTAGAAGCAACTCTGAAACTTAACCTAAGCGTTTTTCGAAGCTACTTTTTGGCTAACTTCTTATAGGAAGCTTTAGGAGCTCTGAAAATGAACGTGCGCGTCTTTCACTCTTCCCGAGGGACTTAGAAGAATTTTGTGATATTTTTTATTAAAATGGTGTATAAGGGTATATATATAAATATATTTTATGCACTGTATATGAGCTGGCGATTTCTAAGTCTGTGGTTCCGAGAGGTGGTAACCAGGCTCACTAATAAAGGTCAAGCCACTTGGCTGCCAGAATGACCTGCTTCAGCACAGACCAGAAAGGCATTGTGATAAGCGTATCCCCGGTATAGTCAGGGGTTAATGGGAGTCGTCCCCGTCCCCCCAGTATACGACCAGAACCATGGACCCGGTATTTGTGGTTCGGACTGTCTCCAATCAGCCATAATGTTGTGAGAGTGAAATTATGTCTAAGTCCAGCTTTGGTACATTAGAAGCAACTCTGAAACTTAACCTAAGCGTTTTTCGAAGCTACTTTTTGGCTAACTTCTTATAGGAAGCTCTAGGAGCTCTGAAAATGAACGTGCGCGTCTTTCACTCTTCCCGAGGGACTTAGAAGAATTTTGTGATATTTTTTTTTAAAATGGTGTATAAGGGTATATATATAAATATATTTTATGCACTGTATATGAGCTGGCGATTTCTAAGTCTGTGGTTCCGAGAGGTGGTAACCAGGCTCACTAATAAAGGTCAAGCCACTTGGCTGCCAGAATGACCTGCTTCAGCACAGACCAGAAAGGCATTGTGATAAGCGTATCCCCGGTATAGTCAGGGGTTAATGGGAGTCGTCCCCGTCCCCCCAGTATACGACCAGAACCATGGACCCGGTATTTGTGGTTCGGACTGTCTCCAATCAGCCATAATGTTGTGAGAGTGAAATTATGTCTAAGTCCAGCTTTGGTACATTAGAAGCAACTCTGAAACTTAACCTAAGCGTTTTTCGAAGCTACTTTTTGGCTAACTTCTTATAGGAAGCTCTAGGAGCTCTGAAAATGAACGTGCGCGTCTTTCACTCTTCCCGAGGGACTTAGAAGAATTTTGTGATATTTTTTATTAAAATGGTGTATAAGGGTATATATATAAATATATTTTATGCACTGTATATGAGCTGGCGATTTCTAAGTCTGTGGTTCCGAGAGGTGGTAACCAGGCTCACTAATAAAGGTCAAGCCACTTGGCTGCCAGAATGACCTGCTTCAGCACAGACCAGAAAGGCATTGTGATAAGCGTATCCCCGGTATAGTCAGGGGTTAATGGGAGTCGTCCCCGTCCCCCCAGTATACGACCAGAACCATGGACCCGGTATTTGTGGTTCGGACTGTCTCCAATCAGCCATAATGTTGTGAGAGTGAAATTATGTCTAAGTCCAGCTTTGGTACATTAGAAGCAACTCTGAAACTTAACCTAAGCGTTTTTCGAAGCTACTTTTTGGCTAACTTCTTATAGGAAGCTTTAGGAGCTCTGAAAATGAACGTGCGCGTCTTTCACTCTTCCCGAGGGACTTAGAAGAATTTTGTGATATTTTTTATTAAAATGGTGTATAAGGGTATATATATAAATATATTTTATGCACTGTATATGAGCTGGCGATTTCTAAGTCTGTGGTTCCGAGAGGTGGTAACCAGGCTCACTAATAAAGGTCAAGCCACTTGGCTGCCAGAATGACCTGCTTCAGCACAGACCAGAAAGGCATTGTGATAAGCGTATCCCCGGTATAGTCAGGGGTTAATGGGAGTCGTCCCCGTCCCCCCAGTATACGACCAGAACCATGGACCCGGTATTTGTGGTTCGGACTGTCTCCAATCAGCCATAATGTTGTGAGAGTGAAATTATGTCTAAGTCCAGCTTCGGTACATTAGAAGCAACTCTGAAACTTAACCTAAGCGTTTTTCGAAGCTACTTTTTGGCTAACTTCTTATAGGAAGCTCTAGGAGCTCTGAAAATGAACGTGCGCGTCTTTCACTCTTCCCGAGGGACTTAGAAGAATTTTGTGATATTTTTTATTAAAATGGTGTATAAGGGTATATATATAAATATATTTTATGCACTGTATATGAGCTGGCGATTTCTAAGTCTGTGGTTCCGAGAGGTGGTAACCAGGCTCACTAATAAAGGTCAAGCCACTTGGCTGCCAGAATGACCTGCTTCAGCACAGACCAGAAAGGCATTGTGATAAGCGTATCCCCGGTATAGTCAGGGGTTAATGGGAGTCGTCCCCGTCCCCCCAGTATACGACCAGAACCATGGACCCGGTATTTGTGGTTCGGACTGTCTCCAATCAGCCATAATGTTGTGAGAGTGAAATTATGTCTAAGTCCAGCTTTGGTACATTAGAAGCAACTCTGAAACTTAACCTAAGCGTTTTTCGAAGCTACTTTTTGGCTAACTTCTTATAGGAAGCTTTAGGAGCTCTGAAAATGAACGTGCGCGTCTTTCACTCTTCCCGAGGGACTTAGAAGAATTTTGTGATATTTTTTATTAAAATGGTGTATAAGGGTATATATATAAATATATTTTATGCACTGTATATGAGCTGGCGATTTCTAAGTCTGTGGTTCCGAGAGGTGGTAACCAGGCTCACTAATAAAGGTCAAGCCACTTGGCTGCCAGAATGACCTGCTTCAGCACAGACCAGAAAGGCATTGTGATAAGCGTATCCCCGGTATAGTCAGGGGTTAATGGGAGTCGTCCCCGTCCCCCCAGTATACGACCAGAACCATGGACCCGGTATTTGTGGTTCGGACTGTCTCCAATCAGCCATAATGTTGTGAGAGTGAAATTATGTCTAAGTCCAGCTTCGGTACATTAGAAGCAACTCTGAAACTTAACCTAAGCGTTTTTCGAAGCTACTTTTTGGCTAACTTCTTATAGGAAGCTCTAGGAGCTCTGAAAATGAACGTGCGCGTCTTTCACTCTTCCCGAGGGACTTAGAAGAATTTTGTGATATTTTTTATTAAAATGGTGTATAAGGGTATATATATAAATATATTTTATGCACTGTATATGAGCTGGCGATTTCTAAGTCTGTGGTTCCGAGAGGTGGTAACCAGGCTCACTAATAAAGGTCAAGCCACTTGGCTGCCAGAATGACCTGCTTCAGCACAGACCAGAAAGGCATTGTGATAAGCGTATCCCCGGTATAGTCAGGGGTTAATGGGAGTCGTCCCCGTCCCCCCAGTATACGACCAGAACCATAGACCCGGTATTTGTGGTTCGGACTGTCTCCAATCAGCCATAATGTTGTGAGAGTGAAATTATGTCTAAGTCCAGCTTTGGTACATTAGAAGCAACTCTGAAACTTAACCTAAGCGTTTTTCGAAGCTACTTTTTGGCTAACTTCTTATAGGAAGCTTTAGGAGCTCTGAAAATGAACGTGCGCGTCTTTCACTCTTCCCGAGGGACTTAGAAGAATTTTGTGAAATTTTTTATTAAAATGGTGTATAAGGGTATATATATAAATATATTTTATGCACTGTATATGAGCTGGCGATTTCTAAGTCTGTGGTTCCGAGAGGTGGTAACCAGGCTCACTAATAAAGGTCAAGCCACTTGGCTGCCAGAATGACCTGCTTCAGCACAGACCAGAAAGGCATTGTGATAAGCGTATCCCCGGTATAGTCAGGGGTTAATGGGAGTCGTCCCCGTCCCCCCAGTATACGACCAGAACCATAGACCCGGTATTTGTGGTTCGGACTGTCTCCAATCAGCCATAATGTTGTGAGAGTGAAATTATGTCTAAGTCCAGCTTCGGTACATTAGAAGCAACTCTGAAACTTAACCTAAGCGTTTTTCGAAGCTACTTTTTGGCTAACTTCTTATAGGAAGCTTTAGGAGCTCTGAAAATGAACGTGCGCGTCTTTCACTCTTCCCGAGGGACTTAGAAGAATTTTGTGATATTTTTTATTAAAATGGTGTATAAGGGTATATATATAAATATATTTTATGCACTGTATATGAGCTGGCGATTTCTAAGTCTGTGGTTCCGAGAGGTGGTAACCAGGCTCACTAATAAAGGTCAAGCCACTTGGCTGCCAGAATGACCTGCTTCAGCACAGACCAGAAAGGCATTGTGATAAGCGTATCCCCGGTATAGTCAGGGGTTAATGGGAGTCGTCCCCGTCCCCCCAGTATACGACCAGAACCATGGACCCGGTATTTGTGGTTCGGACTGTCTCCAATCAGCCATAATGTTGTGAGAGTGAAATTATGTCTAAGTCCAGCTTCGGTACATTAGAAGCAACTCTGAAACTTAACCTAAGCGTTTTTCGAAGCTACTTTTTGGCTAACTTCTTATAGGAAGCTCTAGGAGCTCTGAAAATGAACGTGCGCGTCTTTCACTCTTCCCGAGGGACTTAGAAGAATTTTGTGATATTTTTTATTAAAATGGTGTATAAGGGTATATATATAAATATATTTTATGCACTGTATATGAGCTGGCGATTTCTAAGTCTGTGGTTCCGAGAGGTGGTAACCAGGCTCACTAATAAAGGTCAAGCCACTTGGCTGCCAGAATGACCTGCTTCAGCACAGACCAGAAAGGCATTGTGATAAGCGTATCCCCGGTATAGTCAGGGGTTAATGGGAGTCGTCCCCGTCCCCCCAGTATACGACCAGAACCATAGACCCGGTATTTGTGGTTCGGACTGTCTCCAATCAGCCATAATGTTGTGAGAGTGAAATTATGTCTAAGTCCAGCTTTGGTACATTAGAAGCAACTCTGAAACTTAACCTAAGCGTTTTTCGAAGCTACTTTTTGGCTAACTTCTTATAGGAAGCTTTAGGAGCTCTGAAAATGAACGTGCGCGTCTTTCACTCTTCCCGAGGGACTTAGAAGAATTTTGTGATATTTTTTATTAAAATGGTGTATAAGGGTATATATATAAATATATTTTATGCACTGTATATGAGCTGGCGATTTCTAAGTCTGTGGTTCCGAGAGGTGGTAACCAGGCTCACTAATAAAGGTCAAGCCACTTGGCTGCCAGAATGACCTGCTTCAGCACAGACCAGAAAGGCATTGTGATAAGCGTATCCCCGGTATAGTCAGGGGTTAATGGGAGTCGTCCCCGTCCCCCCAGTATACGACCAGAACCATAGACCCGGTATTTGTGGTTCGGACTGTCTCCAATCAGCCATAATGTTGTGAGAGTGAAATTATGTCTAAGTCCAGCTTCGGTACATTAGAAGCAACTCTGAAACTTAACCTAAGCGTTTTTCGAAGCTACTTTTTGGCTAACTTCTTATAGGAAGCTCTAGGAGCTCTGAAAATGAACGTGCGCGTCTTTCACTCTTCCTGAGGGACTTAGAAGAATTTTGTGATATTTTTTTTTAAAATGGTGTATAAGGGTATATATATAAATATATTTTATGCACTGTATATGAGCTGGCGATTTCTAAGTCTGTGGTTCCGAGAGGTGGTAACCAGGCTCACTAATAAAGGTCAAGCCACTTGGCTGCCAGAATGACCTGCTTCAGCACAGACCAGAAAGGCATTGTGATAAGCGTATCCCCGGTATAGTCAGGGGTTAATGGGAGTCGTCCCCGTCCCCCCAGTATACGACCAGAACCATGGACCCGGTATTTGTGGTTCGGACTGTCTCCAATCAGCCATAATGTTGTGAGAGTGAAATTATGTCTAAGTCCAGCTTTGGTACATTAGAAGCAACTCTGAAACTTAACCTAAGCGTTTTTCGAAGCTACTTTTTGGCTAACTTCTTATAGGAAGCTCTAGGAGCTCTGAAAATGAACGTGCGCGTCTTTCACTCTTCCCGAGGGACTTAGAAGAATTTTGTGATATTTTTTATTAAAATGGTGTATAAGGGTATATATATAAATATATTTTATGCACTGTATATGAGCTGGCGATTTCTAAGTCTGTGGTTCCGAGAGGTGGTAACCAGGCTCACTAATAAAGGTCAAGCCACTTGGCTGCCAGAATGACCTGCTTCAGCACAGACCAGAAAGGCATTGTGATAAGCGTATCCCCGGTATAGTCAGGGGTTAATGGGAGTCGTCCCCGTCCCCCCAGTATACGACCAGAACCATGGACCCGGTATTTGTGGTTCGGACTGTCTCCAATCAGCCATAATGTTGTGAGAGTGAAATTATGTCTAAGTCCAGCTTTGGTACATTAGAAGCAACTCTGAAACTTAACCTAAGCGTTTTTCGAAGCTACTTTTTGGCTAACTTCTTATAGGAAGCTCTAGGAGCTCTGAAAATGAACGTGCGCGTCTTTCACTCTTCCCGAGGGACTTAGAAGAATTTTGTGATATTTTTTATTAAAATGGTGTATAAGGGTATATATATAAATATATTTTATGCACTGTATATGAGCTGGCGATTTCTAAGTCTGTGGTTCCGAGAGGTGGTAACCAGGCTCACTAATAAAGGTCAAGCCACTTGGCTGCCAGAATGACCTGCTTCAGCACAGACCAGAAAGGCATTGTGATAAGCGTATCCCCGGTATAGTCAGGGGTTAATGGGAGTCGTCCCCGTCCCCCCAGTATACGACCAGAACCATAGACCCGGTATTTGTGGTTCGGACTGTCTCCAATCAGCCATAATGTTGTGAGAGTGAAATTATGTCTAAGTCCAGCTTTGGTACATTAGAAGCAACTCTGAAACTTAACCTAAGCGTTTTTCGAAGCTACTTTTTGGCTAACTTCTTATAGGAAGCTTTAGGAGCTCTGAAAATGAACGTGCGCGTCTTTCACTCTTCCCGAGGGACTTAGAAGAATTTTGTGATATTTTTTATTAAAATGGTGTATAAGGGTATATATATAAATATATTTTATGCACTGTATATGAGCTGGCGATTTCTAAGTCTGTGGTTCCGAGAGGTGGTAACCAGGCTCACTAATAAAGGTCAAGCCACTTGGCTGCCAGAATGACCTGCTTCAGCACAGACCAGAAAGGCATTGTGATAAGCGTATCCCCGGTATAGTCAGGGGTTAATGGGAGTCGTCCCCGTCCCCCCAGTATACGACCAGAACCATAGACCCGGTATTTGTGGTTCGGACTGTCTCCAATCAGCCATAATGTTGTGAGAGTGAAATTATGTCTAAGTCCAGCTTTGGTACATTAGAAGCAACTCTGAAACTTAACCTAAGCGTTTTTCGAAGCTACTTTTTGGCTAACTTCTTATAGGAAGCTTTAGGAGCTCTGAAAATGAACGTGCGCGTCTTTCACTCTTCCCGAGGGACTTAGAAGAATTTTGTGATATTTTTTATTAAAATGGTGTATAAGGGTATATATATAAATATATTTTATGCACTGTATATGAGCTGGCGATTTCTAAGTCTGTGGTTCCGAGAGGTGGTAACCAGGCTCACTAATAAAGGTCAAGCCACTTGGCTGCCAGAATGACCTGCTTCAGCACAGACCAGAAAGGCATTGTGATAAGCGTATCCCCGGTATAGTCAGGGGTTAATGGGAGTCGTCCCCGTCCCCCCAGTATACGACCAGAACCATAGACCCGGTATTTGTGGTTCGGACTGTCTCCAATCAGCCATAATGTTGTGAGAGTGAAATTATGTCTAAGTCCAGCTTTGGTACATTAGAAGCAACTCTGAAACTTAACCTAAGCGTTTTTCGAAGCTACTTTTTGGCTAACTTCTTATAGGAAGCTTTAGGAGCTCTGAAAATGAACGTGCGCGTCTTTCACTCTTCCCGAGGGACTTAGAAGAATTTTGTGATATTTTTTATTAAAATGGTGTATAAGGGTATATATATAAATATATTTTATGCACTGTATATGAGCTGGCGATTTCTAAGTCTGTGGTTCCGAGAGGTGGTAACCAGGCTCACTAATAAAGGTCAAGCCACTTGGCTGCCAGAATGACCTGCTTCAGCACAGACCAGAAAGGCATTGTGATAAGCGTATCCCCGGTATAGTCAGGGGTTAATGGGAGTCGTCCCCGTCCCCCCAGTATACGACCAGAACCATGGACCCGGTATTTGTGGTTCGGACTGTCTCCAATCAGCCATAATGTTGTGAGAGTGAAATTATGTCTAAGTCCAGCTTTGGTACATTAGAAGCAACTCTGAAACTTAACCTAAGCGTTTTTCGAAGCTACTTTTTGGCTAACTTCTTATAGGAAGCTCTAGGAGCTCTGAAAATGAACGTGCGCGTCTTTCACTCTTCCCGAGGGACTTAGAAGAATTTTGTGATATTTTTTATTAAAATGGTGTATAAGGGTATATATATAAATATATTTTATGCACTGTATATGAGCTGGCGATTTCTAAGTCTGTGGTTCCGAGAGGTGGTAACCAGGCTCACTAATAAAGGTCAAGCCACTTGGCTGCCAGAATGACCTGCTTCAGCACAGACCAGAAAGGCATTGTGATAAGCGTATCCCCGGTATAGTCAGGGGTTAATGGGAGTCGTCCCCGTCCCCCCAGTATACGACCAGAACCATGGACCCGGTATTTGTGGTTCGGACTGTCTCCAATCAGCCATAATGTTGTGAGAGTGAAATTATGTCTAAGTCCAGCTTTGGTACATTAGAAGCAACTCTGAAACTTAACCTAAGCGTTTTTCGAAGCTACTTTTTGGCTAACTTCTTATAGGAAGCTCTAGGAGCTCTGAAAATGAACGTGCGCGTCTTTCACTCTTCCCGAGGGACTTAGAAGAATTTTGTGATATTTTTTATTAAAATGGTGTATAAGGGTATATATATAAATATATTTTATGCACTGTATATGAGCTGGCGATTTCTAAGTCTGTGGTTCCGAGAGGTGGTAACCAGGCTCACTAATAAAGGTCAAGCCACTTGGCTGCCAGAATGACCTGCTTCAGCACAGACCAGAAAGGCATTGTGATAAGCGTATCCCCGGTATAGTCAGGGGTTAATGGGAGTCGTCCCCGTCCCCCCAGTATACGACCAGAACCATAGACCCGGTATTTGTGGTTCGGACTGTCTCCAATCAGCCATAATGTTGTGAGAGTGAAATTATGTCTAAGTCCAGCTTTGGTACATTAGAAGCAACTCTGAAACTTAACCTAAGCGTTTTTCGAAGCTACTTTTTGGCTAACTTCTTATAGGAAGCTTTAGGAGCTCTGAAAATGAACGTGCGCGTCTTTCACTCTTCCCGAGGGACTTAGAAGAATTTTGTGATATTTTTTATTAAAATGGTGTATAAGGGTATATATATAAATATATTTTATGCACTGTATATGAGCTGGCGATTTCTAAGTCTGTGGTTCCGAGAGGTGGTAACCAGGCTCACTAATAAAGGTCAAGCCACTTGGCTGCCAGAATGACCTGCTTCAGCACAGACCAGAAAGGCATTGTGATAAGCGTATCCCCGGTATAGTCAGGGGTTAATGGGAGTCGTCCCCGTCCCCCCAGTATACGACCAGAACCATAGACCCGGTATTTGTGGTTCGGACTGTCTCCAATCAGCCATAATGTTGTGAGAGTGAAATTATGTCTAAGTCCAGCTTTGGTACATTAGAAGCAACTCTGAAACTTAACCTAAGCGTTTTTCGAAGCTACTTTTTGGCTAACTTCTTATAGGAAGCTTTAGGAGCTCTGAAAATGAACGTGCGCGTCTTTCACTCTTCCCGAGGGACTTAGAAGAATTTTGTGATATTTTTTATTAAAATGGTGTATAAGGGTATATATATAAATATATTTTATGCACTGTATATGAGCTGGCGATTTCTAAGTCTGTGGTTCCGAGAGGTGGTAACCAGGCTCACTAATAAAGGTCAAGCCACTTGGCTGCCAGAATGACCTGCTTCAGCACAGACCAGAAAGGCATTGTGATAAGCGTATCCCCGGTATAGTCAGGGGTTAATGGGAGTCGTCCCCGTCCCCCCAGTATACGACCAGAACCATGGACCCGGTATTTGTGGTTCGGACTGTCTCCAATCAGCCATAATGTTGTGAGAGTGAAATTATGTCTAAGTCCAGCTTTGGTACATTAGAAGCAACTCTGAAACTTAACCTAAGCGTTTTTCGAAGCTACTTTTTGGCTAACTTCTTATAGGAAGCTTTAGGAGCTCTGAAAATGAACGTGCGCGTCTTTCACTCTTCCCGAGGGACTTAGAAGAATTTTGTGATATTTTTTATTAAAATGGTGTATAAGGGTATATATATAAATATATTTTATGCACTGTATATGAGCTGGCGATTTCTAAGTCTGTGGTTCCGAGAGGTGGTAACCAGGCTCACTAATAAAGGTCAAGCCACTTGGCTGCCAGAATGACCTGCTTCAGCACAGACCAGAAAGGCATTGTGATAAGCGTATCCCCGGTATAGTCAGGGGTTAATGGGAGTCGTCCCCGTCCCCCCAGTATACGACCAGAACCATGGACCCGGTATTTGTGGTTCGGACTGTCTCCAATCAGCCATAATGTTGTGAGAGTGAAATTATGTCTAAGTCCAGCTTCGGTACATTAGAAGCAACTCTGAAACTTAACCTAAGCGTTTTTCGAAGCTACTTTTTGGCTAACTTCTTATAGGAAGCTCTAGGAGCTCTGAAAATGAACGTGCGCGTCTTTCACTCTTCCCGAGGGACTTAGAAGAATTTTGTGATATTTTTGATTAAAATGGTGTATAAGGGTATATATATAAATATATTTTATGCACTGTATATGAGCTGGCGATTTCTAAGTCTGTGGTTCCGAGAGGTGGTAACCAGGCTCACTAATAAAGGTCAAGCCACTTGGCTGCCAGAATGACCTGCTTCAGCACAGACCAGAAAGGCATTGTGATAAGCGTATCCCCGGTATAGTCAGGGGTTAATGGGAGTCGTCCCCGTCCCCCCAGTATACGACCAGAACCATAGACCCGGTATTTGTGGTTCGGACTGTCTCCAATCAGCCATAATGTTGTGAGAGTGAAATTATGTCTAAGTCCAGCTTTGGTACATTAGAAGCAACTCTGAAACTTAACCTAAGCGTTTTTCGAAGCTACTTTTTGGCTAACTTCTTATAGGAAGCTTTAGGAGCTCTGAAAATGAACGTGCGCGTCTTTCACTCTTCCCGAGGGACTTAGAAGAATTTTGTGATATTTTTTATTAAAATGGTGTATAAGGGTATATATATAAATATATTTTATGCACTGTATATGAGCTGGCGATTTCTAAGTCTGTGGTTCCGAGAGGTGGTAACCAGGCTCACTAATAAAGGTCAAGCCACTTGGCTGCCAGAATGACCTGCTTCAGCACAGACCAGAAAGGCATTGTGATAAGCGTATCCCCGGTATAGTCAGGGGTTAATGGGAGTCGTCCCCGTCCCCCCAGTATACGACCAGAACCATGGACCCGGTATTTGTGGTTCGGACTGTCTCCAATCAGCCATAATGTTGTGAGAGTGAAATTATGTCTAAGTCCAGCTTCGGTACATTAGAAGCAACTCTGAAACTTAACCTAAGCGTTTTTCGAAGCTACTTTTTGGCTAACTTCTTATAGGAAGCTCTAGGAGCTCTGAAAATGAACGTGCGCGTCTTTCACTCTTCCTGAGGGACTTAGAAGAATTTTGTGATATTTTTTTTTAAAATGGTTTTAAGGGTATATATATAAATATATTTTATGCACTGTATATGAGCTGGCGATTTCTAAGTCTGTGGTTCCGAGAGGTGGTAACCAGGCTCACTAATAAAGGTCAAGCCACTTGGCTGCCAGAATGACCTGCTTCAGCACAGACCAGAAAGGCATTGTGATAAGCGTATCCCCGTTATAGTCAGGGGTTAATGGGAGTCGTCCCCGTCCCCCCAGTATACGACCAGAACCATGGACCCGGTATTTGTGGTTCGGACTGTCTCCAATCAGCCATAATGTTGTGAGAGTGAAATTATGTCTAAGTCCAGCTTTGGTACATTAGAAGCAACTCTGAAACTTAACCTAAGCGTTTTTCGAAGCTACTTTTTGGCTAACTTCTTATAGGAAGCTCTAGGAGATCTGAAAATGAACGTGCGCGTCTTTCACTCTTCCCGAGGGACTTAGAAGAATTTTGTGATATTTTTTATTAAAATGGTGTATAAGGGTATATATATAAATATATTTTATGCACTGTATATGAGCTGGCGATTTCTAAGTCTGTGGTTCCGAGAGGTGGTAACCAGGCTCACTAATAAAGATCAAGCCACTTGGCTGCCAGAATGACCTGCTTCAGCACAGACCAGAAAGGCATTGTGATAAGCGTATCCCCGGTATAGTCAGGGGTTAATGGGAGTCGTCCCCGTCCCCCCAGTATACGACCAGAACCATGGACCCGGTATTTGTGGTTCGGACTGTCTCCAATCAGCCATAATGTTGTGAGAGTGAAATTATGTCTAAGTCCAGCTTTGGTACATTAGAAGCAACTCTGAAACTTAACCTAAGCGTTTTTCGAAGCTACTTTTTGGCTAACTTCTTATAGGAAGCTCTAGGAGCTCTGAAAATGAACGTGCGCGTCTTTCACTCTTCCCGAGGGACTTAGAAGAATTTTGTGATATTTTTTATTAAAATGGTGTATAAGGGTATATATATAAATATATTTTATGCACTGTATATGAGCTGGCGATTTCTAAGTCTGTGGTTCCGAGAGGTGGTAACCAGGCTCACTAATAAAGGTCAAGCCACTTGGCTGCCAGAATGCCCTGCTTCAGCACAGACCAGAAAGGCATTGTGATAAGCGTATCCCCGGTATAGTCAGGGGTTAATGGGAGTCGTCCCCGTCCCCCCAGTATACGCCCAGAACCATGGACCCGGTATTTGTGGTTCGGACTGTCTCCAACCAGCCATAATGTTGTGAGAGTGAAATTATGTCTAAGTCCAGCTTCGGTACATTAGAAGCAACTCTGAAACGTAACCTAAGCGTTTTTCGAAGCTACTTTTTGGCTAACTTCTTATAGGAAGGTCTAGGAGCTCTGAAAATGAACGTGCGCGTCTTTCACTCTTCCCGAGGGACTTAGAAGAAATTTGTGATATTTTTTATTTAAATGGTGTATAAGGGTATATATATAAATATATTTTATGCACTGTATATGAGCTGGCGATTTCTAAGTCTGTGGTTCCGAGAGGTGGTAACCAGGCTCACTAATAAAGGTCAAGCCACTTGGCTGCCAGAATGACCTGCTTCAGCACAGACCAGAAAGGCATTGTGATAAGCGTATCCCCGGTATAGTCAGGGGTTAATGGGAGTCGTCCCCGTCCCCCCAGTATACGACCAGAACCATGGACCCGGTATTTGTGGTTCGGACTGTCTCCAATCAGCCATAATGTTGTGAGAGTGAAATTATGTCTAAGTCCAGCTTTGGTACATTAGAAGCAACTCTGAAACTTAACCTAAGCGTTTTTCGAAGCTACTTTTTGGCTAACTTCTTATAGGAAGCTCTAGGAGCTCTGAAAATGAACGTGCGCGTCTTTCACTCTTCCCGAGGGACTTAGAAGAATTTTGTGATATTTTTTATTAAAATGGTGTATAAGGGTATATATATAAATATATTTTATGCACTGTATATGAGCTGGCGATTTCTAAGTCTGTGGTTCCGAGAGGTGGTAACCAGGCTCACTAATAAAGGTCAAGCCACTTGGCTGCCAGAATGACCTGCTTCAGCACAGACCAGAAAGGCATTGTGATAAGCGTATCCCCGGTATAGTCAGGGGTTAATGGGAGTCGTCCCCGTCCCCCCAGTATACGACCAGAACCATGGACCCGGTATTTGTGGTTCGGACTGTCTCCAATCAGCCATAATGTTGTGAGAGTGAAATTATGTCTAAGTCCAGCTTTGGTACATTAGAAGCAACTCTGAAACTTAACCTAAGCGTTTTTCGAAGCTACTTTTTGGCTAACTTCTTATAGGAAGGTCTAGGAGCTCTGAAAATGAACGTGCGCGTCTTTCACTCTTCCCGAGGGACTTAGAAGAATTTTGTGATATTTTTTATTAAATTGGTGTATAAGGGTATATATATAAATATATTTTATGCACTGTATATGAGCTGGCGATTTCTAAGTCTGTGGTTCCGAGAGGTGGTAACCAGGCTCACTAATAAAGGTCAAGCCACTTGGCTGCCAGAATGACCTGCTTCAGCACAGACCAGAAAGGCATTGTGATAAGCGTATCCCCGGTATAGTCAGGGGTGAATGGGAGTCGTCCCCGTCCCCCCAGTATACGCCCAGAACCATGGACCCGGTATTTGTGGTTCGGACTGTCTCCAATCAGCCATAATGTTGTGAGAGTGAAATTATGTCTAAGTCCAGCTTTGGTACATTAGAAGCAACTCTGAAACTTAACCTAAGCGTTTTTCGAAGCTACTTTTTGGCTAACTTCTTATAGGAAGGTCTAGGAGCTCTGAAAATGAACGTGCGCGTCTTTCACTCTTCCCGAGGGACTTAGAAGAATTTTGTGATATTTTTTATTAAATTGGTGTATAAGGGTATATATATAAATATATTTTATGCACTGTATATGAGCTGGCGATTTCTAAGTCTGTGGTTCCGAGAGGTGGTAACCAGGCTCACTAATAAAGGTCAAGCCACTTGGCTGCCAGAATGACCTGCTTCAGCACAGACCAGAAAGGCATTGTGATAAGCGTATCCCCGGTATAGTCAGGGGTTAATGGGAGTCGTCCCCGTCCCCCCAGTATACGACCAGAACCATGGACCCGGTATTTGTGGTTCGGACTGTCTCCAATCAGCCATAATTTTGTGAGAGTGAAATTATGTCTAAGTCCAGCTTTGGTACATTAGAAGCAACTCTGAAACTTAACCTAAGCGTTTTTCGAAGCTACTTTTTGGCTAACTTCTTATAGGAAGCTCTAGGAGCTCTGAAAATGAACGTGCGCGTCTTTCACTCTTCCCGAGGGACTTAGAAGAATTTTGTGATATTTTTTATTAAAATGGTGTATAAGGGTATATATATAAATATATTTTATGCACTGTATATGAGCTGGCGATTTCTAAGTCTGTGGTTCCGAGAGGTGGTAACCAGGCTCACTAATAAAGGTCAAGCCACTTGGCTGCCAGAATGACCTGCTTCAGCACAGACCAGAAAGGCATTGTGATAAGCGTATCCCCGGTATAGTCAGGGGTGAATGGGAGTCGTCCCCGTCCCCCCAGTATACGCCCAGAACCATGGACCCGGTATTTGTGGTTCGGACTGTCTCCAATCAGCCATAATGTTGTGAGAGTGAAATTATGTCTAAGTCCAGCTTTGGTACATTAGAAGCAACTCTGAAACTTAACCTAAGCGTTTTTCGAAGCTACTTTTTGGCTAACTTCTTATAGGAAGGTCTAGGAGCTCTGAAAATGAACGTGCGCGTCTTTCACTCTTCCCGAGGGACTTAGAAGAATTTTGTGATATTTTTTATTAAATTGGTGTATAAGGGTATATATATAAATATATTTTATGCACTGTATATGAGCTGGCGATTTCTAAGTCTGTGGTTCCGAGAGGTGGTAACCAGGCTCACTAATAAAGGTCAAGCCACTTGGCTGCCAGAATGACCTGCTTCAGCACAGACCAGAAAGGCATTGTGATAAGCGTATCCCCGGTATAGTCAGAGGTTAATGGGAGTCGTCCCCGTCCCCCCAGTATACGACCAGAACCATGGACCCGGTATTTGTGGTTCGGACTGTCTCCAATCAGCCATAATGTTGTGAGAGTGAAATTATGTCTAAGTCCAGCTTTGGTACATTAGAAGCAATTCTGAAACTTAACCTAAGCGTTTTTCGAAGCTACTTTTTGGCTAACTTCTTATAGGAAGGTCTAGGAGCTCTGAAAATGAACGTGCGCGTCTTTCACTCTTCCCGAGGGACTTAGAAGAATTTTGTGATATTTTTGATTAAAATGGTGTATAAGGGTATATATATAAATATATTTTATGCACTGTATATGAGCTGGCGATTTCTAAGTCTGTGGTTCCGAGAGGTGGTAACCAGGCTCACTAATAAAGGTCAAGCCACTTGGCTGCCAGAATGCCCTGCTTCAGCACAGACCAGAAAGGCATTGTGATAAGCGTATCCCCGGTATAGTCAGGGGTTAATGGGAGTCGTCCCCGTCCCCCCAGTATACGCCCAGAACCATGGACCCGGTATTTGTGGTTCGGACTGTCTCCAACCAGCATAATGTTGTGAGAGTGAAATTATGTCTAAGTCCAGCTTCGGTACATTAGAAGCAACTCTGAAACGTAACCTAAGCGTTTTTCGAAGCTACTTTTTGGCTAACTTCTTATAGGAAGGTCTAGGAGCTCTGAAAATGAACGTGCGCGTCTTTCACTCTTCCCGAGGGACTTAGAAGAAATTTGTGATATTTTTTATTTAAATGGTGTATAAGGGTATATATATAAATATATTTTATGCACTGTATATGAGCTGGCGATTTCTAAGTCTGTGGTTCCGAGAGGTGGTAACCAGGCTCACTAATAAAGGTCAAGCCACTTGGCTGCCAGAATGACCTGCTTCAGCACAGACCAGAAAGGCATTGTGATAAGCGTATCCCCGGTATAGTCAGGGGTTAATGGGAGTCGTCCCCGTCCCCCCAGTATACGACCAGAACCATGGACCCGGTATTTGTGGTTCGGACTGTCTCCAATCAGCCATAATGTTGTGAGAGTGAAATTATGTCTAAGTCCAGCTTTGGTACATTAGAAGCAACTCTGAAACTTAACCTAAGCGTTTTTCGAAGCTACTTTTTGGCTAACTTCTTATAGGAAGCTCTAGGAGCTCTGAAAATGAACGTGCGCGTCTTTCACTCTTCCCGAGGGACTTAGAAGAATTTTGTGATATTTTTTATTAAAATGGTGTATAAGGGTATATATATAAATATATTTTATGCACTGTATATGAGCTGGCGATTTCTAAGTCTGTGGTTCCGAGAGGTGGTAACCAGGCTCACTAATAAAGGTCAAGCCACTTGGCTGCCAGAATGACCTGCTTCAGCACAGACCAGAAAGGCATTGTGATAAGCGTATCCCCGGTATAGTCAGGGGTTAATGGGAGTCGTCCCCGTCCCCCCAGTATACGACCAGAACCATGGACCCGGTATTTGTGGTTCGGACTGTCTCCAATCAGCCATAATGTTGTGAGAGTGAAATTATGTCTAAGTCCAGCTTTGGTACATTAGAAGCAACTCTGAAACTTAACCTAAGCGTTTTTCGAAGCTACTTTTTGGCTAACTTCTTATAGGAAGGTCTAGGAGCTCTGAAAATGAACGTGCGCGTCTTTCACTCTTCCCGAGGGACTTAGAAGAATTTTGTGATATTTTTTATTAAAATGGTGTATAAGGGTATATATATAAATATATTTTATGCACTGTATATGAGCTGGCGATTTCTAAGTCTGTGGTTCCGAGAGGTGGTAACCAGGCTCACTAATAAAGGTCAAGCCACTTGGCTGCCAGAATGACCTGCTTCAGCACAGACCAGAAAGGCATTGTGATAAGCGTATCCCCGGTATAGTCAGGGGTGAATGGGAGTCGTCCCCGTCCCCCCAGTATACGCCCAGAACCATGGACCCGGTATTTGTGGTTCGGACTGTCTCCAACCATCCATAATGTTGTGAGAGTGAAATTATGTCTAAGTCCAGCTTCGGTACATTAGAAGCAACTCTGAAACGTAACCTAAGCGTTTTTCGAAGCTACTTTTTGGCTAACTTCTTATAGGAAGGTCTAGAAGCTCTGAAAATGAACGTGCGCGTCTTTCACTCTTCCCGAGGGACTTAGAAGAAATTTGTGATATTTTTTATTTAAATGGTGTATAAGGGTATATATATAAATATATTTTATGCACTGTATATGAGCTGGCGATTTCTAAGTCTGTGGTTCCGAGAGGTGGTAACCAGGCTCACTAATAAAGGTCAAGCCACTTGGCTGCCAGAATGACCTGCTTCAGCACAGACCAGAAAGGCATTGTGATAAGCGTATCCCCGGTATAGTCAGGGGTTAATGGGAGTCGTCCCCGTCCCCCCAGTATACGACCAGAACCATGGACCCGGTATTTGTGGTTCGGACTGTCTCCAATCAGCCATAATGTTGTGAGAGTGAAATTATGTCTAAGTCCAGCTTTGGTACATTAGAAGCAACTCTGAAACTTAACCTAAGCGTTTTTCGAAGCTACTTTTTGGCTAACTTCTTATAGGAAGCTCTAGGAGCTCTGAAAATGAACGTGCGCGTCTTTCACTCTTCCCGAGGGACTTAGAAGAATTTTGTGATATTTTTTATTAAAATGGTGTATAAGGGTATATATATAAATATATTTTATGCACTGTATATGAGCTGGCGATTTCTAAGTCTGTGGTTCCGAGAGGTGGTAACCAGGCTCACTAATAAAGGTCAAGCCACTTGGCTGCCAGAATGACCTGCTTCAGCATAGACCAGAAAGGCATTGTGATAAGCGTATCCCCGGTATAGTCAGGGGTTAATGGGAGTCGTCCCCGTCCCCCCAGTATACGCCAGACGCTAGGGAGGATATACCCGGTAACTTCCGAGGAGGAGGCCTCGACGGAACTAGCTAGGAGCTCGCCTGCTACCATAGCGCCGGCATTGGAATTTGACTTTGGCGACTCGCCCCTCCCGGATGAGTGGAGGAAGAGGCTACAGGATGAGCTACACGACCGAAGGGGTGTGTTCTCCACTGGTGACATGGATGTGGGGTGCAGTCGCAGTGCCCACCATACCATCCGACTGAGCGACGCCACCCCCTTCCGGGAGCGCTCCCGCCGGCTTGCCTCAAAGGATGCTGACGAAGTGAGGGGATTAATCGACGAGATGAAAACGGCTGGCATCGTGCAGGAATCTCGGAGCCCTTACGCCTCACCCATTGTGGTAGTCCGCAAGAAGAACGGGACGGTCCGTCTATGTGTGGATTACAGAACGCTGAATAACCGTACTATCCCCGACCAGTATACACTGCCCCGAATCGAGGACCTCCTGAATGCATTGACCGGGAGTAAATGGTTCAGTGTGCTCGACCTCAGGTCCGGGTATTATCAAGTACCCATGGGCCCGGAAGACCAAGAAAAAACGGCCTTCATCTGTCCCTTAGGGTTTTACCAGTTTACCCGCATGCCTCAAGGGATCTGCGGTGCCCCGGCCACGTTCCAGAGACTAATGGAAAAAACCCTCGGAGACCTTAACCCGCGAGAGTGCTTAGTGTACCTGGACGACATTATTGTGTTTGGGCGGACGCTAGAAGAGCATTCCGAGAGACTGATGAAGGTGCTGGATAGGCTTGAGGGGGAGGGCCTAAAACTATCGCTAGACAAGTGCAAATTCTGTCGGACCTCTGTAACGTATGTGGGCCACATTGTGTCAGCTGATGGGGTGTCCACCGACCCAGGGAAGATCGAGGCGGTGATGAACTGGCCCAGACCTCAAAATGTTCAAGAGCTGCGGTCTTTCTTGGGGTTTTGTGGCTATTATCGGCGGTTCGTGGAGGGGTATTCCAGCAAGGCCAAGAGACTGAATGACCTTCTCAAGGTGCATCCGGGAGAAACCGGGAGAAAGGGGAGCTCGGCGCAGACACCCTTTGGGAAGACATGGACTACAGAATGTGAACAGGCCTTCAAACACTTAAAGACCAGCCTCACTCAGGCCCCCGTCTTGGCCTACGCGGATCCTGAGCGAGACTATGTCCTACATGTCGATGCTAGCCTCAGCGGGCTAGGAGCGGTTTTGCATCAGAAGTATGAGACCGGGCTACGTCCAGTGGCCTACGCGAGCCGAAGTTTAACCCCTAGCGAGCAGAATTACCCGGTCCATAAGTTGGAATTTTTGGCGCTAAAATGGGCGGTGGTGGACAAGCTGCACGATTATCTATATGGAGTACCGTTCGAAGTACGCACGGACAACAATCCCATGACCTATATCAATACGTCTGCCAAATTGGACGCCACCGGACACCGTTGGTTAGCTGCTCTAGCCAATTACCGGTTCAACCTTAAATACAAACCTGGACCCACCAACATAGGGGCCGACGCTCTGTCTCGTCGACCTGGTCTGCAATCCACCCCTGATGAGGAAGTCTGGGAGGAGATACCGGGCCCCGGGATTCGTGCTCTCTGTTCAGTAGCGGCGATAGTCGATGACAACGTAGCATTCTCGGAATTACGGGTGGTTGACTCGTTGGGATGTCATTCGCAGGCTGTTCCTCTGGCCTATCAAGGTCGAGACGGGATGAATGTCAATGAAGATAATATCATAGCGTGGAAGGATCTAGTGCATTATCAGACACAAGACCCCATAGTGGAGCTAGCCCGTCAAGCTGTACAGCAAGATAATCCGTCTATACTGAAGCGGGCCCCCAAAGACTTGGTGAAGCTCCTGTTAAATGAGTTTGGGAGGTTTGAAATGGAAAATTGTTTGTTATATCGGGTGATCTCCTATCATAACCATCCCGATCGGCGTCAGTTGTTTTTAACGGAACGTTTGAGAACACTAGTCCTCCGGGCCCTTCACGATGACCATGGTCACCTGGGCATTGACAAGACCTTTGGACTACTGCAGGATAGGTTCTATTGGCCGAGAATGAGGGAGTCAGTGGAGCAACATTGTAGGAAGTGTAATCGTTGTTTACAAAGGAAGACACTGCCTACCAGGGCGGCTCCTATGGCACACTTGAAAAGTTCGGGTCCCATGGATTTGGTGTGTATGGATTTTCTTTGTATCGAACCCGACAGTCGGGGAGTTAGTAATGTTCTCGTGATCACTGACCACTACACTAGGTACGCCCAAGCGTTCCCTACGAAAGACCAGAAGGCCGTAACGGTAGCCCGAGTACTATGGGAAAAATATTTCATTCACTATGGGTTACCAAATCGTCTTCACTCCGATCAGGGCCGGGATTTTGAAAGTACACTGATACGGGAGTTGCTCACCCTACTGAACATTGCCAAGTCACGTACTACCCCGTACCACCCCGAAGGGGATGCCTTGCCCGAACGGTTCAATCGCACCTTGCTGGATATGTTGGGTACATTGAAGAGCCCGCAAAAGACGGAGTGGAGTAAACACGTCGAAGCATTGGTACATGCGTATAATTGCACCCGACATGAGTCCACTGGGTATACCCCGTATTTCTTGATGTTCGGAAGGGAAGCCTGGTTACCGGTAGATGTGCGCCTACGGATATCTACCGATGGGGTATCCAATAGGACGCACTTCCGATACGTTCAGCGACTAAAGGACAGTCTACAGTTGGCCTACAAATTGGCTGAGCGGACGACCGCACAATTAAATGCGGGGAATAAAAGGCGTTATGAACACAAAGTACGTTACAAGGAAATTCACCCCGGAGATGCGGTCCTTTTACGCAACTTAGGTGTTCCTGGGAAGCATAAATTGGCAGACCGGTGGCGGGAGGGTGTGTATGAGGTGGAGTCACAGATGCCGGGTCTTCCTGTGTACCGGATCAAGGATTCTGAAGGCCGCGTAAAAGTGTGGCATAGGAATCATCTGCTTCTCATACCTCAAGTAGGGACGGATGAATTGGAAGCCCCAGCCACTGCCCTAGATGGAGCAGTTGAATACACAGAGGATGGCTCAGAGACTATAAAAATTGCCACCTCTGAGGATACAATGGAGGGAACCTCTCAAAGGGGCCTTCCGGCCGTGGAGGCATCTCCCGAAGGAGCCACGGGTAAAGAGCCTTTTGGCCCGAACATTGATCATTTGACTCCAGTGAGTCAGCCTCTAGACCCACAAAGTCCCTGTTTTACACCCCAAAGAGACTGTGTTAATGCTGAACACCCCTCAAGGGTAGAGACGGAAATACCAGTTGAGACTGAGCACTCTGCAGAGGAAGCAGAGGAGGATCAACCCCGCCGAAGTCAAAGAAATAGTCAACCTCCCATGCGAATGGCATATGATCAGTTTGGGGCACCCCATTATGAGGCTCAGCAGTGGGCTCGGCATAGGATGCAAGCTATGATGGTACTGTTTAATGAGATGTGTAACCTAATCTAGGAGGAGAGGGTTGTGTACATAGTTAATATATATGTGGTAAGGTAGTCCAGCGGGGACGCTGGATTCTGGGGGGGGGAGAATGTAAGGATGTCCATATATATTAAGGGTTCTGCGCTGTCGGTTGCATGGGCAGCGCCATGTTGTCCCTGTTTGCCAGCGAGGTTGCTGCGTACCAGTTGGGCTGCGCATGCGCGAGGGAAGCGCGCGAAGGGTAATCATAAGTAGAGACTTGGAGGGGGTTGAACTATGAACTCTGACTGTGAGGAGGTCAGCTGAGGCTGAGGACCAATGGGATGCGAGACTGTGTATGCAGGAACCGGATGCGTGTGGGCGGTGGGTCAGAGCAGCGAGGGAGGAGAAGGAAGAGGTTGGCGGAACCTCGTGTGCGAGAGCAGAGGGTCAGTGACCCGTCTGCTTAGATAGGGTATGCCAGCAGCCCCAGGAGTCTTTCCCCCGCCATCGTAGGGTGCTGTATTTGTAAGGACGCCCATAGTCGTCAGGGACGTTTCCCTTTAGTGAGGTTCATATGCGGAGCTGCGGAGTTGCGGCCGCCATCTTGGATTTCCCATCTGACGGTGCTGCAGAAGGGAGAGACGGCGCAAGGCTGGATTAACATCAGGACCCCGTGGAGTGTCAAGGTCATCGTAGTGACCGGAAGGTATCCTTATCTACAAGTGCACCTACACCAGTCACCAGGCGCTGATCCCGCCTCCCACTAACTAATTGGGTTCCCTGAGAGAATGCATATGGTACCATACTTTACTGGTTATGAGACATACTCCTAAGGAGAGTGGCAGAGCCACTTATGTACAGGACATCATCCCAATAAGGTGTGGCCGAGCCACGTTGTGTGTATATGTAAAGGTTATCTGATAATTCTGCATATCATTTGTTATTCATGTGTTATATAAAAAGGTTGGTTGCATACTGTTGTTGTTAGGTTCTTGCTCAGGGTATAATCTCTATAGTGGGGATCCTGGGTGAGTGGAGGCGCTGCACCACAAGTGATAAAGGTATACCCCCAGGCTCCCAATATGCGGAGGCTCAGAGCTCCTGAAGCCACAGGTTTATGCACCGTAGTCCCTTAGTTCAGGTGTTCACAAAAAGGGCTACAGTACATTAGAAGCAACTCTGAAACTTAACCTAAGCGTTTTTCGAAGCTACTTTTTGGCTAACTTCTTATAGGAAAGTCTAGGAGCTCTGACAATGAACGTGCGCGTCTTTCACTCTTCCCGAGGGACTTAGAAGAATTTTGTGATATTTTTTATTAAAATGGTGTATAAGGGTATATATATAAATATATTTTATGCACTGTATATGAGCTGGCGATTTCTAAGTCTGTGGTTCCGAGAGGTGGTAACCAGGCTCACTAATAAAGGTCAAGCCACTTGGCTGCCAGAATGACCTGCTTCAGCACAGACCAGAAAGGCATTGTGATAAGCGTATCCCCGGTATAGTCAGGGGTTAATGGGAGTCGTCCCCGTCCCCCCAGTATACGCCCAGAACCATGGACCCGGTATTTGTGGTTCGGACTGTCTCCAATCAGCCATAATGTTGTGAGAGTGAAATTATGTCTAAGTCCAGCTTTGGTACATTAGAAGCAACTCTGAAACTTAACCTAAGCGTTTTTCGAAGCTACTTTTTGGCTAACTTCTTATAGGAAGGTCTAGGAGCTCTGAAAATGAACGTGCGCGTCTTTCACTCTTCCCGAGGGACTTAGAAGAATTTTGTGATATTTTTTATTAAATTGGTGTATAAGGGTATATATATAAATATATTTTATGCACTGTATATGAGCTGGCGATTTCTAAGTCTGTGGTTCCGAGAGGTGGTAACCAGGCTCACTAATAAAGGTCAAGCCACTTGGCTGCCAGAATGCCCTGCTTCAGCACAGACCAGAAAGGCATTGTGATAAGCGTATCCCCGGTATAGTCAGGGGTTAATGGGAGTCGTCCCCGTCCCCCCAGTATACGACCAGAACCATGGACCCGGTATTTGTGGTTCGGACTGTCTCCAATCAGCCATAATGTTGTGAGAGTGAAATTATGTCTAAGTCCAGCTTTGGTACATTAGAAGCAACTCTGAAACTTAACCTAAGCGTTTTTGGAAGCTACTTTTTGGCTAACTTCTTATAGGAAGGTCTAGGAGCTCTGAAAATGAACGTGCGCGTCTTTCACTCTTCCCGAGGGACTTAGAAGAATTTTGTGATATTTTTTATTAAAATGGTGTATAAGGGTATATATATACTGTAAATATATTTTATGCACTATATATGAGCTGGCGATTTCTAAGTCTGTGGTTCCGAGAGGGGGTAACCAGGCTCACTAATAAAGGTCAAGCCACTTGGCTGCCAGAATGCCCTGCTTCAGCACAGACCAGTAAGGCATTGTGATACGCGTATCCCCGGTATAGTCAGGGTTTAATGGGAGTCGTCCCTGTCCCCCCAGTATATGCCAAGAACCATGGACTCGGTATTTGTGGTTCGGACTGTCTCCAACCAGCCATAATGTTGTGAGAGTGAAATTATGTCTAAGTCCAGCTTCGGTACATTAGAAGCAACTCTGAAACGTAACCTAAGCGTTTTTCGAAGCTACTTTTTGGCTAACTTCTTATAGGAAGGTCTAGGAGCTCTGAAAATGAACGTGCGCGTCTTTCACTCTTCCCGGGGGACTTAGAAGAATTTTGTGATATTTTTTATTAAATTGGTGTATAAGGGTATATATATATAAATATATTTTATGCACTGTATATGAGCTGGCGATTTATAAGTCTGTGGTTCCGAGAGGGGGTAACCAGGCTCACTAATAAAGGTCAAGCCACTTGGCGGCCAGAATGCCCTGCTTCAGCACAGACCAGAAAGGCATTGTGATAAGCGTATCCCCGGTATAGTCAGGGGTTAATGGGAGTCGTCCCCGTCCCCCCAGTATACGACCAGAACCATGGACCCGGTATTTGTGGTTCGGACTGTCTCCAATCAGCCATAATGTTGTGAGAGTGAAATTATGTCTAAGTCCAGCTTTGGTACATTAGAAGCAACTCTGAAACTTAACCTAAGCGTTTTTCGAAGCTACTTTTTGGCTAACTTCTTATAGGAAGGTCTAGGAGCTCTGAAAATGAACGTGCGCGTCTTTCACTCTTCCCGAGGGACTTAGAAGAATTTTGTGATATTTTTGATTAAAATGGTGTATAAGGGTATATATATAAATATATTTTATGCACTGTATATGAGCTGGCGATTTCTAAGTCTGTGGTTCCGAGAGGTGGTAACCAGGCTCACTAATAAAGGTCAAGCCACTTGGCTGCCAGAATGCCCTGCTTCAGCACAGACCAGAAAGGCATTGTGATAAGCGTATCCCCGGTATAGTCAGGGGTTAATGGGAGTCGTCCCCGTCCCCCCAGTATACGCCAAGAACCATGGACCCGGTATTTGTGGTTCGGACTGTCTATAACCAGCCATAATGTTGTGAGAGTGAAATTATGTCTAAGTCCAGCTTCGGTACATTAGAAGCAACTCTGAAACGTAACCTAAGCGTTTTTCGAAGCTACTTTTTGGCTAACTTCTTATAGGAAGGTCTAGGAGCTCTGAAAATGAACGTGCGCGTCTTTCACTCTTCCAGAGGGACTTAGAAGAATTTTGTGATATTTTTTATTAAATTGGTGTATAAGGGTATATATATAAATATATTTTATGCACTGTATATGAGCTGGCGATTTCTAAGTCTGTGGTTCCGAGAGGGGGTAACCAGGCTCACTAATAAAGGTCAAGCCACTTGGCGGCCAGAATGCCCTGCTTCAGCACAGACCAGAAAGGCATTGTGATAAGCGTATCCCCGGTATAGTCAGGGGTTAATGGGAGTCGTCCCCGTCCCCCCAGTATACGCCCAGAACCATGGACCCGGTAAATGTGGTTCGGACTGTCTCCAACCAGCCATAATGTTGTGAGAGTGAAATTATGTCTAAGTCCAGCTATGGTACATTAGAAGCAACTCTGAAACTTAACCTAAGCGTTTTTCGAAGCTACTTTTTGGCTAACTTCTTATAGGAAGGTCTAGGAGCTCTAAAAATGAACGTGCGCGTCTTTCACCCTTCCCGAGGGACTTAGAAGAATTTTGTGATATTTTTTAATTAAAATGGTGTATAAGGGTATATATATAAATATATTTTATGCACTGTATATGAGCTGGCGATTTCTAAGTCTGTGGTTCCGAGAGGGGGTAACCAGGCTCACTAATAAATGTCAAGCCACTTGGCTGCCAGAATGCCCTGCTTCAGCACAGACCAGTAAGGCATTGTGATACGCGTATCCCCGGTATAGTCAGGGTTTAATGGGAGTCGTCCCCGTCCCCCCAGTATATGCCCAGAACCACGGACCCGGTATTTGTGGTTCGGACTGTCTCCAACCAGCCATAATGTTGTGAGAGTGAAATTATGTCTAAGTCCAGCTTCGGTACATTAGAAGAAACTCTGAAACTTAACCTAAGCGTTTTTCGAAGCTACTTTTTGGCTAACTTCTTATAGGAAGGTCTAGGAGCTCTGAAAATGAACGTGCGCGTCTTTCACTCTTCCCGAGGGACTTAGAAGAATTTTGTGATATTTTTTATTAAAATGGTGTATAAGGGTATATATATAAATATATTTTATGCACTGTATATGAGCTGGCGATTTCTAAGTTTATGGTTCCGAGAGGGGGTAACCAGGCTCACTAATAAAGGTCAAGCCACTTGGCTGCCAGAATGCCCTGCTTCAGCACAGACCAGAAAGGCATTGTGATAAGCGTATCCCCGGTTTAGTCAGGGGTTAATGGGAGTCGTCCCCATCCCCCCAGTATACGCCAAGAACCATGGACCCGGTACTTGTGGTTCGGACTGTCTCCAACCAGCCATAATGTTGTGAGAGTGAAATTATGTCTAAGTCCAGCTTTGGTACATTAGAAGCAACTCTGAAACTTAACCTAAGCGTTTTTCGAAGCTACTTTTTGGCTAACTTCTTATAGGAAGGTCTAGGAGCTCTGAAAATGAAAGTGCGCGTCTTTCACTGTTCCCGAGGGACTTAGAAGAATTTTGTGATATTTTTTATTAAAATGGTGTATAAGGGTATATATATAAATATATTTTATGCACTGTATATGAGCTGGCGATTTCTAAGTCTGTGGTTCCGAGAGGTGGTAACCAGGCTCACTAATAAAGTTCAAGCCACTTGGCTGCCAGAATGCCCTGCTTCAGCACAGACCAGAAAGGCATTGTGATAAGCGTATCCCCGGTATAGTCAGGGTTTAATGGGAGTCGTCCCCGTCCCCCCAGTATACGCCCAGAACCATGGACCCGGTACTTGTGGTTCGGACTGTCTCCAACCAGCCATAATGTTGTGAGAGTGAAATTATGTCTAAGTCCAGCTTCGGTACATTAGAAGCAACTCTGAAACTTAACCTAAGCGTTTTTCGAAGCTACTTTTTGGCTAACTTCTTATAGGAAGGTCTAGGAGCTCTGACAATGAACGTGCGCGTCTTTCACTCTTCCCGAGGGACTTAGAAGAATTTTGTGATATTTTTTATTAAAATGGTGTATAAGGGTATATATATAAATATATTTTATGCACTGTATATGAGCTGGCGATTTCTAAGTCTGTGGTTCCGAGAGGGGGTAACCAGGCTCACTATAAAGGTCAAGCCACGTGGCTGCCAGAATGCCCTGCTTCAGCACAGACCAGAAAGGCATTGTGATAAGCGTATCCCCGGTATAGTCAGGGGTTAATGTGAGTCGTCCCCGTCCCCCCAGTATACGCCCAGAACTATGGACCCGGTACTTGTGGTTCGGACTGTCACCAACCAGCCATAATATTGTGAGAGTGAAATTATGTCTAAGTCCAGCTTTGGTACATTAGAAGCAACTCTGAAACTTAACCTAAGCGTTTTTCGATGCTACTGTACTTTTTGGCTAACTTCTTATAGGAAGGTCTAGTAGCTCTGAAAATGAACGTGCGCGTCTTTCACTCTTCCCGAGGGACTTAGAAGAATTTTGTGATATTTTTTATTAAAATGGTGTATAAGGGTATATATATAAATATATTTTATGCACTGTATATGAGCTGGCGATTTCTAAGTCTGTGGTTCCGAGAGGGGGTAACCAGGCTCACTAATAAAGGTCAAGCCACTTGGCTGCCAGAATACCCTGCTTCAGCACAGACCAGTAAGGCATTGTGATACGCGTATCCCCGGTATAGTCAGGGTTTAATGGGAGTCGTCCCCGTCCCCCCAGTATATGCCCAGAACCATGGACCCGGTATTTGTGGTTCGGACTGTCTCCTACCAGCCATAATGTTGTGAGAGTGAAATTATGTCTAAGTCCAGCTTTGGTACATTAGAAGCAACTCTGAAACTTAACCTAAGCGTTTTTCGAAGCTACTTTTTGGCTAACTTCTTATAGGAAGGTCTAGGAGCTCTGAAAATGAACGTGCGCGTCTTTCACTCTTCCCGAGGGACTTAGAAGAATTTTGTGATATTTTTGATTAAAATGGTGTATAAGGGTATATATATAAATATATTTTATGCACTGTATATGAGCTGGCGATTTCTAAGTCTGTGGTTCCGAGAGGGGGTAACCAGGCTCACTAATAAAGGTCAAGCCACTTGGCTGCCAGAATGCCCTGCTTCAGCACAGACCAGAAAGGCATTGTGATAAGCGTATCACCGGTATAGTCAGGGGTTAATGGGAGTCGTCCCCGTCCCCCCAGTATACGCCCAGAACCATGGACCCGGTACTTGTGGTTCGGACTGTCTCCAACCAGCCATAATGTTGTGAGAGTGAAATTATGTCTAAGTCCAGCTTTGGTACATTAGAAGCAACTCTGAAACTTAACCTAAGCGTTTTTCGAAGCTACTTTTTGGCTAACTTCTTATAGGAAGGTCTAGGAGCTCTAAAAATGAACGTGCGCGTCTTTCACTCTTCCCGAGGGACTTAGAAGAATTTTGTGATATTTTTTATTAAAATGGTGTATAAGGGTATATATATAAATATATTTTATGCACTGTATATGAGCTGGCGATTTCTAAGTATGTGGATCCGAGAGGGGGTAACCAGGCTCACTAATAAAGGTCAAGCCACTTGGCTGCCAGAATGCCCTGCTTCAGCACAGAACAGAAAGGCATTGTGATAAGCGTATCCCCGGTATAGTCAGGGGTTAATGGGAGTCGTCCCCGTCCCCCCAGTATATGCCCAGAACTATGGACCCGGTACTTGTGGTTCGGACTGTCTCCAACCAGCCATAATGTTGTGAGAGTGAAATTATGTCTAAGTCCAGCTTTGGTACATTAGAAGCAACTCTGAAACTTAACCTAAGCGTTTTTCGAAGCTACTTTTTGGCTAACTTCTTATAGGAAGGTCTAGGAGCTCTAAAAATGAACGTGCGCGTCTTTCACTCTTCCCGAGGGACTTAGAAGAATTTTGTGATATTTTTTATTAAAATGGTGTATAAGGGTATATATATAAATATATTTTATGCACTGTATATGAGCTGGCGATTTCTAAGTCTGTGGTTCCGAGAGGGGGTAACCAGGCTCACTAATAAAGGTCAAGCCACTTGGCTGCCAGAATGCCCTGCTTCAGCACAGACCAGAAAGGCATTGTGATAAGCGTATCCCCGGTATAGTCAGGGGTTAATGGGAGTCGTCCCCGTCCCCCCAGTATACGCCCAGAACCATGGACCCGGTACTTGTGGTTCGGACTGTCTCCAACCAGCCATAATGTTGTGAGAGTGAAATTATGTCTAAGTCCAGCTTTGGTAAATTAGAAGCAACTCTGAAACTTAACCTAAGCGTTTTTCGAAGCTACTTTTTGGCTAACTTCTTATAGGAAGGTCTAGGAGCTCTGAAAATGAACGTGCGCGTCTTTCACTCTTCCCGAGGGACTTAGAAGAATTTTGTGATATTTTTGATTAAAATGGTGTATAAGGGTATATATATAAATATATTTTATGCACTGTATATGAGCTGGCGATTTCTAAGTCTGTGGTTCCGAGAGGCGGTAACCAGGCTCACTAATAAAGGTCAAGCCACTTGGCTGCCAGAATGCCCTGCTTCAGCACAGACCAGAAAGGCATTGTGATAAGCGTATCCCCGGTATAGTCAGGGATTAATGGGAGTCGTCCCCGTCCCCCCAGTATACGCCCAGTACCATGGACCCGGTACTTGTGGTTCGGACTGTTTCCAACCAGCCATAATGTTGTGAGAGTGAAATTATGTCTAAGTCCAGCTTTGGTACATTAGAAGCAACTCTGAAACTTAACCTAAGCGTTTTTCGAAGCTACTTTTTGGCTAACTTCTTATAGGAAGGTCTAGGAGCTCTGAAAATGAACGTGAGCGTCTTTCACTCTTCCCGAGGGACTTAGAAGAATTTTGTGATATTTTTGATTAAAATGGTGTATAAGGGTATATATATAAATATATTTTATGCACTGTATATGAGCTGGCGATTTCTGAGTCTGTGGTTCCGAGAGGGGGTAACCAGGCTCACTAATAAAGGTCAAGCCACTTGGCTGCCAGAATGCCCTGCTTCAGCACAGACCAGAAAGGCATTGTGATAAGCGTATCCCCGGTATAGTCAGGGGTTAATGAGAGTCGTCCCCGTCCCCCCAGTATACGCCCAGAACCATGGACCCGGTACTTGTGGTTCGGACTGTCTCCAACCAGCCATAATGTTGTGAGAGTGAAATTATGTCTAAGTCCAGCTTTGGTACATTAGAAGCAACTCTGAAACTTAACCTAAGCGTTTTTCGAAGCTACTTTTTGGCTAACTTCTTATAGGAAGGTCTAGGAGCTCTGAAAATGAACGTGCGCGTCTTTCACTCTTCCCGAGGGACTTAGAAGAATTTTGTGATATTTTTTATTAAAATGGTGTATGAGGGTATATATATAAATATATTTTATGCACTGTATATGAGCTGGCGATTTGTAAGTCTGTGGTTCCGAGAGGGGGTAACCAGGCTCACTAATAAAGGTCAAGCCACTTGGCTGCCAGAATGCCCTGCTTCAGCACAGACCAGAAAGGCATTGTGATAAGCGTATCCCCGGTATTGTCAGGGGTTAATGGGAGTCGTCCCCGTCCCCCCAGTATACGCCCAGAACCATGGTCCCGGTACTTGTGGTTCGGACTGTCTCCAACCAGCCATAATGTTGTGAGAGTGAAATTATGTCTAAGTCCAGCTTTGGTACATTAGAAGCAACTCTGAAACTTAACCTAAGCGTTTTTCGAAGGTACTTTTTGGCTAACTTCTTATAGGAAGGTCTAGGAGCTCTGAAAATGAACGTGCGAGTCTTTCACTCTTCCCGAGGGACTTAGAAGAATTTTGTGATATTTTTTATTAAAATGGTGTATAAGGGTATATATATAAATATATTTTATGCACTGTATATGAGCTGGCGATTTCTAAGTCTGTGGTTCCGAGAGGGGGTAACCAGGCTCACTAATAAAGGTCAAGCCACTTGGCTGCCAGAATGCCCTGCTTCAGCACAGACCAGAAAGGCATTGTGATAAGCGTATCCCCGGTATAGTCAGGGGTTAATGGGAGTCGTCCCCGTCCCCCCAGTATACGCCCAGAACCATGGACCCGGTACTTGTGGTTCGGACTGTCTCCAACCAGCCATAATGTTGTGAGAGTGAAATTATGTCTAAGTCCAGCTTTGGTAAATTAGAAGCAACTCTGAAACTTAACCTAAGCGTTTTTCGAAGCTACTTTTTGGCTAACTTCTTATAGGAAGGTCTAGGAGCTCTGAAAATGAACGTGCGCGTCTTTCACTCTTCCCGAGGGACTTAGAAGAATTTTGTGATATTTTTGATTAAAATTTTGTATAAGGGTATATATATAAATATATTTTATGCACTGTATATGAGCTGGCGATTTCTAAGTCTGTGGTTCCGAGAGGCGGTAACCAGGCTCACTAATAAAGGTCAAGCCACTTGGCTGCCAGAATGCCCTGCTTCAGCACAGACCAGAAAGGCATTGTGATAAGCGTATCCCCGGTATAGTCAGGGATTAATGGGAGTCGTCCCCGTCCCCCCAGTATACGCCCAGTACCATGGACCCGGTACTTGTGGTTCGGACTGTTTCCAACCAGCCATAATGTTGTGAGAGTGAAATTATGTCTAAGTCCAGCTTTGGTACATTAGAAGCAACTCTGAAACTTAACCTAAGCGTTTTTCGAAGCTACTTTTTGGCTAACTTCTTATAGGAAGGTCTAGGAGCTCTGAAAATGAACGTGAGCGTCTTTCACTCTTCCCGAGGGACTTAGAAGAATTTTGTGATATTTTTGATTAAAATGGTGTATAAGGGTATATATATAAATATATTTTATGCACTGTATATGAGCTGGCGATTTCTGAGTCTGTGGTTCCGAGAGGGGGTAACCAGGCTCACTAATAAAGGTCAAGCCACTTGGCTGCCAGAATGCCCTGCTTCAGCACAGACCAGAAAGGCATTGTGATAAGCGTATCCCCGGTATAGTCAGGGGTTAATGGGAGTCGTCCCCGTCCCCCCAGTATACGCCCAGTACCATGGACCCGGTACTTGTGGTTCGGACTGTTTCCAACCAGCCATAATGTTGTGAGAGTGAAATTATGTCTAAGTCCAGCTTTGGTACATTAGAAGCAACTCTGAAACTTAACCTAAGCGTTTTTCGAAGCTACTTTTTGGCTAACTTCTTATAGGAAGGTCTAGGAGCTCTGAAAATGAACGTGAGCGTCTTTCACTCTTCCCGAGGGACTTAGAAGAATTTTGTGATATTTTTGATTAAAATGGTGTATAAGGGTATATATATAAATATATTTTATGCACTGTATATGAGCTGGCGATTTCTGAGTCTGTGGTTCCGAGAGGGGGTAACCAGGCTCACTAATAAAGGTCAAGCCACTTGGCTGCCAGAATGCCCTGCTTCAGCACAGAACAGAAAGGCATTGTGATAAGCGTATCCCCGGTATAGTCAGGGGTTAATGAGAGTCGTCCCCGTCCCCCCAGTATACGCCCAGAACCATGGACCCGGTACTTGTGGTTCGGACTGTCTCCAACCAGCCATAATGTTGTGAGAGTGAAATTATGTCTAAGTCCAGCTTTGGTACATTAGAAGCAACTCTGAAACTTAACCTAAGCGTTTTTCGAAGCTACTTTTTGGCTAACTTCTTATAGGAAGGTCTAGGAGCTCTGAAAATGAACGTGCGCGTCTTTCACTCTTCCCGAGGGACTTAGAAGAATTTTGTGATATTTTTTATTAAAATGGTGTATGAGGGTATATATATAAATATATTTTATGCACTGTATATGAGCTGGCGATTTGTAAGTCTGTGGTTCCGAGAGGGGGTAACCAGGCTCACTAATAAAGGTCAAGCCACTTGGCTGCCAGAATGCCCTGCTTCAGCACAGACCAGAAAGGCATTGTGATAAGCGTATCCCCGGTATTGTCAGGGGTTAATGGGAGTCGTCCCCGTCCCCCCAGTATACGCCCAGAACCATGGTCCCGGTACTTGTGGTTCGGACTGTCTCCAACCAGCCATAATGTTGTGAGAGTGAAATTATGTCTAAGTCCAGCTTTGGTACATTAGAAGCAACTCTGAAACTTAACCTAAGCGTTTTTCGAAGGTACTTTTTGGCTAACTTCTTATAGGAAGGTCTAGGAGCTCTGAAAATGAACGTGCGAGTCTTTCACTCTTCCCGAGGGACTTAGAAGAATTTTGTGATATTTTTTATTAAAATGGTGTATAAGGGTATATATATAAATATATTTTATGCACTGTATATGAGCTGGCGATTTCTAAGTCTGTGGTTCCGAGAGGGGGTAACCAGGCTCACTAATAAAGGTCAAGCCACTTGGCTGCCAGAATGCCCTGCTTCAGCACAGACCAGAAAGGCATTGTGATAAGCGTATCCCCGGTATAGTCAGGGGTTAATGGGAGTCGTCCCCGTCCCCCCAGTATACGCCCAGAACCATGGACCCGGTACTTGTGGTTCGGACTGTCTCCAACCAGCCATAATGTTGTGAGAGTGAAATTATGTCTAAGTCCAGCTTTGGTAAATTAGAAGCAACTCTGAAACTTAACCTAAGCGTTTTTCGAAGCTACTTTTTGGCTAACTTCTTATAGGAAGGTCTAGGAGCTCTGAAAATGAACGTGCGCGTCTTTCACTCTTCCCGAGGGACTTAGAAGAATTTTGTGATATTTTTGATTAAAATTTTGTATAAGGGTATATATATAAATATATTTTATGCACTGTATATGAGCTGGCGATTTCTAAGTCTGTGGTTCCGAGAGGCGGTAACCAGGCTCACTAATAAAGGTCAAGCCACTTGGCTGCCAGAATGCCCTGCTTCAGCACAGACCAGAAAGGCATTGTGATAAGCGTATCCCCGGTATAGTCAGGGATTAATGGGAGTCGTCCCCGTCCCCCCAGTATACGCCCAGTACCATGGACCCGGTACTTGTGGTTCGGACTGTTTCCAACCAGCCATAATGTTGTGAGAGTGAAATTATGTCTAAGTCCAGCTTTGGTACATTAGAAGCAACTCTGAAACTTAACCTAAGCGTTTTTCGAAGCTACTTTTTGGCTAACTTCTTATAGGAAGGTCTAGGAGCTCTGAAAATGAACGTGAGCGTCTTTCACTCTTCCCGAGGGACTTAGAAGAATTTTGTGATATTTTTGATTAAAATGGTGTATAAGGGTATATATATAAATATATTTTATGCACTGTATATGAGCTGGCGATTTCTGAGTCTGTGGTTCCGAGAGGGGGTAACCAGGCTCACTAATAAAGGTCAAGCCACTTGGCTGCCAGAATGCCCTGCTTCAGCACAGACCAGAAAGGCATTGTGATAAGCGTATCCCCGGTATAGTCAGGGGTTAATGGGAGTCGTCCCCGTCCCCCCAGTATACGCCCAGAACCATGGACCCGGTACTTGTGGTTAGACTGTCTCCAACCAGCCATAATGTTGTGAGAGTGAAATTATGTCTAAGTCCAGCTTTGGTACATTAGAAGCAACTCTGAAACTTAACCTAAGCGTTTTTCGAAGCTACTTTTTGGCTAACTTCTTATAGGAAGGTCTAGGAGCTCTGAAAATGAACGTGCGCGTCTTTCACTCTTCCCGAGGGACTTAGAAGAATTTTGTGATATTTTTTATTAAAATGGTGTATGAGGGTATATAAATAAATATATTTTATGCACTGTATATGAGCTGGCGATTTCTAAGTCTGTGGTTCCGAGAGGGGGTAACCAGGCTCACTAATAAAGGTCAAGCCACTTGGCTGCCAGAATGCCCTGCTTCAGCACAGACCAGAAAGGCATTGTGATAAGCGTATCCCCGGTATAGTCAGGGGTTAATGGGAGTCGTCCCTGTCCCCCCAGTATACGCCCAGAACCATGGACCCGGTACTTGTGGTTCGGACTGTCTCCAACCAGCCATAATGTTGTGAGAGTGAAATTATGTCTAAGTCCAGCTTCGGTACATTAGAAGCAACTCTGAAACTTAACCTAAGCGTTTTTCGATGCTACTGTACTTTTTGGCTAACTTCTTATAGGAAGGTCTAGGAGCTCTGAAAAAGAACGTGCGCGTCTTTCACTCTTCCCGAGGGACTTAGAAGAATTTTGTGATATTTTTTATTAAAATGGTGTATAAGGGTATATATATAAATATATTTTATGCACTGTATATGAGCTGGCGATTTCTAAGTCTGTGGTTCCGAGAGGGGGTAACCAGGCTCACTAATAAAGGTCAAGCCACTTGGCTGCCAGAATACCCTGCTTCAGCACAGACCAGTAAGGCATTGTGATACGCGTATCCCCGGTATAGTCAGGGTTTAATGGGAGTCGTCCCCGTCCCCCCAGTATATGCCCAGAACCATGGACCCGGTATTTGTGGTTCGGACTGTCTCCTACCAGCCATAATGTTGTGAGAGTGAAATTATGTCTAAGTCCAGCTTTGGTACATTAGAAGCAACTCTGAAACTTAACCTAAGCGTTTTTCGAAGCTACTTTTTGGCTAACTTCTTATAGGAAGGTCTAGGAGCTCTGAAAATGAACGTGCGCGTCTTTCACTCTTCCCGAGGGACTTAGAAGAATTTTGTGATATTTTTGATTAAAATGGTGTATAAGGGTATATATATAAATATATTTTATGCACTGTATATGAGCTGGCGATTTCTAAGTCTGTGGTTCCGAGAGGGGGTAACCAGGCTCACTAATAAAGGTCAAGCCACTTGGCTGCCAGAATGCCCTGCTTCAGCACAGACCAGAAAGGCATTGTGATAAGCGTATCACCGGTATAGTCAGGTGTTAATGGGAGTCGTCCCCGTCCCCCCAGTATACGCCCAGAACCATGGACCCGGTACTTGTGGTTCGGACTGTCTCCAACCAGCCATAATGTTGTGAGAGTGAAATTATGTCTAAGTCCAGCTTTGGTACATTAGAAGCAACTCTGAAACTTAACCTAAGCGTTTTTCGAAGCTACTTTTTGGCTAACTTCTTATAGGAAGGTCTAGGAGCTCTAAAAATGAACGTGCGCGTCTTTCACTCTTCCCGAGGGACTTAGAAGAATTTTGTGATATTTTTTATTAAAATGGTGTATAAGGGTATATATATAAATATATTTTATGCACTGTATATGAGCTGGCGATTTCTAAGTCTGTGGTTCCGAGAGGGGGTAACCAGGCTCACTAATAAAGGTCAAGCCACTTGGCTGCCAGAATGCCCTGCTTCAGCACAGACCAGAAAGGCATTGTGATAAGCGTATCCCCGGTATAGTCAGGGGTTAATGGGAGTCGTCCCCGTCCCCCCAGTATACGCCCAGAACCATGGACCCGGTACTTGTGGTTCGGACTGTCTCCAACCAGCCATAATGTTGTGAGAGTGAAATTATGTCTAAGTCCAGCTTTGGTAAATTCGAAGCAACTCTGAAACTTAACCTAAGCGTTTTTCGAAGCTACTTTTTGGCTAACTTCTTATAGGAAGGTCTAGGAGCTCTGAAAATGAACGTGCGCGTCTTTCACTCTTCCCGAGGGACTTAGAAGAATTTTGTGATATTTTTTATTAAAATGGTGTATGAGGGTATATATATAAATATATTTTATGCACTGTATATGAGCTGGCGATTTGTAAGTCTGTGGTTCCGAGAGGGGGTAACCAGGCTCACTAATAAAGGTCAAGCCACTTGGCTGCCAGAATGCCCTGCTTCAGCACAGACCAGAAAGGCATTGTGATAAGCGTATCCCCGGTATTGTCAGGGGTTAATGGGAGTCGTCCCCGTCCCCCCAGTATACGCCCAGAACCATGGTCCCGGTACTTGTGGTTCGGACTGTCTCCAACCAGCCATAATGTTGTGAGAGTGAAATTATGTCTAAGTCCAGCTTTGGTACATTAGAAGCAACTCTGAAACTTAACCTAAGCGTTTTTCGAAGGTACTTTTTGGCTAACTTCTTATAGGAAGGTCTAGGAGCTCTGAAAATGAACGTGCGAGTCTTTCACTCTTCCCGAGGGACTTAGAAGAATTTTGTGATATTTTTTATTAAAATGGTGTATAAGGGTATATATATAAATATATTTTATGCACTGTATATGAGCTGGCGATTTCTAAGTCTGTGGTTCCGAGAGGGGGTAACCAGGCTCACTAATAAAGGTCAAGCCACTTGGCTGCCAGAATGCCCTGCTTCAGCACAGACCAGAAAGGCATTGTGATAAGCGTATCCCCAGTATAGTCAGGGGTTAATGGGAGTCGTCCCCGTCCCCCCAGTATACGCCCAGAACCATGGACCCGGTACTTGTGGTTCGGACTGTCTCCAACCAGCCATAATGTTGTGAGAGTGAAATTATGTCTAAGTCCAGCTTTGGTAAATTAGAAGCAACTCTGAAACTTAACCTAAGCGTTTTTCGAAGCTACTTTTTGGCTAACTTCTTATAGGAAGGTCTAGGAGCTCTGAAAATGAACGTGCGCGTCTTTCACTCTTCCCGAGGGACTTAGAAGAATTTTGTGATATTTTTGATTAAAATTTTGTATAAGGGTATATATATAAATATATTTTATGCACTGTATATGAGCTGGCGATTTCTAAGTCTGTGGTTCCGAGAGGCGGTAACCAGGCTCACTAATAAAGGTCAAGCCACTTGGCTGCCAGAATGCCCTGCTTCAGCACAGACCAGAAAGGCATTGTGATAAGCGTATCCCCGGTATAGTCAGGGATTAATGGGAGTCGTCCCCGTCCCCCCAGTATACGCCCAGTACCATGGACCCGGTACTTGTGGTTCGGACTGTTTCCAACCAGCCATAATGTTGTGAGAGTGAAATTATGTCTAAGTCCAGCTTTGGTACATTAGAAGCAACTCTGAAACTTAACCTAAGCGTTTTTCGAAGCTACTTTTTGGCTAACTTCTTATAGGAAGGTCTAGGAGCTCTAAAAATGAACGTGCGCGTCTTTCACTCTTCCCGAGGGACTTAGAAGAATTTTGTGATATTTTTTATTAAAATGGTGTATAAGGGTATATATATAAATATATTTTATGCACTGTATATGAGCTGGCGATTTCTAAGTCTGTGGATCCGAGAGGGGGTAACCAGGCTCACTAATAAAGGTCAAGCCACTTGGCTGCCAGAATGCCCTGCTTCAGCACAGAACAGAAAGGCATTGTGATAAGCGTATCCCCGGTATAGTCAGGGGTTAATGGGAGTCGTCCCCGTCCCCCCAGTATATGCCCAGAACTATGGACCCGGTACTTGTGGTTCGGACTGTCTCCAACCAGCCATAATGTTGTGAGAGTGAAATTATGTCTAAGTCCAGCTTTGGTACATTAGAAGCAACTCTGAAACTTAACCTAAGCGTTTTTCGAAGCTACTTTTTGGCTAACTTCTTATAGGAAGGTCTAGGAGCTCTGAAAATGAACGTGCGCGTCTTTCACTCTTCCCGAGGGACTTAGAAGAATTTTGTGATATTTTTTATTAAAATGGTGTATAAGGGTATATATATAAATATATTTTATGCACTGTATATGAGCTGGCGATTTCTAAGTCTGTGGTTCCGAGAGGGGGTAACCAGGCTCACTAATAAAGGTCAAGCCACTTGGCTGCCAGAATGCCCTGCTTCAGCACAGACCAGAAAGGCATTGTGATAAGCGTATCCCCGGTATAGTCAGGGGTTAATGGGAGTCGTCCCCGTCCCCCCAGTATACGCCCAGAACCATGGACCCGGTACTTGTGGTTCGGACTGTCTCCAACCAGCCATAATGTTGTGAGAGTGAAATTATGTCTAAGTCCAGCTTTGGTAAATTAGAAGCAACTCTGAAACTTAACCTACAGTAAGCGTTTTTCGAAGCTACTTTTTGGCTAACTTCTTATAGGAAGGTCTAGGAGCTCTGAAAATGAACGTGCGCGTCTTTCACTCTTCCCGAGGGACTTAGAAGAATTTTGTGATATTTTTGATTAAAATGGTGTATAAGGGTATATATATAAATATATTTTATGCACTGTATATGAGCTGGCGATTTCTAAGTCTGTGGTTCCGAGAGGCGGTAACCAGGCTCACTAATAAAGGTCAAGCCACTTGGCTGCCAGAATGCCCTGCTTCAGCACAGACCAGAAAGGCATTGTGATAAGCGTATCCCCGGTATAGTCAGGGATTAATGGGAGTCGTCCCCGTCCCCCCAGTATACGCCCAGTACCATGGACCCGGTACTTGTGGTTCGGACTGTTTCCAACCAGCCATAATGTTGTGAGAGTGAAATTATGTCTAAGTCCAGCTTTGGTACATTAGAAGCAACTCTGAAACTTAACCTAAGCGTTTTTCGAAGCTACTTTTTGGCTAACTTCTTATAGGAAGGTCTAGGAGCTCTGAAAATGAACGTGAGCGTCTTTCACTCTTCCCGAGGGACTTAGAAGAATTTTGTGATATTTTTGATTAAAATGGTGTATAAGGGTATATATATAAATATATTTTATGCACTGTATATGAGCTGGCGATTTCTGAGTCTGTGGTTCCGAGAGGGGGTAACCAGGCTCACTAATAAAGGTCAAGCCACTTGGCTGCCAGAATGCCCTGCTTCAGCACAGACCAGAAAGGCATTGTGATAAGCGTATCCCCGGTATAGTCAGGGGTTAATGAGAGTCGTCCCCGTCCCCCCAGTATACGCCCAGAACCATGGACCCGGTACTTGTGGTTCGGACTGTCTCCAACCAGCCATAATGTTGTGAGAGTGAAATTATGTCTAAGTCCAGCTTTGGTACATTAGAAGCAACTCTGAAACTTAACCTAAGCGTTTTTCGAAGCTACTTTTTGGCTAACTTCTTATAGGAAGGTCTAGGAGCTCTGAAAATGAACGTGCGCGTCTTTCACTCTTCCCGAGGGACTTAGAAGAATTTTGTGATATTTTTTATTAAAATGGTGTATGAGGGTATATATATAAATATATTTTATGCACTGTATATGAGCTGGCGATTTGTAAGTCTGTGGTTCCGAGAGGGGGTAACCAGGCTCACTAATAAAGGTCAAGCCACTTGGCTGCCAGAATGCCCTGCTTCAGCACAGACCAGAAAGGCATTGTGATAAGCGTATCCCCGGTATTGTCAGGGGTTAATGGGAGTCGTCCCCGTCCCCCCAGTATACGCCCAGAACCATGGTCCCGGTACTTGTGGTTCGGACTGTCTCCAACCAGCCATAATGTTGTGAGAGTGAAATTATGTCTAAGTCCAGCTTTGGTACATTAGAAGCAACTCTGAAACTTAACCTAAGCGTTTTTCGAAGGTACTTTTTGGCTAACTTCTTATAGGAAGGTCTAGGAGCTCTGAAAATGAACGTGCGAGTCTTTCACTCTTCCCGAGGGACTTAGAAGAATTTTGTGATATTTTTTATTAAAATGGTGTATAAGGGTATATATATAAATATATTTTATGCACTGTATATGAGCTGGCGATTTCTAAGTCTGTGGTTCCGAGAGGGGGTAACCAGGCTCACTAATAAAGGTCAAGCCACTTGGCTGCCAGAATGCCCTGCTTCAGCACAGACCAGAAAGGCATTGTGATAAGCGTATCCCCGGTATAGTCAGGGGTTAATGGGAGTCGTCCCCGTCCCCCCAGTATACGCCCAGAACCATGGACCCGGTACTTGTGGTTCGGACTGTCTCCAACCAGCCATAATGTTGTGAGAGTGAAATTATGTCTAAGTCCAGCTTTGGTAAATTAGAAGCAACTCTGAAACTTAACCTAAGCGTTTTTCGAAGCTACTTTTTGGCTAACTTCTTATAGGAAGGTCTAGGAGCTCTGAAAATGAACGTGCGCGTCTTTCACTCTTCCCGAGGGACTTAGAAGAATTTTGTGATATTTTTGATTAAAATTTTGTATAAGGGTATATATATAAATATATTTTATGCACTGTATATGAGCTGGCGATTTCTAAGTCTGTGGTTCCGAGAGGCGGTAACCAGGCTCACTAATAAAGGTCAAGCCACTTGGCTGCCAGAATGCCCTGCTTCAGCACAGACCAGAAAGGCATTGTGATAAGCGTATCCCCGGTATAGTCAGGGATTAATGGGAGTCGTCCCCGTCCCCCCAGTATACGCCCAGTACCATGGACCCGGTACTTGTGGTTCGGACTGTTTCCAACCAGCCATAATGTTGTGAGAGTGAAATTATGTCTAAGTCCAGCTTTGGTACATTAGAAGCAACTCTGAAACTTAACCTAAGCGTTTTTCGAAGCTACTTTTTGGCTAACTTCTTATAGGAAGGTCTAGGAGCTCTGAAAATGAACGTGAGCGTCTTTCACTCTTCCCGAGGGACTTAGAAGAATTTTGTGATATTTTTGATTAAAATGGTGTATAAGGGTATATATATAAATATATTTTATGCACTGTATATGAGCTGGCGATTTCTGAGTCTGTGGTTCCGAGAGGGGGTAACCAGGCTCACTAATAAAGGTCAAGCCACTTGGCTGCCAGAATGCCCTGCTTCAGCACAGACCAGAAAGGCATTGTGATAAGCGTATCCCCGGTATAGTCAGGGGTTAATGGGAGTCGTCCCCGTCCCCCCAGTATACGCCCAGAACCATGGACCCGGTACTTGTGGTTCGGACTGTCTCCAACCAGCCATAATGTTGTGAGAGTGAAATTATGTCTAAGTCCAGCTTTGGTACATTAGAAGCAACTCTGAAACTTAACCTAAGCGTTTTTCGAAGCTACTTTTTGGCTAACTTCTTATAGGAAGGTCTAGGAGCTCTGAAAATGAACGTGCGCGTCTTTCACTCTTCCCGAGGGACTTAGAAGAATTTTGTGATATTTTTTATTAAAATGGTGTATGAGGGTATATATATAAATATATTTTATGCACTGTATATGAGCTGGCGATTTCTAAGTCTGTGGTTCCGAGAGGGGGTAACCAGGCTCACTAATAAAGGTCAAGCCACTTGGCTGCCAGAATGCCCTGCTTCAGCACAGACCAGAAAGGCATTGTGATAAGCGTATCCCCGGTATAGTCAGGGGTTAATGGGAGTCGTCCCCGTCCCCCCAGTATACGCCCAGAACCATGGACCCGGTACTTGTGGTTCGGACTGTCTCCAACCAGCCATAATGTTGTGAGAGTGAAATTATGTCTAAGTCCAGCTTCGGTACATTAGAAGCAACTCTGAAACTTAACCTAAGCGTTTTTCGATGCTACTGTACTTTTTGGCTAACTTCTTATAGGAAGGTCTAGGAGCTCTGAAAAAGAACGTGCGCGTCTTTCACTCTTCCCGAGGGACTTAGAAGAATTTTGTGATATTTTTTATTAAAATGGTGTATAAGGGTATATATATAAATATATTTTATGCACTGTATATGAGCTGGCGATTTCTAAGTCTGTGGTTCCGAGAGGGGGTAACCAGGCTCACTAATAAAGGTCAAGCCACTTGGCTGCCAGAATACCCTGCTTCAGCACAGACCAGTAAGGCATTGTGATACGCGTATCCCCGGTATAGTCAGGGTTTAATGGGAGTCGTCCCCGTCCCCCCAGTATATGCCCAGAACCATGGACCCGGTATTTGTGGTTCGGACTGTCTCCTACCAGCCATAATGTTGTGAGAGTGAAATTATGTCTAAGTCCAGCTTTGGTACATTAGAAGCAACTCTGAAACTTAACCTAAGCGTTTTTCGAAGCTACTTTTTGGCTAACTTCTTATAGGAAGGTCTAGGAGCTCTGAAAATGAACGTGCGCGTCTTTCACTCTTCCCGAGGGACTTAGAAGAATTTTGTGATATTTTTGATTAAAATGGTGTATAAGGGTATATATATAAATATATTTTATGCACTGTATATGAGCTGGCGATTTCTAAGTCTGTGGTTCCGAGAGGGGGTAACCAGGCTCACTAATAAAGGTCAAGCCACTTGGCTGCCAGAATGCCCTGCTTCAGCACAGACCAGAAAGGCATTGTGATAAGCGTATCACCGGTATAGTCAGGGGTTAATGGGAGTCGTCCCCGTCCCCCCAGTATACGCCCAGAACCATGGACCCGGTACTTGTGGTTCGGACTGTTTCCAACCAGCCATAATGTTGTGAGAGTGAAATTATGTCTAAGTCCAGCTTTGGTACATTAGAAGCAACTCTGAAACTTAACCTAAGCGTTTTTCGAAGCTACTTTTTGGCTAACTTCTTATAGGAAGGTCTAGGAGCTCTGAAAATGAACGTGCGCGTCTTTCACTCTTCCCGAGGGACTTAGAAGAATTTTGTGATATTTTTTATTAAAATGGTGTATGAGGGTATATATATAAATATATTTTATGCACTGTATATGAGCTGGCGATTTCTAAGTCTGTGGTTCCGAGAGGGGGTAACCAGGCTCACTAATAAAGGTCAAGCCACTTGGCTGCCAGAATGCCCTGCTTCAGCACAGACCAGAAAGGCATTGTGATAAGCGTATCCCCGGTATAGTCAGGGGTTAATGGGAGTCGTCCCCGTCCCCCCAGTATACGCCCAGAACCATGGACCCGGTACTTGTGGTTCGGACTGTCTCCAACCAGCCATAATGTTGTGAGAGTGAAATTATGTCTAAGCCCAGCTTTGGTAAATTAGAAGCAACTCTGAAACTTAACCTAAGCGTTTTTCGAAGCTACTTTTTGGCTAACTTCTTATAGGAAGGTCTAGGAGCTCTGAAAATGAACGTGCGCGTCTTTTACTCTTCCCGAGGGACTTAGAAGAATTTTGTGATATTTTTTATTAAAATGGTGTATAAGGGTATATATATAAATATATTTTATGCACTGTATATGAGCTGGCGATTTGTAAGTCTGTGGTTCCGAGAGGGGGTAACCAGGCTCACTAATAAAGGTCAAGCCACTTGGCTGCCAGAATGCCCTGCTTCAGCACAGACCAGAAAGGCATTGTGATAAGCGTATCCCCGGTATAGTCAGGGGTTAATGGGAGTCGTCCCCGTCCCCCCAGTATACGCCCAGAACCATGGACCCGGTACTTGTGGTTCGGACTGTCTCCAACCAGCCATAATGTTGTGAGAGTGAAATTATGTCTAAGTCCAGCTTTGGTACATTAGAAGCAACTCTGAAACTTAACCTAAGCGTTTTTCGAAGCTACTTTTTGGCTAACTTCTTATAGGAAGGTCTAGGAGCTCTGAAAATGAACGTGCGCGTCTTTCACTCTTCCCGAGGGACTTAGAAGAATTTTGTGATATTTTTGATTAAAATGGTGTATAAGGGTATATATATAAATATATTTTATGCACTGTATATGAGCTGGCGATTTCTAAGTCTGTGGTTCCGAGAGGGGGTAACCAGGCTCACTAATAAAGGTCAAGCCACTTGGCTGCCAGAATGCCCTGCTTCAGCACAGACCAGAAAGTCATTGTGATAAGCGTATCCCCGGTATAGTCAGGGATTAATGGGAGTCGTCCCCGTCCCCCCAGTATACGCCCAGTACCATGGACCCGGTACTTGTGGTTCGGACTGTTTCCAACCAGCCATAATGTTGTGAGAGTGAAATTATGTCTAAGTCCAGCTTTGGTACATTAGAAGCAACTCTGAAACTTAGCCTAAGCGTTTTTCGAAGGTACTTTTTGGCTAACTTCTTATAGGAAGGTCTAGGAGCTCTGAAAATGAACGTGCGCGTCTTTCACTCTTCCCGAGGGACTTAGAAGAATTTTGTGATATTTATTATTAAAATGGTGTATAAGGGTATATATATAAATATATTTTATGCACTGTATATGAGCTGGCGATTTCTAAGTCTGTGGTTCCGAGAGGGGGTAACCAGGCTCACTAATAAAGGTCAAGCCACTTGGCTGCCAGAATGCCCTGCTTCAGCACAGACCAGAAAGGCATTGTGATAAGCGTATCCCCGGTTTAGTCAGGGGTTAATGGGAGTCGTCCCCGTCCCCCCAGTATACGCCCAGAACCATGGACCCGGTACTTGTGGTTCGGACTGTCTCCAACCAGCCATAATGTTGTGAGAGTGAAATTATGTCTAAGTCCAGCTTTGGTACATTAGAAGCAACTCTGAAACTTAACCTAAGCGTTTTTCGAAGCTACTTTTTGGCTAACTTCTTATAGGAAGGTCTAGGAGCTCTGAAAATGAACGTGCGCGTCTTTCACTCTTCCCGAGGGACTTAGAAGAATTTTGTGATATTTTTTATTAAAATGGTGTATGAGGGTATATATATAAATATATTTTATGCACTGTATATGAGCTGGCGATTTCTAAGTCTGTGGTTCCGAGAGGGGGTAACCAGGCTCACTAATAAAGGTCAAGCCACTTGGCTGCCAGAATGCCCTGCTTCAGCACAGACCAGAAAGGCATTGTGATAAGCGTATCCCCGGTATAGTCAGGGGTTAATGGGAGTCGTCCCCGTCCCCCCAGTATACGCCCAGAACCATGGACCCGGTACTTGTGGTTCGGACTGTCTCCAACCAGCCATAATGTTGTGAGAGTGAAATTATGTCTAAGCCCAGCTTTGGTAAATTAGAAGCAACTCTGAAACTTAACCTAAGCGTTTTTCGAAGCTACTTTTTGGCTAACTTCTTATAGGAAGGTCTAGGAGCTCTGAAAATGAACGTGCGCGTCTTTTACTCTTCCCGAGGGACTTAGAAGAATTTTGTGATATTTTTTATTAAAATGGTGTATAAGGGTATATATATAAATATATTTTATGCACTGTATATGAGCTGGCGATTTGTAAGTCTGTGGTTCCGAGAGGGGGTAACCAGGCTCACTAATAAAGGTCAAGCCACTTGGCTGCCAGAATGCCCTGCTTCAGCACAGACCAGAAAGGCATTGTGATAAGCGTATCCCCGGTATAGTCAGGGGTTAATGGGAGTCGTCCCCGTCCCCCCAGTATACGCCCAGAACCATGGACCCGGTACTTGTGGTTCGGACTGTCTCCAACCAGCCATAATGTTGTGAGAGTGAAATTATGTCTAAGTCCAGCTTTGGTACATTAGAAGCAACTCTGAAACTTAACCTAAGCGTTTTTCGAAGCTACTTTTTGGCTAACTTCTTATAGGAAGGTCTAGGAGCTCTGAAAATGAACGTGCGCGTCTTTCACTCTTCCCGAGGGACTTAGAAGAATTTTGTGATATTTTTGATTAAAATGGTGTATAAGGGTATATATATAAATATATTTTATGCACTGTATATGAGCTGGCGATTTCTAAGTCTGTGGTTCCGAGAGGGGGTAACCAGGCTCACTAATAAAGGTCAAGCCACTTGGCTGCCAGAATGCCCTGCTTCAGCACAGACCAGAAAGTCATTGTGATAAGCGTATCCCCGGTATAGTCAGGGATTAATGGGAGTCGTCCCCGTCCCCCCAGTATACGCCCAGTACCATGGACCCGGTACTTGTGGTTCGGACTGTTTCCAACCAGCCATAATGTTGTGAGAGTGAAATTATGTCTAAGTCCAGCTTTGGTACATTAGAAGCAACTCTGAAACTTAGCCTAAGCGTTTTTCGAAGGTACTTTTTGGCTAACTTCTTATAGGAAGGTCTAGGAGCTCTGAAAATGAACGTGCGCGTCTTTCACTCTTCCCGAGGGACTTAGAAGAATTTTGTGATATTTATTATTAAAATGGTGTATAAGGGTATATATATAAATATATTTTATGCACTGTATATGAGCTGGCGATTTCTAAGTCTGTGGTTCCGAGAGGGGGTAACCAGGCTCACTAATAAAGGTCAAGCCACTTGGCTGCCAGAATGCCCTGCTTCAGCACAGACCAGAAAGGCATTGTGATAAGCGTATCCCCGGTTTAGTCAGGGGTTAATGGGAGTCGTCCCCGTCCCCCCAGTATACGCCCAGAACCATGGACCCGGTACTTGTGGTTCGGACTGTCTCCAACCAGCCATAATGTTGTGAGAGTGAAATTATGTCTAAGTCCAGCTTCGGTACATTAGAAGCAACTCTGAAACTTAACCTAAGCGTTTTTCGAAGCTACTTTTTGGCTAACTTCTTATAGGAAGGTCTAGGAGCTCTGAAAATGAACGTGCGCGTCTTTCACTCTTCCCGAGGGACTTAGAAGAATTTTGTGATATTTTTTATTAAAATGGTGTATAAGGGTATATATATAAATATATTTTATGCACTGTATATGACCTGGCGATTTCTAAGTCTGTGGTTCCGAGAGGGGGTAACCAGGCTCACTAATAAAGGTCAAGCCACTTGGCTGCCAGAATGCCCTGCTTCAGCACAGACCAGAAAGGCATTGTGATAAGCGTATCCCCGGAATAGTCAGGGGTTAATGGGAGTCGTCCCCGTCCCCCCAGTATACGCCCAGAACCATGGACCCGGTACTTGTGGTTCGGACTGTCTCCAACCAGCCATAATGTTGTGAGAGTGAAATTATGTTTAAGTCCAGCTTTGGTACATTAGAAGCAACTCTGAAACTTAACCTAAGCGTTTTTCGAAGCTACTTTTTGGCTAACTTCTTATAGGAAGGTCTAGGAGCTCTGAAAATGAACGTGCGCGTCTTTCACTCTTCCCGAGGGACTTAGAAGAATTTTGTGATATTTTTTATTAAAATGGTGTATAAGGGTATATATATAAATATATTTTATGCACTGTATATGAGCTGGCGATTTGTAAGTCTGTGGTTCCGAGAGGGGGTAACCAGGCTCACTAATAAAGGTCAAGCCACTTGGCTGCCAGAATACCCTGCTTCAGCACAGACCAGTAAGGCATTGTGATACGCGTATCCCCGGTATAGTCAGGGTTTAATGGGAGTCGTCCCCGTCCCCCCAGTATATGCCCAGAACCATGGACCCGGTATTTGTGGTTCGGACTGTCTCCAACCAGCCATAATGTTGTGAGAGTGAAATTATGTCTAAGTCCAGCTTTGGTACATTAGAAGCAACTCTGAAACTTAACCTAAGCGTTTTTCGAAGCTACTTTTTGGCTAACTTCTTATAGGAAGGTCTAGGAGCTCTGAAAATGAACGTGCGCGTCTTTCACTCTTCCCGAGGGACTTAGAAGAATTTTGTGATATTTTTGATTAAAATGGTGTATAAGGGTATATATATAAATATATTTTATGCACTGTATATGAGCTGGCGATTTCTAAGTCTGTGGTTCCGAGAGGGGGTAACCAGGCTCACTAATAAAGGTCAAGCCACTTGGCTGCCAGAATGCCCTGCTTCAGCACAGACCAGAAAGGCATTGTGATAAGCGTATCCCCGGTTTAGTCAGGGGTTAATGGGAGTCGTCCCCATCCCCCCAGTATACGCCAAGAACCATGGACCCGGTACTTGTGGTTCGGACTGTCTCCAACCAGCCATAATGTTGTGAGAGTGAAATTATGTCTAAGTCCAGCTTTGGTACATTAGAAGCAACTCTGAAACTTAACCTAAGCGTTTTTCGAAGCTACTTTTTGGCTAACTTATTATAGGAAGGTCTAGGAGCTCTGAAAATGAAAGTGCGCGTCTTTCACTTTTCGCGAGGGACTTAGAAGAATTTTGTGATATTTTTTATTAAAATGGTGTATAAGGGTATATATATAAATATATTTTATGCACTGTATATGAGCTGGCGATTTCTAAGTCTGTGGTTCCGAGAGGTGGTAACCAGGCTCACTAATAAAGTTCAAGCCACTTGGCTGCCAGAATGCCCTGCTTCAGCACAGACCAGAAAGGCATTGTGATAAGCGTATCCCCGGTATAGTCAGGGTTTAATGGGAGTCGTCCCCGTCCCCCCAGTATACGCCCAGAACCATGGACCCGGTACTTGTGGTTCGGACTGTCTCCAACCAGCCATAATGTTGTGAGAGTGAAATTATGTCTAAGTCCAGCTTCGGTACATTAGAAGCAACTCTGAAACTTAACCTAAGCGTTTTTCGAAGCTACTTTTTGGCTAACTTCTTATAGGAAGGTCTAGGAGCTCTGACAATGAACGTGCGCGTCTTTCACTCTTCCCGAGGGACTTAGAAAAATTTTGTGATATTTTTTATTAAAATGGTGTATAAGGGTATATATATAAATATATTTTATGCACTGTATATGAGCTGGCGATTTCTATGTCTGTGGTTCCGAGAGGGGGTAACCAGGCTCACTATAAAGGTCAAGCCACGTGGCTGCCAGAATGCCCTGCTTCAGCACAGACCAGAAAGGCATTGTGATAAGCGTATCCCCGGTATAGTCAGGGGTTAATGGGAGTCGTCCCCGTCCCCCCAGTATACGCCCAGAACTATGGACCCGGTACTTGTGGTTCGGACTATCTCCAAACAGCCATAATATTGTGAGAGTGAAATTATGTCTAAGTCCAGCTTTGGTACATTAGAAGCAACTCTGAAACTTAACCTAAGCGTTTTTCGAAGCTACTGTACTTTTTGGCTAATTTCTTATAGGAAGGTCTAGGAGCTCTGAAAATGAACGTGCGCGTCTTTCACTCTTCCCGAGGAACTTAGAAGAATTTTGTGATATTTTTTATTAAAATGGTGTATAAGGGTATATATATAAATATATTTTATGCACTGTATATGAGCTGGCGATTTCTAAGTCTGTGGTTCCGAGAGGGGGTAACCAGGCTCACTAATAAAGGTCAAGCCACTTGGCTGCCAGAATACCCTGCTTCAGCACAGACCAGTAAGGCATTGTGATACGCGTATCCCCGGTATAGTCAGGGTTTAATGGGAGTCGTCCCCGTCCCCCCAGTATATGCCCAGAACCATGGACCCGGTATTTGTGGTTCGGACTGTCTCCAACCAGCCATAATGTTGTGAGAGTGAAATTATGTCTAAGTCCAGCTTTGGTACATTAGAAGCAACTCTGAAACTTAACCTAAGCGTTTTTCGAAGCTACTTTTTGGCTAACTTCTTATAGGAAGGTCTAGGAGCTCTGAAAATGAACGTGCGCGTCTTTCACTCTTCCCGAGGGACTTAGAAGAATTTTGTGATATTTTTTATTAAAATGGTGTATAAGGGTATATATATAAATATATTTTATGCACTGTATATGAGCTGGCGATTTCTAAGTCTGTGGTTCCGAGAGGGGGTAACCAGGCTCACTAATAAAGGTCAAGCCACTTGGCTGCCAGAATGCCCTGCTTCAGCACAGACCAGAAAGGCATTGTGATAAGCGTATCCCCGGAATAGTCAGGGGTTAATGGGAGTCGTCCCCGTCCCCCCAGTATACGCCCAGAACCATGGACCCGGTACTTGTGGTTCGGACTGTCTCCAACCAGCCATAATGTTGTGAGAGTGAAATTATGTTTAAGTCCAGCTTTGGTACATTAGAAGCAACTCTGAAACTTAACCTAAGCGTTTTTCGAAGCTACTTTTTGGCTAACTTCTTATAGGAAGGTCTAGGAGCTCTGAAAATGAACGTGCGCGTCTTTCACTCTTCCCGAGGGACTTAGAAGAATTTTGTGATATTTTTTATTAAAATGGTGTATAAGGGTATATATATAAATATATTTTATGCACTGTATATGAGCTGGCGATTTGTAAGTCTGTGGTTCCGAGAGGGGGTAACCAGGCTCACTAATAAAGGTCAAGCCACTTGGCTGCCAGAATACCCTGCTTCAGCACAGACCAGTAAGGCATTGTGATACGCGTATCCCCGGTATAGTCAGGGTTTAATGGGAGTCGTCCCCGTCCCCCCAGTATATGCCCAGAACCATGGACCCGGTATTTGTGGTTCGGACTGTCTCCAACCAGCCATAATGTTGTGAGAGTGAAATTATGTCTAAGTCCAGCTTTGGTACATTAGAAGCAACTCTGAAACTTAACCTAAGCGTTTTTCGAAGCTACTTTTTGGCTAACTTCTTATAGGAAGGTCTAGGAGCTCTGAAAATGAACGTGCGCGTCTTTCACTCTTCCCGAGGGACTTAGAAGAATTTTGTGATATTTTTGATTAAAATGGTGTATAAGGGTATATATATAAATATATTTTATGCACTGTATATGAGCTGGCGATTTCTAAGTCTGTGGTTCCGAGAGGGGGTAACCAGGCTCACTAATAAAGGTCAAGCCACTTGGCTGCCAGAATGCCCTGCTTCAGCACAGACCAGAAAGGCATTGTGATAAGCGTATCCCCGGAATAGTCAGGGGTTAATGGGAGTCGTCCCCGTCCCCCCAGTATACGCCCAGAACCATGGACCCGGTACTTGTGGTTCGGACTGTCTCCAACCAGCCATAATGTTGTGAGAGTGAAATTATGTTTAAGTCCAGCTTTGGTACATTAGAAGCAACTCTGAAACTTAACCTAAGCGTTTTTCGAAGCTACTTTTTGGCTAACTTCTTATAGGAAGGTCTAGGAGCTCTGAAAATGAACGTGCGCGTCTTTCACTCTTCCCGAGGGACTTAGAAGAATTTTGTGATATTTTTTATTAAAATGGTGTATAAGGGTATATATATAAATATATTTTATGCACTGTATATGAGCTGGCGATTTGTAAGTCTGTGGTTCCGAGAGGGGGTAACCAGGCTCACTAATAAAGGTCAAGCCACTTGGCTGCCAGAATACCCTGCTTCAGCACAGACCAGTAAGGCATTGTGATACGCGTATCCCCGGTATAGTCAGGGTTTAATGGGAGTCGTCCCCGTCCCCCCAGTATATGCCCAGAACCATGGACCCGGTATTTGTGGTTCGGACTGTCTCCAACCAGCCATAATGTTGTGAGAGTGAAATTATGTCTAAGTCCAGCTTTGGTACATTAGAAGCAACTCTGAAACTTAACCTAAGCGTTTTTCGAAGCTACTTTTTGGCTAACTTCTTATAGGAAGGTCTAGGAGCTCTGAAAATGAACGTGCGCGTCTTTCACTCTTCCCGAGGGACTTAGAAGAATTTTGTGATATTTTTTATTAAAATGGTGTATAAGGGTATATATAAATATATTTTATACACTGTATATGAGCTGGCAATTTCTAAGTCTGTGGTTCCGAGAGGGGGTAACCAGGCTCACTAATAAAGGTCAAGCCACTTGGCTGCCAGAATGCCCTGCTTCAGCACAGACCAGAAAGGCATTGTGATAAGCGTATCCCCGGTATAGTCAGGGGTTAATGGGAGTCGTCCCTGTCCCCCCAGTATACGCCCAGAACCATGGACCCGGTACTTGTGGTTCGGACTGTCTCCAACCAGCCATAATGTTGTGAGAGTGAAATGATGTCTAAGTCCAGCTTTGGTACATTAGAAGCAACTCTGAAACTTAACCTAAGCGTTTTTCGAAGCTACTTTTTGGCTAACTTCTTATAGGAAGGTCTAGGAGCTCTGAAAATGAATGTGCGCGTCTTTCACTCTTCCCGAGGGACTTAGAAGAATTTTGTGATATTTTTTATTAAAATGGTGTATAAGGGTATATATATAAATATATTTTATGCACTGTATATGAGCTGGCGATTTCTAAGTCTGTAGTTCCGAGAGGGGGTAACCAGGCTCACTAATAAAGGTCAAGCCACTTGGCTGCCAGAATGCCCTGCTTCAGCACAGACCAGAAAGGCATTGTGATAAGCGTATCCCCGGTATAGTCAGGGGTTAATGGGAGTCGTCCCCGTCCCCCCAGTATACGCCCAGAACCATGGACCCGGTACTTGTGGTTCGGACTGTCTCCAACCAGCCATAATGTTGTGAGAGTGAAATTATGTCTAAGTCCAGCTTTGGTACATTAGAAGCAACTCTGAAACTTAACCTAAGCGTTTTTCGAAGCTACTTTTTGGCTAACTTCTTATAGGAAGGTCTAGGAGCTCTGAAAATGAAAGTGCGCGTCTTTCACTTTTCGCGAGGGACTTAGAAGAATTTTGTGATATTTTTTATTAAAATGGTGTATAAGGGTATATATATAAATATATTTTATGCACTGTATATGAGCTGGCGATTTCTAAGTCTGTGGTTCCGAGAGGTGGTAACCAGGCTCACTAATAAAGTTCAAGCCACTTGGCTGCCAGAATGCCCTGCTTCAGCACAGACCAGAAAGGCATTGTGATAAGCGTATCCCCGGTATAGTCAGGGTTTAATGGGAGTCGTCCCCGTCCCCCCAGTATACGCCCAGAACCATGGACCCGGTACTTGTGGTTCGGACTGTCTCCAACCAGCCATAATGTTGTGAGAGTGAAATTATGTCTAAGTCCAGCTTCGGTACATTAGAAGCAACTCTGAAACTTAACCTAAGCGTTTTTCGAAGCTACTTTTTGGCTAACTTCTTATAGGAAGGTCTAGGAGCTCTGACAATGAACGTGCGCGTCTTTCACTCTTCCCGAGGGACTTAGAAGAATTTTGTGATATTTTTTATTAAAATGGTGTATAAGGGTATATATATAAATATATTTTATGCACTGTATATGAGCTGGCGATTTCTAAGTCTGTGGTTCCGAGAGGGGGTAACCAGGCTCACTATAAAGGTCAAGCCACGTGGCTGCCAGAATGCCCTGCTTCAGCACAGACCAGAAAGGCATTGTGATAAGCGTATCCCCGGTATAGTCAGGGGTTAATGGGAGTCGTCCCCGTCCCCCCAGTATACGCCCAGAACTATGGACCCGGTACTTGTGGTTCGGACTATCTCCAACCAGCCATAATATTGTGAGAGTGAAATTATGTCTAAGTCCAGCTTTGGTACATTAGAAGCAACTCTGAAACTTAACCTAAGCGTTTTTCGAAGCTACTGTACTTTTTGGCTAACTTCTTATAGGAAGGTCTAGGAGCTCTGAAAATGAACGTGCGCGTCTTTCACTCTTCCCGAGGGACTTAGAAGAATTTTGTGATATTTTTTATTAAAATGGTGTATAAGGGTATATATATAAATATATTTTATGCACTGTATATGAGCTGGCGATTTCTAAGTCTGTGGTTCCGAGAGGGGGTAACCAGGCTCACTAATAAAGGTCAAGCCACTTGGCTGCCAGAATACCCTGCTTCAGCACAGACCAGTAAGGCATTGTGATACGCGTATCCCCGGTATAGTCAGGGTTTAATGGGAGTCGTCCCCGTCCCCCCAGTATATGCCCAGAACCATGGACCCGGTATTTGTGGTTCGGACTGTCTCCAACCAGCCATAATGTTGTGAGAGTGAAATTATGTCTAAGTCCAGCTTTGGTACATTAGAAGCAACTCTGAAACTTAACCTAAGCGTTTTTCGAAGCTACTTTTTGGCTAACTTCTTATAGGAAGGTCTAGGAGCTCTGAAAATGAACGTGCGCGTCTTTCACTCTTCCCGAGGGACTTAGAAGAATTTTGTGATATTTTTTATTAAAATGGTGTATAAGGGTATATATATAAATATATTTTATGCACTGTATATGAGCTGGCGATTTCTAAGTCTGTGGTTCCGAGAGGGGGTAACCAGGCTCACTAATAAAGGTCAAGCCACTTGGCTGCCAGAATGCCCTGCTTCAGCACAGACCAGAAAGGCATTGTGATAAGCGTATCCCCGGAATAGTCAGGGGTTAATGGGAGTCGTCCCCGTCCCCCCAGTATACGCCCAGAACCATGGACCCGGTACTTGTGGTTCGGACTGTCTCCAACCAGCCATAATGTTGTGAGAGTGAAATTATGTTTAAGTCCAGCTTTGGTACATTAGAAGCAACTCTGAAACTTAACCTAAGCGTTTTTCGAAGCTACTTTTTGGCTAACTTCTTATAGGAAGGTCTAGGAGCTCTGAAAATGAACGTGCGCGTCTTTCACTCTTCCCGAGGGACTTAGAAGAATTTTGTGATATTTTTTATTAAAATGGTGTATAAGGGTATATATATAAATATATTTTATGCACTGTATATGAGCTGGCGATTTGTAAGTCTGTGGTTCCGAGAGGGGGTAACCAGGCTCACTAATAAAGGTCAAGCCACTTGGCTGCCAGAATACCCTGCTTCAGCACAGACCAGTAAGGCATTGTGATACGCGTATCCCCGGTATAGTCAGGGTTTAATGGGAGTCGTCCCCGTCCCCCCAGTATATGCCCAGAACCATGGACCCGGTATTTGTGGTTCGGACTGTCTCCAACCAGCCATAATGTTGTGAGAGTGAAATTATGTCTAAGTCCAGCTTTGGTACATTAGAAGCAACTCTGAAACTTAACCTAAGCGTTTTTCGAAGCTACTTTTTGGCTAACTTCTTATAGGAAGGTCTAGGAGCTCTGAAAATGAACGTGCGCGTCTTTCACTCTTCCCGAGGGACTTAGAAGAATTTTGTGATATTTTTGATTAAAATGGTGTATAAGGGTATATATATAAATATATTTTATGCACTGTATATGAGCTGGCGATTTCTAAGTCTGTGGTTCCGAGAGGGGGTAACCAGGCTCACTAATAAAGGTCAAGCCACTTGGCTGCCAGAATGCCCTGCTTCAGCACAGACCAGAAAGGCATTGTGATAAGCGTATCCCCGGTTTAGTCAGGGGTTAATGGGAGTCGTCCCCATCCCCCCAGTATACGCCAAGAACCATGGACCCGGTACTTGTGGTTCGGACTGTCTCCAACCAGCCATAATGTTGTGAGAGTGAAATTATGTCTAAGTCCAGCTTCGGTACATTAGAAGCAACTCTGAAACTTAACCTAAGCGTTTTTCGAAGCTACTTTTTGGCTAACTTCTTATAGGAAGGTCTAGGAGCTCTGACAATGAACGTGCGCGTCTTTCACTCTTCCCGAGGGACTTAGAAGAATTTTGTGATATTTTTTATTAAAATGGTGTATAAGGGTATATATATAAATATATTTTATGCACTGTATATGAGCTGGCGATTTCTATGTCTGTGGTTCCGAGAGGGGGTAACCAGGCTCACTATAAAGGTCAAGCCACGTGGCTGCCAGAATGCCCTGCTTCAGCACAGACCAGAAAGGCATTGTGATAAGCGTATCCCCGGTATAGTCAGGGGTTAATGGGAGTCGTCCCCGTCCCCCCAGTATACGCCCAGAACTATGGACCTGGTACTTGTGGTTCGGACTATCTCCAACCAGCCATAATATTGTGAGAGTGAAATTATGTCTAAGTCCAGCTTTGGTACATTAGAAGTAACTCTGAAACTTAACCTAAGCGTTTTTCGAAGCTACTGTACTTTTTGGCTAACTTCTTATAGGAAGGTCTAAGAGCTCTGAAAATGAACGTGCGCGTCTTTCACTCTTCCCGAGGGACTTAGAAGAATTTTGTGATATTTTTTATTAAAATGGTGTATAAGGGTATATATATAAATATATTTTATGCACTGTATATGAGCTGGCGATTTCTAAGTCTGTGGTTTCGAGAGGGGGTAACCAGGCTCACTAATAAAGGTCAAGCCACTTGGCTGCCAGAATACCCTGCTTCAGCACAGACCAGTAAGGCATTGTGATACGCGTATCCCCGGTATAGTCAGGGTTTAATGGGAGTCGTCCCCGTCCCCCCAGTATATGCCCAGAACCATGGACCCGGTATTTGTGGTTCGGACTGTCTCCAACCAGCCATAATGTTGTGAGAGTGAAATTATGTCTAAGTCCAGCTTTGGTACATTAGAAGCAACTCTGAAACTTAACCTAAGCGTTTTTCGAAGCTACTTTTTGGCTAACTTCTTATAGGAAGGTCTAGGAGCTCTGAAAATGAACGTGCGCGTCTTTCACTCTTCCCGAGGGACTTAGAAGAATTTTGTGATATTTTTTATTAAAATGGTGTATAAGGGTACTGTATATATATAAATATATTTTATGCACTGTATATGAGCTGGCGATTTGTAAGTCTGTGGTTCCGAGAGGGGGTAACCAGGCTCACTAATAAAGGTCAAGCCACTTGGCTGCCAGAATACCCTGCTTCAGCACAGACCAGTAAGGCATTGTGATACGCGTATCCCCGGTATAGTCAGGGTTTAATGGGAGTCGTCCCCGTCCCCCCAGTATATGCCCAGAACCATGGACCCGGTATTTGTGGTTCGGACTGTCTCCAACCAGCCATAATGTTGTGAGAGTGAAATTATGTCTAAGTCCAGCTTTGGTACATTAGAAGCAACTCTGAAACTTAACCTAAGCGTTTTTCGAAGCTACTTTTTGGCTAACTTCTTATAGGAAGGTCTAGGAGCTCTGAAAATGAACGTGCGCGTCTTTCACTCTTCCCGAGGGACTTAGAAGAATTTTGTGATATTTTTGATTAAAATGGTGTATAAGGGTATATATATAAATATATTTTATGCACTGTATATGAGCTGGCGATTTCTAAGTCTGTGGTTCCGAGAGGGGGTAACCAGGCTCACTAATAAAGGTCAAGCCACTTGGCTGCCAGAATGCCCTGCTTCAGCACAGACCAGAAAGGCATTGTGATAAGCGTATCCCCGGTTTAGTCAGGGGTTAATGGGAGTCGTCCCCATTCCCCCAGTATACGCCAAGAACCATGGACCCGGTACTTGTGGTTCGGACTGTCTCCAACCAGCCATAATGTTGTGAGAGTGAAATTATGTCTAAGTCCAGCTTTGGTACATTAGAAGCAACTCTGAAACTTAACCTAAGCGTTTTTCGAAGCTACTTTTTGGCTAACTTCTTATAGGAAGGTCTAGGAGCTCTGAAAATGAAAGTGCGCGTCTTTCACTTTTCCCGAGGGACTTAGAAGAATTTTGTGATATTTTTTATTAAAATGGTGTATAAGGGTATATATATAAATATATTTTATGCACTGTATATGAGCTGGCGATTTCTAAGTCTGTGGTTCCGAGAGGTGGTAACCAGGCTCACTAATAAAGGTCAAGCCACTTGGCTGCCAGAATGCCCTGCTTCAGCACAGACCAGAAAGGCATTGTGATAAGCGTATCCCCGGTATAGTCAGGGTTTAATGGGAGTCGTCCCCGTCCCCCCAGTATACGCCCAGAACCATGGACCCGGTACTTGTGGTTCGGACTGTCTCCAACCAGCCATAATGTTGTGAGAGTGAAATTATGTCTAAGTCCAGCTTCGGTACATTAGAAGCAACTCTGAAACTTAACCTAAGCGTTTTTCGAAGCAACTTTTTGGCTAACTTCTTATAGGAAGGTCTAGGAGCTCTGACAATGAACGTGCGCGTCTTTCACTCTTCCCGAGGGACTTAGAAGAATTTTGTGATATTTTTGATTAAAATGGTGTATAAGGGTATATATATAAATATATTTTATGCACTGTATATGAGCTGGCGATTTCTATGTCTGTGGTTCCGAGAGGGGGTAACCAGGCTCACTATAAAGGTCAAGCCACGTGGCTGCCAGAATGCCCTGCTTCAGCACAGACCAGAAAGGCATTGTGATAAGCGTATCCCCGGTATAGTCAGGGGTTAATGGGAGTCGTCCCCGTCCCCCCAGTATACGCCCAGAACTATGGACCCGGTACTTGTGGTTCGGACTATCTCCAACCAGCCATAATATTGTGAGAGTGAAATTATGTCTAAGTCCAGCTTTGGTACATTAGAAGCAACTCTGAAACTTAACCTAAGCGTTTTTCGAAGCTACTTTTTGGCTAACTTCTTATAGGAAGGTCTAAAAGCTCTGAAAATGAACGTGCGCGTCTTTCACTCTTCCCGAGGGACTTAGAAGAATTTTGTGATATTTTTTATTAAAATGGTGTATAAGGGTATATATATAAATATATTTTATGCACTGTATATGAGCTGGCGATTTCTAAGTCTGTGGTTCCGAGAGGGGGTAACCAGGCTCACTAATAAAGGTCAAGCCACTTGGCTGCCAGAATGCCCTGCTTCAGCACAGACCAGAAAGGCATTGTGATAAGCGTATCCCCGGTATAGTCAGGGGTTAATGGGAGTCGTCCCCGTCCCCCCAGTATACGCCCAGAACCATGGACCCGGTACTTGTGGTTCGGACTGTCTCCAACCAGCCATAATGTTGTGAGAGTGAAATTATGTCTAAGTCCAGCTTCGGTACATTAGAAGCAACTCTGAAACTTAACCTAAGCGTTTTTCGAAGCTACTTTTTGGCTAACTTCTTATAGGAAGGTCTAGGAGCTCTGAAAATGAACGTGCGCGTCTTTCTCTCTTCCCGAGGGACTTAGAAGAATTTTGTGATATTTTTTATTAAAATGGTGTATAAGGGTATATATATAAATATATTTTATGCACTGTATATGAGCTGGCGATTTCTAAGTCTGTGGTTCCGAGAGGGGGTAACCAGGCTCACTAATAAAGGTCAAGCCACTTGGCTGCCAGAATGCCCTGCTTCAGCACAGACCAGAAAGGCATTGTGATAAGCGTATCCCCGGTATAGTCAGGGGTTAATGGGAGTCGTCCCCGTCCCCCCAGTATACGCCCAGAACCATGGACCCGGTACTTGTGGTTCGGACTGTCTCCAACCAGCCATAATGTTGTGAGAGTGAAATTATGTCTAAGTCCAGCTTTGGTACATTAGAAGCAACTCTGAAACTTAACCTAAGCGTTTTTCGAAGGTACTTTTTGGCTAACTTCTTATAGGAAGGTCTAGGAGCTCTGAAAATGAACGTGCGCGTCTTTCACTCTTCCCGAGGGACTTAGAAGAATTTTGTGATATTTTTTATTAAAATGGTGTATAAGGGTATATATATAAATATATTTTATGCACTGTATATGAGCTGGCGATTTCTAAGTCTGTGGTTCCGAGAGGGGGTAACCAGGCTCACTAATAAAGGTCAAGCCACTTGGCTGCCAGAATGCCCTGCTTCAGCACAGACCAGAAAGGCATTGTGATAAGCGTATCCCCGGTATAGTCAGGGATTAATGGGAGTCGTCCCCGTCCCCCCAGTATACGCCCAGTACCATGGACCCGGTACTTGTGGTTCGGACTGTTTCCAACCAGCCATAATGTTGTGAGAGTGAAATTATGTCTAAGTCCATCTTTGGTACATTAGAAGCAACTCTGAAACTTTACCTAAGCGTTTTTCGAAGCTACTTTTTGGCTAACTTCTTATAGGAAGGTCTAGGAGCTCTGAAAATAAACGTGAGCGTCTTTCACTCTTCCCGAGGGACTTAGAAGAATTTTGTGATATTTTTGATTAAAATGGTGTATAAGGGTATATATATAAATATATTTTATGCACTGTATATGAGCTAGCGATTTCTGAGTCTGTGGTTCCGAGAGGGGGTAACCAGGCTCACTAATAAAGGTCAAGCCACTTGGCTGCCAGAATGCCCTGCTTCAGCACAGACCAGAAAGGCATTGTGATAAGCGTATCCCCGGTATAGTCAGGGGTTAATGGGAGTCGTCCCCGTCCCCCCAGTATACGCCCAGAACCATGGACCCGGTACTTGTGGTTCGGACGGTCTCCAACCAGCCATAATGTTGTGAGAGTGAAATTATGTCTAAGTCCAGCTTCGGTACATTAGAAGCAACTCTGAAACTTAACCTAAGCGTTTTTCGAAGCTACTTTTTGGCTAACTTCTTATAGGAAGGTCTAGGAGCTCTGAAAATGAACGTGCGCGTCTTTCACTCTTCCCGAGGGACTTAGAAGAATTTTGTGATATTTTTTATTAAAATGGTGTATAAGGGTATATATATAAATATATTTTATGCACTGTATATGAGCTGGCGATTTCTAAGTCTGTGGTTCCGAGAGGGGGTAACCAGGCTCACTAATAAAGGTCAAGCCACTTGGCTGCCAGAATGCCCTGCTTCAGCACAGACCAGAAAGGCATTGTGATAAGCGTATCCCCGGTATAGTCAGGGGTTAATGGGTGTCGTCCCCGTCCCCCCAGTATACGCCCAGAACCATGGACCCGGTACTTGTGGTTCGGACTGTCTCCAACCAGCCATAATGTTGTGAGAGTGAAATTATGTCTAAGTCCAGCTTTGGTACATTAGAAGCAACTCTGAAACTTAACCTAAGCGTTTTTCGAAGCTACTTTTTGGCTAACTTCTTATAGGAAGGTCTAGGAGCTCTGAAAATGAACGTGCGCGTCTTTCACTCTTCCCGAGGGACTTAGAAGAATTTTGTGATATTTTTTATTAAAATGGTGTATAAGGGTATATATATAAATATATTTTATGCACTGTATATGAGCTGGCGATTTGTAAGTCTGTGGTTCCGAGAGGGGGTAACCAGGCTCACTAATAAAGGTCAAGCCACTTGGCTGCCAGAATGCCCTGCTTCAGCACAGACCAGAAAGGCATTGTGATAAGCGTATCCCCGGTATAGTCAGGGGTTAATGGGAGTCGTCCCCGTCCCCCCAGTATACGCCCAGAACCATGGACCCGGTACTTGTGGTTCGGACTGTCTCCAACCAGCCATAATGTTGTGAAAGTGAAATTATGTCTAAGTCCAGCTTCGGTACATTAGAAGCAACTCTGAAACTTAACCTAAGCGTTTTTCGAAGCTACTTTTTGGCTAACTTCTTATAGGAAGGTCTAGGAGCTCTGAAAATGAACGTGCGCGTCTTTCACTCTTCCCGAGGGACTTAGAAGAATTTTGTGATATTTTTGATTAAAATGGTGTATAAGGGTATATATATAAATATATTTTATGCACTGTATATGAGCTGGCGATTTCTAAGTCTGTGGTTCCGAGAGGCGGTAACCAGGCTCACTAATAAAGGTCAAGCCACTTGGCTGCCAGAATGCCCTGCTTCAGCACAGACCAGAAAGGCATTGTGATAAGCGTATCCCCGGTATAGTCAGGGGTTAATGGGAGTCGTCCCCGTCCCCCCAGTATACGCCCAGAACCATGGACCCGGTACTTGTGGTTCGGACTGTCTCCAACCAGCCATAATGTTGTGAGAGTGAAATTATGTCTAAGTCCAGCTTTGGTACATTAGAAGCAACTCTGAAACTTAACCTAAGCGTTTTTCGAAGGTACTTTTTGGCTAACTTCTTATAGGAAGGTCTAGGAGCTCTGAAAATGAACGTGCGCGTCTTTCACTCTTCCCGAGGGACTTAGAAGAATTTTGTGATATTTTTTATTAAAATGGTGTATAAGGGTATATATATAAATATATTTTATGCACTGTATATGAGCTGGCGATTTCTAAGTCTGTGGTTCCGAGAGGGGGTAACCAGGCTCACTAATAAAGGTCAAGCCACTTGGCTGCCAGAATGCCCTGCTTCAGCACAGACCAGAAAGGCATTGTGATAAGCGTATCCCCGGTATAGTCAGGGGTAAATGGGAGTCGTCCCCGTCCCCCCAGTATACGCCCAGAACCATGGACCCGGTACTTGTGGTTCGGACTGTCTCCAACCAGCCATAATGTTGTGAGAGTGAAATTATGTCTAAGTCCAGCTTCGGTACATTAGAAGCAACTCTGAAACTTAACCTAAGCGTTTTTCGAAGCTACTTTTTGGCTAACTTCTTATAGGAAGGTCTAGGAGCTCTGAAAATGAACGTGCGCGTCTTTCACTCTTCCCGAGGGACTTAGAAGAATTTTGTGATATTTTTTATTAAAATGGTGTATAAGGGTATATATATAAATATATTTTATGCACTGTATATGAGCTGGCGATTTCTAAGTCTGTGGTTCCGAGAGGGGGTAACCAGGCTCACTAATAAAGGTCAAGCCACTTGGCAGCCAGAATGCCCTGCTTCAGCACAGACCAGAAAGGCATTGTGATAAGCGTATCCCCGGTATAGTCAGGGGTTAATGGGAGTCGTCCCCGTCCCCCCAGTATACGCCCAGAACCATGGACCCGGTACTTGTGGTTCGGACTGTCTCCAACCAGCCATAATGTTGTGAGAGTGAAATTATGTCTAAGTCCAGCTTTGGTACATTAGAAGCAACTCTGAAACTTAACCTAAGCGTTTTTCGAAGCTACTTTTTGGCTAACTTCTTATAGGAAGGTCTAGGAGCTCTGAAAATGAACGTGCGCGTCTTTCTCTCTTCCAGAGGGACTTAGAAGAATTTTGTGATATTTTTTATTAAAATGGTGTATAAGGGTATATATATAAATATATTTTATGCACTGTATATGAGCTGGCGATTTGTAAGTCTGTGGTTCCGAGAGGGGGTAACCAGGCTCACTAATAAAGGTCAAGCCACTTGGCTGCCAGAATGCCCTGCTTCAGCACAGACCAGAAAGGCATTGTGATAAGCGTATCCCCGGTATAGTCAGGGGTTAATGGGAGTCGTCCCCGTTCCCCCAGTATACGCCCAGAACCATGGACCCGGTACTTGTGGTTCGGACTGTCTCCAACCAGCCATAATGTTGTGAGAGTGAAATTATGTCTAAGTCCAGCTTTGGTACATTAGAAGCAACTCTGAAACTTAACCTAAGCGTTTTTCGAAGCTACTTTTTGGCTAACTTCTTATAGGAAGGTCTAGGAGCTCTGAAAATGAACGTGCGCGTCTTTCACTCTTCCCGAGGGACTTAGAAGAATTTTGTGATATTTTTGATTAAAATGGTGTATAAGGGTATATATATAAATATATTTTATGCACTGTATATGAGCTGGCGATTTCTAAGTCTGTGGTTCCGAGAGGGGGTAACCAGGCTCACTAATAAAGGTCAAGCCACTTGGCTGCCAGAATGCCCTGCTTCAGCACAGACCAGAAAGGCATTGTGATAAGCGTATCCCCGGTATAGTCAGGGGTTAATGGGAGTCGTCCCCGTCCCCCCAGTATACGCCCAGAACCATGGACCCGGTACTTGTGGTTCGGACTGTCTCCAACCAGCCATAATGTTGTGAGAGTGAAATTATGTCTAAGTCCAGCTTCGGTACATTAGAAGCAACTCTGAAACTTAACCTAAGCGTTTTTCGAAGCTACTTTTTGGCTAACTTCTTATAGGAAGGTCTAGGAGCTCTGAAAATGAACGTGCGCGTCTTTCACTCTTCCCGAGGGACTTAGAAGAATTTTGTGATATTTTTGATTAAAATGGTGTATAAGGGTATATATATAAATATATTTTATGCACTGTATATGAGCTGGCGATTTCTAAGTCTGTGGTTCCGAGAGGCGGTAACCAGGCTCACTAATAAAGGTCAAGCCACTTGGCTGCCAGAATGCCCTGCTTCAGCACAGACCAGAAAGGCATTGTGATAAGCGTATCCCCGGTATAGTCAGGGGTTAATGGGAGTCGTCCCCGTCCCCCCAGTATACGCCCAGAACCATGGACCCGGTACTTGTGGTTCGGACTGTCTCCAACCAGCCATAATGTTGTGAGAGTGAAATTATGTCTAAGTCCAGCTTTGGTACATTAGAAGCAACTCTGAAACTTAACCTAAGCGTTTTTCGAAGCTACTTTTTGGCTAACTTCTTATAGGAAGGTCTAGGAGCTCTGAAAATGAACGTGCGCGTCTTTCACTCTTCCCGAGGGACTTAGAAGAATTTTGTGATATTTTTTATTAAAATGGTGTATAAGGGTATATATATAAATATATTTTATGCACTGTATATGAGCTGGCGATTTCTAAGTCTGTGGTTCCGAGAGGGGGTAACCAGGCTCACTAATAAAGGTCAAGCCACTTGGCTGCCAGAATGCCCTGCTTCAGCACAGACCAGAAAGGCATTGTGATAAGCGTATCCCCGGTATAGTCAGGGGTTAATGGGAGTCGTCCCCGTCCCCCCAGTATACGCCCAGAACCATGGACCCGGTACTTGTGGTTCGGACTGTCTCCAACCAGCCATAATGTTGTGAGAGTGAAATTATGTCTAAGTCCAGCTTCGGTACATTAGAAGCAACTCTGAAACTTAACCTAAGCGTTTTTCGAAGCTACTTTTTGACTAACTTCTTATAGGAAGGTCTAGGAGCTCTGAAAATGAACGTGCGCGTCTTTCACTCTTCCCGAGGGACTTAGAAGAATTTTGTGATATTTTTGATTAAAATGGTGTATAAGGGTATATATATAAATATATTTTATGCACTGTATATGAGCTGGCGATTTCTAAGTCTGTGGTTCCGAGAGGCGGTAACCAGGCTCACTAATAAAGGTCAAGCCACTTGGCTGCCAGAATGCCCTGCTTCAGCACATACCAGAAAGGCATTGTGATAAGCGTATCCCCGGTATAGTCAGGGGTTAATGGGAGTCGTCCCCGTCCCCCCAGTATACGCCCAGAACCATGGACCCGGTACTTGTGGTTCGGACTGTCTCCAACCAGCCATAATGTTGTGAGAGTGAAATTATGTCTAAGTCCAGCTTTGGTACATTAGAAGCAACTCTGAAACTTAACCTAAGCGTTTTTCGAAGGTACTTTTTGGCTAACTTCTTATAGGAAGGTCTAGGAGCTCTGAAAATGAACGTGCGCGTCTTTCACTCTTCCCGAGGGACTTAGAAGAATTTTGTGATATTTTTTATTAAAATGGTGTATAAGGGTATATATATAAATATATTTTATGCACTGTATATGAGCTGGCGATTTCAAAGTCTGTGGTTCCGAGAGGGGGTAACCAGGCTCACTAATAAAGGTCAAGCCACTTGGCTGCCAGAATGCCCTGCTTCAGCACAGACAAGAAAGGCATTGTGATAAGCGTATCCCCGGTATAGTCAGGGGTAAATGGGAGTCGTCCCCGTCCCCCCAGTATACGCCCAGAACCATGGACCCGGTACTTGTGGTTCGGACTGTCTCCAACCAGCCATAATGTGGTGAGAGTGAAATTATGTCTAAGTCCAGCTTCGGTACATTAGAAGCAACTCTGAAACTTAACCTAAGCGTTTTTCGAAGCTACTTTTTGGCTAACTTCTTATAGGAAGGTCTAGGAGCTCTGAAAATGAACGTGCGCGTCTTTCTCTCTTCCAGAGGGACTTAGAAGAATTTTGTGATATTTTTTATTAAAATGGTGTATAAGGGTATATATATAAATATATTTTATGCACTGTATATGAGCTGGCGATTTGTAAGTCTGTGGTTCCGAGAGGGGGTAACCAGGCTCACTAATAAAGGTCAAGCCACTTGGCTGCCAGAATGCCCTGCTTCAGCACAGACCAGAAAGGCATTGTGATAAGCGTATCCCCGGTATAGTCAGGGGTTAATGGGAGTCGTCCCCGTTCCCCCAGTATACGCCCAGAACCATGGACCCGGTACTTGTGGTTCGGACTGTCTCCAACCAGCCATAATGTTGTGAGAGTGAAATTATGTCTAAGTCCAGCTTTGGTACATTAGAAGCAACTCTGAAACTTAACCTAAGCGTTTTTCGAAGCTACTTTTTGGCTAACTTCTTATAGGAAGGTCTAGGAGCTCTGAAAATGAACGTGCGCGTCTTTCACTCTTCCCGAGGGACTTAGAAGAATTTTGTGATATTTTTGATTAAAATGGTGTATAAGGGTATATATATAAATATATTTTATGCACTGTATATGAGCTGGCGATTTCTAAGTCTGTGGTTCCGAGAGGGGGTAACCAGGCTCACTAATAAAGGTCAAGCCACTTGGCTGCCAGAATGCCCTGCTTCAGCACAGACCAGAAAGGCATTGTGATAAGCGTATCCCCGGTACAGTCAGGGGTTAATGGGAGTCGTCCCCGTCCCCCCAGTATACGCCCAGAACCATGGACCCGGTACTTGTGGTTCGGACTGTCTCCAACCAGCCATAATGTTGTGAGAGTGAAATTATGTCTAAGTCCAGCTTCGGTACATTAGAAGAAACTCTGAAACTTAACCTAAGCGTTTTTCGAAGCTACTTTTTGGCTAACTTCTTATAGGAAGGTCTAGGAGCTCTGAAAATGAACGTGCGCGTCTTTCACTCTTCCCGAGGGACTTAGAAGAATTTTGTGATATTTTTTATTAAAATGGTGTATAAGGGTATATATATAAATATATTTTATGCACTGTATATGAGCTGGCGATTTCTAAGTCTGTGGTTCCGAGAGGGGGTAACCAGGCTCACTAATAAAGGTCAAGCCACTTGGCTGCCAGAATGCCCTGCTTCAGCACAGACCAGAAAGGCATTGTGATAAGCGTATCCCCGGTATAGTCAGGGGTTAATGGGTGTCGTCCCCGTCCCCCCAGTATACGCCCAGAACCATGGACCCGGTACTTGTGGTTCGGACTGTCTCCAACCAGCCATAATGTTGTGAGAGTGAAATTATGTCTAAGTCCAGCTTTGGTACATTAGAAGCAACTCTGAAACTTAACCTAAGCGTTTTTCGAAGCTACTTTTTGGCTAACTTCTTATAGGAAGGTCTAGGAGCTCTGAAAATGAACGTGCGCGTCTTTCACTCTTCCCGAGGGACTTAGAAGAATTTTGTGATATTTTTTATTAAAATGGTGTATAAGGGTATATATATAAATATATTTTATGCACTGTATATGAGCTGGCGATTTCTAAGTCTGTGGTTCCGAGAGGGGGTAACCAGGCTCACTAATAAAGGTCAAGCCACTTGGCTGCCAGAATGCCCTGCTTCAGCACAGACCAGAAAGGCATTGTGATAAGCGTATCCCCGGTATAGTCAGGGGTTAATGGGAGTCGTCCCCGTCCCCCCAGTATACGCCCAGAACCATGGACCCGGTACTTGTGGTTCGGACTGTCTCCAACCAGCCATAATGTTGTGAGAGTGAAATTATGTCTAAGTCCAGCTTCGGTACATTAGAAGCAACTCTGAAACTTAACCTAAGCGTTTTTCGAAGCTACTTTTTGACTAACTTCTTATAGGAAGGTCTAGGAGCTCTGAAAATGAACGTGCGCGTCTTTCACTCTTCCCGAGGGACTTAGAAGAATTTTGTGATATTTTTGATTAAAATGGTGTATAAGGGTATATATATAAATATATTTTATGCACTGTATATGAGCTGGCGATTTCTAAGTCTGTGGTTCCGAGAGGCGGTAACCAGGCTCACTAATAAAGGTCAAGCCACTTGGCTGCCAGAATGCCCTGCTTCAGCACAGACCAGAAAGGCATTGTGATAAGCGTATCCCCGGTATAGTCAGGGGTTAATGGGAGTCGTCCCCGTCCCCCCAGTATACGCCCAGAACCATGGACCCGGTACTTGTGGTTCGGACTGTCTCCAACCAGCCATAATGTTGTGAGAGTGAAATTATGTCTAAGTCCAGCTTTGGTACATTAGAAGCAACTCTGAAACTTAACCTAAGCGTTTTTCGAAGGTACTTTTTGGCTAACTTCTTATAGGAAGGTCTAGGAGCTCTGAAAATGAACGTGCGCGTCTTTCACTCTTCCCGAGGGACTTAGAAGAATTTTGTGATATTTTTTATTAAAATGGTGTATAAGGGTATATATATAAATATATTTTATGCACTGTATATGAGCTGGCGATTTCTAAGTCTGTGGTTCCGAGAGGGGGTAACCAGGCTCACTAATAAAGGTCAAGCCACTTGGCTGCCAGAATGCCCTGCTTCAGCACAGACCAGAAAGGCATTGTGATAAGCGTATCCCCGGTATAGTCAGGGGTAAATGGGAGTCGTCCCCGTCCCCCCAGTATACGCCCAGAACCATGGACCCGGTACTTGTGGTTCGGACTGTCTCCAACCAGCCATAATGTGGTGAGAGTGAAATTATGTCTAAGTCCAGCTTCGGTACATTAGAAGCAACTCTGAAACTTAACCTAAGCGTTTTTCGAAGCTACTTTTTGGCTAACTTCTTATAGGAAGGTCTAGGAGCTCTGAAAATGAACGTGCGCGTCTTTCACTCTTCCCGAGGGACTTAGAAGAATTTTGTGATATTTTTTATTAAAATGGTGTATAAGGGTATATATATAAATATATTTTATGCACTGTATATGAGCTGGCGATTTCTAAGTCTGTGGTTCCGAGAGGGGGTAACCAGGCTCACTAATAAAGGTCAAGCCACTTGGCTGCCAGAATGCCCTGCTTCAGCACAGACCAGAAAGGCATTGTGATAAGCGTATCCCCGGTATAGTCAGGGGTTAATGGGTGTCGTCCCCGTCCCCCCAGTATACGCCCAGAACCATGGACCCGGTACTTGTGGTTCGGACTGTCTCCAACCAGCCATAATGTTGTGAGAGTGAAATTATGTCTAAGTCCAGCTTTGGTACATTAGAAGCAACTCTGAAACTTAACCTAAGCGTTTTTCGAAGCTACTTTTTGGCTAACTTCTTATAGGAAGGTCTAGGAGCTCTGAAAATGAACGTGCGCGTCTTTCACTCTTCCCGAGGGACTTAGAAGAATTTTGTGATATTTTTTATTAAAATGGTGTATAAGGGTATATATATAAATATATTTTATGCACTGTATATGAGCTGGCGATTTCTAAGTCTGTGGTTCCGAGAGGGGGTAACCAGGCTCACTAATAAAGGTCAAGCCACTTGGCTGCCAGAATGCCCTGCTTCAGCACAGACCAGAAAGGCATTGTGATAAGCGTATCCCCGGTATAGTCAGGGGTTAATGGGTGTCGTCCCCGTCCCCCCAGTATACGCCCAGAACCATGGACCCGGTACTTGTGGTTCGGACTGTCTCCAACCAGCCATAATGTTGTGAGAGTGAAATTATGTCTAAGTCCAGCTTTGGTACATTAGAAGCAACTCTGAAACTTAACCTAAGCGTTTTTCGAAGCTACTTTTTGGCTAACTTCTTATAGGAAGGTCTAGGAGCTCTGAAAATGAACGTGCGCGTCTTTCACTCTTCCCGAGGGACTTAGAAGAATTTTGTGATATTTTTGATTAAAATGGTGTATAAGGGTATATATATAAATATATTTTATGCACTGTATATGAGCTGGCGATTTCTAAGTCTGTGGTTCCGAGAGGGGGTAACCAGGCTCACTAATAAAGGTCAAGCCACTTGGCTGCCAGAATGCCCTGCTTCAGCACAGACCAGAAAGGCATTGTGATAAGCGTATCCCCGGTATAGTCAGGGGTTAATGGGAGTCGTCCCCGTCCCCCCAGTATACGCCCAGAACCATGGACCCGGTACTTGTGGTTCGGACTGTCTCCAACCAGCCATAATGTTGTGAGAGTGAAATTATGTCTAAGTCCAGCTTCGGTACATTAGAAGCAACTCTGAAACTTAACCTAAGCGTTTTTCGAAGCTACTTTTTGGCTAACTTCTTATAGGAAGGTCTAGGAGCTCTGAAAATGAACGTGCGCGTCTTTCACTCTTCCCGAGGGACTTAGAAGAATTTTGTGATATTTTTGATTAAAATGGTGTATAAGGGTATATATATAAATATATTTTATGCACTGTATATGAGCTGGCGATTTCTAAGTCTGTGGTTCCGAGAGGCGGTAACCAGGCTCACTAATAAAGGTCAAGCCACTTGGCTGCCAGAATGCCCTGCTTCAGCACAGACCAGAAAGGCATTGTGATAAGCGTATCCCCGGTATAGTCAGGGGTTAATGGGAGTCGTCCCCGTCCCCCCAGTATACGCCCAGAACCATGGACCCGGTACTTGTGGTTCGGACTGTCTCCAACCAGCCATAATGTTGTGAGAGTGAAATTATGTCTAAGTCCAGCTTTGGTACATTAGAAGCAACTCTGAAACTTAACCTAAGCGTTTTTCGAAGGTACTTTTTGGCTAACTTCTTATAGGAAGGTCTAGGAGCTCTGAAAATGAACGTGCGCGTCTTTCACTCTTCCCGAGGGACTTAGAAGAATTTTGTGATATTTTTTATTAAAATGGTGTATAAGGGTATATATATAAATATATTTTATGCACTGTATATGAGCTGGCGATTTCTAAGTCTGTGGTTCCGAGAGGGGGTAACCAGGCTCACTAATAAAGGTCAAGCCACTTGGCTGCCAGAATGCCCTGCTTCAGCACAGACCAGAAAGGCATTGTGATAAGCGTATCCCCGGTATAGTCAGGGGTAAATGGGAGTCGTCCCCGTCCCCCCAGTATACGCCCAGAACCATGGACCCGGTACTTGTGGTTCGGACTGTCTCCAACCAGCCATAATGTTGTGAGAGTGAAATTATGTCTAAGTCCAGCTTCGGTACATTAGAAGCAACTCTGAAACTTAACCTAAGCGTTTTTCGAAGCTACTTTTTGGCTAACTTCTTATAGGAAGGTCTAGGAGCTCTGAAAATGAACGTGCGCGTCTTTCACTCTTCCCGAGGGACTTAGAAGAATTTTGTGATATTTTTTATTAAAATGGTGTATAAGGGTATATATATAAATATATTTTATGCACTGTATATGAGCTGGCGATTTCTAAGTCTGTGGTTCCGAGAGGGGGTAACCAGGCTCACTAATAAAGGTCAAGCCACTTGGCTGCCAGAATGCCCTGCTTCAGCACAGACCAGAAAGGCATTGTGATAAGCGTATCCCCGGTATAGTCAGGGGTTAATGGGAGTCGTCCCCGTCCCCCCAGTATACGCCCAGAACCATGGACCCGGTACTTGTGGTTCGGACTGTCTCCAACCAGCCATAATGTTGTGAGAGTGAAATTATGTCTAAGTCCAGCTTTGGTACATTAGAAGCAACTCTGAAACTTAACCTAAGCGTTTTTCGAAGCTACTTTTTGGCTAACTTCTTATAGGAAGGTCTAGGAGCTCTGAAAATGAACGTGCGCGTCTTTCTCTCTTCCAGAGGGACTTAGAAGAATTTTGTGATATTTTTTATTAAAATGGTGTATAAGGGTATATATATAAATATATTTTATGCACTGTATATGAGCTGGCGATTTGTAAGTCTGTGGTTCCGAGAGGGGGTAACCAGGCTCACTAATAAAGGTCAAGCCACTTGGCTGCCAGAATGCCCTGCTTCAGCACAGACCAGAAAGGCATTGTGATAAGCGTATCCCCGGTATAGTCAGGGGTTAATGGGAGTCGTCCCCGTTCCCCCAGTATACGCCCAGAACCATGGACCCGGTACTTGTGGTTCGGACTGTCTCCAACCAGCCATAATGTTGTGAGAGTGAAATTATGTCTAAGTCCAGCTTTGGTACATTAGAAGCAACTCTGAAACTTAACCTAAGCGTTTTTCGAAGCTACTTTTTGGCTAACTTCTTATAGGAAGGTCTAGGAGCTCTGAAAATGAAGGTGCGCGTCTTTCACTCTTCCCGAGGGACTTAGAAGAATTTTGTGATATTTTTGATTAAAATGGTGTATAAGGGTATATATATAAATATATTTTATGCACTGTATATGAGCTGGCGATTTCTAAGTCTGTGGTTCCGAGAGGGGGTAACCAGGCTCACTAATAAAGGTCAAGCCACTTGGCTGCCAGAATGCCCTGCTTCAGCACAGACCAGAAAGGCATTGTGATAAGCGTATCCCCGGTACAGTCAGGGGTTAATGGGAGTCGTCCCCGTCCCCCCAGTATACGCCCAGAACCATGGACCCGGTACTTGTGGTTCGGACTGTCTCCAACCAGCCATAATGTTGTGAGAGTGAAATTATGTCTAAGTCCAGCTTCGGTACATTAGAAGAAACTCTGAAACTTAACATAAGCGTTTTTCGAAGCTACTTTTTGGCTAACTTCTTATAGGAAGGTCTAGGAGCTCTGAAAATGAACGTGCGCGTCTTTCACTCTTCCCGAGGGACTTAGAAGAATTTTGTGATATTTTTTATTAAAATGGTGTATAAGGGTATATATATAAATATATTTTATGCACTGTATATGAGCTGGCGATTTCTAAGTCTGTGGTTCCGAGAGGGGGTAACCAGGCTCACTAATAAAGGTCAAGCCACTTGGCTGCCAGAATGCCCTGCTTCAGCACAGACCAGAAAGGCATTGTGATAAGCGTATCCCCGGTTTAGTCAGGGGTTAATGGGAGTCGTCCCCATCCCCCCAGTATACGCCAAGAACCATGGACCCGGTACTTGTGGTTCGGACTGTCTCCAACCAGCCATAATGTTGTGAGAGTGAAATTATGTCTAAGTCCAGCTTTGGTACATTAGAAGCAACTCTAAAACTTAACCTAAGCGTTTTTCGAAGCTACTTTTTGGCTAACTTCTTATAGGAAGGTCTAGGAGCTCTGAAAATGAAAGTGCGCGTCTTTCACTGTTCCCGAGGGACTTAGAAGAATTTTGTGATATTTTTTATTAAAATGGTGTATAAGGGTATATATATAAATATATTTTATGCACTGTATATGAGCTGGCGATTTCTAAGTCTGTGGTTCCGAGAGGTGGTAACCAGGCTCACTAATAAAGTTCAAGCCACTTGGCTGCCAGAATGCCCTGCTTCAGCACAGACCAGAAAGGCATTGTGATAAGCGTATCCCCGGTTTAGTCAGGGGTTAATGGGAGTCGTCCCCATCCCCCCAGTATACGCCCAGAACTATGGACCCGGTACTTGTGGTTCGGACTGTCTCCAACCAGCTATAATGTTGTGAGAGTGAAATTATGTCTAAGTCCAGCTTTGGTACATTAGAAGCAACTCTAAAACTTAACCTAAGCGTTTTTCGAAGCTACTTTTTGGCTAACTTCTTATAGGAAGGTCTAGGAGCTCTGAAAATGAACGTGCGCGTCTTTCACTCTTCCCGAGGGACTTAGAAGAATTTTGTGATATTTTTTATTAAAATGGTGTATAAGGGTACAGTATATATATAAATATATTTTATGCACTGTATATGAGCTGGTGATTTCTAAGTCTGTGGTTCCGAGAGGGGGTAACCAGGCTCACTAATAAAGGTCAAGCCACTTGGCTGCCAGAATGCCCTGCTTCAGCACAGACCAGAAAGGCATTGTGATAAGCGTATCCCCGGTTTAGTCAGGGGTTAATGGGAGTCGTCCCCATCCCCCCAGTATACGCCAAGAACCATGGACCCGGTACTTGTGGTTCGGACTGTCTCCAACCAGCCATAATGTTGTGAGAGTGAAATTATGTCTAAGTCCAGCTTTGGTACATTAGAAGCAACTCTAAAACTTAACCTAAGCGTTTTTCGAAGCTACTTTTTGGCTAACTTCTTATAGGAAGGTCTAGGAGCTCTGAAAATGAAAGTGCGCGTCTTTCACTGTTCCCGAGGGACTTAGAAGAATTTTGTGATATTTTTTATTAAAATGGTGTATAAGGGTATATATATAAATATATTTTATGCACTGTATATGAGCTGGCGATTTCTAAGTCTGTGGTTCCGAGAGGTGGTAACCAGGCTCACTAATAAAGTTCAAGCCACTTGGCTGCCAGAATGCCCTGCTTCAGCACAGACCAGAAAGGCATTGTGATAAGCGTATCCCCGGTATAGTCAGGGTTTAATGGGAGTCGTCCCCGTCCCCCCAGTATACGCCCAGAACCATGGACCCGGTACTTGTGGTTCGGACTGTCTCCAACCAGCCATAATGTTGTGAGAGTGAAATTATGTCTAAGTCCAGCTTCGGTACATTAGAAGCAACTCTGAAACTTAACCTAAGCGTTTTTCGAAGCTACTTTTTGGCTAACTTCTTATAGGAAGGTCTAGGAGCTCTGACAATGAACGTGCGCGTCTTTCACTCTTCCCGAGGGACTTAGAAGAATTTTGTGATATTTTTTATTAAAATGGTGTATAAGGGTATATATATAAATATATTTTATGCACTGTATATGAGCTGGCGATTTGTAAGTCTGTGGTTCCGAGAGGGGGTAACCAGGCTCACTAATAAAGGTCAAGCCACTTGGCTGCCAGAATGCCCTGCTTCAGCACAGACCAGAAAGGCATTGTGATAAGCGTATCCCCGGTATAGTCAGGGGTTAATGGGAGTCGTCCCCGTCCCCCCAGTATACGCCCAGAACCATGGACCCGGTACTTGTGGTTCGGACTGTCTCCAACCAGCCATAATGTTGTGAGAGTGAAATTATGTCTAAGTCCAGCTTTGGTACATTAGAAGCAACTCTGAAACTTAACCTAAGCGTTTTTCGAAGCTACTTTTTGGCTAACTTCTTATAGGAAGGTCTAGGAGCTCTGAAAATGAACGTGCGCGTCTTTCTCTCTTCCAGAGGGACTTAGAAGAATTTTGTGATATTTTTTATTAAAATGGTGTATAAGGGTATATATATAAATATATTTTATGCACTGTATATGAGCTGGCGATTTCTAAGTCTGTGGTTCCGAGAGGGGGTAACCAGGCTCACTAATAAAGGTCAAGCCACTTGGCTGCCAGAATGCCCTGCTTCAGCACAGACCAGAAAGGCATTGTGATAAGCGTATCCCCGGTATAGTCAGGGGTTAATGGGAGTCGTCCCCGTCCCCCCAGTATACGCCCAGAACCATGGACCCGGTACTTGTGGTTCGGACTGTCTCCAACCAGCCATAATGTTGTGAGAGTGAAATTATGTCTAAGTCCAGCTTCGGTACATTAGAAGAAACTCTGAAACTTAACCTAAGCGTTTTTCGAAGCTACTTTTTGGCTAACTTCTTATAGGAAGGTCTAGGAGCTCTGAAAATGAAGGTGCGCGTCTTTCACTCTTCCCGAGGGACTTAGAAGAATTTTGTGATATTTTTGATTAAAATGGTGTATAAGGGTATATATATAAATATATTTTATGCACTGTATATGAGCTGGCGATTTCTAAGTCTGTGGTTCCGAGAGGGGGTAACCAGGCTCACTAATAAAGGTCAAGCCACTTGGCTGCCAGAATGCCCTGCTTCAGCACAGACCAGAAAGGCATTGTGATAAGCGTATCCCCGGTTTAGTCAGGGGTTAATGGGAGTCGTCCCCATCCCCCCAGTATACGCCAAGAACCATGGACCCGGTACTTGTGGTTCGGACTGTCTCCAACCAGCCATAATGTTGTGAGAGTGAAATTATGTCTAAGTCCAGCTTTGGTACATTAGAAGCAACTCTGAAACTTAACCTAAGCGTTTTTCGAAGCTACTTTTTGGCTAACTTCTTATAGGAAGGTCTAGGAGCTCTGACAATGAACGTGCGCGTCTTTCACTCTTCCCGAGGGACTTAGAAGAATTTTGTGATATTTTTTATTAAAATGGTGTATAAGGGTATATATATAAATATATTTTATGCACTGTATATGAGCTGGCGATTTGTAAGTCTGTGGTTCCGAGAGGGGGTAACCAGGCTCACTAATAAAGGTCAAGCCACTTGGCTGCCAGAATGCCCTGCTTCAGCACAGACCAGAAAGGCATTGTGATAAGCGTATCCCCGGTATAGTCAGGGGTTAATGGGAGTCGTCCCCGTCCCCCCAGTATACGCCCAGAACCATGGACCCGGTACTTGTGGTTCGGACTGTCTCCAACCAGCCATAATGTTGTGAGAGTGAAATTATGTCTAAGTCCAGCTTTGGTACATTAGAAGCAACTCTGAAACTTAACCTAAGCGTTTTTCGAAGCTACTTTTTGGCTAACTTCTTATAGGAAGGTCTAGGAGCTCTGAAAATGAACGTGCGCGTCTTTCTCTCTTCCAGAGGGACTTAGAAGAATTTTGTGATATTTTTTATTAAAATGGTGTATAAGGGTATATATATAAATATATTTTATGCACTGTATATGAGCTGGCGATTTCTAAGTCTGTGGTTCCGAGAGGGGGTAACCAGGCTCACTAATAAAGGTCAAGCCACTTGGCTGCCAGAATGCCCTGCTTCAGCACAGACCAGAAAGGCATTGTGATAAGCGTATCCCCGGTATAGTCAGGGGTTAATGGGAGTCGTCCCCGTCCCCCCAGTATACGCCCAGAACCATGGACCCGGTACTTGTGGTTCGGACTGTCTCCAACCAGCCATAATGTTGTGAGAGTGAAATTATGTCTAAGTCCAGCTTCGGTACATTAGAAGAAACTCTGAAACTTAACCTAAGCGTTTTTCGAAGCTACTTTTTGGCTAACTTCTTATAGGAAGGTCTAGGAGCTCTGAAAATGAAGGTGCGCGTCTTTCACTCTTCCCGAGGGACTTAGAAGAATTTTGTGATATTTTTGATTAAAATGGTGTATAAGGGTATATATATAAATATATTTTATGCACTGTATATGAGCTGGCGATTTCTAAGTCTGTGGTTCCGAGAGGGGGTAACCAGGCTCACTAATAAAGGTCAAGCCACTTGGCTGCCAGAATGCCCTGCTTCAGCACAGACCAGAAAGGCATTGTGATAAGCGTATCCCCGGTTTAGTCAGGGGTTAATGGGAGTCGTCCCCATCCCCCCAGTATACGCCAAGAACCATGGACCCGGTACTTGTGGTTCGGACTGTCTCCAACCAGCCATAATGTTGTGAGAGTGAAATTATGTCTAAGTCCAGCTTTGGTACATTAGAAGCAACTCTGAAACTTAACCTAAGCGTTTTTCGAAGCTACTTTTTGGCTAACTTCTTATAGGAAGGTCTAGGAGCTCTGAAAATGAAAGTGCGCGTCTTTCACTGTTCCCGAGGGACTTAGAAGAATTTTGTGATATTTTTTATTAAAATGGTGTATAAGGGTATATATATAAATATATTTTATGCACTGTATATGAGCTGGCGATTTCTAAGTCTGTGGTTCCGAGAGGTGGTAACCAGGCTCACTAATAAAGTTCAAGCCACGTGGCTGCCAGAATGCCCTGCTTTAGCACAGACCAGAAAGGCATTGTGATAAGCGTATCCCCGGTATAGTCAGGGGTTAATGGGAGTCGTCCCCGTCCCCCCAGTATACGCCCAGAACTATGGACCCGGTACTTGTGGTTCGGACTGTCTCCAACCAGCCATAATATTGTGAGGTGAAATTATGTCTAAGTCCAGCTTTGGTACATTAGAAGCAACTCTGAAACTTAACCTAAGCGTTTTTCGAAGCTACTTTCTGCCTAACTTCTTATAGGAAGGTCTAGGAGCTCTGAAAATGAACGTGCGCGTCTTTCACTCTTCCCGAGGGACTTAGAAGAATTTTGTGATATTTTTTATTAAAATGGTGTATAAGGGTATATATATAAATATATTTTATGCACTGTATATGAGCTGGCGATTTCTAAGTCTGTGGTTCCGAGAGGGGGTAACCAGGCTCACTAATAAAGGTCAAGCCACTTGGCTGCCAGAATGCCCTGCTTCAGCACAGAACAGAAAGGCATTGTGATAAGCGTATCCCCGGTATAGTCAGGGGTTAATGGGAGTCGTCCCCGTCCCCCCAGTATACGCCCAGAACCATGGACCCGGTACTTGTGGTTCGGACTGTCTCCAACCAGCCATAATGTTGTGAGAGTGAAATTATGTCTAAGTCCAGCTTCGGTACATTAGAAGAAACTCTGAAACTTAACCTAAGCGTTTTTCGAAGCTACTTTTTGGCTAACTTCTTATAGGAAGGTCTAGGAGCTCTGAAAATGAACGTGCGCGTCTTTCACTCTTCCCGAGGGACTTAGAAGAATTTTGTGATATTTTTTATTAAAATGGTGTATAAGGGTATATATATAAATATATTTTATGCACTGTATATGAGCTGGCGATTTCTAAGTCTGTGGTTCCGAGAGGGGGTAACCAGGCTCACTAATAAAGGTCAAGCCACTTGGCTGCCAGAATGCCCTGCTTCAGCACAGACCAGAAAGGCATTGTGATAAGCGTATCCCCGGTATAGTCAGGGGTTAATGGGAGTCGTCCCCATCCCCCCAGTATACGCCAAGAACCATGGACCCGGTACTTGTAGTTCGGACTGTCTCCAACCAGCCATAATGTTGTGAGTGTGAAATTATGTCTATGTCCAGCTTCGGTACATTAGAAGCAACTCTGAAACTTAACCTAAGCGTTTTTCGAAGCTACTTTTTGGCTAACTTCTTATAGGAAGGTCTAGGAGCACTGAAAATGAACGTGCGCGTCTTTCACTCTTCCCGAGGTACTTAGAAGAATTTTGTGATATTTTTTTATTAAAATGGTGTATAAGGGTATATATATAAATATATTTTATGCACAGTATATGAGCTGGCGATTTCTAAGTCTGTGGTTCCGAGAGGGGGTAACCAGGCTCACTAATAAAGGTCAAGCCACTTGGCTGCCAGAATGCCCTGCTTCAGCATAGACCAGAAAGGCATTGTGATAAGCGTATCCCCGGTATAGTCAGGGGTTAATGGGAGTCGTCCCCGTCCCCCCAGTATACGCCCAGAACCATGGACCCGGTACTTGTGGTTCGGACTGTCTCCAACCAGCCATAATGTTGTGAGAGTGAAATTATGTCTAAGTCCAGCTTCGGTACATTAGAAGCAACTCTGAAACTTAACCTACTGTAAGCGTTTTTCGAAGCTACTTTTTGGCTAACTTCTTATAGGAAGGTCTAGGAGCTCTGAAAATGAACGTGCGCGTCTTTCACTCTTCCCGAGGGACTTAGAAGAATTTTGTGATATTTTTTATTAAAATGGTGTATAAGGGTATATATATATAAATATATTTTATGCACTGTATATGAGCTGGCGATTTCTAAGTCTGTGGTTCCGAGAGGTGGTAACCAGGCTCACTAATAAAGTTCAAGCCACTTGGCTGCCAGAATGCCCTGCTTCAGCACAGACCAGAAAGGCATTGTGATAAGCGTATCCCCGGTATAGTCAGGGTTTAATGGGAGTCGTCCCCGTCCCCCCAGTATACGCCCAGAACCATGGACCCGGTACTTGTGGTTCGGACTGTCTCCAACCAGCCATAATGTTGTGAGAGTGAAATTATGTCTAAGTCCAGCTTCGGTACATTAGAAGCAACTCTGAAACTTAACCTAAGCGTTTTTCGAAGCTACTTTTTGGCTAACTTCTTATAGGAAGGTCTAGGAGCTCTGACAATGAACGTGCGCGTCTTTCACTCTTCCCGAGGGACTTAGAAGAATTTTGTGATATTTTTTATTAAAATGGTGTATAAGGGTATATATATAAATATATTTTATGCACTGTATATGAGCTTGCGATTTGTAAGTCTGTGGTTCCGAGAGGGGGTAACCAGGCTCACTATAAAGGTCAAGCCACGTGGCTGCCAGAATGCCCTGCTTTAGCACAGACCAGAAAGGCATTGTGATAAGCGTATCCCCGGTATAGTCAGGGGTTAATGGGAGTCGTCCCCGTCCCCCCAGTATACGCCCAGAACTATGGACCCGGTACTTGTGGTTCGGACTGTCTCCAACCAGCCATAATATTGTGAGGTGAAATTATGTCTAAGTCCAGCTTTGGTACATTAGAAGCAACTCTGAAACTTAACCTAAGCGTTTTTCGAAGCTACTGTACTTTTTGGCTAACTTCTTATAGGAAGGTCTAGGAGCTCTGAAAATGAACGTGCGCATCTTTCACTCTTCCCGAGGGACTTAGAAGAATTTTGTGATATTTTTTATTAAAATGGTGTATAAGGGTATATATATAAATATATTTTATGCACTGTATATGAGCTGGCGATTTCTAAGTCTGTGGTTCCGAGAGGGGGTAACCAGGCTCACTAATAAAGGTCAAGCCACTTGGCTGCCAGAATACCCTGCTTCAGCACAGACCAGTAAGGCATTGTGATACGCGTATCCCCGGTATAGTCAGGGTTTAATGGAAGTCGTCCCCGTCCCCCCAGTATATGCCCAGAACCATGGACCCGGTATTTGTGGTTCGGACTGTCTCCAACCAGCCATAATGTTGTGAGAGTGAAATTATGTCTAAGTCCAGCTTTGGTACATTAGAAGCAACTCTGAAACTTAACCTAAGCGTTTTTCGAAGCTACTTTTTGGCTAACTTCTTATAGGAAGGTCTAGGAGCTCTGAAAATGAACGTACGCGTCTTTCACTCTTCCCGAGGGACTTAGAAGAATTTTGTGATATTTTTGATTAAAATGGTGTATAAGGGTATATATATAAATATATTTTATGCACTGTATATGAGCTGGCGATTTCTAAGTCTGTGGTTCCGAGAGGGGGTAACCAGGCTCACTAATAAAGGTCAAGCCACTTGGCTGCCAGAATGCCCTGCTTCAGCACAGACCAGAAAGGCATTGTGATAAGCGTATCACCGGTATAGTCAGGGGTTAATGGGAGTCGTCCCCGTCCCCCCAGTATACGCCCAGAACCATGGACCCGGTACTTGTGGTTCGGACTGTCTCCAACCAGCCATAATGTTGTGAGAGTGAAATTATGTCTAAGTCCAGCTTTGGTACATTAGAAGCAACTCTGAAACTTAACCTAAGCGTTTTTCGAAGCTACTTTCTGGCTAACTTCTTATAGGAAGGTCTAGGAGCTCTGAAAATGAACGTGCGCGTCTTTCACTCTTCCCGAGGGACTTAGAAGAATTTTGTGATATTTTTTATTAAAATGGTGTATAAGGGTATATATATAAATATATTTTATGCACTGTATATGAGCTGGCGATTTCTAAGTCTGTGGTTCCGAGAGGGGGTAACCAGGCTCACTAATAAAGGTCAAGCCACTTGGCTGCCAGAATGCCCTGCTTCAGCACAGAACAGAAAGGCATTGTGATAAGCGTATCCCCGGTATAGTCAGGGGTTAATGGGAGTCGTCCCCGTCCCCCCAGTATACGCCCAGAACCATGGACCCGGTACTTGTGGTTCGGACTGTCTCCAACCAGCCATAATGTTGTGAGAGTGAAATTATGTCTAAGTCCAGCTTTGGTACATTAGAAGCAACTCTGAAACTTAACCTAAGCGTTTTTCGAAGGTACTTTTTGGCTAACTTCTTATAGGAAGGTCTAGGAGCTCTGAAAATGAACGTGCGCGTCTTTCACTCTTCCCGAGGGATTTAGAAGAATTTTGTGATATTTTTGATTAAAATGGTGTATAAGGGTATATATATAAATATATTTTATGCACTGTATATGAGCTGGCGATTTCTAAGTCTGTGGTTCCGAGAGGCGGTAACCAGGCTCACTAATAAAGGTCAAGCCACTTGGCTGCCAGAATGCCCTGCTTCAGCACAGACCAGAAAGGCATTGTGATAAGCGTATCCCCGGTATAGTCAGGGATTAATGGGAGTCGTCCCCGTCCCCCCAGAATACGCCCAGTACCATTGACCCGGTACTTGTGGTTCGGACTGTTTCCAACCAGCCATAATGTTGTGAGAGTGAAATTATGTCTAAGTCCAGCTTTGGTACATTAGAAGCAACTCTGAAACTTAACCTAAGCGTTTTTCGAAGCTACTTTTTGGCTAACTTCTTATAGGAAGGTCTAGGAGCTCTGAAAATGAACGTGAGCGTCTTTCACTCTTCCCGAGGGACTTAGAAGAATTTTGTGATATTTTTGATTAAAATGGTGTATAAGGGTATATATATAAATATATTTTATGCACTGTATATGAGCTGGCGATTTCTGAGTCTGTGGTTCCGAGAGGGGGTCACCAGGCTCACTAATAAAGGTCAAGCCACTTGGCTGCCAGAATGCCCTGCTTCAGCACAGACCAGAAAGGCATTGTGATAAGCGTATCCCCGGTATAGTCAGGGGTTAATGGGAGTCGTCCCCGTCCCCCCAGTATACGCCCAGAACCATGGACCCGGTACTTGTGGTTCGGACTGTCTCCAACCAGCCATAATGTTGTGAGAGTGAAATTATGTCTAAGTCCAGCTTTGGTACATTAGAAGCAACTCTGAAACTTAACCTAAGCGTTTTTCGAAGCTACTTTTTGGCTAACTTCTTATAGGAAGGTCTAGGAGCTCTGAAAATGAACGTGCGCGTCTTTCACTCTTCCCGAGGGACTTAGAAGAATTTTGTGATATTTTTTATTAAAATGGTGTATGAGGGTATATATATAAATATATTTTATGCACTGTATATGAGCTGGCGATTTGTAAGTCTGTGGTTCCGAGAGGGGGTAACCAGGCTCACTAATAAAGGTCAAGCCACTTGGCTGCCAGAATGCCCTGCTTCAGCACAGACCAGAAAGGCATTGTGATAAGCGTATCCCCGGTATAGTCAGGGGTTAATGGGAGTCGTCCCCGTCCCCCCAGTATACGCCCAGAACTATGGACCCGGTACTTGTGGTTCGGACTGTCTCCAACCAGCCATAATGTTGTGAGAGTGAAATTATGTCTAAGTCCAGCTTTGGTACATTAGAAGCAACTCTGAAACTTAACCTAAGCGTTTTTCGAAGGTACTTTTTGGCTAACTTCTTATAGGAAGGTCTAGGAGCTCTGAAAATGAACGTGCGCGTCTTTCACTCTTCCCGAGGGACTTAGAAGAATTTTGTGATATTTTTTATTAAAATGGTGTATAAGGGTATATATATAAATATATTTTATGCACTGTATATGAGCTGGCGATTTCTAAGTCTGTGGTTCCGAGAGGGGGTAACCAGGCTCACTAATAAAGGTCAAGCCACTTGGCTGCCAGAATGCCCTGCTTCAGCACAGACCAGAAAGGCATTGTGATAAGCGTATCCCCGGTATAGTCAGGGGTTAATGGGAGTCGTCCCCGTCCCCCCAGTATACGCCCAGAACCATGGACCCGGTACTTGTGGTTCGGACTGTCTCCAACCAGCCATAATGTTGTGAGAGTGAAATTATGTCTAAGTCCAGCTTTGGTACATTAGAAGCAACTCTGAAACTTAACCTAAGCGTTTTTCGAAGCTACTTTTTGGCTAACTTCTTATAGGAAGGTCTAGGAGCTCTGAAAATGAACGGGCGCGTCTTTCACTCTTCCCGAGGGACTTAGAAGAATTTTGTGATATTTTTGATTAAAATGGTGTATAAGGGTATATATATAAATATATTTTATGCACTGTATATGAGCTGGCGATTTCTAAGTCTGTGGTTCCGAGAGGGGGTAACCAGGCTCACTAATAAAGGTCAAGCCACTTGGCTGCCAGAATGCCCTGCTTCAGCACAGACCAGAAAGGCATTGTGATAAGCGTATCCCCGGTATAGTCAGGGGTTAATGGGAGTCGTCCCCGTCCCCCCAGTATACGCCCAGAACCATGGACCCGGTACTTGTGGTTCGGACTGTCTCCAACCAGCCATAATGTTGTGAGAGTGAAATTATGTCTAAGTCCAGCTTCGGTACATTAGAAGCAACTCTGAAACTTAACCTAAGCGTTTTTCGAAGCTACTTTTTGGCTAACTTCTTATAGGAAGGTCTAGGAGCTCTGAAAATGAACGTGCGCGTCTTTCACTCTTCCCGAGGGACTTAGAAGAATTTTGTGATATTTTTTATTAAAATGGTGTATAAGGGTATATATATAAATATATTTTATGCACTGTATATGAGCTGGCGATTTCTAAGTCTGTGGTTCCGAGAGGGGGTAACCAGGCTCACTAATAAAGGTCAAGCCACTTGGCTGCCAGAATGCCCTGCTTCAGCACAGACCAGAAAGGCATTGTGATAAGCGTATCCCCGGTATAGTCAGGGGTTAATGGGAGTCGTCCCCGTCCCCCCAGTATACGCCCAGAACCATGGACCCGGTACTTGTGGTTCGGACTGTCTCCAACCAGCCATAATGTTGTGAGAGTGAAATTATGTCTAAGTCCAGCTTCGGTACATTAGAAGCAACTCTGAAACTTAACCTAAGCGTTTTTCGAAGCTACTTTTTGGCTAACTTCTTATAGGAAGGTCTAGGAGCTCTGAAAATGAACGTGCGCGTCTTTCACTCTTCCCGAGGGACTTAGAAGAATTTTGTGATATTTTTTATTAAAATGGTGTATAAGGGTATATATATAAATATATTTTATGCACTGTATATGAGCTGGCGATTTCTAAGTCTGTGGTTCCGAGAGGGGGTAACCAGGCTCACTAATAAAGGTCAAGCCACTTGGCTGCCAGAATGCCCTGCTTCAGCACAGACCAGAAAGGCATTGTGATAAGCGTATCCCCGGTATAGTCAGGGGTTAATGGGAGTCGTCCCTGTCCCCCCAGTATACGCCCAGAACCATGGACCCGGTACTTGTGGTTCGGACTGTCTCCAACCAGCCATAATGTTGTGAGAGTGAAATTATGTCTAAGTCCAGCTTTGGTACATTAGAAGCAACTCTGAAACTTAACCTAAGCGTTTTTCGAAGCTACTTTTTGGCTAACTTCTTATAGGAAGGTCTAGGAGCTCTGAAAATGAATGTGCGCGTCTTTCACTCTTCCCGAGGGACTTAGAAGAATTTTGTGATATTTTTTATTAAAATGGTGTATAAGGGTATATATATAAATATATTTTATGCACTGTATATGAGCTGGCGATTTCTAAGTCTGTAGTTCCGAGAGGGGGTAACCAGGCTCACTAATAAAGGTCAAGCCACTTGGCTGCCAGAATGCCCTGCTTCAGCACAGACCAGAAAGGCATTGTGATAAGCGTATCCCCGGTATAGTCAGGGGTTAATGGGAGTCGTCCCCGTCCCCCCAGTATACGCCCAGAACCATGGACCCAGTACTTGTGGTTCGGACTGTCTCCAACCAGCCATAATGTTGTGAGAGTGAAATTATGTCTAAGTCCAGCTTTGGTACATTAGAAGCAACTCTGAAACTTAACCTAAGCGTTTTTCGAAGCTACTTTTTGGCTAACTTCTTATAGGAAGGTCTAGGAGCTCTGAAAATGAACGTGCGCGTCTTTCACTCTTCCCGAGGGACTTAGAAGAATTTTGTGATATTTTTTATTAAAATGGTGTATAAGGGTATATATATAAATATATTTTATGCACTGTATATGAGCTGGCGATTTCTAAGTCTGTGGTTCCGAGAGGGGGTAACCAGGCTCACTAATAAAGGTCAAGCCACTTGGCTGCCAGAATGCCCTGCTTCAGCACAGACCAGAAAGGCATTGTGATAAGCGTATCCCCGGTATAGTCAGGGGTTAATGGGAGTCGTCCCCGTCCCCCCAGTATACGCCCAGAACCATGGACCCGGTACTTGTGGTTCGGACTGTCTCCAACCAGCCATAATGTTGTGAGAGTGAAATTATGTCTAAGTCCAGCTTTGGTACATTAGAAGCAACTCTGAAACTTAACCTAAGCGTTTTTCGAAGCTACTTTTTGGCTAACTTCTTATAGGAAGGTCTAGGAGCTCTGAAAATGAACGGGCGCGTCTTTCACTCTTCCCGAGGGACTTAGAAGAATTTTGTGATATTTTTGATTAAAATGGTGTATAAGGGTATATATATAAATATATTTTATGCACTGTATATGAGCTGGCGATTTCTAAGTCTGTGGTTCCGAGAGGGGGTAACCAGGCTCACTAATAAAGGTCAAGCCACTTGGCTGCCAGAATGCCCTGCTTCAGCACAGACCAGAAAGGCATTGTGATAAGCGTATCCCCGGTATAGTCAGGGGTTAATGGGAGTCGTCCCCGTCCCCCCAGTATACGCCCAGAACCATGGACCCGGTACTTGTGGTTCGGACTGTCTCCAACCAGCCATAATGTTGTGAGAGTGAAATTATGTCTAAGTCCAGCTTCGGTACATTAGAAGCAACTCTGAAACTTAACCTAAGCGTTTTTCGAAGCTACTTTTTGGCTAACTTCTTATAGGAAGGTCTAGGAGCTCTGAAAATGAACGTGCGCGTCTTTCACTCTTCCCGAGGGACTTAGAAGAATTTTGTGATATTTTTTATTAAAATGGTGTATAAGGGTATATATATAAATATATTTTATGCACTGTATATGAGCTGGCGATTTCTAAGTCTGTGGTTCCGAGAGGGGGTAACCAGGCTCACTAATAAAGGTCAAGCCACTTGGCTGCCAGAATGCCCTGCTTCAGCACAGACCAGAAAGGCATTGTGATAAGCGTATCCCCGGTATAGTCAGGGGTTAATGGGAGTCGTCCCCGTCCCCCCAGTATACGCCCAGAACCATGGACCCGGTACTTGTGGTTCGGACTGTCTCCAACCAGCCATAATGTTGTGAGAGTGAAATTATGTCTAAGTCCAGCTTCGGTACATTAGAAGCAACTCTGAAACTTAACCTAAGCGTTTTTCGAAGCTACTTTTTGGCTAACTTCTTATAGGAAGGTCTAGGAGCTCTGAAAATGAACGTGCGCGTCTTTCACTCTTCCCGAGGGACTTAGAAGAATTTTGTGATATTTTTTATTAAAATGGTGTATAAGGGTATATATATAAATATATTTTATGCACTGTATATGAGCTGGCGATTTCTAAGTCTGTGGTTCCGAGAGGGGGTAACCAGGCTCACTAATAAAGGTCAAGCCACTTGGCTGCCAGAATGCCCTGCTTCAGCACAGACCAGAAAGGCATTGTGATAAGCGTATCCCCGGTATAGTCAGGGGTTAATGGGAGTCGTCCCTGTCCCCCCAGTATACGCCCAGAACCATGGACCCGGTACTTGTGGTTCGGACTGTCTCCAACCAGCCATAATGTTGTGAGAGTGAAATTATGTCTAAGTCCAGCTTTGGTACATTAGAAGCAACTCTGAAACTTAACCTAAGCGTTTTTCGAAGCTACTTTTTGGCTAACTTCTTATAGGAAGGTCTAGGAGCTCTGAAAATGAATGTGCGCGTCTTTCACTCTTCCCGAGGGACTTAGAAGAATTTTGTGATATTTTTTATTAAAATGGTGTATAAGGGTATATATATAAATATATTTTATGCACTGTATATGAGCTGGCGATTTCTAAGTCTGTAGTTCCGAGAGGGGGTAACCAGGCTCACTAATAAAGGTCAAGCCACTTGGCTGCCAGAATGCCCTGCTTCAGCACAGACCAGAAAGGCATTGTGATAAGCGTATCCCCGGTATAGTCAGGGGTTAATGGGAGTCGTCCCCGTCCCCCCAGTATACGCCCAGAACCATGGACCCAGTACTTGTGGTTCGGACTGTCTCCAACCAGCCATAATGTTGTGAGAGTGAAATTATGTCTAAGTCCAGCTTTGGTACATTAGAAGCAACTCTGAAACTTAACCTAAGCGTTTTTCGAAGCTACTTTTTGGCTAACTTCTTATAGGAAGGTCTAGGAGCTCTGAAAATGAACGTGCGCGTCTTTCACTCTTCCCGAGGGACTTAGAAGAATTTTGTGATATTTTTGATTAAAATGGTGTATAAGGGTATATATATAAATATATTTTATGCACTGTATATGAGCTGGCGATTTCTAAGTCTGTGGTTCCGAGAGGGGGTAACCAGGCTCACTAATAAAGGTCAAGCCACTTGGCTGCCAGAATGCCCTGCTTCAGCACAGACCAGAAAGGCATTGTGATAAGCGTATCCCCGGTATAGTCAGGGGTTAATGGGAGTCGTCCCTGTCCCCCCAGTATACGCCCAGAACCATGGACCCGGTACTTGTGGTTCGGACTGTCTCCAACCAGCCATAATGTTGTGAGAGTGAAATTATGTCTAAGTCCAGCTTTGGTACATTAGAAGCAACTCTGAAACTTAACCTAAGCGTTTTTCGAAGCTACTTTTTGGCTAACTTCTTATAGGAAGGTCTAGGAGCTCTGAAAATGAATGTGCGCGTCTTTCACTCTTCCCGAGGGACTTAGAAGAATTTTGTGATATTTTTTATTAAAATGGTGTATAAGGGTATATATATAAATATATTTTATGCACTGTATATGAGCTGGCGATTTCTAAGTCTGTAGTTCCGAGAGGGGGTAACCAGGCTCACTAATAAAGGTCAAGCCACTTGGCTGCCAGAATGCCCTGCTTCAGCACAGACCAGAAAGGCATTGTGATAAGCGTATCCCCGGTATAGTCAGGGGTTAATGGGAGTCGTCCCCGTCCCCCCAGTATACGCCCAGAACCATGGACCCGGTACTTGTGGTTCGGACTGTCTCCAACCAGCCATAATGTGAGAGTGAAATTATGTCTACTGTAAGTCCAGCTTTGGTACATTAGAAGCAACTCTGAAACTTAACCTAAGCGTTTTTCGAAGCTACTTTTTGGCTAACTTCTTATAGGAAGGTCTAGGAGCTCTGAAAATGAACGTGCGCGTCTTTCACTCTTCCCGAGGGACTTAGAAGAATTTTGTGATATTTTTTATTAAAATGGTGTATAAGGGTATATATATAAATATATTTTATGCACTGTATATGAGCTGGCGATTTGTAAGTCTGTGGTTCCGAGAGGGGGTAACCAGGCTCACTAATAAAGGTCAAGCCACTTGGCTGCCAGAATGCCCTGCTTCAGCACAGACCAGAAAGGCATTGTGATAAGCGTATCCCCGGTATAGTCAGGGGTTAATGGGAGTCGTCCCCGTCCCCCCAGTATACGCCCAGAACCATGGACCCGGTACTTGTGGTTCGGACTGTCTCCAACCAGCCATAATGTTGTGAGAGTGAAATTATGTCTAAGTCCAGCTTTGGTACATTAGAAGCAACTCTGAAACTTAACCTAAGCGTTTTTCGAAGCTACTTTTTGGCTAACTTCTTATAGGAAGGTCTAGGAGCTCTGAAAATGAACGTGCGCGTCTTTCACTCTTCCCGAGGGACTTAGAAGAATTTTGTGATATTTTTGATTAAAATGGTGTATAAGGGTATATATATAAATATATTTTATGCACTGTATATGAGCTGGCGATTTGTAAGTCTGTGGTTCCGAGAGGGGGTAACCAGGCTCACTATAAAGGTCAAGCCACGTGGCTGCCAGAATGCCCTGCTTTAGCACAGACCAGAAAGGCATTGTGATAAGCGTATCCCCGGTATAGTCAGGGGTTAATGGGAGTCGTCCCCGTCCCCCCAGTATACGCCCAGAACTATGGACCCGGTACTTGTGGTTCGGACTGTCTCCAACCAGCCATAATATTGTGAGGTGAAATTATGTCTAAGTCCAGCTTTGGTACATTAGAAGCAACTCTGAAACTTAACCTAAGCGTTTTTCGAAGCTACTGTACTTTTTGGCTAACTTCTTATAGGAAGGTCTAGGAGCTCTGAAAATGAACGTGCGCGTCTTTCACTCTTCCCGAGGGACTTAGAAGAATTTTGTGATATTTTTTATTAAAATGGTGTATAAGGGTATATATATAAATATATTTTATGCACTGTATATGAGCTGGCGATTTCTAAGTCTGTGGTTCCGAGAGGGGGTAACCAGGCTCACTAATAAAGGTCAAGCCACTTGGCTGCCAGAATACCCTGCTTCAGCACAGACCAGTAAGGCATTGTGATACGCGTATCCCCGGTATAGTCAGGGTTTAATGGAAGTCGTCCCCGTCCCCCCAGTATATGCCCAGAACCATGGACCCGGTATTTGTGGTTCGGACTGTCTCCAACCAGCCATAATGTTGTGAGAGTGAAATTATGTCTAAGTCCAGCTTTGGTACATTAGAAGCAACTCTGAAACTTAACCTAAGCGTTTTTCGAAGCTACTTTTTGGCTAACTTCTTATAGGAAGGTCTAGGAGCTCTGAAAATGAACGTACGCGTCTTTCACTCTTCCCGAGGGACTTAGAAGAATTTTGTGATATTTTTGATTAAAATGGTGTATAAGGGTATATATATAAATATATTTTATGCACTGTATATGAGCTGGCGATTTCTAAGTCTGTGGTTCCGAGAGGGGGTAACCAGGCTCACTAATAAAGGTCAAGCCACTTGGCTGCCAGAATGCCCTGCTTCAGCACAGACCAGAAAGGCATTGTGATAAGCGTATCACCGGTATAGTCAGGGGTTAATGGGAGTCGTCCCCGTCCCCCCAGTATACGCCCAGAACCATGGACCCGGTACTTGTGGTTCGGACTGTCTCCAACCAGCCATAATGTTGTGAGAGTGAAATTATGTCTAAGTCCAGCTTTGGTACATTAGAAGCAACTCTGAAACTTAACCTAAGCGTTTTTCGAAGCTACTTTTTGGCTAACTTCTTATAGGAAGGTCTAGGAGCTCTGAAAATGAACGTGCGCGTCTTTCACTCTTCCCGAGGGACTTAGAAGAATTTTGTGATATTTTTTATTAAAATGGTGTATAAGGGTATATATATAAATATATTTTATGCACTGTATATGAGCTGGCGATTTCTAAGTCTGTGGTTCCGAGAGGGGGTAACCAGGCTCACTAATAAAGGTCAAGCCACTTGGCTGCCAGAATGCCCTGCTTCAGCACAGAACAGAAAGGCATTGTGATAAGCGTATCCCCGGTATAGTCAGGGGTTAATGGGAGTCGTCCCCGTCCCCCCAGTATACGCCCAGAACCATGGACCCGGTACTTGTGGTTCGGACTGTCTCCAACCAGCCATAATGTTGTGAGAGTGAAATTATGTCTAAGTCCAGCTTTGGTACATTAGAAGCAACTCTGAAACTTAACCTAAGCGTTTTTCGAAGCTACTTTTTGGCTAACTTCTTATAGGAAGGTCTAGGAGCTCTGAAAATGAACGTGCGCGTCTTTCACTCTTCCCGAGGGACTTAGAAGAATTTTGTGATATTTTTTATTAAAATGGTGTATGAGGGTATATATATAAATATATTTTATGCACTGTATATGAGCTGGCGATTTGTAAGTCTGTGGTTCCGAGAGGGGGTAACCAGGCTCACTAATAAAGGTCAAGCCACTTGGCTGCCAGAATGCCCTGCTTCAGCACAGACCAGAAAGGCATTGTGATAAGCGTATCCCCGGTATAGTCAGGGGTTAATGGGAGTCGTCCCCGTCCCCCCAGTATACGCCCAGAACTATGGACCCGGTACTTGTGGTTCGGACTGTCTCCAACCAGCCATAATGTTGTGAGAGTGAAATTATGTCTAAGTCCAGCTTTGGTACATTAGAAGCAACTCTGAAACTTAACCTAAGCGTTTTTCGAAGGTACTTTTTGGCTAACTTCTTATAGGAAGGTCTAGGAGCTCTGAAAATGAACGTGCGCGTCTTTCACTCTTCCCGAGGGACTTAGAAGAATTTTGTGATATTTTTGATTAAAATGGTGTATAAGGGTATATATATAAATATATTTTATGCACTGTATATGAGCTGGCGATTTCTAAGTCTGTGGTTCCGAGAGGCGGTAACCAGGCTCACTAATAAAGGTCAAGCCACTTGGCTGCCAGAATGCCCTGCTTCAGCACAGACCAGAAAGGCATTGTGATAAGCGTATCCCCGGTATAGTCAGGGATTAATGGGAGTCGTCCCCGTCCCCCCAGTATACGCCCAGTACCATGGACCCGGTACTTGTGGTTCGGACTGTTTCCAACCAGCCATAATGTTGTGAGAGTGAAATTATGTCTAAGTCCAGCTTTGGTACATTAGAAGCAACTCTGAAACTTAACCTAAGCGTTTTTCGAAGCTACATTTTGGCTAACTTCTTATAGGAAGGTCTAGGAGCTCTGAAAATGAACGTGAGCGTCTTTCACTCTTCCCGAGGGACTTAGAAGAATTTTGTGATATTTTTGATTAAAATGGTGTATAAGGGTATATATATAAATATATTTTATGCACTGTATATGAGCTGGCGATTTCTAAGTCTGTGGTTCCGAGAGGGGGTAACCAGGCTCACTAATAAAGGTCAAGCCACTTGGCTGCCAGAATACCCTGCTTCAGCATAGACCAGTAAGGCATTGTGATACGCGTATCCCCGGTATAGTCAGGGTTTAATGGAAGTCGTCCCCGTCCCCCCAGTATATGCCCAGAACCATGGACCCGGTATTTGTGGTTCGGACTGTCTCCAACCAGCCATAATGTTGTGAGAGTGAAATTATGTCTAAGTCCAGCTTTGGTACATTAGAAGCAACTCTGAAACTTAACCTAAGCGTTTTTCGAAGCTACTTTTTGGCTAACTTCTTATAGGAAGGTCTATGAGCTCTGAAAATGAACGTACGCGTCTTTCACTCTTCCCGAGGGACTTAGAAGAATTTTGTGATATTTTTGATTAAAATGGTGTATAAGGGTATATATATAAATATATTTTATGCACTGTATATGAGCTGGCGATTTCTAAGTCTGTGGTTCCGAGAGGGGGTAACCAGGCTCACTAATAAAGGTCAAGCCACTTGGCTGCCAGAATGCCCTGCTTCAGCACAGACCAGAAAGGCATTGTGATAAGCGTATCACCGGTATAGTCAGGGGTTAATGGGAGTCGTCCCCGTCCCCCCAGTATACGCCCAGAACCATGGACCCGGTACTTGTGGTTCGGACTGTCTCCAACCAGCCATAATGTTGTGAGAGTGAAATTATGTCTAAGTCCAGCTTTGGTACATTAGAAGCAACTCTGAAACTTAACCTAAGCGTTTTTCGAAGCTACTTTTTGGCTAACTTCTTATAGGAAGGTCTAGGAGCTCTGAAAATGAACGTGCGCGTCTTTCACTCTTCCCGAGGGACTTAGAAGAATTTTGTGATATTTTTTATTAAAATGGTGTATAAGGGTATATATATAAATATATTTTATGCACTGTATATGAGCTGGCGATTTCTAAGTCTGTGGTTCCGAGAGGGGGTAACCAGGCTCACTAATAAAGGTCAAGCCACTTGGCTGCCAGAATGCCCTGCTTCAGCACAGAACAGAAAGGCATTGTGATAAGCGTATCCCCGGTATAGTCAGGGGTTAATGGGAGTCGTCCCCGTCCCCCCAGTATACGCCCAGAAACATGGACCCGGTACTTGTGGTTCGGACTGTCTCCAACCAGCCATAATGTTGTGAGAGTGAAATTATGTCTAAGTCCAGCTTTGGTACATTAGAAGCAACTCTGAAACTTAACCTAAGCGTTTTTCGAAGCTACTTTTTGGCTAACTTCTTATAGGAAGGTCTAGGAGCTCTGAAAATGAACGTGCGCGTCTTTCACTCTTCCCGAGGGACTTAGAAGAATTTTGTGATATTTTTTATTAAAATGGTGTATGAGGGTATATATATAAATATATTTTATGCACTGTATATGAGCTGGCGATTTGTAAGTCTGTGGTTCCGAGAGGGGGTAACCAGGCTCACTAATAAAGGTCAAGCCACTTGGCTGCCAGAATGCCCTGCTTCAGCACAGACCAGAAAGGCATTGTGATAAGCGTATCCCCGGTATAGTCAGGGGTTAATGGGAGTCGTCCCCGTCCCCCCAGTATACGCCCAGAACTATGGACCCGGTACTTGTGGTTCGGACTGTCTCCAACCAGCCATAATGTTGTGAGAGTGAAATTATGTCTAAGTCCAGCTTTGGTACATTAGAAGCAACTCTGAAACTTAACCTAAGCGTTTTTCGAAGGTACTTTTTGGCTAACTTCTTATAGGAAGGTCTAGGAGCTCTGAAAATGAACGTGCGCGTCTTTCACTCTTCCCGAGGGACTTAGAAGAATTTTGTGATATTTTTGATTAAAATGGTGTATAAGGGTATATATATAAATATATTTTATGCACTGTATATGAGCTGGCGATTTCTAAGTCTGTGGTTCCGAGAGGCGGTAACCAGGCTCACTAATAAAGGTCAAGCCACTTGGCTGCCAGAATGCCCTGCTTCAGCACAGACCAGAAAGGCATTGTGATAAGCGTATCCCCGGTATAGTCAGGGATTAATGGGAGTCGTCCCCGTCCCCCCAGTATACGCCCAGTACCATGGACCCGGTACTTGTGGTTCGGACTGTTTCCAACCAGCCATAATGTTGTGAGAGTGAAATTATGTCTAAGTCCAGCTTTGGTACATTAGAAGCAACTCTGAAACTTAACCTAAGCGTTTTTCGAAGCTACATTTTGGCTAACTTCTTATAGGAAGGTCTAGGAGCTCTGAAAATGAACGTGAGCGTCTTTCACTCTTCCCGAGGGACTTAGAAGAATTTTGTGATATTTTTGATTAAAATGGTGTATAAGGGTATATATATAAATATATTTTATGCACTGTATATGAGCTGGCGATTTCTAAGTCTGTGGTTCCGAGAGGGGGTAACCAGGCTCACTAATAAAGGTCAAGCCACTTGGCTGCCAGAATACCCTGCTTCAGCATAGACCAGTAAGGCATTGTGATACGCGTATCCCCGGTATAGTCAGGGTTTAATGGAAGTCGTCCCCGTCCCCCCAGTATATGCCCAGAACCATGGACCCGGTATTTGTGGTTCGGACTGTCTCCAACCAGCCATAATGTTGTGAGAGTGAAATTATGTCTAAGTCCAGCTTTGGTACATTAGAAGCAACTCTGAAACTTAACCTAAGCGTTTTTCGAAGCTACTTTTTGGCTAACTTCTTATAGGAAGGTCTATGAGCTCTGAAAATGAACGTACGCGTCTTTCACTCTTCCCGAGGGACTTAGAAGAATTTTGTGATATTTTTGATTAAAATGGTGTATAAGGGTATATATATAAATATATTTTATGCACTGTATATGAGCTGGCGATTTCTAAGTCTGTGGTTCCGAGAGGGGGTAACCAGGCTCACTAATAAAGGTCAAGCCACTTGGCTGCCAGAATGCCCTGCTTCAGCACAGACCAGAAAGGCATTGTGATAAGCGTATCACCGGTATAGTCAGGGGTTAATGGGAGTCGTCCCCGTCCCCCCAGTATACGCCCAGAACCATGGACCCGGTACTTGTGGTTCGGACTGTCTCCAACCAGCCATAATGTTGTGAGAGTGAAATTATGTCTAAGTCCAGCTTTGGTACATTAGAAGCAACTCTGAAACTTAACCTAAGCGTTTTTCGAAGCTACTTTTTGGCTAACTTCTTATAGGAAGGTCTAGGAGCTCTGAAAATGAACGTGCGCGTCTTTCACTCTTCCCGAGGGACTTAGAAGAATTTTGTGATATTTTTTATTAAAATGGTGTATAAGGGTATATATATAAATATATTTTATGCACTGTATATGAGCTGGCGATTTCTAAGTCTGTGGTTCCGAGAGGGGGTAACCAGGCTCACTAATAAAGGTCAAGCCACTTGGCTGCCAGAATGCCCTGCTTCAGCACAGAACAGAAAGGCATTGTGATAAGCGTATCCCCGGTATAGTCAGGGGTTAATGGGAGTCGTCCCCGTCCCCCCAGTATACGCCCAGAAACATGGACCCGGTACTTGTGGTTCGGACTGTCTCCAACCAGCCATAATGTTGTGAGAGTGAAATTATGTCTAAGTCCAGCTTTGGTACATTAGAAGCAACTCTGAAACTTAACCTAAGCGTTTTTCGAAGCTACTTTTTGGCTAACTTCTTATAGGAAGGTCTAGGAGCTCTGAAAATGAACGTGCGCGTCTTTCACTCTTCCCGAGGGACTTAGAAGAATTTTGTGATATTTTTTATTAAAATGGTGTATGAGGGTATATATATAAATATATTTTATGCACTGTATATGAGCTGGCGATTTGTAAGTCTGTGGTTCCGAGAGGGGGTAACCAGGCTCACTAATAAAGGTCAAGCCACTTGGCTGCCAGAATGCCCTGCTTCAGCACAGACCAGAAAGGCATTGTGATAAGCGTATCCCCGGTATAGTCAGGGGTTAATGGGAGTCGTCCCCGTCCCCCCAGTATACGCCCAGAACTATGGACCCGGTACTTGTGGTTCGGACTGTCTCCAACCAGCCATAATGTTGTGAGAGTGAAATTATGTCTAAGTCCAGCTTTGGTACATTAGAAGCAACTCTGAAACTTAACCTAAGCGTTTTTCGAAGGTACTTTTTGGCTAACTTCTTATAGGAAGGTCTAGGAGCTCTGAAAATGAACGTGCGCGTCTTTCACTCTTCCCGAGGGACTTAGAAGAATTTTGTGATATTTTTGATTAAAATGGTGTATAAGGGTATATATATAAATATATTTTATGCACTGTATATGAGCTGGCGATTTCTAAGTCTGTGGTTCCGAGAGGCGGTAACCAGGCTCACTAATAAAGGTCAAGCCACTTGGCTGCCAGAATGCCCTGCTTCAGCACAGACCAGAAAGGCATTGTGATAAGCGTATCCCCGGTATAGTCAGGGATTAATGGGAGTCGTCCCCGTCCCCCCAGTATACGCCCAGTACCATGGACCCGGTACTTGTGGTTCGGACTGTTTCCAACCAGCCATAATGTTGTGAGAGTGAAATTATGTCTAAGTCCAGCTTTGGTACATTAGAAGCAACTCTGAAACTTAACCTAAGCGTTTTTCGAAGCTACTTTTTGGCTAACTTCTTATAGGAAGGTCTAGGAGCTCTGAAAATGAACGTGAGCGTCTTTCACTCTTCCCGAGGGACTTAGAAGAATTTTGTGATATTTTTGATTAAAATGGTGTATAAGGGTATATATATAAATATATTTTATGCACTGTATATGAGCTGGCGATTTCTGAGTCTGTGGTTCCGAGAGGGGGTAACCAGGCTCACTAATAAAGGTCAAGCCACTTGGCTGCCAGAATGCCCTGCTTCAGCACAGACCAGAAAGGCATTGTGATAAGCGTATCCCCGGTATAGTCAGGGGTTAATGGGAGTCGTCCCCGTCCCCCCAGTATACGCCCAGAACCATGGACCCGGTACTTGTGGTTCGGACTGTCTCCAACCAGCCATAATGTTGTGAGAGTGAAATTATGTCTAAGTCCAGCTTTGGTACATTAGAAGCAACTCTGAAACTTAACCTAAGCGTTTTTCGAAGCTACTTTTTGGCTAACTTCTTATAGGAAGGTCTAGGAGCTCTGAAAATGAACGTGCGCGTCTTTCACTCTTCCCGAGGGACTTAGAAGAATTTTGTGATATTTTTTATTAAAATGGTGTATGAGGGTATATATATAAATATATTTTATGCACTGTATATGAGCTGGCGATTTGTAAGTCTGTGGTTCCGAGAGGGGGTAACCAGGCTCACTAATAAAGGTCAAGCCACTTGGCTGCCAGAATGCCCTGCTTCAGCACAGACCAGAAAGGCATTGTGATAAGCGTATCCCCGGTATAGTCAGGGGTTAATGGGAGTCGTCCCCGTCCCCCCAGTATACGCCCAGAACTATGGACCCGGTACTTGTGGTTCGGACTGTCTCCAACCAGCTATAATGTTGTGAGAGTGAAATTATGTCTAAGTCCAGCTTTGGTACATTAGAAGCAACTCTGAAACTTAACCTAAGCGTTTTTCGAAGCTACTTTTTGGCTAACTTCTTATAGGAAGGTCTAGGAGCTCTGAAAATGAACGTGCGCGTCTTTCACTCTTCCCGAGGGACTTAGAAGAATTTTGTGATATTTTTTATTAAAATGGTGTATAAGGGTACAGTATATATATAAATATATTTTATGCACTGTATATGAGCTGGTGATTTCTAAGTCTGTGGTTCCGAGAGGGGGTAACCAGGCTCACTAATAAAGGTCAAGCCACTTGGCTGCCAGAATGCCCTGCTTCAGCACAGACCAGAAAGGCATTGTGATAAGCGTATCCCCGGTATAGTCAGGGGTTAATGGGAGTCGTCCCCGTCCCCCCAGTATACGCCCAGAACCATGGACCCGGTACTTGTGGTTCGGACTGTCTCCAACCAGCCATAATGTTGTGAGAGTGAAATTATGTCTAAGTCCAGCTTTGGTACATTAGAAGCAACTCTGAAACTTAACCTAAGCGTTTTTCGAAGCTACTTTTTGGCTAACTTCTTATAGGAAGGTCTAGGAGCTCTGAAAATGAACGTGCGCGTCTTTCACTCTTCCCGAGGGACTTAGAAGAATTTTGTGATATTTTTTATTAAAATGGTGTATAAGGGTATATATATAAATATATTTTATGCACTGTATATGAGCTGGCGATTTGTAAGTCTGTGGTTCCGAGAGGGGGTAACCAGGCTCACTAATAAAGGTCAAGCCACTTGGCTGCCAGAATGCCCTGCTTCAGCACAGACCAGAAAGGCATTGTGATAAGCGTATCCCCGGTATAGTCAGGGGTTAATGGGAGTCGTCCCCGTCCCCCCAGTATACGCCCAGAACCATGGACCCGGTACTTGTGGTTCGGACTGTCTCCAACCAGCCATAATGTTGTGAGAGTGAAATTATGTCTAAGTCCAGCTTTGGTACATTAGAAGCAACTCTGAAACTTAACCTAAGCGTTTTTCGAAGCTACTTTTTGGCTAACTTCTTATAGGAAGGTCTAGGAGCTCTGAAAATGAACGTGCGCGTCTTTCACTCTTCCCGAGGGACTTAGAAGAATTTTGTGATATTTTTTATTAAAATGGTGTATAAGGGTATATATATAAATATATTTTATGCACTGTATATGAGCTGGCGATTTGTAAGTCTGTGGTTCCGAGAGGGGGTAACCAGGCTCACTAATAAAGGTCAAGCCACTTGGCTGCCAGAATGCCCTGCTTCAGCACAGACCAGAAAGGCATTGTGATAAGCGTATCCCCGGTATAGTCAGGGGTTAATGGGAGTCGTCCCCGTCCCCCCAGTATACGCCCAGAACCATGGACCCGGTACTTGTGGTTCGGACTGTCTCCAACCAGCCATAATGTTGTGAGAGTGAAATTATGTCTAAGTCCAGCTTTGGTACATTAGAAGCAACTCTGAAACTTAACCTAAGCGTTTTTCGAAGCTACTTTTTGGCTAACTTCTTATAGGAAGGTCTAGGAGCTCTGAAAATGAACGTGCGCGTCTTTCACTCTTCCCGAGGGACTTAGAAGAATTTTGTGATATTTTTTATTAAAATGGTGTATAAGGGTATATATATAAATATATTTTATGCACTGTATATGAGCTGGCGATTTCTAAGTCTGTGGTTCCGAGAGGGGGTAACCAGGCTCACTAATAAAGGTCAAGCCACTTGGCTGCCAGAATGCCCTGCTTCAGCACAGACCAGAAAGGCATTGTGATAAGCGTATCCCCGGTATAGTCAGGGGTTAATGGGAGTCGTCCCTGTCCCCCCAGTATACGCCCAGAACCATGGACCCGGTACTTGTGGTTCGGACTGTCTCCAACCAGCCATAATGTTGTGAGAGTGAAATTATGTCTAAGTCCAGCTTTGGTACATTAGAAGCAACTCTGAAACTTAACCTAAGCGTTTTTCGAAGATACTTTTTGGCTAACTTCTTATAGGAAGGTCTAGGAGCTCTGAAAATGAACGTGCGCGTCTTTCACTCTTCCCGAGGGACTTAGAAGAATTTTGTGATATTTTTTATTAAAATGGTGTATAAGGGTATATATATAAATATATTTTATGCACTGTATATGAGCTGGCGATTTCTAAGTCTGTAGTTCCGAGAGGGGGTAACCAGGCTCACTAATAAAGGTCAAGCCACTTGGCTGCCAGAATGCCCTGCTTCAGCACAGACCAGAAAGGCATTGTGATAAGCGTATCCCCGGTATAGTCAGGGGTTAATGGGAGTCGTCCCCGTCCCCCCAGTATACGCCCAGAACCATGGACCCAGTACTTGTGGTTCGGACTGTTTCCAACCAGCCATAATGTTGTGAGAGTGAAATTATGTCTAAGTCCAGCTTTGGTACATTAGAAGCAACTCTGAAACTTAACCTAAGCGTTTTTCGAAGCTACTTTTTGGCTAACTTCTTATAGGAAGGTCTAGGAGCTCTGAAAATGAACGTGCGCGTCTTTCACTCTTCCCGAGGGACTTAGAAGAATTTTGTGATATTTTTGATTAAAATGGTGTATAAGGGTATATATATAAATATATTTTATGCACTGTATATGAGCTGGCGATTTCTAAGTCTGTGGTTCCGAGAGGGGGTAACCAGGCTCACTAATAAAGGTCAAGCCACTTGGCTGCCAGAATGCCCTGCTTCAGCACAGACCAGAAAGGCATTGTGATAAGCGTTTCCCCGGTATAGTCAGGGGTTAATGGGAGTCGTCCCCGTCCCCCAGTATACGCCCAGAACCATGGACCCGGTACTTGTGGTTCGGACTGTCTCCAACCAGCCATAATGTTGTGAGAGTGAAATTATGTCTAAGTCCAGCTTCGGTACATTAGAAGCAACTCTGAAACTTAACCTAAGCGTTTTTCGAAGCTACTTTTTGGCTAACTTCTTATAGGAAGGTCTAGGAGCTCTGAAAATGAACGTGCGCGTCTTTCACTCTTCCCGAGGGACTTAGAAGAATTTTGTGATATTTTTTATTAAAATGGTGTATAAGGGTATATATATAAATATATTTTATGCACTGTATATGAGCTGGCGATTTCTAAGTCTGTGGTTCCGAGAGGGGGTAACCAGGCTCACTAATAAAGGTCAAGCCACTTGGCTGCCAGAATGCCCTGCTTCAGCACAGACCAGAAAGGCATTGTGATAAGCGTATCCCCGGTATAGTCAGGGGTTAATGGGAGTCGTCCCCGTCCCCCCAGTATACGCCCAGAACCATGGACCCGGTACTTGTGGTTCGGACTGTCTCCAACCAGCCATAATGTTGTGAGAGTGAAATTATGTCTAAGTCCAGCTTTGGTACATTAGAAGCAACTCTGAAACTTAACCTAAGCGTTTTTCGAAGCTACTTTTTGGCTAACTTCTTATAGGAAGGTCTAGGAGCTCTGAAAATGAACGTGCGCGTCTTTCACTCTTCCCGAGGGACTTAGAAGAATTTTGTGATATTTTTTATTAAAATGGTGTATAAGGGTATATATATAAATATATTTTATGCACTGTATATGAGCTGGCGATTTGTAAGTCTGTGGTTCCGAGAGGGGGTAACCAGGCTCACTAATAAAGGTCAAGCCACTTGGCTGCCAGAATGCCCTGCTTCAGCACAGACCAGAAAGGCATTGTGATAAGCGTATCCCCGGTATAGTCAGGGGTTAATGGGAGTCGTCCCCGTCCCCCCAGTATACGCCCAGAACCATGGACCCGGTACTTGTGGTTCGGACTGTCTCCAACCAGCCATAATGTTGTGAGAGTGAAATTATGTCTAAGTCCAGCTTTGGTACATTAGAAGCAACTCTGAAACTTAACCTAAGCGTTTTTCGAAGCTACTTTTTGGCTAACTTCTTATAGGAAGGTCTAGGAGCTCTGAAAATGAACGTGCGCGTCTTTCACTCTTCCCGAGGGACTTAGAAGAATTTTGTGATATTTTTTATTAAAATGGTGTATAAGGGTATATATATAAATATATTTTATGCACTGTATATGAGCTGGCGATTTCTAAGTCTGTGGTTCCGAGAGGGGGTAACCAGGCTCACTAATAAAGGTCAAGCCACTTGGCTGCCAGAATGCCCTGCTTCAGCACAGACCAGAAAGGCATTGTGATAAGCGTATCCCCGGTATAGTCAGGGGTTAATGGGAGTCGTCCCTGTCCCCCCAGTATACGCCCAGAACCATGGACCCGGTACTTGTGGTTCGGACTGTCTCCAACCAGCCATAATGTTGTGAGAGTGAAATTATGTCTAAGTCCAGCTTTGGTACATTAGAAGCAACTCTGAAACTTAACCTAAGCGTTTTTCGAAGATACTTTTTGGCTAACTTCTTATAGGAAGGTCTAGGAGCTCTGAAAATGAATGTGCGCGTCTTTCACTCTTCCCGAGGGACTTAGAAGAATTTTGTGATATTTTTTATTAAAATGGTGTATAAGGGTATATATATAAATATATTTTATGCACTGTATATGAGCTGGCGATTTCTAAGTCTGTAGTTCCGAGAGGGGGTAACCAGGCTCACTAATAAAGGTCAAGCCACTTGGCTGCCAGAATGCCCTGCTTCAGCACAGACCAGAAAGGCATTGTGATAAGCGTATCCCCGGTATAGTCAGGGGTTAATGGGAGTCGTCCCCGTCCCCCCAGTATACGCCCAGAACCATGGACCCAGTACTTGTGGTTCGGACTGTCTCCAACCAGCCATAATGTTGTGAGAGTGAAATTATGTCTAAGTCCAGCTTTGGTACATTAGAAGCAACTCTGAAACTTAACCTAAGCGTTTTTCGAAGCTACTTTTTGGCTAACTTCTTATAGGAAGGTCTAGGAGCTCTGAAAATGAACGTGCGCGTCTTTCACTCTTCCCGAGGGACTTAGAAGAATTTTGTGATATTTTTGATTAAAATGGTGTATAAGGGTATATATATAAATATATTTTATGCACTGTATATGAGCTGGCGATTTGTAAGTCTGTGGTTCCGAGAGGGGGTAACCAGGCTCACTAATAAAGGTCAAGCCACTTGGCTGCCAGAATGCCCTGCTTCAGCACAGACCAGAAAGGCATTGTGATAAGCGTTTCCCCGGTATAGTCAGGGGTTAATGGGAGTCGTCCCCGTCCCCCCAGTATACGCCCAGAACCATGGACCCGGTACTTGTGGTTCGGACTGTCTCCAACCAGCCATAATGTTGTGAGAGTGAAATTATGTCTAAGTCCAGCTTCGGTACATTAGAAGCAACTCTGAAACTTAACCTAAGCGTTTTTCGAAGCTACTTTTTGGCTAACTTCTTATAGGAAGGTCTAGGAGCTCTGAAAATGAACGTGCGCGTCTTTCACTCTTCCCGAGGGACTTAGAAGAATTTTGTGATATTTTTTATTAAAATGGTGTATAAGGGTATATATATAAATATATTTTATGCACTGTACATGAGCTGGCGATTTCTAAGTCTGTGGTTCCGAGAGGGGGTAACCAGGCTCACTAATAAAGGTCAAGCCACTTGGCTGCCAGAATGCCCTGCTTCAGCACAGATCAGAAAGGCATTGTGATAAGCGTATCCCCGGTATAGTCAGGGGTTAATGGGAGTCGTCCCCGTCCCCCCAGTATACGCCCAGAACCATGGACCCAGTACTTGTGGTTCGGACTGTCTCCAACCAGCCATAATGTTGTGAGAGTGAAATTATGTCTAAGTCCAGCTTTGGTACATTAGAAGCAACTCTGAAACTTAACCTAAGCGTTTTTCGAAGCTACTTTTTGGCTAACTTCTTATAGGAAGGTCTAGGAGCTCTGAAAATGAACGTGCGCGTCTTTCACTCTTCCCGAGGGACTTAGAAGAATTTTGTGATATTTTTGATTAAAATGGTGTATAAGGGTATATATATAAATATATTTTATGCACTGTATATGAGCTGGCGATTTCTAAGTCTGTGGTTCCGAGAGGGGGTAACCAGGCTCACTAATAAAGGTCAAGCCACTTGGCTGCCAGAATGCCCTGCTTCAGCACAGACCAGAAAGGCATTGTGATAAGCGTATCCCCGGTATAGTCAGGGGTTAATGGGAGTCGTCCCCGTCCCCCCAGTATACGCCCAGAACCATGGACCCGGTACTTGTGGTTCGGACTGTCTCCAACCAGCCATAATGTTGTGAGAGTGAAATTATGTCTAAGTCCAGCTTCGGTACATTAGAAGCAACTCTGAAACTTAACCTAAGCGTTTTTCGAAGCTACTTTTTGGCTAACTTCTTATAGGAAGGTCTAGGAGCTCTGAAAATGAACGTGCGCGTCTTTCACTCTTCCCGAGGGACTTAGAAGAATTTTGTGATATTTTTTATTAAAATGGTGTATAAGGGTATATATATAAATATATTTTATGCACTGTATATGAGCTGGCGATTTCTAAGTCTGTGGTTCCGAGAGGGGGTAACCAGGCTCACTAATAAAGGTCAAGCCACTTGGCTGCCAGAATGCCCTGCTTCAGCACAGACCAGAAAGGCATTGTGATAAGCGTATCCCCGGTATAGTCAGGGGTTAATGGGAGTCGTCCCTGTCCCCCCAGTATACGCCCAGAACCATGGACCCGGTACTTGTGGTTCGGACTGTCTCCAACCAGCCATAATGTTGTGAGAGTGAAATTATGTCTAAGTCCAGCTTTGGTACATTAGAAGCAACTCTGAAACTTAACCTAAGCGTTTTTCGAAGCTACTTTTTGGCTAACTTCTTATAGGAAGGTCTAGGAGCTCTGAAAATGAATGTGCGCGTCTTTCACTCTTCCCGAGGGACTTAGAAGAATTTTGTGATATTTTTTATTAAAATGGTGTATAAGGGTATATATATAAATATATTTTATGCACTGTATATGAGCTGGCGATTTCTAAGTCTGTAGTTCCGAGAGGGGGTAACCAGGCTCACTAATAAAGGTCAAGCCACTTGGCTGCCAGAATGCCCTGCTTCAGCACAGACCAGAAAGGCATTGTGATAAGCGTATCCCCGGTATAGTCAGGGGTTAATGGGAGTCGTCCCCGTCCCCCCAGTATACGCCCAGAACCATGGACCCAGTACTTGTGGTTCGGACTGTCTCCAACCAGCCATAATGTTGTGAGAGTGAAATTATGTCTAAGTCCAGCTTTGGTACATTAGAAGCAACTCTGAAACTTAACCTAAGCGTTTTTCGAAGCTACTTTTTGGCTAACTTCTTATAGGAAGGTCTAGGAGCTCTGAAAATGAACGTGCGCGTCTTTCACTCTTCCCGAGGGACTTAGAAGAATTTTGTGATATTTTTGATTAAAATGGTGTATAAGGGTATATATATAAATATATTTTATGCACTGTATATGAGCTGGCGATTTCTAAGTCTGTGGTTCCGAGAGGGGGTAACCAGGCTCACTAATAAAGGTCAAGCCACTTGGCTGCCAGAATGCCCTGCTTCAGCACAGACCAGAAAGGCATTGTGATAAGCGTATCCCCGGTATAGTCAGGGGTTAATGGGAGTCGTCCCCGTCCCCCCAGTATACGCCCAGAACCATGGACCCGGTACTTGTGGTTCGGACTGTCTCCAACCAGCCATAATGTTGTGAGAGTGAAATTATGTCTAAGTCCAGCTTCGGTACATTAGAAGCAACTCTGAAACTTAACCTAAGCGTTTTTCGAAGCTACTTTTTGGCTAACTTCTTATAGGAAGGTCTAGGAGCTCTGAAAATGAACGTGCGCGTCTTTCACTCTTCCCGAGGGACTTAGAAGAATTTTGTGATATTTTTTATTAAAATGGTGTATAAGGGTATATATATAAATATATTTTATGCACTGTATATGAGCTGGCGATTTCTAAGTCTGTGGTTCCGAGAGGGGGTAACCAGGCTCACTAATAAAGGTCAAGCCACTTGGCTGCCAGAATGCCCTGCTTCAGCACAGACCAGAAAGGCATTGTGATAAGCGTATCCCCGGTATAGTCAGGGGTTAATGGGAGTCGTCCCTGTCCCCCCAGTATACGCCCAGAACCATGGACCCGGTACTTGTGGTTCGGACTGTCTCCAACCAGCCATAATGTTGTGAGAGTGAAATTATGTCTAAGTCCAGCTTTGGTACATTAGAAGCAACTCTGAAACTTAACCTAAGCGTTTTTCGAAGCTACTTTTTGGCTAACTTCTTATAGGAAGGTCTAGGAGCTCTGAAAATGAATGTGCGCGTCTTTCACTCTTCCCGAGGGACTTAGAAGAATTTTGTGATATTTTTTATTAAAATGGTGTATAAGGGTATATATATAAATATATTTTATGCACTGTATATGAGCTGGCGATTTCTAAGTCTGTAGTTCCGAGAGGGGGTAACCAGGCTCACTAATAAAGGTCAAGCCACTTGGCTGCCAGAATGCCCTGCTTCAGCACAGACCAGAAAGGCATTGTGATAAGCGTATCCCCGGTATAGTCAGGGGTTAATGGGAGTCGTCCCCGTCCCCCCAGTATACGCCCAGAACCATGGACCCAGTACTTGTGGTTCGGACTGTCTCCAACCAGCCATAATGTTGTGAGAGTGAAATTATGTCTAAGTCCAGCTTTGGTACATTAGAAGCAACTCTGAAACTTAACCTAAGCGTTTTTCGAAGCTACTTTTTGGCTAACTTCTTATAGGAAGGTCTAGGAGCTCTGAAAATGAACGTGCGCGTCTTTCACTCTTCCCGAGGGACTTAGAAGAATTTTGTGATATTTTTGATTAAAATGGTGTATAAGGGTATATATATAAATATATTTTATGCACTGTATATGAGCTGGCGATTTCTAAGTCTGTGGTTCCGAGAGGGGGTAACCAGGCTCACTAATAAAGGTCAAGCCACTTGGCTGCCAGAATGCCCTGCTTCAGCACAGACCAGAAAGGCATTGTGATAAGCGTATCCCCGGTATAGTCAGGGGTTAATGGGAGTCGTCCCTGTCCCCCCAGTATACGCCCAGAACCATGGACCCGGTACTTGTGGTTCGGACTGTCTCCAACCAGCCATAATGTTGTGAGAGTGAAATTATGTCTAAGTCCAGCTTTGGTACATTAGAAGCAACTCTGAAACTTAACCTAAGCGTTTTTCGAAGCTACTTTTTGGCTAACTTCTTATAGGAAGGTCTAGGAGCTCTGAAAATGAATGTGCGCGTCTTTCACTCTTCCCGAGGGACTTAGAAGAATTTTGTGATATTTTTTATTAAAATGGTGTATAAGGGTATATATATAAATATATTTTATGCACTGTATATGAGCTGGCGATTTCTAAGTCTGTAGTTCCGAGAGGGGGTAACCAGGCTCACTAATAAAGGTCAAGCCACTTGGCTGCCAGAATGCCCTGCTTCAGCACAGACCAGAAAGGCATTGTGATAAGCGTATCCCCGGTATAGTCAGGGGTTAATGGGAGTCGTCCCCGTCCCCCCAGTATACGCCCAGAACCATGGACCCGGTACTTGTGGTTCGGACTGTCTCCAACCAGCCATAATGTGAGAGTGAAATTATGTCTACTGTAAGTCCAGCTTTGGTACATTAGAAGCAACTCTGAAACTTAACCTAAGCGTTTTTCGAAGCTACTTTTTGGCTAACTTCTTATAGGAAGGTCTAGGAGCTCTGAAAATGAACGTGCGCGTCTTTCACTCTTCCCGAGGGACTTAGAAGAATTTTGTGATATTTTTTATTAAAATGGTGTATAAGGGTATATATATAAATATATTTTATGCACTGTATATGAGCTGGCGATTTGTAAGTCTGTGGTTCCGAGAGGGGGTAACCAGGCTCACTAATAAAGGTCAAGCCACTTGGCTGCCAGAATGCCCTGCTTCAGCACAGACCAGAAAGGCATTGTGATAAGCGTATCCCCGGTATAGTCAGGGGTTAATGGGAGTCGTCCCCGTCCCCCCAGTATACGCCCAGAACCATGGACCCGGTACTTGTGGTTCGGACTGTCTCCAACCAGCCATAATGTGAAAGTGAAATTATGTCTACTGTAAGTCCAGCTTTGGTACATTAGAAGCAACTCTGAAACTTAACCTAAGCGTTTTTCGAAGCTACTTTTTGGCTAACTTCTTATAGGAAGGTCTAGGAGCTCTGAAAATGAACGTGCGCGTCTTTCACTCTTCCCGAGGGACTTAGAAGAATTTTGTGATATTTTTTATTAAAATGGTGTATAAGGGTATATATATAAATATATTTTATGCACTGTATATGAGCTGGCGATTTGTAAGTCTGTGGTTCCGAGAGGGGGTAACCAGGCTCACTAATAAAGGTCAAGCCACTTGGCTGCCAGAATGCCCTGCTTCAGCACAGACCAGAAAGGCATTGTGATAAGCGTATCCCCGGTATAGTCAGGGGTTAATGGGAGTCGTCCCCGTCCCCCCAGTATACGCCCAGAACCATGGACCCGGTACTTGTGGTTCGGACTGTCTCCAACCAGCCATAATGTTGTGAGAGTGAAATTATGTCTAAGTCCAGCTTTGGTACATTAGAAGCAACTCTGAAACTTAACCTAAGCGTTTTTCGAAGCTACTTTTTGGCTAACTTCTTATAGGAAGGTCTAGGAGCTCTGAAAATGAACGTGCGCGTCTTTCACTCTTCCCGAGGGACTTAGAAGAATTTTGTGATATTTTTGATTAAAATGGTGTATAAGGGTATATATATAAATATATTTTATGCACTGTATATGAGCTGGCGATTTCTAAGTCTGTGGTTCCGAGAGGGGGTAACCAGGCTCACTAATAAAGGTCAAGCCACTTGGCTGCCAGAATGCCCTGCTTCAGCACAGACCAGAAAGGCATTGTGATAAGCGTATCCCCGGTATAGTCAGGGGTTAATGGGAGTCGTCCCTGTCCCCCCAGTATACGCCCAGAACCATGGACCCGGTACTTGTGGTTCGGACTGTCTCCAACCAGCCATAATGTTGTGAGAGTGAAATTATGTCTAAGTCCAGCTTTGGTACATTAGAAGCAACTCTGAAACTTAACCTAAGCGTTTTTCGAAGCTACTTTTTGGCTAACTTCTTATAGGAAGGTCTAGGAGCTCTGAAAATGAATGTTCGCGTCTTTCACTCTTCCCGAGGGACTTAGAAGAATTTTGTGATATTTTTTATTAAAATGGTGTATAAGGGTATATATATAAATATATTTTATGCACTGTATATGAGCTGGCGATTTCTAAGTCTGTAGTTCCGAGAGGGGGTAACCAGGCTCACTAATAAAGGTCAAGCCACTTGGCTGCCAGAATGCCCTGCTTCAGCACAGACCAGAAAGGCATTGTGATAAGCGTATCCCCGGTATAGTCAGGGGTTAATGGGAGTCGTCCCCGTCCCCCCAGTATACGCCCAGAACCATGGACCCAGTACTTGTGGTTCGGACTGTCTCCAACCAGCCATAATGTTGTGAGAGTGAAATTATGTCTAAGTCCAGCTTTGGTACATTAGAAGCAACTCTGAAACTTAACCTAAGCGTTTTTCGAAGCTACTTTTTGGCTAACTTCTTATAGGAAGGTCTAGGAGCTCTGAAAATGAACGTGCGCGTCTTTCACTCTTCCCGAGGGACTTAGAAGAATTTTGTGATATTTTTGATTAAAATGGTGTATAAGGGTATATATATAAATATATTTTATGCACTGTATATGAGCTGGCGATTTCTAAGTCTGTGGTTCCGAGAGGGGGTAACCAGGCTCACTAATAAAGGTCAAGCCACTTGGCTGCCAGAATGCCCTGCTTCAGCACAGACCAGAAAGGCATTGTGATAAGCGTATCCCCGGTATAGTCAGGGGTTAATGGGAGTCGTCCCTGTCCCCCCAGTATACGCCCAGAACCATGGACCCGGTACTTGTGGTTCGGACTGTCTCCAACCAGCCATAATGTTGTGAGAGTGAAATTATGTCTAAGTCCAGCTTTGGTACATTAGAAGCAACTCTGAAACTTAACCTAAGCGTTTTTCGAAGCTACTTTTTGGCTAACTTCTTATAGGAAGGTTTAGGAGCTCTGAAAATGAATGTGCGCGTCTTTCACTCTTCCCGAGGGACTTAGAAAAATTTTGTGATATTTTTTATTAAAATGGTGTATAAGGGTATATATATAAATATATTTTATGCACTGTATATGAGCTGGCGATTTCTAAGTCTGTAGTTCCGAGAGGGGGTAACCAGGCTCACTAATAAAGGTCAAGCCACTTGGCTGCCAGAATGCCCTGCTTCAGCACAGACCAGAAAGGCATTGTGATAAGCGTATCCCCGGTATAGTCAGGGGTTAATGGGAGTCGTCCCCGTCCCCCCAGTATACGCCCAGAACCATGGACCCGGTACTTGTGGTTCGGACTGTCTCCAACCAGCCATAATGTGAGAGTGAAATTATGTCTACTGTAAGTCCAGCTTTGGTACATTAGAAGCAACTCTGAAACTTAACCTAAGCGTTTTTCGAAGCTACTTTTTGGCTAACTTCTTATAGGAAGGTCTAGGAGCTCTGAAAATGAACGTGCGCGTCTTTCACTCTTCCCGAGGGACTTAGAAGAATTTTGTGATATTTTTTATTAAAATGGTGTATAAGGGTATATATATAAATATATTTTATGCACTGTATATGAGCTGGCGATTTGTAAGTCTGTGGTTCCGAGAGGGGGTAACCAGGCTCACTAATAAAGGTCAAGCCACTTGGCTGCCAGAATGCCCTGCTTCAGCACAGACCAGAAAGGAATTGTGATAAGCGTATCCCCGGTATAGTCAGGGGTTAATGGGAGTCGTCCCCGTCCCCCCAGTATACGCCCAGAACCATGGACCCGGTACTTGTGGTTCGGACTGTCTCCAACCAGCCATAATGTGAGAGTGAAATTATGTCTACTGTAAGTCCAGCTTTGGTACATTAGAAGCAACTCTGAAACTTAACCTAAGCGTTTTTCGAAGCTACTTTTTGGCTAACTTCTTATAGGAAGGTCTAGGAGCTCTGAAAATGAACGTGCGCGTCTTTCACTCTTCCCGAGGGACTTAGAAGAATTTTGTAATATTTTTTATTAAAATGGTGTATAAGGGTATATATATAAATATATTTTATGCACTGTATATGAGCTGGCGATTTGTAAGTCTGTGGTTCCGAGAGGGGGTAACCAGGCTCACTAATAAAGGTCAAGCCACTTGGCTGCCAGAATGCCCTGCTTCAGCACAGACCAGAAAGGCATTGTGATAAGCGTATCCCCGGTATAGTCAGGGGTTAATGGGAGTCGTCCCCGTCCCCCCAGTATACGCCCAGAACCATGGACCCGGTACTTGTGGTTCGGACTGTCTCCAACCAGCCATAATGTTGTGAGAGTGAAATTATGTCTAAGTCCAGCTTTGGTACATTAGAAGCAACTCTGAAACTTAACCTAAGCGTTTTTCGAAGCTACTTTTTGGCTAACTTCTTATAGGAAGGTCTAGGAGCTCTGAAAATGAACGTGCGCGTCTTTCACTCTTCCCGAGGGACTTAGAAGAATTTTGTGATATTTTTGATTAAAATGGTGTATAAGGGTATATATATAAATATATTTTATGCACTGTATATGAGCTGGCGATTTGTAAGTCTGTGGTTCCGAGAGGGGGTAACCAGGCTCACTATAAAGGTCAAGCCACGTGGCTGCCAGAATGCCCTGCTTTAGCACAGACCAGAAAGGCATTGTGATAAGCGTATCCCCGGTATAGTCAGGGGTTAATGGGAGTCGTCCCCGTCCCCCCAGTATACGCCCAGAACTATGGACCCGGTACTTGTGGTTCGGACTGTCTCCAACCAGCCATAATATTGTGAGGTGAAATTATGTCTAAGTCCAGCTTTGGTACATTAGAAGCAACTCTGAAACTTAACCTAAGCGTTTTTCGAAGCTACTGTACTTTTTGGCTAACTTCTTATAGGAAGGTCTAGGAGCTCTGAAAATGAACGTGCGCGTCTTTCACTCTTCCCGAGGGACTTAGAAGAATTTTGTGATATTTTTTATTAAAATGGTGTATAAGGGTATATATATAAATATATTTTATGCACTGTATATGAGCTGGCGATTTCTAAGTCTGTGGTTCCGAGAGGGGGTAACCAGGCTCACTAATAAAGGTCAAGCCACTTGGCTGCCAGAATACCCTGCTTCAGCACAGACCAGTAAGGCATTGTGATAAGCGTATCCCCGGTATAGTCAGGGTTTAATGGAAGTCGTCCCCGTCCCCCCAGTATATGCCCAGAACCATGGACCCGGTATTTGTGGTTCGGACTGTCTCCAACCAGCCATAATGTTGTGAGAGTGAAATTATGTCTAAGTCCAGCTTTGGTACATTAGAAGCAACTCTGAAACTTAACCTAAGCGTTTTTCGAAGCTACTTTTTGGCTAACTTCTTATAGGAAGGTCTAGGAGCTCTGAAAATGAACGTACGCGTCTTTCACTCTTCCCGAGGGACTTAGAAGAATTTTGTGATATTTTTGATTAAAATGGTGTATAAGGGTATATATATAAATATATTTTATGCACTGTATATGAGCTGGCGATTTCTAAGTCTGTGGTTCCGAGAGGGGGTAACCAGGCTCACTAATAAAGGTCAAGCCACTTGGCTGCCAGAATGCCCTGCTTCAGCACAGACCAGAAAGGCATTGTGATAAGCGTATCCCCGGTATAGTCAGGGGTTAATGGGAGTCGTCCCCGTCCCCCCAGTATACGCCCAGAACCATGGACCCGGTACTTGTGGTTCGGACTGTCTCCAACCAGCCATAATGTGAGAGTGAAATTATGTCTACTGTAAGTCCAGCTTTGGTACATTAGAAGCAACTCTGAAACTTAACCTAAGCGTTTTTCGAAGCTACTTTTTGGCTAACTTCTTATAGGAAGGTCTAGGAGCTCTGAAAATGAACGTGCGCGTCTTTCACTCTTCCCGAGGGACTTAGAAGAATTTTGTGATATTTTTTATTAAAATGGTGTATAAGGGTATATATATAAATATATTTTATGCACTGTATATGAGCTGGCGATTTGTAAGTCTGTGGTTCCGAGAGGGGGTAACCAGGCTCACTAATAAAGGTCAAGCCACTTGGCTGCCAGAATGCCCTGCTTCAGCACAGACCAGAAAGGAATTGTGATAAGCGTATCCCCGGTATAGTCAGGGGTTAATGGGAGTCGTCCCCGTCCCCCCAGTATACGCCCAGAACCATGGACCCGGTACTTGTGGTTCGGACTGTCTCCAACCAGCCATAATGTGAGAGTGAAATTATGTCTACTGTAAGTCCAGCTTTGGTACATTAGAAGCAACTCTGAAACTTAACCTAAGCGTTTTTCGAAGCTACTTTTTGGCTAACTTCTTATAGGAAGGTCTAGGAGCTCTGAAAATGAACGTGCGCGTCTTTCACTCTTCCCGAGGGACTTAGAAGAATTTTGTAATATTTTTTATTAAAATGGTGTATAAGGGTATATATATAAATATATTTTATGCACTGTATATGAGCTGGCGATTTGTAAGTCTGTGGTTCCGAGAGGGGGTAACCAGGCTCACTAATAAAGGTCAAGCCACTTGGCTGCCAGAATGCCCTGCTTCAGCACAGACCAGAAAGGCATTGTGATAAGCGTATCCCCGGTATAGTCAGGGGTTAATGGGAGTCGTCCCCGTCCCCCCAGTATACGCCCAGAACCATGGACCCGGTACTTGTGGTTCGGACTGTCTCCAACCAGCCATAATGTTGTGAGAGTGAAATTATGTCTAAGTCCAGCTTTGGTACATTAGAAGCAACTCTGAAACTTAACCTAAGCGTTTTTCGAAGCTACTTTTTGGCTAACTTCTTATAGGAAGGTCTAGGAGCTCTGAAAATGAACGTGCGCGTCTTTCACTCTTCCCGAGGGACTTAGAAGAATTTTGTGATATTTTTGATTAAAATGGTGTATAAGGGTATATATATAAATATATTTTATGCACTGTATATGAGCTGGCGATTTGTAAGTCTGTGGTTCCGAGAGGGGGTAACCAGGCTCACTATAAAGGTCAAGCCACGTGGCTGCCAGAATGCCCTGCTTTAGCACAGACCAGAAAGGCATTGTGATAAGCGTATCCCCGGTATAGTCAGGGGTTAATGGGAGTCGTCCCCGTCCCCCCAGTATACGCCCAGAACTATGGACCCGGTACTTGTGGTTCGGACTGTCTCCAACCAGCCATAATATTGTGAGGTGAAATTATGTCTAAGTCCAGCTTTGGTACATTAGAAGCAACTCTGAAACTTAACCTAAGCGTTTTTCGAAGATACTGTACTTTTTGGCTAACTTCTTATAGGAAGGTCTAGGAGCTCTGAAAATGAACGTGCGCGTCTTTCACTCTTCCCGAGGGACTTAGAAGAATTTTGTGATATTTTTTATTAAAATGGTGTATAAGGGTATATATATAAATATATTTTATGCACTGTATATGAGCTGGCGATTTCTAAGTCTGTGGTTCCGAGAGGGGGTAACCAGGCTCACTAATAAAGGTCAAGCCACTTGGCTGCCAGAATACCCTGCTTCAGCACAGACCAGTAAGGCATTGTGATAAGCGTATCCCCGGTATAGTCAGGGTTTAATGGAAGTCGTCCCCGTCCCCCCAGTATATGCCCAGAACCATGGACCCGGTATTTGTGGTTCGGACTGTCTCCAACCAGCCATAATGTTGTGAGAGTGAAATTATGTCTAAGTCCAGCTTTGGTACATTAGAAGCAACTCTGAAACTTAACCTAAGCGTTTTTCGAAGCTACTTTTTGGCTAACTTCTTATAGGAAGGTCTAGGAGCTCTGAAAATGAACGTACGCGTCTTTCACTCTTCCCGAGGGACTTAGAAGAATTTTGTGATATTTTTGATTAAAATGGTGTATAAGGGTATATATATAAATATATTTTATGCACTGTATATGAGCTGGCGATTTCTAAGTCTGTGGTTCCGAGAGGGGGTAACCAGGCTCACTAATAAAGGTCAAGCCACTTGGCTGCCAGAATGCCCTGCTTCAGCACAGACCAGAAAGGCATTGTGATAAGCGTATCACCGGTATAGTCAGGGGTTAATGGGAGTCGTCCCCGTCCCCCCAGTATACGCCCAGAACCATGGACCCGGTACTTGTGGTTCGGACTGTCTCCAACCAGCCATAATGTTGTGAGAGTGAAATTATGTCTAAGTCCAGCTTTGGTACATTAGAAGCAACTCTGAAACTTAACCTAAGCGTTTTTCGAAGCTACTTTTTGGCTAACTTCTTATAGGAAGGTCTAGGAGCTCTGAAAATGAACGTGCGCGTCTTTCACTCTTCCCGAGGGACTTAGAAGAATTTTGTGATATTTTTTATTAAAATGGTGTATAAGGGTATATATATAAATATATTTTATGCACTGTATATGAGCTGGCGATTTCTAAGTCTGTGGTTCCGAGAGGGGGTAACCAGGCTCACTAATAAAGGTCAAGCCACTTGGCTGCCAGAATGCCCTGCTTCAGCACAGAACAGAAAGGCATTGTGATAAGCGTATTCCCGGTATAGTCAGGGGTTAATGGGAGTCGTCCCCGTCCCCCCAGTATACGCCCAGAACCATGGACCCGGTACTTGTGGTTCGGACTGTCTCCAACCAGCCATAATGTTGTGAGAGTGAAATTATGTCTAAGTCCAGCTTTGGTACATTAGAAGCAACTCTGAAACTTAACCTAAGCGTTTTTCGAAGCTACTTTTTGGCTAACTTCTTATAGGAAGGTCTAGGAGCTCTGAAAATGAACGTGCGCGTCTTTCACTCTTCCCGAGGGACTTAGAAGAATTTTGTGATATTTTTTATTAAAATGGTGTATGAGGGTATATATATAAATATATTTTATGCACTGTATATGAGCTGGCGATTTGTAAGTCTGTGGTTCCGAGAGGGGGTAACCAGGCTCACTAATAAAGGTCAAGCCACTTGGCTGCCAGAATGCCCTGCTTCAGCACAGACCAGAAAGGCATTGTGATAAGCGTATCCCCGGTATAGTCAGGGGTTAATGGGAGTCGTCCCCGTCCCCCCAGTATACGCCCAGAACCATGGACCCGGTACTTGTGGTTCGGACTGTCTCCAACCAGCCATAATGTTGTGAGAGTGAAATTATGTCTAAGTCCAGCTTTGGTACATTAGAAGCAACTCTGAAACTTAACCTAAGCGTTTTTCGAAGGTACTTTTTGGCTAACTTCTTATAGGAAGGTCTAGGAGCTCTGAAAATGAACGTGCGCGTCTTTCACTCTTCCCGAGGGACTTAGAAGAATTTTGTGATATTTTTGATTAAAATGGTGTATAAGGGTATATATATATAAATATATTTTATGCACTGTATATGAGCTGGCGATTTCTAAGTCTGTGGTTCCGAGAGGCGGTAACCAGGCTCACTAATAAAGGTCAAGCCACTTGGCTGCCAGAATGCCCTGCTTCAGCACAGACCAGAAAGGCATTGTGATAAGCGTATCCCCGGTATAGTCAGGGATTAATGGGAGTCGTCCCCGTCCCCCCAGTATACGCCCAGTACCATGGACCCGGTACTTGTGGTTCGGACTGTTTCCAACCAGCCATAATGTTGTGAGAGTGAAATTATGTCTAAGTCCAGCTTTGGTACATTAGAAGCAACTCTGAAACTTAACCTAAGCGTTTTTCGAAGCTACTTTTTGGCTAACTTCTTATAGGAAGGTCTAGGAGCTCTGAAAATGAACGTGAGCGTCTTTCACTCTTCCCGAGGGACTTAGAAGAATTTTGTGATATTTTTGATTAAAATGGTGTATAAGGGTATATATATAAATATATTTTATGCACTGTATATGAGCTGGCGATTTCTGAGTCTGTGGTTCCGAGAGGGGGTAACCAGGCTCACTAATAAAGGTCAAGCCACTTGGCTGCCAGAATGCCCTGCTTCAGCACAGACCAGAAAGGCATTGTGATAAGCGTATCCCCGGTATAGTCAGGGGTTAATGGGAGTCGTCCCCGTCCCCCCAGTATACGCCCAGAACCATGGACCCGGTACTTGTGGTTCGGACTGTCTCCAACCAGCCATAATGTTGTGAGAGTGAAATTATGTCTAAGTCCAGCTTTGGTACATTAGAAGCAACTCTGAAACTTAACCTAAGCGTTTTTCGAAGCTACTTTTTGGCTAACTTCTTATAGGAAGGTCTAGGAGCTCTGAAAATGAACGTGCGCGTCTTTCACTCTTCCCGAGGGACTTAGAAGAATTTTGTGATATTTTTTATTAAAATGGTGTATAAGGGTATATATATAAATATATTTTATGCACTGTATATGAGCTGGCGATTTCTAAGTCTGTGGTTCCGAGAGGGGGTAACCAGGCTCACTAATAAAGGTCAAGCCACTTGGCTGCCAGAATGCCCTGCTTCAGCACAGAACAGAAAGGCATTGTGATAAGCGTATCCCCGGTATAGTCAGGGGTTAATGGGAGTCGTCCCCGTCCCCCCAGTATACGCCCAGAACCATGGACCCGGTACTTGTGGTTCGGACTGTCTCCAACCAGCCATAATGTTGTGAGAGTGAAATTATGTCTAAGTCCAGCTTTGGTACATTAGAAGCAACTCTGAAACTTAACCTAAGCGTTTTTCGAAGCTACTTTTTGGCTAACTTCTTATAGGAAGGTCTAGGAGCTCTGAAAATGAACGTGCGCGTCTTTCACTCTTCCCGAGGGACTTAGAAGAATTTTGTGATATTTTTTATTAAAATGGTGTATGAGGGTATATATATAAATATATTTTATGCACTGTATATGAGCTGGCGATTTGTAAGTCTGTGGTTCCGAGAGGGGGTAACCAGGCTCACTAATAAAGGTCAAGCCACTTGGCTGCCAGAATGCCCTGCTTCAGCACAGACCAGAAAGGCATTGTGATAAGCGTATCCCCGGTATAGTCAGGGGTTAATGGGAGTCGTCCCCGTCCCCCCAGTATACGCCCAGAACTATGGACCCGGTACTTGTGGTTCGGACTGTCTCCAACCAGCCATAATGTTGTGAGAGTGAAATTATGTCTAAGTCCAGCTTTGGTACATTAGAAGCAACTCTGAAACTTAACCTAAGCGTTTTTCGAAGGTACTTTTTGGCTAACTTCTTATAGGAAGGTCTAGGAGCTCTGAAAATAAACGTGCGCGTCTTTCACTCTTCCCGAGGGACTTAGAAGAATTTTGTGATATTTTTTATTAAAATGGTGTATAAGGGTATATATATAAATATATTTTATGCACTGTATATGAGCTGGCGATTTCTAAGTCTGTGGTTCCGAGAGGCGGTAACCAGGCTCACTAATAAAGGTCAAGCCACTTGGCTGCCAGAATGCCCTGCTTCAGCACAGACCAGAAAGGCATTGTGATAAGCGTATCCCCGGTATAGTCAGGGATTAATGGGAGTCGTCCCCGTCCCCCCAGTATACGCCCAGTACCATGGACCCGGTACTTGTGGTTCGGACTGTTTCCAACCAGCCATAATGTTGTGAGAGTGAAATTATGTCTAAGTCCAGCTTTGGTACATTAGAAGCAACTCTGAAACTTAACCTAAGCGTTTTTCGAAGCTACTTTTTGGCTAACTTCTTATAGGAAGGTCTAGGAGCTCTGAAAATGAACGTGAGCGTCTTTCACTCTTCCCGAGGGACTTAGAAGAATTTTGTGATATTTTTGATTAAAATGGTGTATAAGGGTATATATATAAATATATTTTATGCACTGTATATGAGCTGGCGATTTCTGAGTCTGTGGTTCCGAGAGGGGGTAACCAGGCTCACTAATAAAGGTCAAGCCACTTGGCTGCCAGAATGCCCTGCTTCAGCACAGACCAGAAAGGCATTGTGATAAGCGTATCCCCGGTATAGTCAGGGGTTAATGGGAGTCGTCCCCGTCCCCCCAGTATACGCCCAGAACCATGGACCCGGTACTTGTGGTTCGGACTGTCTCCAACCAGCCATAATGTTGTGAGAGTGAAATTATGTCTAAGTCCAGCTTTGGTACATTAGAAGCAACTCTGAAACTTAACCTAAGCGTTTTTCGAAGCTACTTTTTGGCTAACTTCTTATAGGAAGGTCTAGGAGCTCTGAAAATGAACGTGCGCGTCTTTCACTCTTCCCGAGGGACTTAGAAGAATTTTGTGATATTTTTGATTAAAATGGTGTATAAGGGTATATATATAAATATATTTTATGCACTGTATATGAGCTGGCGATTTCTGAGTCTGTGGTTCCGAGAGGGGGTAACCAGGCTCACTAATAAAGGTCAAGCCACTTGGCTGCCAGAATGCCCTGCTTCAGCACAGACCAGAAAGGCATTGTGATAAGCGTATCCCCGGTATAGTCAGGGGTTAATGGGAGTCGTCCCCGTCCCCCCAGTATACGCCCAGAACCATGGACCCGGTACTTGTGGTTCGGACTGTCTCCAACCAGCCATAATGTTGTGAGAGTGAAATTATGTCTAAGTCCAGCTTTGGTACATTAGAAGCAACTCTGAAACTTAACCTAAGCGTTTTTCGAAGCTACTTTTTGGCTAACTTCTTATAGGAAGGTCTAGGAGCTCTGAAAATGAACGTGCGCGTCTTTCACTCTTCCCGAGGGACTTAGAAGAATTTTGTGATATTTTTTATTAAAATGGTGTATGAGGGTATATATATAAATATATTTTATGCACTGTATATGAGCTGGCGATTTGTAAGTCTGTGGTTCCGAGAGGGGGTAACCAGGCTCACTAATAAAGGTCAAGCCACTTGGCTGCCAGAATGCCCTGCTTCAGCACAGACCAGAAAGGCATTGTGATAAGCGTATCCCCGGTATAGTCAGGGGTTAATGGGAGTCGTCCCCGTCCCCCCAGTATACGCCCAGAACTATGGACCCGGTACTTGTGGTTCGGACTGTCTCCAACCAGCCATAATGTTGTGAGAGTGAAATTATGTCTAAGTCCAGCTTTGGTACATTAGAAGCAACTCTGAAACTTAACCTAAGCGTTTTTCGAAGGTACTTTTTGGCTAACTTCTTATAGGAAGGTCTAGGAGCTCTGAAAATAAACGTGCGCGTCTTTCACTCTTCCCGAGGGACTTAGAAGAATTTTGTGATATTTTTTATTAAAATGGTGTATAAGGGTATATATATAAATATATTTTATGCACTGTATATGAGCTGGCGATTTCTAAGTCTGTGGTTCCGAGAGGCGGTAACCAGGCTCACTAATAAAGGTCAAGCCACTTGGCTGCCAGAATGCCCTGCTTCAGCACAGACCAGAAAGGCATTGTGATAAGCGTATCCCCGGTATAGTCAGGGATTAATGGGAGTCGTCCCCGTCCCCCCAGTATACGCCCAGTACCATGGACCCGGTACTTGTGGTTCGGACTGTTTCCAACCAGCCATAATGTTGTGAGAGTGAAATTATGTCTAAGTCCAGCTTTGGTACATTAGAAGCAACTCTGAAACTTAACCTAAGCGTTTTTCGAAGCTACTTTTTGGCTAACTTCTTATAGGAAGGTCTAGGAGCTCTGAAAATGAACGTGAGCGTCTTTCACTCTTCCCGAGGGACTTAGAAGAATTTTGTGATATTTTTGATTAAAATGGTGTATAAGGGTATATATATAAATATATTTTATGCACTGTATATGAGCTGGCGATTTCTGAGTCTGTGGTTCCGAGAGGGGGTAACCAGGCTCACTAATAAAGGTCAAGCCACTTGGCTGCCAGAATGCCCTGCTTCAGCACAGACCAGAAAGGCATTGTGATAAGCGTATCACCGGTATAGTCAGGGGTTAATGGGAGTCGTCCCCGTCCCCCCAGTATACGCCCAGAACCATGGACCCGGTACTTGTGGTTCGGACTGTCTCCAACCAGCCATAATGTTGTGAGAGTGAAATTATGTCTAAGTCCAGCTTTGGTACATTAGAAGCAACTCTGAAACTTAACCTAAGCGTTTTTCGAAGCTACTTTTTGGCTAACTTCTTATAGGAAGGTCTAGGAGCTCTGAAAATGAACGTGCGCGTCTTTCACTCTTCCCGAGGGACTTAGAAGAATTTTGTGATATTTTTTATTAAAATGGTGTATGAGGGTATATATATAAATATATTTTATGCACTGTATATGAGCTGGCGATTTGTAAGTCTGTGGTTCCGAGAGGGGGTAACCAGGCTCACTAATAAAGGTCAAGCCACTTGGCTGCCAGAATGCCCTGCTTCAGCACAGACCAGAAAGGCATTGTGATAAGCGTATCCCCGGTATATTCAGGGGTTAATGGGAGTCGTCCCCGTCCCCCCAGTATACGCCCAGAACTTTGGACCCGGTACTTGTGGTTCGGACTGTCTCCAACCAGCCATAATGTTGTGAGAGTGAAATTATGTCTAAGTCCAGCTTTGGTACATTAGAAGCAACTCTGAAACTTAACCTAAGCGTTTTTCGAAGGTACTTTTTGGCTAACTTCTTATAGGAAGGTCTAGGAGCTCTGAAAATGAACGTGCGCGTCTTTCACTCTTCCCGAGGGACTTAGAAGAATTTTGTGATATTTTTTATTAAAATGGTGTATAAGGGTATATATATAAATATATTTTATGCACTGTATATGAGCTGGCGATTTCTAAGTCTGTGGTTCCGAGAGGGGGTAACCAGGCTCACTAATAAAGGTCAAGCCACTTGGCTGCCAGAATGCCCTGCTTCAGCACAGACCAGAAAGGCATTGTGATAAGCGTATCCCCGGTATAGTCAGGGGTTAATGGGAGTCGTCCCCGTCCCCCCAGTATACGCCCAGAACCATGGACCCGGTACTTGTGGTTCGGACTGTCTCCAACCAGCCATAATGTTGTGAGAGTGAAATTATGTCTAAGTCCAGCTTTGGTACATTAGAAGCAACTCTGAAACTTAACCTAAGCGTTTTTCGAAGCTACTTTTTGGCTAACTTCTTATAGGAAGGTCTAGGAGCTCTGAAAATGAACGTTCGCGTCTTTCACTCTTCCCGAGGGACTTAGAAGAATTTTGTGATATTTTTTATTAAAATGGTGTATAAGGGTATATATATAAATATATTTTATGCACTGTATATGAGCTGGCGATTTGTAAGTCTGTGGTTCCGAGAGGGGGTAACCAGGCTCACTAATAAAGGTCAAGCCACTTGGCTGCCAGAATGCCCTGCTTCAGCACAGACCAGAAAGGCATTGTGATAAGCGTATCCCCGGTATAGTCAGGGGTTAATGGGAGTCGTCCCCGTCCCCCCAGTATACGCCCAGAACCATGGACCCGGTACTTGTGGTTCGGACTGTCTCCAACCAGCCATAATGTTGTGAGAGTGAAATTATGTCTAAGTCCAGCTTTGGTACATTAGAAGCAACTCTGAAACTTAACCTAAGCGTCTTTCGAAGCTACTTTTTGGCTAACTTCTTATAGGAAGGTCTAGGAGCTCTGAAAATGAACGGGCGCGTCTTTCACTCTTCCCGAGGGACTTAGAAGAATTTTGTGATATTTTTGATTAAAATGGTGTATAAGGGTATATATATAAATATATTTTATGCACTGTATATGAGCTGGCGATTTCTAAGTCTGTGGTTCCGAGAGGGGGTAACCAGGCTCACTAATAAAGGTCAAGCCACTTGGCTGCCAGAATGCCCTGCTTCAGCACAGACCAGAAAGGCATTGTGATAAGCGTATCCCCGGTATAGTCAGGGGTTAATGGGAGTCGTCCCCGTCCCCCCAGTATACGCCCAGAACCATGGACCCGGTACTTGTGGTTCGGACTGTCTCCAACCAGCCATAATGTTGTGAGAGTGAAATTATGTCTAAGTCCAGCTTTGGTACATTAGAAGCAACTCTGAAACTTAACCTAAGCGTTTTTCGAAGCTACTTTTTGGCTAACTTCTTATAGGAAGGTCTAGGAGCTCTGAAAATGAACGTGCGCGTCTTTCACTCTTCCCGAGGGACTTAGAAGAATTTTGTGATATTTTTTATTAAAATGGTGTATAAGGGTATATATATAAATATATTTTATGCACTGTATATGAGCTGGCGATTTCTAAGTCGGTAGTTCCGAGAGGGGGTAACCAGGCTCACTAATAAAGGTCAAGCCACTTGGCTGCCAGAATGCCCTGCTTCAGCACAGACCAGAAAGGCATTGTGATAAGCGTATCCCCGGTATAGTCAGGGGTTAATGGGAGTCGTCCCCGTCCCCCCAGTATACGCCCAGAACCATGGACCCGGTACTTGTGGTTCGGACTGTCTCCAACCAGCCATAATGTGAGAGTGAAATTATGTCTACTGTAAGTCCAGCTTTGGTACATTAGAAGCAACTCTGAAACTTAACCTAAGCGTTTTTCGAAGCTACTTTTTGGCTAACTTCTTATAGGAAGGTCTAGGAGCTCTGAAAATGAACGTGCGCGTCTTTCACTCTTCCCGAGGGACTTAGAAGAATTTTGTGATATTTTTTATTAAAATGGTGTATAAGGGTATATATATAAATATATTTTATGCACTGTATATGAGCTGGCGATTTGTAAGTCTGTGGTTCCGAGAGGGGGTAACCAGGCTCACTAATAAAGGTCAAGCCACTTGGCTGCCAGAATGCCCTGCTTCAGCACAGACCAGAAAGGCATTGTGATAAGCGTATCCCCGGTATAGTCAGGGGTTAATGGGAGTCGTCCCCGTCCCCCCAGTATACGCCCAGAACCATGGACCCGGTACTTGTGGTTCGGACTGTCTCCAACCAGCCATAATGTTGTGAGAGTGAAATTATGTCTAAGTCCAGCTTTGGTACATTAGAAGCAACTCTGAAACTTAACCTAAGCGTTTTTCGAAGCTACTTTTTGGCTAACTTCTTATAGGAAGGTCTAGGAGCTCTGAAAATGAACGTGCGCGTCTTTCACTCTTCCCGAGGGACTTAGAAGAATTTTGTGATATTTTTGATTAAAATGGTGTATAAGGGTATATATATAAATATATTTTATGCACTGTATATGAGCTGGCGATTTGTAAGTCTGTGGTTCCGAGAGGGGGTAACCAGGCTCACTAATAAAGGTCAAGCAACTTGGCTGCCAGAATGCCCTGCTTCAGCACAGACCAGAAAGGCATTGTGATAAGCGTATCCCCGGTATAGTCAGGGGTTAATGGGAGTCGTCCCCGTCCCCCCAGTATACGCCCAGAACCATGGACCCGGTACTTGTGGTTCGGACTGTCTCCAACCAGCCATAATGTTGTGAGAGTGAAATTATGTCTAAGTCCAGCTTCGGTACATTAGAAGCAACTCTGAAACTTAACCTAAGCGTTTTTCGAAGCTACTTTTTGGCTAACTTCTTATAGGAAGGTCTAGGAGCTCTGAAAATGAACGTGCGCGTCTTTCACTCTTCCCGGGGGACTTAGAAGAATTTTGTGATATTTTTGATTAAAATGGTGTATAAGGGTATATATATAAATATATTTTATGCACTGTATATGAGCTGGCGATTTCTAAGTCTGTGGTTCCGAGAGGGGGTAACCAGGCTCACTAATAAAGGTCAAGCCACTTGGCTGCCAGAATGCCCTGCTTCAGCACAGACCAGATAGGCATTGTGATAAGCGTATCCCCGGTATAGTCAGGGGTTAATGGGAGTCGTCCCTGTCCCCCCAGTATACGCCCAGAACCATGGACCCGGTACTTGTGGTTCGGACTGTCTCCAACCAGCCATAATGTTGTGAGAGTGAAATGATGTCTAAGTCCAGCTTTGGTACATTAGAAGCAACTCTGAAACTTAACCTAAGCGTTTTTCGAAGCTACTTTTTGGCTAACTTCTTATAGGAAGGTCTAGGAGCTCTGAAAATGAATGTGCGCGTCTTTCACTCTTCCCGAGGGACTTAGAAGAATTTTGTGATATTTTTTATTAAAATGGTGTATAAGGGTATATATATAAATATATTTTATGCACTGTATATGAGCTGGCGATTTCTAAGTCTGTAGTTCCGAGAGGGGGTAACCAGGCTCACTAATAAAGGTCAAGCCACTTGGCTGCCAGAATGCCCTGCTTCAGCACAGACCAGAAAGGCATTGTGATAAGCGTATCCCCGGTATAGTCAGGGGTTAATGGGAGTCGTCCCCGTCCCCCCAGTATACGCCCAGAACCATGGACCCGGTACTTGTGGTTCGGACTGTCTCCAACCAGCCATAATGTTGTGAGAGTGAAATTATGTCTAAGTCCAGCTTCGGTACATTAGAAGCAACTCTGAAACTAAACCTAAGCGTTTTTCGAAGCTACTTTTTGGCTAACTTCTTATAGGAAGGTCTAGGAGCTCTGAAAATGAAAGTGCGCGTCTTTCACTCTTCCCGAGGGACTTAGAAGAATTTTGTGATATTTTTTATTAAAATGGTGTATAAGGGTATATATATAAATATATTTTATGCACTGTATATGAGCTGGCGATTTGTAAGTCTGTGGTTCCGAGAGGGGGTAACCAGGCTCACTAATAAAGGTCAAGCCACTTGGCTGCCAGAATGCCCTGCTTCAGCACAGACCAGAAAGGCATTGTGATAAGCGTATCCCCGGTATAGTCAGGGGTTAATGGGAGTCGTCCCCGTCCCCCCAGTATACGCCCAGAACCATGGTCCCGGTACTTGTGGTTCGGACTGTCTCCAACCAGCCATAATGTTGTGAGAGTGAAATTATGTCTAAGTCCAGCTTTGGTACATTAGAAGCAACTCTGAAACTTAACCTAAGCGTTTTTCGAAGCTACTTTTTGGCTAACTTCTTATAGGAAGGTCTAGGAGCTCTGAAAATGAACGTGCGCGTCTTTCACTCTTCCCGAGGGACTTAGAAGAATTTTGTGATATTTTTGATTAAAATGGTGTATAAGGGTATATATATAAATATATTTTATGCACTGTATATGAGCTGGCGATTTCTAAGTCTGTGGTTCCGAGAGGGGGTAACCAGGCTCACTAATAAAGGTCAAGCCACTTGGCTGCCAGAATGCCCTGCTTCAGCACAGACCAGAAAGGCATTGTGATAAGCGTATCCCCGGTATAGTCAGGGGTTAATGGGAGTCGTCCCTGTCCCCCCAGTATACGCCCAGAACCATGGACCCGGTACTTGTGGTTCGGACTGTCTCCAACCAGCCATAATGTTGTGAGAGTGAAATTATGTCTAAGTCCAGCTTTGTTACATTAGAAGCAACTCTGAAACTTAACCTAAGCGTTTTTCGAAGCTACTTTTTGGCTAACTTCTTATAGGAAGGTCTAGGAGCTCTGAAAATGAACGTGCGCGTCTTTCACTCTTCCCGAGGGACTTAGAAGAATTTTGTGATATTTTTGATTAAAATGGTGTATAAGGGTATATATATAAATATATTTTATGCACTGTATATGAGCTGGCGATTTGTAAGTCTGTGGTTCCGAGAGGGGGTAACCAGGCTCACTAATAAAGGTCAAGCCACTTGGCTGCCAGAATGCCCTGCTTCAGCACAGACCAGAAAGGCATTGTGATAAGCGTATCCCCGGTATAGTCAGGGGTTAATGGGAGTCGTCCCCGTCCCCCCAGTATACGCCCAGAACCATGGACCCGGTACTTGTGTTTCGGACTGTCTCCAACCAGCCATAATGTTGTGAGAGTGAAATTATGTCTAAGTCCAGCTTCGGTACATTAGAAGCAACTCTGAAACTTAACCTAAGCGTTTTTCGAAGCTACTTTTTGGCTAACTTCTTATAGGAAGGTCTAGGAGCTCTGAAAATGAACGTGCGCGTCTTTCACTCTTCCCGAGGGACTTTGAAGAATTTTGTGATATTTTTGATTAAAATGGTGTATAAGGGTATATATATAAATATATTTTATGCACTGTATATGAGCTGGCGATTTGTAAGTCTGTGGTTCCGAGAGGGGGTAACCAGGCTCACTAATAAAGGTCAAGCCACTTGGCTGCCAGAATGCCCTGCTTCAGCACAGACCAGAAAGGCATTGTGATAAGCGTATCCCCGGTATAGTCAGGGGTTAATGGGAGTCGTCCCCGTCCCCCCAGTATACGCCCAGAACCATGGACCCGGTACTTGTGGTTCGGACTGTCTCCAACCAGCCATAATGTTGTGAGAGTGAAATTATGTCTAAGTCCAGCTTCGGTACATTAGAAGCAACTCTGAAACTTAACCTAAGCGTTTTTCGAAGCTACTTTTTGGCTAACTTCTTATAGGAAGGTCTAGGAGCTCTGAAAATGAACGTGCGCGTCTTTCACTCTTCCCGGGGGACTTAGAAGAATTTTGTGATATTTTTGATTAAAATGGTGTATAAGGGTATATATATAAATATATTTTATGCACTGTATATGAGCTGGCGATTTCTAAGTCTGTGGTTCCGAGAGGGGGTAACCAGGCTCACTAATAAAGGTCAAGCCACTTGGCTGCCAGAATGCCCTGCTTCAGCACAGACCAGATAGGCATTGTGATAAGCGTATCCCCGGTATAGTCAGGGGTTAATGGGAGTCGTCCCTGTCCCCCCAGTATACGCCCAGAACCATGGACCCGGTACTTGTGGTTCGGACTGTCTCCAACCAGCCATAATGTTGTGAGAGTGAAATGATGTCTAAGTCCAGCTTTGGTACATTAGAAGCAACTCTGAAACTTAACCTAAGCGTTTTTCGAAGCTACTTTTTGGCTAACTTCTTATAGGAAGGTCTAGGAGCTCTGAAAATGAATGTGCGCGTCTTTCACTCTTCCCGAGGGACTTAGAAGAATTTTGTGATATTTTTTATTAAAATGGTGTATAAGGGTATATATATAAATATATTTTATGCACTGTATATGAGCTGGCGATTTCTAAGTCTGTAGTTCCGAGAGGGGGTAACCAGGCTCACTAATAAAGGTCAAGCCACTTGGCTGCCAGAATGCCCTGCTTCAGCACAGACCAGAAAGGCATTGTGATAAGCGTATCCCCGGTATAGTCAGGGGTTAATGGGAGTCGTCCCCGTCCCCCCAGTATACGCCCAGAACCATGGACCCGGTACTTGTGGTTCGGACTGTCTCCAACCAGCCATAATGTTGTGAGAGTGAAATTATGTCTAAGTCCAGCTTCGGTACATTAGAAGCAACTCTGAAACTAAACCTAAGCGTTTTTCGAAGCTACTTTTTGGCTAACTTCTTATAGGAAGGTCTAGGAGCTCTGAAAATGAACGTGCGCGTCTTTCACTCTTCCCGAGGGACTTAGAAGAATTTTGTGATATTTTTTATTAAAATGGTGTATAAGGGTATATATATAAATATATTTTATGCACTGTATATGAGCTGGCGATTTGTAAGTCTGTGGTTCCGAGAGGGGGTAACCAGGCTCACTAATAAAGGTCAAGCCACTTGGCTGCCAGAATGCCCTGCTTCAGCACAGACCAGAAAGGCATTGTGATAAGCGTATCCCCGGTATAGTCAGGGGTTAATGGGAGTCGTCCCCGTCCCCCCAGTATACGCCCAGAACCATGGTCCCGGTACTTGTGGTTCGGACTGTCTCCAACCAGCCATAATGTTGTGAGAGTGAAATTATGTCTAAGTCCAGCTTTGGTACATTAGAAGCAACTCTGAAACTTAACCTAAGCGTTTTTCGAAGCTACTTTTTGGCTAACTTCTTATAGGAAGGTCTAGGAGCTCTGAAAATGAACGTGCGCGTCTTTCACTCTTCCCGAGGGACTTAGAAGAATTTTGTGATATTTTTGATTAAAATGGTGTACTGTATAAGGGTATATATATAAATATATTTTATGCACTGTATATGAGCTGGCGATTTCTAAGTCTGTGGTTCCGAGAGGGGGTAACCAGGCTCACTAATAAAGGTCAAGCCACTTGGCTGCCAGAATGCCCTGCTTCAGCACAGACCAGAAAGGCATTGTGATAAGCGTATCCCCGGTATAGTCAGGGGTTAATGGGAGTCGTCCCTGTCCCCCCAGTATACGCCCAGAACCATGGACCCGGTACTTGTGGTTCGGACTGTCTCCAACCAGCCATAATGTTGTGAGAGTGAAATTATGTCTAAGTCCAGCTTTGTTACATTAGAAGCAACTCTGAAACTTAACCTAAGCGTTTTTCGAAGCTACTTTTTGGCTAACTTCTTATAGGAAGGTCTAGGAGCTCTGAAAATGAATGTGCGCGTCTTTCACTCTTCCCGAGGGACTTAGAAGAATTTTGTGATATTTTTTATTAAAATGGTGTATAAGGGTATATATATAAATATATTTTATGCACTGTATATGAGCTGGCGATTTCTAAGTCTGTAGTTCCGAGAGGGGGTAACCAGGCTCACTAATAAAGGTCAAGCCACTTGGCTGCCAGAATGCCCTGCTTCAGCACAGACCAGAAAGGCATTGTGATAAGCGTATCCCCGGTATAGTCAGGGGTTAATGGGAGTCGTCCCCGTCCCCCCAGTATACGCCCAGGACCATGGACCCGGTACTTGTGGTTCGGACTGTCTCCAACCAGCCATAATGTGAGAGTGAAATTATGTCTACTGTAAGTCCAGCTTTGGTACATTAGAAGCAACTCTGAAACTTAACCTAAGCGTTTTTCGAAGCTACTTTTTGGCTAACTTCTTATAGGAAGGTCTAGGAGCTCTGAAAATGAACGTGCGCGTCTTTCTCTCTTCCCGAGGGACTTAGAAGAATTTTGTGATATTTTTGATTAAAATGGTGTATAAGGGTATATATATAAATATATTTTATGCACTGTATATGAGCTGGCGATTTGTAAGTCTGTGGTTCCGAGAGGGGGTAACCAGGCTCACTAATAAAGGTCAAGCCACTTGGCTGCCAGAATGCCCTGCTTCAGCACAGACCAGAAAGGCATTGTGATAAGCGTATCCCCGGTATAGTCAGGGGTTAATGGGAGTCGTCCCCGTCCCCCCAGTATACGCCCAGAACCATGGACCCGGTACTTGTGTTTCGGACTGTCTCCAACCAGCCATAATGTTGTGAGAGTGAAATTATGTCTAAGTCCAGCTTCGGTACATTAGAAGCAACTCTGAAACTTAACCTAAGCGTTTTTCGAAGCTACTTTTTGGCTAACTTCTTATAGGAAGGTCTAGGAGCTCTGAAAATGAACGTGCGCGTCTTTCACTCTTCCCGGGGGACTTAGAAGAATTTTGTGATATTTTTAATTAAAATGGTGTATAAGGGTATATATATAAATATATTTTATGCACTGTATATGAGCTGGCGATTTCTAAGTCTGTGGTTCCGAGAGGGGGTAACCAGGCTCACTAATAAAGGTCAAGCCACTTGGCTGCCAGAATGCCCTGCTTCAGCACAGACCAGATAGGCATTGTGATAAGCGTATCCCCGGTATAGTCAGGGGTTAATGGGAGTCGTCCCTGTCCCCCCAGTATACGCCCAGAACCATGGACCCGGTACTTGTGGTTCGGACTGTCTCCAACCAGCCATAATGTTGTGAGAGTGAAATGATGTCTAAGTCCAGCTTTGGTACATTAGAAGCAACTCTGAAACTTAACCTAAGCGTTTTTCGAAGCTACTTTTTGGCTAACTTCTTATAGGAAGGTCTAGGAGCTCTGAAAATGAATGTGCGCGTCTTTCACTCTTCCCGAGGGACTTAGAAGAATTTTGTGATATTTTTTATTAAAATGGTGTATAAGGGTATATATATAAATATATTTTATGCACTGTATATGAGCTGGCGATTTCTAAGTCTGTAGTTCCGAGAGGGGGTAACCAGGCTCACTAATAAAGGTCAAGCCACTTGGCTGCCAGAATGCCCTGCTTCAGCACAGACCAGAAAGGCATTGTGATAAGCGTATCCCCGGTATAGTCAGGGGTTAATGGGAGTCGTCCCCGTCCCCCCAGTATACGCCCAGAACCATGGACCCGGTACTTGTGGTTCGGACTGTCTCCAACCAGCCATAATGTTGTGAGAGTGAAATTATGTCTACTGTAAGTCCAGCTTTGGTACATTAGAAGCAACTCTGAAACTTAACCTAAGCGTTTTTCGAAGCTACTTTTTGGCTAACTTCTTATAGGAAGGTCTAGGAGCTCTGAAAATGAACGTGCGCGTCTTTCACTCTTCCCGAGGGACTTAGAAGAATTTTGTGATATTTTTTATTAAAATGGTGTATAAGGGTATATATAAATATATTTTATACACTGTATATGAGCTGGCAATTTCTAAGTCTGTGGTTCCGAGAGGGGGTAACCAGGCTCACTAATAAAGGTCAAGCCACTTGGCTGCCAGAATGCCCTGCTTCAGCACAGACCAGAAAGGCATTGTGATAAGCGTATACCCGGTATAGTCAGGGGTTAATGGGAGTCGTCCCTGTCCCCCCAGTATAAGCCCAGAACCATGGACCCGGTACTTGTGGTTCGGACTGTCTCCAACCAGCCATAATGTTGTGAGAGTGAAATTATGTCTAAGTCCAGCTTTGGTACATTAGAAGCAACTCTGAAACTTAACCTAAGCGTTTTTCGAAGCTACTTTTTGGCTAACTTCTTATAGGAAGGTCTAGGAGCTCTGAAAATGAACGTGCGCGTCTTTCACTCTTCCCGAGGGACTTACTGTAGAAGAATTTTGTGATATTTTTTATTAAAATGGTGTATAAGGGTATATATATAAATATATTTTATGCACTGTATATGAGCTGGCGATTTGTAAGTCTGTAGTTCCGAGAGGGGGTAACCAGGCTCACTAATAAAGGTCAAGCCACTTGGCTGCCAGAATGCCCTGCTTCAGCACAGACCAGAAAGGCATTGTGATAAGCGTATCCCCGGTATAGTCAGGGGTTAATGGGAGTCGTCCCCGTCCCCCCAGTATACGCCCAGAACCATGGACCCGGTACTTGTGGTTCGGACTGTCTCCAACCAGCCATAATGTTGTGAGAGTGAAATTATGTCTAAGTCCAGCTTTGGTACATTAGAAGCAACTCTGAAACTTAACCTAAGCGTTTTTCGAAGCTACTTTTTGGCTAACTTCTTATAGGAAGGTCTAGGAGCTCTGAAAATGAACGTGCGCGTCTTTCACTCTTCCCGAGGGACTTAGAAGAATTTTGTGATATTTTTGATTAAAATGGTGTATAAGGGTATATATATAAATATATTTTATGCACTGTATATGAGCTGGCGATTTCTAAGTCTGTGGTTCCGAGAGGGGGTAACCAGGCTCACTAATAAAGGTCAAGCCACTTGGCTGCCAGAATGCCCTGCTTCAGCACAGACCAGAAAGGCATTGTGATAAGCGTATCCCCGGTATAGTCAGGGGTTAATGGGAGTCGTCCCTGTCCCCCCAGTATACGCCCAGAACCATGGACCCGGTACTTGTGGTTCGGACTGTCTCCAACCAGCCATAATGTTGTGAGAGTGAAATTATGTCTAAGTCCAGCTTTGGTACATTAGAAGCAACTCTGAAACTTAACCTAAGCGTTTTTCGAAGCTACTTTTTGGCTAACTTCTTATAGGAAGGTCTAGGAGCTCTGAAAATGAATGTGCGCGTCTTTCACTCTTCCCGAGGGACTTAGAAGAATTTTGTGATATTTTTTATTAAAATGGTGTATAAGGGTATATATATAAATATATTTTATGCACTGTATATGAGCTGGCGATTTCTAAGTCTGTAGTTCCGAGAGGGGGTAACCAGGCTCACTAATAAAGGTCAAGCCACTTGGCTGCCAGAATGCCCTGCTTCAGCACAGACCAGAAAGGCATTGTGATAAGCGTATCCCCGGTATAGTCAGGGGTTAATGGGAGTCGTCCCCGTCCCCCCAGTATACGCCCAGAACCATGGACCCGGTACTTGTGGTTCGGACTGTCTCCAACCAGCCATAATGTGAGAGTGAAATTATGTCTACTGTAAGTCCAGCTTTGGTACATTAGAAGCAACTCTGAAACTTAACCTAAGCGTTTTTCGAAGCTACTTTTTGGCTAACTTCTTATAGGAAGGTCTAGGAGCTCTGAAAATGAACGTGCGCGTCTTTCACTCTTCCCGAGGGACTTAGAAGAATTTTGTGATATTTTTTATTAAAATGGTGTATAAGGGTATATATAAATATATTTTATACACTGTATATGAGCTGGCAATTTCTAAGTCTGTGGTTCCGAGAGGGGGTAACCAGGCTCACTAATAAAGGTCAAGCCACTTGGCTGCCAGAATGCCCTGCTTCAGCACAGACCAGAAAGGCATTGTGATAAGCGTATCCCCGGTATAGTCAGGGGTTAATGGGAGTCGTCCCTGTCCCCCCAGTATACGCCCAGAACCATGGACCCGGTACTTGTGGTTCGGACTGTCTCCAACCAGCCATAATGTTGTGAGAGTGAAATTATGTCTAAGTCCAGCTTTGGTACATTAGAAGCAACTCTGAAACTTAACCTAAGCGTTTTTCGAAGCTACTTTTTGGCTAACTTCTTATAGGAAGGTCTAGGAGCTCTGAAAATGAACGTGCGCGTCTTTCACTCTTCCCGAGGGACTTACTGTAGAAGAATTTTGTGATATTTTTTATTAAAATGGTGTATAAGGGTATATATATAAATATATTTTATGCACTGTATATGAGCTGGCGATTTGTAAGTCTGTGGTTCCGAGAGGGGGTAACCAGGCTCACTAATAAAGGTCAAGCCACTTGGCTGCCAGAATGCCCTGCTTCAGCACAGACCAGAAAGGCATTGTGATAAGCGTATCCCCGGTATAGTCAGGGGTTAATGGGAGTCGTCCCCGTCCCCCCAGTATACGCCCAGAACCATGGACCCGGTACTTGTGGTTCGGACTGTCTCCAACCAGCCATAATGTTGTGAGAGTGAAATTATGTCTAAGTCCAGCTTTGGTACATTAGAAGCAACTCTGAAACTTAACCTAAGCGTTTTTCGAAGCTACTTTTTGGCTAACTTCTTATAGGAAGGTCTAGGAGCTCTGAAAATGAACGTGCGCGTCTTTCACTCTTCCCGAGGGACTTACTGTAGAAGAATTTTGTGATATTTTTTATTAAAATGGTGTATAAGGGTATATATATAAATATATTTTATGCACTGTATATGAGCTGGCGATTTGTAAGTCTGTGGTTCCGAGAGGGGGTAACCAGGCTCACTAATAAAGGTCAAGCCACTTGGCTGCCAGAATGCCCTGCTTCAGCACAGACCAGAAAGGCATTGTGATAAGCGTATCCCCGGTATAGTCAGGGGTTAATGGGAGTCGTCCCCGTCCCCCCAGTATACGCCCAGAACCATGGACCCGGTACTTGTGGTTCGGACTGTATCCAACCAGCCATAATGTTGTGAGAGTGAAATTATGTCTAAGTCCAGCTTTGGTACATTAGAAGCAACTCTGAAACTTAACCTAAGCGTTTTTCGAAGCTACTTTTTGGCTAACTTCTTATAGGAAGGTCTAGGAGCTCTGAAAATGAACGTGCGCGTCTTTCACTCTTCCCGAGGGACTTAGAAGAATTTTGTGATATTTTTGATTAAAATGGTGTATAAGGGTATATATATAAATATATTTTATGCACTGTATATGAGCTGGCGATTTCTAAGTCTGTGGTTCCGAGAGGGGGTAACCAGGCTCACTAATAAAGGTCAAGCCACTTGGCTGCCAGAATGCCCTGCTTCAGCACAGACCAGAAAGGCATTGTGATAAGCGTATCCCCGGTATAGTCAGGGGTTAATGGGAGTCGTCCCTGTCCCCCCAGTATACGCCCAGAACCATGGACCCGGTACTTGTGGTTCGGACTGTCTCCAACCAGCCATAATGTTGTGAGAGTGAAATTATGTCTAAGTCCAGCTTTGGTACATTAGAAGCAACTCTGAAACTTAACCTAAGCGTTTTTCGAAGCTACTTTTTGGCTAACTTCTTATAGGAAGGTCTAGGAGCTCTGAAAATGAATGTGCGCGTCTTTCACTCTTCCCGAGGGACTTAGAAGAATTTTGTGATATTTTTTATTAAAATGGTGTATTAGGGTATATATATAAATATATTTTATGCACTGTATATGAGCTGGCGATTTCTAAGTCTGTAGTTCCGAGAGGGGGTAACCAGGCATACTAATAAAGGTCAAGCCACTTGGCTGCCAGAATGCCCTGCTTCAGCACAGACCATAAAGGCATTGTGATAAGCGTATCCCCGGTATAGTCAGGGGTTAATGGGAGTCGTCCCCGTCCCCCCAGTATACGCCCAGAACCATGGACTCGGTACTTGTGGTTCGGACTGTCTCCAACCAGCCATAATGTGAGAGTGAAATTATGTCTACTGTAAGTCCAGCTTTGGTACATTAGAAGCAACTCTGAAACTTAACCTAAGCGTTTTTCGAAGCTACTTTTTGGCTAACTTCTTATAGGAAGGTCTAGGAGCTCTGAAAATGAACGTGCGCGTCTTTCACTCTTCCCGAGGGACTTAGAAGAATTTTGTGATATTTTTTATTAAAATGGTGTATAAGGGTATATATAAATATATTTTATACACTGTATATGAGCTGGCAATTTCTAAGTCTGTGGTTCCGAGAGGGGGTAACCAGGCTCACTAATAAAGGTCAAGCCACTTGGCTGCCAGAATGCCCTGCTTCAGCACAGACCAGAAAGGCATTGTGATAAGCGTATCCCCGGTATAGTCAGGGGTTAATGGGAGTCGTCCCTGTCCCCCCAGTATACGCCCAGAACCATGGACCCGGTACTTGTGGTTCGGACTGTCTCCAACCAGCCATAATGTTGTGAGAGTGAAATTATGTCTAAGTCCAGCTTCGGTACATTAGAAGCAACTCTGAAACTTAACCTAAGCGTTTTTCGAAGCTACTTTTTGGCTAACTTCTTATAGGAAGGTCTAGGAGCTCTGAAAATGAAAGTGCGCGTCTTTCACTCTTCCCGAGGGACTTAGAAGAATTTTGTTATTTTTTTGATTAAAATGGTGTATAAGGGTATATATATAAATATATTTTATGCACTGTATATGAGCTGGCGATTTCTAAGTCTGTGGTTCCGAGAGGGGGTAACCAGGCTCACTAATAAAGGTCAAGCCACTTGGCTGCCAGAATGCCCTGCTTCAGCACAGACCAGAAAGGCATTGTGATAAGCGTATCCCCGGTATAGTCAGGGGTTAATGGGAGTCGTCCCCGTCCCCCCAGTATACGCCCAGAACCATGGACCCGGTACTTGTGGTTCGGACTGTCTCCAACCAGCCATAATGTTGTGAGAGTGAAATTATGTCTAAGTCCAGCTTTGGTACATTAGAAGCAACTCTGAAACTTAACCTAAGCGTTTTTCGAAGCTACTTTTTGGCTAACTTCTTATAGGAAGGTCTAGGAGCTCTGAAAATGAACGTGCGCGTCTTTCACTCTTCCCGAGGGACTTAGAAGAATTTTGTGATATTTTTGATTAAAATGGTGTATAAGGGTATATATATAAATATATTTTATGCACTGTATATGAGCTGGCGATTTGTAAGTCTGTGGTTCCGAGAGGGGGTAACCAGGCTCACTAATAAAGGTCAAGCCACTTGGCTGCCAGAATGCCCTGCTTCAGCACAGACCAGAAAGGCATTGTGATAAGCGTATCCCCGGTATAGTCAGGGGTTAATGGGAGTCGTCCCCGTCCCCCCAGTATACGCCCAGAACCATGGACCCGGTACTTGTGGTTCGGACTGTCTCCAACCAGCCATAATGTTGTGAGAGTGAAATTATGTCTAAGTCCAGCTTTGGTACATTAGAAGCAACTCTGAAACTTAACCTAAGCGTTTTTCGAAGCTACTTTTTGGCTAACTTCTTATAGGAAGGTCTAGGAGCTCTGAAAATGAACGTGCGCGTCTTTCACTCTTCCCGAGGGACTTAGAAGAATTTTGTGATATTTTTGATTAAAATGGTGTATAAGGGTATATATATAAATATATTTTATGCACTGTATATGAGCTGGCGATTTCTAAGTCTGTGGTTCCGAGAGGGGGTAACCAGGCTCACTAATAAAGGTCAAGCCACTTGGCTGCCAGAATGCCCTGCTTCAGCACAGACCAGAAAGGCATTGTGATAAGCGTATCCCCGGTATAGTCAGGGGTTAATGGGAGTCGTCCCCGTCCCCCCAGTATACGCCCAGAACCATGGACCCGGTACTTGTGGTTCGGACTGTCTCCAACCAGCCATAATGTTGTGAGAGTGAAATTATGTCTAAGTCCAGCTTTGGTACATTAGAAGCAACTCTGAAACTTAACCTAAGCGTTTTTCGAAGCTACTTTTTGGCTAACTTCTTATAGGAAGGTCTAGGAGTTCTGAAAATGAATGTGCGCGTCTTTCACTCTTCCCGAGGGACTTAGAAGAATTTTGTGATATTTTTTATTAAAATGGTGTATAAGGGTATATATATAAATATATTTTATGCACTGTATATGAGCTGGCGATTTCTAAGTCTGTAGTTCCGAGAGGGGGTAACCAGGCTCACTAATAAAGGTCAAGCCACTTGGCTGCCAGAATGCCCTGCTTCAGCACAGACCAGAAAGGCATTGTGATAAGCGTATCCCCGGTATAGTCAGGGGTTAATGGGAGTCGTCCCCGTCCCCCCAGTATACGCCCAGAACCATGGACCCGGTACTTGTGGTTCGGACTGTCTCCAACCAGCCATAATGTTGTGAGAGTGAAATTATGTCTACTGTAAGTCCAGCTTTGGTACATTAGAAGCAACTCTGAAACTTAACCTAAGCGTTTTTCGAAGCTACTTTTTGGCTAACTTCTTATAGGAAGGTCTAGGAGCTCTGAAAATGAACGTGCGCGTCTTTCACTCTTCCCGAGGGACTTAGAAGAATTTTGTGATATTTTTTATTAAAATGGTGTATAAGGGTATATATAAATATATTTTATACACTGTATATGAGCTGGCAATTTCTAAGTCTGTGGTTCCGAGAGGGGGTAACCAGGCTCACTAATAAAGGTCAAGCCACTTGGCTGCCAGAATGCCCTGCTTCAGCACAGACCAGAAAGGCATTGTGATAAGCGTATACCCGGTATAGTCAGGGGTTAATGGGAGTCGTCCCTGTCCCCCCAGTATACGCCCAGAACCATGGACCCGGTACTTGTGGTTCGGACTGTCTCCAACCAGCCATAATGTTGTGAGAGTGAAATTATGTCTAAGTCCAGCTTTGGTACATTAGAAGCAACTCTGAAACTTAACCTAAGCGTTTTTCGAAGGTACTTTTTGGCTAACTTCTTATAGGAGGGTCTAGGAGCTCTGAAAATGAACGTGCGCGTCTTTCACTCTTCCCGAGGGACTTAGAAGAATTTTGTGATATTTTTTATTAAAATGGTGTATAAGGGTATATATATAAATATATTTTATGCACTGTATATGAGCTGGCGATTTCTAAATCTGTGGTTCCGAGAGGGGGTAACCAGGCTCACTAATAAAGGTCAAGCCACTTGGCTGCCAGAATGCCCTGCTTCAGCACAGACCAGAAAGGCATTGTGATAAGCGTATCCCCGGTATAGTCAGGGGTTAATGGGAGTCGTCCCCGTCCCCCCAGTATACGCCCAGAACCATGGACCCGGTACTTGTGGTTCGGACTGTCTCCAACCAGCCATAATGTTGTGAGAGTGAAATTATGTCTAAGTCCAGCTTCGGTACATTAGAAGCAACTCTGAAACTTAACCTAAGCGTTTTTCGAAGCTACTTTTTGGCTAACTTCTTATAGGAAGGTCTAGGAGCTCTGAAAATGAACGTGCGCGTCTTTCACTCTTCCCGAGGGACTTAGAAGAATTTTGTGATATTTTTTATTAAAATGGTGTATAAGGGTATATATATAAATATATTTTATGCACTGTATATGAGCTGGCGATTTCTAAGTCTGTGGTTCCGAGAGGGGGTAACCAGGCTCACTAATAAAGGTCAAGCCACTTGGCTGCCAGAATGCCCTGCTTCAGCACAGACCAGAAAGGCATTGTGATAAGCGTATCCCCGGTATAGTCAGGGGTTAATGGGAGTCGTCCCCGTCCCCCCAGTATACGCCCAGAACCATGGACCCGGTACTTGTGGTTCGAACTGTCTCCAACCAGCCATAATGTTGTGAGAGTGAAATTTTGTCTAAGTCCAGCTTTGGTACATTAGAAGCAACTCTGAAACTTAACCTAAGCGTTTTTCGAAGCTACTTTTTGGCTAACTTCTTATAGGAAGGTCTAGGAGCTCTGAAAATGAACGTGCGCGTCTTTCACTCTTCCCGAGGGACTTAGAAGAATTTTGTGATATTTTTGATTAAAATGGTGTATAAGGGTATATATATAAATATATTTTATGCACTGTATATGAGCTGGCGATTTGTAAGTCTGTGGTTCCGAGAGGGGGTAACCAGGCTCACTAATAAAGGTCAAGCCACTTGGCTGCCAGAATGCCCTGCTTCAGCACAGACCAGAAATGCATTGTGATAAGCGTATCCCCGGTATAGTCAGGGGTTAATGGGAGTCGTCCCCGTCCCCCCAGTATACGCCCAGAACCATGGACCCGGTACTTGTGGTTCGGACTGTCTCCAACCAGCCATAATGTTGTGAGAGTGAAATTATGTCTAAGTCCAGCTTTGGTACATTAGAAGCAACTCTGAAACTTAACCTAAGCGTTTTTCGAAGCTACTTTTTGGCTAACTTCTTATAGGAAGGTCTAGGAGCTCTGAAAATGAACGTGCGCGTCTTTCACTCTTCCCGAGGGACTTAGAAGAATTTTGTGATATTTTTGATTAAAATGGTGTATAAGGGTATATATATAAATATATTTTATGCACTGTATATGAGCTGGCGATTTGTAAGTCTGTGGTTCCGAGAGGGGGTAACCAGGCTCACTAATAAAGGTCAAGCCACTTGGCTGCCAGAATGCCCTGCTTCAGCACAGACCAGAAAGGCATTGTGATAAGCGTATCCCCGGTATAGTCAGGGGTTAATGGGAGTCGTCCCCGTCCCCCCAGTATACGCCCAGAACCATGGACCCGGTACTTGTGGTTCGGACTGTCTCCAACCAGCCATAATGTTGTGAGAGTGAAATTATGTCTAAGTCCAGCTTTGGTACATTAGAAGCAACTCTGAAACTTAACCTAAGCGTTTTTCGAAGCTACTTTTTGGCTAACTTCTTATAGGAAGGTCTAGGAGCTCTGAAAATGAACGTGCGCGTCTTTCACTCTTCCCGAGGGACTTAGAAGAATTTTGTGATATTTTTTATTAAAATGGTGTATAAGGGTATATATATAAATATATTTTATGCACTGTATATGAGCTGGCGATTTGTAAGTCTGTGGTTCCGAGAGGGGGTAACCAGGCTCACTAATAAAGGTCAAGCCACTTGGCTGCCAGAATGCCCTGCTTCAGCACAGACCAGAAAGGCATTGTGATAAGCGTATCCCCGGTATAGTCAGGGGTTAATGGGAGTCGTCCCCGTCCCCCCAGTATACGCCCAGAACCATGGACCCGGTACTTGTGGTTCGGACTGTCTCCAACCAGCCATAATGTTGTGAGAGTGAAATTATGTCTAAGTCCAGCTTTGGTACATTAGTAGCAACTCTGAAACTTAACCTAAGCGTTTTTCGAAGCTACTTTTTGGCTAACTTCTTATAGGAAGGTCTAGAAACTCTGAAAATGAACGTGCGCGTCTTTCACTCTTCCCGAGGGACTTAGAAGAATTTTGTGATATTTTTGATTAAAATGGTGTATAAGGGTATATATATAAATATATTTTATGCACTGTATATGAGCTGGCGATTTGTAAGTCTGTGGTTCCGAGAGGGGGTAACCAGGCTCACTAATAAAGGTCAAGCCACTTGGCTGCCAGAATGCCCTGCTTCAGCACAGACCAGAAAGGCATTGTGATAAGCGTATCCCCGGTATAGTCAGGGGTTAATGGGAGTCGTCCCCGTCCCCCCAGTATACGCCCAGAACCATGGACCCGGTACTTGTGGTTCGGACTGTCTCCAACCAGCCATAATGTTGTGAGAGTGAAATTATGTCTAAGTCCAGCTTTGGTACATTAGAAGCAACTCTGAAACTTAACCTAAGCGTTTTTCGAAGCTACTTTTTGGCTAACTTCTTATAGGAAGGTCTAGGAGCTCTGAAAATGAACGTGCGCGTCTTTCACTCTTCCCGAGGGACTTAGAAGAATTTTGTGATATTTTTGATTAAAATGGTGTATAAGGGTATATATATAAATATATTTTATGCACTGTATATGAGCTGGCGATTTGTAAGTCTGTGGTTCCGAGAGGGGGTAACCAGGCTCACTAATAAAGGTCAAGCCACTTGGCTGCCAGAATGCCCTGCTTCAGCACAGACCAGAAAGGCATTGTGATAAGCGTATCCCCGGTATAGTCAGGGGTTAATGGGAGTCGTCCCCGTCCCCCCAGTATACGCCCAGAACCATGGACCCGGTACTTGTGGTTCGGACTGTCTCCAACCAGCCATAATGTTGTGAGAGTGAAATTATGTCTAAGTCCAGCTTTGGTACATTAGAAGCAACTCTGAAACTTAACCTAAGCGTTTTTCGAAGCTACTTTTTGGCTAACTTCTTATAGGAAGGTCTAGGAGCTCTGAAAATGAACGTGCGCGTCTTTCACTCTTCCCGAGGGACTTAGAAGAATTTTGTGATATTTTTGATTAAAATGGTGTATAAGGGTATATATATAAATATATTTTATGCACTGTATATGAGCTGGCGATTTGTAAGTCTGTGGTTCCGAGAGGGGGTAACCAGGCTCACTAATAAAGGTCAAGCTACTTGGCTGCCAGAATGCCCTGCTTCAGCACAGACCAGAAAGGCATTGTGATAAGCGTATCCCCGGTATAGTCAGGGGTTAATGGGAGTCGTCCCCGTCCCCCCAGTATACGCCCAGAACCATGGACCCGGTACTTGTGGTTCGGACTGTCTCCAACCAGCCATAATGTTGTGAGAGTGAAATTATGTCTAAGTCCAGCTTTGGTACATTAGAAGCAACTCTGAAACTTAACCTAAGCGTTTTTCGAAGCTACTTTTTGGCTAACTTCTTATAGGAAGGTCTAGGAGCTCTGAAAATGAACGTGCGCGTCTTTCACTCTTCCCGAGGGACTTAGAAGAATTTTGTGATATTTTTTATTAAAATGGTGTATAAGGGTATATATATAAATATATTTTATGCACTGTATATGAGCTGGCGATTTGTAAGTCTGTGGTTCCGAGAGGGGGTAACCAGGCTCACTAATAAAGGTCAAGCCACTTGGCTGCCAGAATGCCCTGCTTCAGCACAGACCAGAAAGGCATTGTGATAAGCGTATCCCCGGTATAGTCAGGGGTTAATGGGAGTCGTCCCCGTCCCCCCAGTATACGCCCAGAACCATGGACCCGGTACTTGTGGTTCGGACTGTCTCCAACCAGCCATAATGTTGTGAGAGTGAAATTATGTCTAAGTCCAGCTTTGGTACATTAGAAGCAACTCTGAAACTTAACCTAAGCGTTTTTCGAAGCTACTTTTTGGCTAACTTCTTATAGGAAGGTCTAGGAGCTCTGAAAATGAACGTGCGCGTCTTTCACTCTTCCCGAGGGACTTAGAAGAATTTTGTGATATTTTTGATTAAAATGGTGTATAAGGGTATATATATAAATATATTTTATGCACTGTATATGAGCTGGCGATTTCTAAGTCTGTGGTTCCGAGAGGGGGTAACCAGGCTCACTAATAAAGGTCAAGCCACTTGGCTGCCAGAATGCCCTGCTTCAGCACAGACCAGAAAGGCATTGTGATAAGCGTATCCCCGGTATAGTCAGGGGTTAATGGGAGTCGTCCCCGTCCCCCCAGTATACGCCCAGAACCATGGACCCGGTACTTGTGGTTCGGACTGTCTCCAACCAGCCATAATGTTGTGAGAGTGAAATTATGTCTAAGTCCAGCTTCGGTACATTAGAAGCAACTCTGAAACTTAACCTAAGCGTTTTTCGAAGCTACTTTTTGGCTAACTTCTTATAGGAAGGTCTAGGAGCTCTGAAAATGAACGTGCGCGTCTTTCACTCTTCCCGAGGGACTTAGAAGAATTTTGTGATATTTTTTATTAAAATGGTGTATAAGGGTATATATATAAATATATTTTATGCACTGTATATGAGCTGGCGATTTCTAAGTCTGTGGTTCCGAGAGGGGGTAACCAGGCTCACTAATAAAGGTCAAGCCACTTGGCTGCCAGAATGCCCTGCTTCAGCACAGACCAGAAAGGCATTGTGATAAGCGTATCCCCGGTATAGTCAGGGGTTAATGGGAGTCGTCCCCGTCCCCCCAGTATACGCCCAGAACCATGGACCCGGTACTTGTGGTTCGGACTGTCTCCAACCAGCCATAATGTTGTGAGAGTGAAATTTTGACTAAGTCCAGCTTTGGTACATTAGAAGCAACTCTGAAACTTAACCTAAGCGTTTTTCGAAGCTACTTTTTGGCTAACTTCTTATAGGAAGGTCTAGGAGCTCTGAAAATGAACGTGCGCGTCTTTCACTCTTCCCGAGGGACTTAGAAGAATTTTGTGATATTTTTTATTAAAATGGTGTATAAGGGTATATATATAAATATATTTTATGCACTGTATATGAGCTGGCGATTTGTAAGTCTGTGGTTCCGAGAGGGGGTAACCAGGCTCACTAATAAAGGTCAAGCCACTTGGCTGCCAGAATGCCCTGCTTCAGCACAGACCAGAAATGCATTGTGATAAGCGTATCCCCGGTATAGTCAGGGGTTAATGGGAGTCGTCCCCGTCCCCCCAGTATACGCCCAGAACCATGGACCCGGTACTTGTGGTTCGGACTGTCTCCAACCAGCCATAATGTTGTGAGAGTGAAATTATGTCTAAGTCCAGCTTTGGTACATTAGAAGCAACTCTGAAACTTAACCTAAGCGTTTTTCGAAGCTACTTTTTGGCTAACTTCTTATAGGAAGGTCTAGGAGCTCTGAAAATGAACGTGCGCGTCTTTCACTCTTCCCGAGGGACTTAGAAGAATTTTGTGATATTTTTGATTAAAATGGTGTATAAGGGTATATATATAAATATATTTTATGCACTGTATATGAGCTGGCGATTTGTAAGTCTGTGGTTCCGAGAGGGGGTAACCAGGCTCACTAATAAAGGTCAAGCCACTTGGCTGCCAGAATGCCCTGCTTCAGCACAGACCAGAAAGGCATTGTGATAAGCGTATCCCCGGTATAGTCAGGGGTTAATGGGAGTCGTCCCCGTCCCACCAGTATACGCCCAGAACCATGGACCCGGTACTTGTGGTTCGGACTGTCTCCAACCAGCCATAATGTTGTGAGAGTGAAATTATGTCTAAGTCCAGCTTTGGTACATTAGAAGCAACTCTGAAACTTAACCTAAGCGTTTTTCGAAGCTACTTTTTGGCTAACTTCTTATAGGAAGGTCTAGGAGCTCTGAAAATGAACGTGCGCGTCTTTCACTCTTCCCGAGGGACTTAGAAGAATTTTGTGATATTTTTGATTAAAATGGTGTATAAGGGTATATATATAAATATATTTTATGCACTGTATATGAGCTGGCGATTTGTAAGTCTGTGGTTCCGAGAGGGGGTAACCAGGCTCACTAATAAAGGTCAAGCCACTTGGCTGCCAGAATGCCCTGCTTCAGCACAGACCAGAAAGGCATTGTGATAAGCGTATCCCCGGTATAGTCAGGGGTTAATGGGAGTCGTCCCCGTCCCCCCAGTATACGCCCAGAACCATGGACCCGGTACTTGTGGTTCGGACTGTCTCCAACCAGCCATAATGTTGTGAGAGTGAAATTATGTCTAAGTCCAGCTTTGGTACATTAGAAGCAACTCTGAAACTTAACCTAAGCGTTTTTCGAAGCTACTTTTTGGCTAACTTCTTATAGGAAGGTCTAGGAGCTCTGAAAATGAACGTGCGCGTCTTTCACTCTTCCCGAGGGACTTAGAAGAATTTTGTGATATTTTTTATTAAAATGGTGTATAAGGGTATATATATAAATATATTTTATGCACTGTATATGAGCTGGCGATTTGTAAGTCTGTGGTTCCGAGAGGGGGTAACCAGGCTCACTAATAAAGGTCAAGCCACTTGGCTGCCAGAATGCCCTGCTTCAGCACAGACCAGAAAGGCATTGTGATAAGCGTATCCCCGGTATAGTCAGGGGTTAATGGGAGTCGTCCCCGTCCCCCCAGTATACGCCCAGAACCATGGACCCGGTACTTGTGGTTCGGACTGTCTCCAACCAGCCATAATGTTGTGAGAGTGAAATTATGTCTAAGTCCAGCTTTGGTACATTAGAAGCAACTCTGAAACTTAACCTAAGCGTTTTTCGAAGCTACTTTTTGGCTAACTTCTTATAGGAAGGTCTAGGAGCTCTGAAAATGAATGTGCGCGTCTTTCACTCTTCCCGAGGGACTTAGAAGAATTTTGTGATATTTTTGATTAAAATGGTGTATAAGGGTATATATATAAATATATTTTATGCACTGTATATGAGCTGGCGATTTCTAAGTCTGTGGTTCCGAGAGGGGGTAACCAGGCTCACTAATAAAGGTCAAGCCACTTGGCTGCCAGAATGCCCTGCTTCAGCACAGACCAGAAAGGCATTGTGATAAGCGTATCCCCGGTATAGTCATGGGTTAATGGGAGTCGTCCCTGTCCCCCCAGTATACGCCCAGAACCATGGACCCGGTACTTGTGGTTCGGACTGTCTCCAACCAGCCATAATGTTGTGAGAGTGAAATTATGTCTAAGTCCAGCTTTGGTACATTAGAAGCAACTCTGAAACTTAACCTAAGCGTTTTTCGAAGCTACTTTTTGGCTAACTTCTTATAGGAAGGTCTAGGAGCTCTGAAAATGAATGTGCGCGTCTTTCACTCTTCCCGAGGGACTTACTGTAGAAGAATTTTGTGATATTTTTTATTAAAATGGTGTATAAGGGTATATATATAAATATATTTTATGCACTGTATATGAGCTGGCGATTTCTAAGTCTGTAGTTCCGAGAGGGGGTAACCAGGCTCACTAATAAAGGTCAAGCCACTTGGCTGCCAGAATGCCCTGCTTCAGCACAGACCAGAAAGGCATTGTGATAAGCGTATCCCCGGTATAGTCAGGGGTTAATGGGAGTCGTCCCCGTCCCCCCAGTATACGCCCAGAACCATGGACCCGGTACTTGTGGTTCGGACTGTCTCCAACCAGCCATAATGTTGTGAGAGTGAAATTATGTCTACTGTAAGTCCAGCTTTGGTACATTAGAAGCAACTCTGAAACTTAACCTAAGCGTTTTTCGAAGCTACTTTTTGGCTAACTTCTTATAGGAAGGTCTAGGAGCTCTGAAAATGAACGTGCGCGTCTTTCACTCTTCCCGAGGGACTTAGAAGAATTTTGTGATATTTTTTATTAAAATGGTGTATAAGGGTATATATATATAAATATATTTTATGCACTGTATATGAGCTGGCGATTTGTAAGTCTGTGGTTCCGAGAGGGGGTAACCAGGCTCACTAATAAAGGTCAAGCCACTTGGCTGCCAGAATGCCCTGCTTCAGCACAGACCAGAAATGCATTGTGATAAGCGTATCCCCGGTATAGTCAGGGGTTAATGGGAGTCGTCCCTGTCCCCCCAGTATACGCCCAGAACCATGGACCCGGTACTTGTGGTTCGGACTGTCTCCAACCAGCCATAATGTTGTGAGAGTGAAATTATGTCTAAGTCCAGCTTTGGTACATTAGAAGCAACTCTGAAACTTAACCTAAGCGTTTTTCGAAGCTACTTTTTGGCTAACTTCTTATAGGAAGGTCTAGGAGCTCTGAAAATGAACGTGCGCGTCTTTCACTCTTCCCGAGGGACTTAGAAGAATTTTGTGATATTTTTGATTAAAATGGTGTATAAGGGTATATATATAAATATTTTTTATGCACTGTATATGAGCTGGCGATTTGTAAGTCTGTGGTTCCGAGAGGGGGTAACCAGGCTCACTAATAAAGGTCAAGCCACTTGGCTGCCAGAATGCCCTGCTTCAGCACAGACCAGAAAGGCATTGTGATAAGCGTATCCCCGGTATAGTCAGGGGTTAATGGGAGTCGTCCCCGTCCCCCCAGTATACGCCCAGAACCATGGACCCGGTACTTGTGGTTCGGACTGTCTCCAACCAGCCATAATGTTGTGAGAGTGAAAATATGTCTAAGTCCAGCTTCGGTACATTAGAAGCAACTCTGAAACTTAACCTAAGCGTTTTTCGAAGCTACTTTTTGGCTAACTTCTTATAGGAAGGTCTAGGAGCTCTGAAAATGAACGTGCGCGTCTTTCACTCTTCCCGAGGGACTTAGAAGAATTTTGTGATATTTTTTATTAAAATGGTGTATAAGGGTATACTGTATATATAAATATATTTTATGCACTGTATATGAGCTGGCGATTTCTAAGTCTGTGGTTCCGAGAGGGGGTAACCAGGCTCACTAATAAAGGTCAAGCCACTTGGCTGCCAGAATGCCCTGCTTCAGCACAGACCAGAAAGGCATTGTGATAAGCGTATCCCCTGTATAGTCAGGGGTTAATGGGAGTCGTCCCCGTCCCCCCAGTATACGCCCAGAACCATGGACCCGGTACTTGTGGTTCGGACTGTCTCCAACCAGCCATAATGTTGTGAGAGTGAAATTATGTCTAAGTCCAGCTTTGGTACATTAGAAGCAACTCTGAAACTTAACCTAAGCGTTTTTCGAAGCTACTTTTTGGCTAACTTCTTATAGGAAGGTCTAGGAGCTCTGAAAATGAACGTGCGCGTCTTTCACTCTTCCCGAGGGACTTAGAAGAATTTTGTGATATTTTTGATTAAAATGGTGTATAAGGGTATATATATAAATATATTTTATGCACTGTAAATGAGCTGGCGTTTTGTAAGTCTGTGGTTCCGAGAGGGGGTAACCAGGCTCACTAATAAAGGTCAAGCCACTTGGCTGCCAGAATGCCCTGCTTCAGCACAGACCAGAAAGGCATTGTGATAAGCGTATCCCCGGTATAGTCAGGGGTTAATGGGAGTCGTCCCCGTCCCCCCAGTATACGCCCAGAACCATGGACCCGGTACTTGTGGTTCGGACTGTCTCCAACCAGCCATAATGTTGTGAGAGTGAAATTATGTCTAAGTCCAGCTTTGGTACATTAGAAGCAACTCTGAAACTTAACCTAAGCGTTTTTCGAAGCTACTTTTTGGCTAACTTCTTATAGGAAGGTCTAGGAGCTCTGAAAATGAACGTGCGCGTCTTTCACTCTTCCCGAGGGACTTAGAAGAATTTTGTGATATTTTTGATTAAAATGGTGTATAAGGGTATATATATAAATATATTTTATGCACTGTATATGAGCTGGCGATTTCTAAGTCTGTGGTTCCGAGAGGGGGTAACCAGGCTCACTAATAAAGGTCAAGCCACTTGGCTGCCAGAATGCCCTGCTTCAGCACAGACCAGAAAGGCATTGTGATAAGCGTATCCCCGGTATAGTCAGGGGTTAATGGGAGTCGTCCCCGTCCCCCCAGTATACGCCCAGAACCATGGACCCGGTACTTGTGGTTCGGACTGTCTCCAACCAGCCATAATGTTGTGAGAGTGAAATTATGTCTAAGTCCAGCTTTGGTACATTAGAAGCAACTCTGAAACTTAACCTAAGCGTTTTTCGAAGCTACTTTTTGGCTAACTTCTTATAGGAAGGTCTAGGAGCTCTGAAAATGAACGTGCGCGTCTTTCACTCTTCCCGAGGGACTTAGAAGAATTTTGTGATATTTTTTTATTAAAATGGTGTATAAGGGTATATATATAAATATATTTTATGCACTGTATATGAGCTGGCGATTTGTAAGTCTGTGGTTCCGACAGGGGGTAACCAGGCTCACTAATAAAGGTCAAGCCACTTGGCTGCCAGAATGCCCTGCTTCAGCACAGACCAGAAAGGCATTGTGATAAGCGTATCCCCGGTATAGTCAGGGGTTAATGGGAGTCGTCCCCGTCCCCCCAGTATACGCCCAGAACCATGGACCCGGTACTTGTGGTTCGGACTGTCTCCAACCAGCCATAATGTTGTGAGAGTGAAATTATGTCTAAGTCCAGCTTTGGTACATTAGAAGCAACTCTGAAACTTAACCTAAGCGTTTTTCGAAGCTACTTTTTGGCTAACTTCTTATAGGAAGGTCTAGGAGCTCTGAAAATAAACGTGCGCGTCTTTCACTCTTCCCGAGGGACTTAGAAGAATTTTGTGATATTTTTGATTAAAATGGTGTATAAGGGTATATATATAAATATATTTTATGCACTGTAAATGAGCTGGCGATTTGTAAGTCTGTGGTTCCGAGAGGGGGTAACCAGGCTCACTAATAAAGGTCAAGCCACTCGGCTGCCAGAATGCCCTGCTTCAGCACAGACCAGAAAGGCATTGTGATAAGCGTATCCCCGGTATAGTCAGGGGTTAATGGGAGTCGTCCCCGTCCCCCCAGTATACGCCCAGAACCATGGACCCGGTACTTGTGGTTCGGACTGTCTCCAACCAGCCATAATGTTGTGAGAGTGAAATTATGTCTAAGTCCAGCTTTGGTACATTAGAAGCAACTCTGAAACTTAACCTAAGCGTTTTTCGAAGCTACTTTTTGGCTAACTTCTTATAGGAAGGTCTAGGAGCTCTGAAAATGAACGTGCGCGTCTTTCACTCTTCCCGAGGGACTTAGAAGAATTTTGTGATATTTTTGATTAAAATGGTGTATAAGTGTATATACTGTATATAAATATATTTTATGCACTGTATATGAGCTGGCGATTTCTAAGTCTGTGGTTCCGAGAGGGGGTAACCAGGCTCACTAATAAAGGTCAAGCCACTTGGCTGCCAGAATGCCCTGCTTCAGCACAGACCAGAAAGGCATTGTGATAAGCGTATCCCCGGTATAGTCAGGGGTTAATGGGAGTCGTCCCCGTCCCCCCAGTATACGCCCAGAACCATGGACCCGGTACTTGTGGTTCGGACTGTCTCCAACCAGCCATAATGTTGTGAGAGTGAAATTATGTCTAAGTCCAGCTTCGGTACATTAGAAGCAACTCTGAAACTTAACCTAAGCGTTTTTCGAAGCTACTTTTTGGCTAACTTCTTATAGGAAGGTCTAGGAGCTCTGAAAATGAACGTGCGCGTCTTTCACTCTTCCCGAGGGACTTAGAAGAATTTTGTGATATTTTTTATTAAAATGGTGTATAAGGGTATATATATAAATATATTTTATGCACTGTAAATGAGCTGGCGATTTGTAAGTCTGTGGTTCCGAGAGGGGGTAACCAGGCTCACTAATAAAGGTCAAGCCACTCGGCTGCCAGAATGCCCTGCTTCAGCACAGACCAGAAAGGCATTGTGATAAGCGTATCCCCGGTATAGTCAGGGGTTAATGGGAGTCGTCCCCGTCCCCCCAGTATACGCCCAGAACCATGGACCCGGTACTTGTGGTTCGGACTGTCTCCAACCAGCCATAATGTTGTGAGAGTGAAATTATGTCTAAGTCCAGCTTTGGTACATTAGAAGCAACTCTGAAACTTAACCTAAGCGTTTTTCAAAGCTACTTTTTGGCTAACTTCTTATAGGAAGGTCTAGGAGCTCTGAAAATGAACGTGCGCGTCTTTCACTCTTCCCGAGGGACTTAGAAGAATTTTGTGATATTTTTGATTAAAATGGTGTATAAGGGTATATATATAAATATATTTTATGCACTGTATATGAGCTGGCGATTTCTAAGTCTGTGGTTCCGAGAGGGGGTAACCAGGCTCACTAATAAAGGTCAAGCCACTTGGCTGCCAGAATGCCCTGCTTCAGCACAGACCAGAAAGGCATTGTGATAAGCGTATCCCCGGTATAGTCAGGGGTTAATGGGAGTCGTCCCCGTCCCCCCAGTATACGCCCAGAACCATGGACCCGGTACTTGTGGTTCGGACTGTCTCCAACCAGCCATAATGTTGTGAGAGTGAAATTATGTCTAAGTCCAGCTTCGGTACATTAGAAGCAACTCTGAAACTTAACCTAAGCGTTTTTCGAAGCTACTTTTTGGCTAACTTCTTATAGGAAGGTCTAGGAGCTCTGAAAATGAACGTGCGCGTCTTTCACTCTTCCCGAGGGACTTAGAAGAATTTTGTGATATTTTTTTATTAAAATGGTGTATAAGGGTATATATATAAATATATTTTATGCACTGTATATGAGCTGGCGATTTCTAAGTCTGTGGTTCCGAGAGGGGGTAACCAGGCTCACTAATAAAGGTCAAGCCACTTGGCTGCCAGAATGCCCTGCTTCAGCACAGACCAGAAAGGCATTGTGATAAGCGTATCCCCGGTATAGTCAGGGGTTAATGGGAGTCGTCCCCGTCCCCCCAGTATACGCCCAGAACCATGGACCCGGTACTTGTGGTTCGGACTGTCTCCAACCAGCCATAATGTTGTGAGAGTGAAATTATGTCTAAGTCCAGCTTTGGTACATTAGAAGCAACTCTGAAACTTAACCTAAGCGTTTTTCGAAGCTACTTTTTGGCTAACTTCTTATAGGAAGGTCTAGGAGCTCTGAAAATGAACGTGCGCGTCTTTCACTCTTCCCGAGGGACTTAGAAGAATTTTGTGATATTTTTGATTAAAATGGTGTATAAGTGTATATATATAAATATATTTTATGCACTGTATATGAGCTGGCGATTTCTAAGTCTGTGGTTCCGAGAGGGGGTAACCAGGCTCACTAATAAAGGTCAAGCCACTTGGCTGCCAGAATGCCCTGCTTCAGCACAGACCAGAAAGGCATTGTGATAAGCGTATCCCCGGTATAGTCAGGGGTTAATGGGAGTCGTCCCCGTCCCCCCAGTATACGCCCAGAACCATGGACCCGGTACTTGTGGTTCGGACTGTCTCCAACCAGCCATAATGTTGTGAGAGTGAAATTATGTCTAAGTCCAGCTTCGGTACATTAGAAGCAACTCTGAAACTTAACCTAAGCGTTTTTCGAAGGTACTTTTTGGCTAACTTCTTATAGGAAGGTCTAGGAGCTCTGAAAATGAACGTGCACGTCTTTCACTCTTCCCGAGGGACTTAGAAGAATTTTGTGATATTTTTGATTAAAATGGTGTATAAGGGTATATATATAAATATATTTTATGCACTGTATATGAGCTGGCGATTTCTAAGTCTGTGGTTCCGAGAGGGGGTAACCAGGCTCACTAATAAAGGTCAAGCCACTTGGCTGCCAGAATGCCCTGCTTCAGCACAGACCAGAAAGGCATTGTGATAAGCGTATCCCCGGTATAGTCAGGGGTTAATGGGAGTCGTCCCTGTCCCCCCAGTATACGCCCAGAACCATGGACCCAGTACTTGTGGTTCGGACTGTCTCCAACCAGCCATAATGTTGTGAGAGTGAAATTATGTCTAAGTCCAGCTTTGGTACATTAGAAGCAACTCTGAAACTTAACCTAAGCGTTTTTCGAAGCTACTTTTTGGCTAACTTCTTATAGGAAGGTCTAGGAGCTCTGAAAATGAACGTGCGCGTCTTTCACTCTTCCCGAGGGACTTAGAAGAATTTTGTGATATTTTTTATTAAAATGGTGTATAAGGGTATATATATAAATATATTTTATGCACTGTATATGAGCTGGCGATTTGTAAGTCTGTGGTTCCGAGAGGGGGTAACCAGGCTCACTAATAAAGGTCAAGCCACTTGGCTGCCAGAATGCCCTGCTTCAGCACAGACCAGAAAGGCATTGTGATAAGCGTATCCCCGGTATAGTCAGGGGTTAATGGGAGTCGTCCCCGTCCCCCCAGTATACGCCCAGAACCATGGACCCGGTACTTGTGGTTCGGACTGTCTCCAACCAGCCATAATGTTGTGAGAGTGAAATTATGTCTAAGTCCAGCTTTGGTACATTAGAAGCAACTCTGAAACTTAACCTAAGCGTTTTTCGAAGCTACTTTTTGGCTAACTTCTTATAGGAAGGTCTAGGAGCTCTGAAAATGAACGTGCGCGTCTTTCACTCTTCCCGAGGGACTTAGAAGAATTTTGTGATATTTTTGATTAAAATGGTGTATAAGGGTATATATATAAATATATTTTATGCACTGTATATGAGCTGGCGATTTCTAAGTCTGTGGTTCCGAGAGGGGGTAACCAGGCTCACTAATAAAGGTCAAGCCACTTGGCTGCCAGAATGCCCTGCTTCAGCACAGACCAGAAAGGCATTGTGATAAGCGTATCCCCGGTATAGTCATGGGTTAATGGGAGTCGTCCCTGTCCCCCCAGTATACGCCCAGAACCATGGACCCGGTACTTGTGGTTCGGACTGTCTCCAACCAGCCATAATGTTGTGAGAGTGAAATTATGTCTAAGTCCAGCTTTGGTACATTAGAAGCAACTCTGAAACTTAACCTAAGCGTTTTTCGAAGCTACTTTTTGGCTAACTTCTTATAGGAAGGTCTAGGAGCTCTGAAAATGAATGTGCGCGTCTTTCACTCTTCCCGAGGGACTTAGAAGAATTTTGTGATATTTTTTATTAAAATGGTGTATAAGGGTATATATATAAATATATTTTATGCACTGTATATGAGCTGGCGATTTCTAAGTCTGTAGTTCCGAGAGGGGGTAACCAGGCTCACTAATAAAGGTCAAGCCACTTGGCTGCCAGAATGCCCTGCTTCAGCACAGACCAGAAAGGCATTGTGATAAGCGTATCCCCGGTATAGTCAGGGGTTAATGGGAGTCGTCCCCGTCCCCCCAGTATACGCCCAGAACCATGGACCCGGTACTTGTGGTTCGGACTGTCTCCAACCAGCCATAATGTTGTGAGAGTGAAATTATGTCTACTGTAAGTCCAGCTTTGGTACATTAGAAGCAACTCTGAAACTTAACCTAAGCGTTTTTCGAAGCTACTTTTTGGCTAACTTCTTATAGGAAGGTCTAGGAGCTCTGAAAATGAACGTGCGCGTCTTTCACTCTTCCCGAGGGACTTAGAAGAATTTTGTGATATTTTTTATTAAAATGGTGTATAAGGGTATATATATATAAATATATTTTATGCACTGTATATGAGCTGGCGATTTGTAAGTCTGTGGTTCCGAGAGGGGGTAACCAGGCTCACTAATAAAGGTCAAGCCACTTGGCTGCCAGAATGCCCTGCTTCAGCACAGACCAGAAATGCATTGTGATAAGCGTATCCCCGGTATAGTCAGGGGTTAATGGGAGTCGTCCCTGTCCCCCCAGTATACGCCCAGAACCATGGACCCGGTACTTGTGGTTCGGACTGTCTCCAACCAGCCATAATGTTGTGAGAGTGAAATTATGTCTAAGTCCAGCTTTGGTACATTAGAAGCAACTCTGAAACTTAACCTAAGCGTTTTTCGAAGCTACTTTTTGGCTAACTTCTTATAGGAAGGTCTAGGAGCTCTGAAAATGAACGTGCGCGTCTTTCACTCTTCCCGAGGGACTTAGAAGAATTTTGTGATATTTTTGATTAAAATGGTGTATAAGGGTATATATATAAATATATTTTATGCACTGTATATGAGCTGGCGATTTGTAAGTCTGTGGTTCCGAGAGGGGGTAACCAGGCTCACTAATAAAGGTCAAGCCACTTGGCTGCCAGAATGCCCTGCTTCAGCACAGACCAGAAAGGCATTGTGATAAGCGTATCCCCGGTATAGTCAGGGGTTAATGGGAGTCGTCCCCGTCCCCCCAGTATACGCCCAGAACCATGGACCCGGTACTTGTGGTTCGGACTGTCTCCAACCAGCCATAATGTTGTGAGAGTGAAATTATGTCTAAGTCCAGCTTCGGTACATTAGAAGCAACTCTGAAACTTAACCTAAGCGTTTTTCGAAGCTACTTTTTGGCTAACTTCTTATAGGAAGGTCTAGGAGCTCTGAAAATGAACGTGCGCGTCTTTCACTCTTCCCGAGGGACTTAGAAGAATTTTGTGATATTTTTTATTAAAATGGTGTATAAGGGTATACTGTATATATAAATATATTTTATGCACTGTATATGAGCTGGCGATTTCTAAGTCTGTGGTTCCGAGAGGGGGTAACCAGGCTCACTAATAAAGGTCAAGCCACTTGGCTGCCAGAATGCCCTGCTTCAGCACAGACCAGAAAGGCATTGTGATAAGCGTATCCCCTGTATAGTCAGGGGTTAATGGGAGTCGTCCCCGTCCCCCCAGTATACGCCCAGAACCATGGACCCGGTACTTGTGGTTCGGACTGTCTCCAACCAGCCATAATGTTGTGAGAGTGAAATTATGTCTAAGTCCAGCTTTGGTACATTAGAAGCAACTCTGAAACTTAACCTAAGCGTTTTTCGAAGCTACTTTTTGGCTAACTTCTTATAGGAAGGTCTAGGAGCTCTGAAAATGAACGTGCGCGTCTTTCACTCTTCCCGAGGGACTTAGAAGAATTTTGTGATATTTTTTATTAAAATGGTGTATAAGGGTATATATATAAATATATTTTATGCACTGTAAATGAGCTGGCGATTTGTAAGTCTGTGGTTCCGAGAGGGGGTAACCAGGCTCACTAATAAAGGTCAAGCCACTTGGCTGCCAGAATGCCCTGCTTCAGCACAGACCAGAAAGGCATTGTGATAAGCGTATCCCCGGTATAGTCAGGGGTTAATGGGAGTCGTCCCCGTCCCCCCAGTATACGCCCAGAACCATGGACCCGGTACTTGTGGTTCGGACTGTCTCCAACCAGCCATAATGTTGTGAGAGTGAAATTATGTCTAAGTCCAGCTTTGGTACATTAGAAGCAACTCTGAAACTTAACCTAAGCGTTTTTCGAAGCTACTTTTTGGCTAACTTCTTATAGGAAGGTCTAGGAGCTCTGAAAATGAACGTGCGCGTCTTTCACTCTTCCCGAGGGACTTAGAAGAATTTTGTGATATTTTTGATTAAAATGGTGTATAAGGGTATATATATAAATATATTTTATGCACTGTATATGAGCTGGCGATTTCTAAGTCTGTGGTTCCGAGAGGGGGTAACCAGGCTCACTAATAAAGGTCAAGCCACTTGGCTGCCAGAATGCCCTGCTTCAGCACAGACCAGAAAGGCATTGTGATAAGCGTATCCCCGGTATAGTCAGGGGTTAATGGGAGTCGTCCCCGTCCCCCCAGTATACGCCCAGAACCATGGACCCGGTACTTGTGGTTCGGACTGTCTCCAACCAGCCATAATGTTGTGAGAGTGAAATTATGTCTAAGTCCAGCTTCGGTACATTAGAAGCAACTCTGAAACTTAACCTAAGCGTTTTTCGAAGCTACTTTTTGGCTAACTTCTTATAGGAAGGTCTAGGAGCTCTGAAAATGAACGTGCGCGTCTTTCACTCTTCCCGAGGGACTTAGAAGAATTTTGTGATATTTTTTATTAAAATGGTGTATAAGCGTATATATATAAATATATTTTATGCACTGTAAATGAGCTGGCGATTTGTAAGTCTGTGGTTCCGAGAGGGGGTAACCAGGCTCACTAATAAAGGTCAAGCCACTTGGCTGCCAGAATGCCCTGCTTCAGCACAGACCAGAAAGGCATTGTGATAAGCGTATCCCCGGTATAGTCAGGGGTTAATGGGAGTCGTCCCCGTCCCCCCAGTATACGCCCAGAACCATGGACCCGGTACTTGTGGTTCGGACTGTCTCCAACCAGCCATAATGTTGTGAGAGTGAAATTATGTCTAAGTCCAGCTTTGGTACATTAGAAGCAACTCTGAAACTTAACCTAAGCGTTTTTCGAAGCTACTTTTTGGCTAACTTCTTATAGGAAGGTCTAGGAGCTCTGAAAATGAACGTGCGCGTCTTTCACTCTTCCCGAGGGACTTAGAAGAATTTTGTGATATTTTTGATTAAAATGGTGTATAAGGGTATATATATAAATATATTTTATGCACTGTATATGAGCTGGCGATTTCTAAGTCTGTGGTTCCGAGAGGGGGTAACCAGGCTCACTAATAAAGGTCAAGCCACTTGGCTGCCAGAATGCCCTGCTTCAGCACAGACCAGAAAGGCATTGTGATAAGCGTATCCCCGGTATAGTCAGGGGTTAATGGGAGTCGTCCCCGTCCCCCCAGTATACGCCCAGAACCATGGACCCGGTACTTGTGGTTCGGACTGTCTCCAACCAGCCATAATGTTGTGAGAGTGAAATTATGTCTAAGTCCAGCTTCGGTACATTAGAAGCAACTCTGAAACTTAACCTAAGCGTTTTTCGAAGCTACTTTTTGGCTAACTTCTTATAGGAAGGTCTAGGAGCTCTGAAAATGAACGTGCGCGTCTTTCACTCTTCCCGAGGGACTTAGAAGAATTTTGTGATATTTTTTTATTAAAATGGTGTATAAGGGTATATATATAAATATATTTTATGCACTGTATATGAGCTGGCGATTTCTAAGTCTGTGGTTCCGAGAGGGGGTAACCAGGCTCACTAATAAAGGTCAAGCCACTTGGCTGCCAGAATGCCCTGCTTCAGCACAGACCAGAAAGGCATTGTGATAAGCGTATCCCCGGTATAGTCAGGGGTTAATGGGAGTCGTCCCCGTCCCCCCAGTATACGCCCAGAACCATGGACCCGGTACTTGTGGTTCGGACTGTCTCCAACCAGCCATAATGTTGTGAGAGTGAAATTATGTCTAAGTCCAGCTTTGGTACATTAGAAGCAACTCTGAAACTTAACCTAAGCGTTTTTCGAAGCTACTTTTTGGATAACTTCTTATAGGAAGGTCTAGGAGCTCTGAAAATGAACGTGCGCGTCTTTCACTCTTCCCGAGGGACTTAGAAGAATTTTGTGATATTTTTTATTAAAATGGTGTATAAGGGTATATATATAAATATATTTTATGCACTGTATATGAGCTGGCGATTTCTAAGTCTGTGGTTCCGAGAGGGGGTAACCAGGCTCACTAATAAAGGTCAAGCCACTTGGCTGCCAGAATGCCCTGCTTCAGCACAGACCAGAAAGGCATTGTGATAAGCGTATCCCCGGTATAGTCAGGGGTTAATGGGAGTCGTCCCCGTCCCCCCAGTATACGCCCAGAACCATGGACCCGGTACTTGTGGTTCGGACTGTCTCCAACCAGCCATAATGTTGTGAGAGTGAAATTATGTCTAAGTCCAGCTTCGGTACATTAGAAGCAACTCTGAAACTTAACCTAAGCGTTTTTCGAAGCTACTTTTTGGCTAACTTCTTATAGGAAGGTCTAGGAGCTCTTAAAATGAACGTGCGCGTCTTTCACTCTTCCCGAGGGACTTAGAAGAATTTTGTGATATTTTTTTATTAAAATGGTGTATAAGGGTATATATATAAATATATTTTATGCACTGTATATGAGCTGGCGATTTCTAAGTCTGTGGTTCCGAGAGGGGGTAACCAGGCTCACTAATAAAGGTCAAGCCACTTGGCTGCCAGAATGCCCTGCTTCAGCACAGACCAGAAAGGCATTGTGATAAGCGTATCCCCGGTATAGTCAGGGGTTAATGGGAGTCGTCCCCGTCCCCCCAGTATACGCCCAGAACCATGGACCCGGTACTTGTGGTTCGGACTGTCTCCAACCAGCCATAATGTTGTGAGAGTGAAATTATGTCTAAGTCCAGCTTTGGTACATTAGAAGCAACTCTGAAACTTAACCTAAGCGTTTTTCGAAGCTACTTTTTGGCTAACTTCTTATAGGAAGGTCTAGGAGCTCTGAAAATGAACGTGCGCGTCTTTCACTCTTCCCGAGGGACTTAGAAGAATTTTGTGATATTTTTTATTAAAATGGTGTATAAGGGTATATATATAAATATATTTTATGCACTGTAAATGAGCTGGCGATTTGTAAGTCTGTGGTTCCGAGAGGGGGTAACCAGGCTCACTAATAAAGGTCAAGCCACTCGGCTGCCAGAATGCCCTGCTTCAGCACAGACCAGAAAGGCATTGTGATAAGCGTATCCCCGGTATAGTCAGGGGTTAATGGGAGTCGTCCCCGTCCCCCCAGTATACGCCCAGAACCATGGACCCGGTACTTGTGGTTCGGACTGTCTCCAACCAGCCATAATGTTGTGAGAGTGAAATTATGTCTAAGTCCAGCTTTGGTACATTAGAAGCAACTCTGAAACTTAACCTAAGCGTTTTTCGAAGCTACTTTTTGGCTAACTTCTTATAGGAAGGTCTAGGAGCTCTGAAAATGAACGTGCGCGTCTTTCACTCTTCCCGAGGGACTTAGAAGAATTTTGTGATATTTTTGATTAAAATGGTGTATAAGTGTATATATATAAATATATTTTATGCACTGTATATGAGCTGGCGATTTCTAAGTCTGTGGTTCCGAGAGGGGGTAACCAGGCTCACTAATAAAGGTCAAGCCACTTGGCTGCCAGAATGCCCTGCTTCAGCACAGACCAGAAAGGCATTGTGATAAGCGTATCCCCGGTATAGTCAGGGGTTAATGGGAGTCGTCCCCGTCCCCCCAGTATACGCCCAGAACCATGGACCCGGTACTTGTGGTTCGGACTGTCTCCAACCAGCCATAATGTTGTGAGAGTGAAATTATGTCTAAGTCCAGCTTCGGTACATTAGAAGCAACTCTGAAACTTAACCTAAGCGTTTTTCGAAGCTACTTTTTGGCTAACTTCTTATAGGAAGGTCTAGGAGCTCTGAAAATGAACGTGCGCGTCTTTCACTCTTCCCGAGGGACTTAGAAGAATTTTGTGATATTTTTTATTAAAATGGTGTATAAGGGTATATATATAAATATATTTTATGCACTGTATATGAGCTGGCGATTTCTAAGTCTGTGGTTCCGAGAGGGGGTAACCAGGCTCACTAATAAAGGTCAAGCCACTTGGCTGCCAGAATGCCCTGCTTCAGCACAGACCAGAAAGGCATTGTGATAAGCGTATCCCCGGTATAGTCAGGGGTTAATGGGAGTCGTCCCCGTCCCCCCAGTATACGCCCAGAACCATGGACCCGGTACTTGTGGTTCGGACTGTCTCCAACCAGCCATAATGTTGTGAGAGTGAAATTATGTCTAAGTCCAGCTTTGGTACATTAGAAGCAACTCTGAAACTTAACCTAAGCGTTTTTCGAAGCTACTTTTTGGCTAACTTCTTATAGGAAGGTCTAGGAGCTCTGAAAATGAACGTGCGCGTCTTTCACTCTTCCCGAGGGACTTAGAAGAATTTTGTGATATTTTTTATTAAAATGGTGTATAAGGGTATATATATAAATATATTTTATGCACTGTAAATGAGCTGGCGATTTGTAAGTCTGTGGTTCCGAGAGGGGGTAACCAGGCTCACTAATAAAGGTCAAGCCACTCGGCTGCCAGAATGCCCTGCTTCAGCACAGACCAGAAAGGCATTGTGATAAGCGTATCCCCGGTATAGTCAGGGGTTAATGGGAGTCGTCCCCGTCCCCCCAGTATACGCCCAGAACCATGGACCCGGTACTTGTGGTTCGGACTGTCTCCAACCAGCCATAATGTTGTGAGAGTGAAATTATGTCTAAGTCCAGCTTTGGTACATTAGAAGCAACTCTGAAACTTAACCTAAGCGTTTTTCAAAGCTACTTTTTGGCTAACTTCTTATAGGAAGGTCTAGGAGCTCTGAAAATGAACGTGCGCGTCTTTCACTCTTCCCGAGGGACTTAGAAGAATTTTGTGATATTTTTGATTAAAATGGTGTATAAGGGTATACAGTATATATATAAATATATTTTATGCACTGTATATGAGCTGGCGATTTCTAAGTCTGTGGTTCCGAGAGGGGGTAACCAGGCTCACTAATAAAGGTCAAGCCACTTGGCTGCCAGAATGCCCTGCTTCAGCACAGACCAGAAAGGCATTGTGATAAGCGTATCCCCGGTATAGTCAGGGGTTAATGGGAGTCGTCCCCGTCCCCCCAGTATACGCCCAGAACCATGGACCCGGTACTTGTGGTTCGGACTGTCTCCAACCAGCCATAATGTTGTGAGAGTGAAATTATGTCTAAGTCCAGCTTCGGTACATTAGAAGCAACTCTGAAACTTAACCTAAGCGTTTTTCGAAGCTACTTTTTGGCTAACTTCTTATAGGAAGGTCTAGGAGCTCTGAAAATGAACGTGCGCGTCTTTCACTCTTCCCGAGGGACTTAGAAGAATTTTGTGATATTTTTTATTAAAATGGTGTATAAGGGTATATATATAAATATATTTTATGCACTGTATATGAGCTGGCGATTTCTAAGTCTGTGGTTCCGAGAGGGGGTAACCAGGCTCACTAATAAAGGTCAAGCCACTTGGCTGCCAGAAAACCCTGCTTCAGCACAGACCAGAAAGGCATTGTGATAAGCGTATCCCCGGTATAGTCAGGGGTTAATGGGAGTCGTCCCTGTCCCCCCAGTATACGCCCAGAACCATGGACCCGGTACTTGTGGTTCGGACTGTCTCCAACCAGCCATAATGTTGTGAGAGTGAAATTATGTCTAAGTCCAGCTTCGGTACATTAGAAGCAACTCTGAAACTTAACCTAAGCGTTTTTCGAAGCTACTTTTTGGCTAACTTCTTATAGGAAGGTCTAGGAGCTCTGAAAATGAACGTGCGCGTCTTTCACTCTTCCCGAGGGACTTAGAAGAATTTTGTGATATTTTTTATTAAAATGGTGTATAAGTGTATATATATAAATATATTTTATGCACTGTATATGAGCTGGCGATTTCTAAGTCTGTGGTTCCGAGAGGGGGTAACCAGGCTCACTAATAAAGGTCAAGCCACTTGGCTGCCAGAATGCCCTGCTTCAGCACAGACCAGAAAGGCATTGTGATAAGCGTATCCCCGGTATAGTCAGGGGTTAATGGGAGTCGTCCCCGTCCCCCCAGTATACGCCCAGAACCATGGACCCGGTACTTGTGGTTCGGACTGTCTCCAACCAGCCATAATGTTGTGAGAGTGAAATCATGTCTAAGTCCAGCTTTGGTACATTAGAAGCAACTCTGAAACTTAACCTAAGCGTTTTTCGAAGCTACTTTTTGGCTAACTTCTTATAGGAAGGTCTAGGAGCTCTGAAAATGAATGTGCGCGTCTTTCACTCTTCCCGAGGGACTTAGAAGAATTTTGTGATATTTTTTATTAAAATGGTGTATAAGGGTATATATATAAATATATTTTATGCACTGTATATGAGCTGGCGATTTCTAAGTCTGTAGTTCCGAGAGGGGGTAACCAGGCTCACTAATAAAGGTCAAGCCACTTGGCTGCCAGAATGCCCTGCTTCAGCACAGACCAGAAAGGCATTGTGATAAGCGTATCCCCGGTATAGTCAGGGGTTAATGGGAGTCCCCCCCGTCCCCCCAGTATACGCCCAGAACCATGGACCCGGTACTTGTGGTTCGGACTGTCTCCAACCAGCCATAATGTGAGAGTGAAATTATGTCTACTGTAAGTCCAGCTTTGGTACATTAGAAGCAACTCTGAAACTTAACCTAAGCGTTTTTCGAAGCTACTTTTTGGCTAACTTCTTATAGGAAGGTCTAGGAGCTCTGAAAATGAACGTGCGCGTCTTTCACTCTTCCCGAGGGACTTAGAAGAATTTTGTGATATTTTTTATTAAAATGGTGTATAAGGGTATATATAAATATATTTTATACACTGTATATGAGCTGGCAATTTCTAAGTCTGTGGTTCCGAGAGGGGGTAACCAGGCTCACTAATAAAGGTCAAGCCACTTGGCTGCCAGAATGCCCTGCTTCAGCACAGACCAGAAAGGCATTGTGATAAGCGTATCCCCGGTATAGTCAGGGGTTAATGGGAGTCGTCCCCGTCCCCCCAGTATACGCCCAGAACCATGGACCCGGTACTTGTGGTTCGGACTGTCTCCAACCAGCCATAATGTTGTGAGAGTGAAATTATGTCTACTGTAAGTCCAGCTTTGGTACATTAGAAGCAACTCTGAAACTTAACCTAAGCGTTTTTCGAAGCTACTTTTTGGCTAACTTCTTATAGGAAGGTCTAGGAGCTCTGAAAATGAACGTGCGCGTCTTTCACTCTTCCCGAGGGACTTAGAAGAATTTTGTGATATTTTTTATTAAAATGGTGTATAAGGGTATATATAAATATATTTTATACACTGTATATGAGCTGGCAATTTCTAAGTCTGTGGTTCCGAGAGGGGGTAACCAGGCTCACTAATAAAGGTCAAGCCACTTGGCTGCCAGAATGCCCTGCTTCAGCACAGACCAGAAAGGCATTGTGATAAGCGTATCCCCGGTATAGTCAGGGGTTAATGGGAGTCGTCCCCGTCCCCCCAGTATACGCCCAGAACCATGGACCCGGTACTTGTGGTTCGGACTGTCTCCAACCAGCCATAATATTGTGAGAGTGAAATTATGTCTAAGTCCAGCTTTGGTACATTAGAAGCAACTCTGAAACTTAACCTAAGCGTTTTTCGAAGCTACTTTTTGGCTAACTTCTTATAGGAAGGTCTAGGAGCTCTGAAAATGAACGTGCGCGTCTTTCACTCTTCCCGAGGGACTTAGAAGAATTTTGTGATATTTTTTATTAAAATGGTGTATAAGGGTATATATATAAATATATTTTATGCACTGTATATGAGCTGGCGATTTCTAAGTCTGTGGTTCCGAGAGGGGGTAACCAGGCTCACTAATAAAGGTCAAGCCACTTGGCTGCCAGAATGCCCTGCTTCAGCACAGACCAGTAAGGCATTGTTATTCGCGTATCCCCGGTATAGTCAAGGGTTAATGGGAGTCGTCCCCGTCCCCCCAGTATACGCCCAGAACCATGGACCCGGTACTTGTGGTTCGGACTGTCTCCAACCAGCCATAATGTTGTGAGAGTGAAATTATGTCTAAGTCCAGCTTTGGTACATTAGAAGCAACTCTGAAACTTAATCTAAGCGTTTTTCGAAGCTACTTTTTGGCTAACTTCTTATAGGAAGGTCTAGGAGCTCTGAAAATGAACGTGCGCGTCTTTCACTCTTCCCGAGGGACTTAGAAGAATTTTGTGATATTTTTTATTAAAATGGTGTATAAGGGTATATATATAAATATATTATATGCACTGTATATGAGCTGGCGATTTCTAAGTCTGTGGTTTCGAGAGGGGGTAACCAGGCTCACTAATAAAGGTCAAGCCACTTGGCTGCCAGAATGCCCTGCTTCAGCACAGACAAGAAAGGCATTGTGATAAGCGTATCCCCGGTATAGTCAGGGGTTAATGGGAGTCGTCCCCGTCCCCCCAGTATACGCCCAGAACCATGGACCCGGTACTTGTGGTTCGGACTGTCTCCAACCAGCCATAATGTTGTGAGAGTGAAATTATGTCTAAGTCCAGCTTCGGTACATTAGAAGCAACTCTGAAACTTAACCTAAGCGTTTTTCGAAGCTACTTTTTGGCTAACTTCTTATAGGAAGGTCTAGGAGCTCTGAAAATGAACGTGCGCGTCTTTCACTCTTCCCGAGGGACTTAGAAGAATTTTGTGATATTTTTGATTAAAATGGTGTATAAGGGTATATATATAAATATATTTTATGCACTGTATATGAGCTGGCGATTTCTAAGTCTGTGGTTCCGAGAGGGGGTAACCAGGCTCACTAATAAAGGTCAAGACACTTGGCTGCCAGAAAACCCTGCTTCAGCACAGACCAGAAAGGCATTGTGATAAGCGTATCCCCGGTATAGTCAGGGGTTAATGGGAGTCGTCCCTGTCCCCCCAGTATACGCCCAGAACCATGGACCCGGTACTTGTGGTTCGGACTGTCTCCAACCAGCCATAATGTTGTGAGAGTGAAATTATGTCTAAGTCCAGCTTCGGTACATTAGAAGCAACTCTGAAACTTAACCTAAGCGTTTTTCGAAGCTACTTTTTGGCTAACTTCTTATAGGAAGGTCTAGGAGCTCTGAAAATGAACGTGCGCGTCTTTCACTCTTCCCGAGGGACTTAGAAGAATTTGTGATATTTTTTATTAAAATGGTGTATAAGTGTATATATATAAATATATTTTATGCACTGTATATGAGCTGGCGATTTCTAAGTCTGTGGTTCCGAGAGGGGGTAACCATGCTCACTAATAAAGGTCAAGCCACTTGGCTGCCAGAATGCCCTGCTTCAGCACAGACCAGAAAGGCATTGTGATAAGCGTATCCCCGGTATAGTCAGGGGTTAATGGGAGTCGTCCCCGTGCCCCCAGTATACGCCCAGAACCATGGACCCGGTACTTGTGGTTCGGACTGTCTCCAACCAGCCATAATGTTGTGAGAGTGAAATTATGTCTAAGTCCAGCTTTGGTACATTAGAAGCAACTCTGAAACTTAACCTAAGCGTTTTTCGAAGCTACTTTTTGGCTAACTTCTTATAGGAGGGTCTAGGAGCTCTGAAAATGAATGTGCGCGTCTTTCACTCTTCCCGAGGGACTTAGAAGAATTTTGTGATATGTTTTATTAAAATGGTGTATAAGGGTATATATATAAATATATTTTATGCACTGTATATGAGCTGGCGATTTCTAAGTCTGTAGTTCCGAGAGGGGGTAACCAGGCTCACTAATAAAGGTCAAGCCACTTGGCTGCCAGAATGCCCTGCTTCAGCACAGACCAGAAAGGCATTGTGATAAGCGTATCCCCGGTATAGTCAGGGGTTAATGGGAGTCCCCCCCGTCCCCCCAGTATACGCCCAGAACCATGGACCCGGTACTTGTGGTTCGGACTGTCTCCAACCAGCCATAATGTGAGAGTGAAATTATGTCTACTGTAAGTCCAGCTTTGGTACATTAGAAGCAACTCTGAAACTTAACCTAAGCGTTTTTCGAAGCTACTTTTTGGCTAACTTCTTATAGGAAGGTCTAGGAGCTCTGAAAATGAACGTGCGCGTCTTTCACTCTTCCCGAGGGACTTAGAAGAATTTTGTGATATTTTTTATTAAAATGGTGTATAAGGGTATATATAAATATATTTTATACACTGTATATGAGCTGGCAATTTCTAAGTCTGTGGTTCCGAGAGGGGGTAACCAGGCTCACTAATAAAGGTCAAGCCACTTGGCTGCCAGAATGCCCTGCTTCAGCACAGACCAGAAAGGCATTGTGATAAGCGTATCCCCGGTATAGTCAGGGGTTAATGGGAGTCGTCCCCGTCCCCCCAGTATATGCCCAGAACCATGGACCCGGTACTTGTGGTTCGGACTGTCTCCAACCAGCCATAATGTTGTGAGAGTGAAATTATGTCTACTGTAAGTCCAGCTTTGGTACATTAGAAGCAACTCTGAAACTTAACCTAAGCGTTTTTCGAAGCTACTTTTTGGCTAACTTCTTATAGGAAGGTCTAGGAGCTCTGAAAATGAACGTGCGCGTCTTTCACTCTTCCCGAGGGACTTAGAAGAATTTTGTGATATTTTTTATTAAAATGGTGTATAAGGGTATATATAAATATATTTTATACACTGTATATGAGCTGGCAATTTCTAAGTCTGTGGTTCCGAGAGGGGGTAACCAGGCTCACTAATAAAGGTCAAGCCACTTGGCTGCCAGAATGCCCTGCTTCAGCACAGACCAGAAAGGCATTGTGATAAGCGTATCCCCGGTATAGTCAGGGGTTAATGGGAGTCGTCCCCGTCCCCCCAGTATACGCCCAGAACCATGGACCCGGTACTTGTGGTTCGGACTGTCTCCAACCAGCCATAATGTTGTGAGAGTGAAATTATGCCTAAGTCCAGCTTTGGTACATTAGAAGCAACTCTGAAACTTAACCTAAGCGTTTTTCGAAGCTACTTTTTGGCTAACTTCTTATAGGAAGGTCTTGGAGCTCTGAAAATGAACGTGCGCGTCTTTCACTCTTCCCGAGGGACTTAGAAGAATTTTGTGATATTTTTTATTAAAATGGTGTATAAGGGTATATATATAAATATATTATATGCACTGTATATGAGCTGGCGATTTCTAAGTCTGTGGTTTCGAGAGGGGGTAACCAGGCTCACTAATAAAGGTCAAGCCACTTGGCTGCCAGAATGCCCTGCTTCAGCACAGACCAGAAAGGCATTGTGATAAGCGTATCCCCGGTATAGTCAGGGGTTAATGGGAGTCGTCCCCGTCCCCCCAGTATACGCCCAGAACCATGGACCCGGTACTTGTGGTTCGGACTGTCTCCAACCAGCCATAATGTTGTGAGAGTGAAATTATGTCTAAGTCCAGCTTTGGTACATTAGAAGCAACTCTGAAACTTAACCTAAGCGTTTTTCGAAGGTACTTTTTGGCTAACTTCTTATAGGAAGGTCTTGGAGCTCTGAAAATGAACGTGCGCGTCTTTCACTCTTCCCGAGGGACTTAGAAGAATTTTGTGATATTTTTTATTAAAATGGTGTATAAGGGTATATATATAAATATATTATATGCACTGTATATGAGCTGGCGATTTCTAAGTCTGTGGTTTCGAGAGGGGGTAACCAGGCTCACTAATAAAGGTCAAGCCACTTGGCTGCCAGAATGCCCTGCTTCAGCACAGACAAGAAAGGCATTGTGATAAGCGTATCCCCGGTATAGTCAGGGGTTAATGGGAGTCGTCCCCGTCCCCCCAGTATACGCCCAGAACCATGGACCCGGTACTTGTGGTTCGAACTGTCTCCAACCAGCCATAATGTTGTGAGAGTGAAATTATGTCTAAGTCCAGCTTTGGTACATTAGAAGCAACTCTGAAACTTAACCTAAGCGTTTTTCGAAGCTACTTTTTGGCTAACTTCTTATAGGAAGGTCTTGGAGCTCTGAAAATGAACGTGCGCGTCTTTCACTCTTCCCGAGGGACTTAGAAGAATTTTGTGATATTTTTTATTAAAATGGTGTATAAGGGTATATATATAAATATATTATATGCACTGTATATGAGCTGGCGATTTCTAAGTCTGTGGTTTCGAGAGGGGGTAACCAGGCTCACTAATAAAGGTCAAGCCACTTGGCTGCCAGAATGCCCTGCTTCAGCACAGACAAGAAAGGCATTGTGATAAGCGTATCCCCGGTATAGTCAGGGGTTAATGGGAGTCGTCCCCGTCCCCCCAGTATACGCCCAGAACCATGGACCCGGTACTTGTGGTTCGAACTGTCTCCAACCAGCCATAATGTTGTGAGAGTGAAATTATGTCTAAGTCCAGTTTTGGTACATTAGAAGCAACTCTGAAACTTAACCTAAGCGTTTTTCGAAGCTACTTTTTGGCTAACTTCTTATAGGAAGGTCTAGGAGCTCTGAAAATGAACGTGCGCGTCTTTCACTCTTCCCGAGGGACTTAGAAGAATTTTGTGATATTTTTTATTAAAATGGTGTATAAGGATATATATATAAATATATTTTATGCACTGTATATGAGCTGGCGATTTCTAAGCCTGTGGTTCCGAGAGGGGGTAACCAGGCTCACTAATAAAGGTCAAGCCACTTGGCTGCTAGAATGCCCTGCTTCAGCACAGACCAGAAAGGCATTGTGATACGCGTATCCCCGGTATAGTCAGGGGTTAATGGGAGTCGTCCCCGTCCCCCCAGTATACGCCCAGAACCATGGACCCGGTACTTGTGGTTCGGACTGTCTCCAACCAGCCATAATGTTGTGAGAGTGAAATTATGTCTAAGTCCAGCTTTGGTACATTAGAAGCAACTCTGAAACTTAACCTAAGCGTTTTTCGAAGCTACTTTTTGGCTAACTTCTTATAGGAAGGTCTAGGAGCTCTGAAAATGAACGTGCGCGTCTTTCACTCTTCCCGAGGGACTTAGAAGAATTTTGTGATATTTTTTATTAAAATGGTGTATAAGGGTATATATATAAATATATTATATGCACTGTATATGAGCTGGCGATTTCTAAGTCTGTGGTTTCGAGAGGGGGTAACCAGGCTCACTAATAAAGGTCAAGCCACTTGGCTGCCAGAATGCCCTGCTTCAGCACAGACAAGAAAGGCATTGTGATAAGCGTATCCCCGGTATAGTCAGGGGTTAATGGGAGTCGTCCCCGTCCCCCCAGTATACGCCCAGAACCATGGACCCGGTACTTGTGGTTCGAACTGTCTCCAACCAGCCATAATGTTGTGAGAGTGAAATTATGTCTAAGTCCAGTTTTGGTACATTAGAAGCAACTCTGAAACTTAACCTAAGCGTTTTTCGAAGCTACTTTTTGGCTAACTTCTTATAGGAAGGTCTAGGAGCTCTGAAAATGAACGTGCGCGTCTTTCACTCTTCCCGAGGGACTTAGAAGAATTTTGTGATATTTTTTATTAAAATGGTGTATAAGGATATATATATAAATATATTTTATGCACTGTATATGAGCTGGCGATTTCTAAGCCTGTGGTTCCGAGAGGGGGTAACCAGGCTCACTAATAAAGGTCAAGCCACTTGGCTGCTAGAATGCCCTGCTTCAGCACAGACCAGAAAGGCATTGTGATACGCGTATCCCCGGTATAGTCAGGGGTTAATGGGAGTCGTCCCCGTCCCCCCAGTATACGCCCAGAACCATGGACCCGGTACTTGTGGTTCGGACTGTCTCCAACCAGCCATAATGTTGTGAGAGTGAAATTATGTCTAAGTCCAGCTTTGGTACATTAGAAGCAACTCTGAAACTTAACCTAAGCGTTTTTCGAAGCTACTTTTTGGCTAACTTCTTATAGGAAGGTCTAGGAGCTCTGAAAATGAACGTGCGCGTCTTTCACTCTTCCCGAGGGACTTAGAAGAATTTTGTGATATTTTTTATTAAAATGGTGTATAAGGGTATATATATAAATATATTATATGCACTGTATATGAGCTGGCGATTTCTAAGTCTGTGGTTTCGAGAGGGGGTAACCAGGCTCACTAATAAAGGTCAAGCCACTTGGCTGCCAGAATGCCCTGCTTCAGCACAGACAAGAAAGGCATTGTGATAAGCGTATCCCCGGTATAGTCAGGGGTTAATGGGAGTCGTCCCCGTCCCCCCAGTATACGCCCAGAACCATGGACCCGGTACTTGTGGTTCGGACTGTCTCCAACCAGCCATAATGTTGTGAGAGTGAAATTATGTCTAAGTCCAGCTTTGGTACATTAGAAGCAACTCTGAAACTTAACCTAAGCGTTTTTCGAAGCTACTTTTTGGCTAACTTCTTATAGGAAGGTCTTGGAGCTCTGAAAATGAACGTGCGCGTCTTTCACTCTTCCCGAGGGACTTAGAAGAATTTTGTGATATTTTTTATTAAAATGGTGTATAAGGGTATATATATAAATATATTATATGCACTGTATATGAGCTGGCGATTTCTAAGTCTGTGGTTTCGAGAGGGGGTAACCAGGCTCACTAATAAAGGTCAAGCCACTTGGCTGCCAGAATGCCCTGCTTCAGCACAGACAAGAAAGGCATTGTGATAAGCGTATCCCCGGTATAGTCAGGGGTTAATGGGAGTCGTCCCCGTCCCCCCAGTATACGCCCAGAACCATGGACCCGGTACTTGTGGTTCGAACTGTCTCCAACCAGCCATAATGTTGTGAGAGTGAAATTATGTCTAAGTCCAGCTTTGGTACATTAGAAGCAACTCTGAAACTTAACCTAAGCGTTTTTCGAAGCTACTTTTTGGCTAACTTCTTATAGGAAGGTCTAGGAGCTCTGAAAATGAACGTGCGCGTCTTTCACTCTTCCCGAGGGACTTAGAAGAATTTTGTGATATTTTTTATTAAAATGGTGTATAAGGATATATATATAAATATATTTTATGCACTGTATATGAGCTGGCGATTTCTAAGCCTGTGGTTCCGAGAGGGGGTAACCAGGCTCACTAATAAAGGTCAAGCCACTTGGCTGCTAGAATGCCCTGCTTCAGCACAGACCAGAAAGGCATTGTGATACGCGTATCCCCGGTATAGTCAGGGGTTAATGGGAGTCGTCCCCGTCCCCCCAGTATACGCCCAGAACCATGGACCCGGTACTTGTGGTTCGGACTGTCTCCAACCAGCCATAATGTTGTGAGAGTGAAATTATGTCTAAGTCCAGCTTTGGTACATTAGAAGCAACTCTGAAACTTAACCTAAGCGTTTTTCGAAGCTACTTTTTGGCTAACTTCTTATAGGAAGGTCTAGGAGCTCTGAAAATGAACGTGCGCGTCTTTCACTCTTCCCGAGGGACTTAGAAGAATTTTGTGATATTTTTTATTAAAATGGTGTATAAGGGTATATATATAAATATATTATATGCACTGTATATGAGCTGGCGATTTCTAAGTCTGTGGTTTCGAGAGGGGGTAACCAGGCTCACTAATAAAGGTCAAGCCACTTGGCTGCCAGAATGCCCTGCTTCAGCACAGACAAGAAAGGCATTGTGATAAGCGTATCCCCGGTATAGTCAGGGGTTAATGGGAGTCGTCCCCGTCCCCCCAGTATACGCCCAGAACCATGGACCCGGTACTTGTGGTTCGGACTGTCTCCAACCAGCCATAATGTTGTGAGAGTGAAATTATGTCTAAGTCCAGCTTCGGTACATTAGAAGCAACTCTGAAACTTAACCTAAGCGTTTTTCGAAGCTACTTTTTGGCTAACTTCTTATAGGAAGGTCTAGGAGCTCTGAAAATGAACGTGCGCGTCTTTCACTCTTCCCGAGGGACTTAGAAGAATTTTGTGATATTTTTTATTAAAATGGTGTATAAGGGTATATATATAAATATATTTTATGCACTGTATATGAGCTGGCGATTTCTAAGTCTGTGGTTCCGAGAGGGGGTAACCAGGCTCACTAATAAAGGTCAAGCCACTTGGCTGCCAGAATGCCCTGCTTCAGCACAGACCAGAAAGGCATTGTGATAAGCGTATCCCCGGTATAGTCAGGGGTTAATGGGAGTCGTCCCCGTCCCCCCAGTATACGCCCAGAACCATGGACCCGGTACTTGTGGTTCGGACTGTCTCCAACCAGCCATAATGTTGTGAGAGTGAAATTATGTCTAAGTCCAGCTTTGGTACATTAGAAGCAACTCTGAAACTTAACCTAAGCGTTTTTCGAAGCTACTTTTTGGCTAACTTCTTATAGGAAGGTCTAGGAGCTCTGAAAATGAATGTGCGCGTCTTTCACTCTTCCCGAGGGACTTAGAAGAATTTTGTGATATTTTTTATTAAAATGGTGTATAAGGGTATATATATAAATATATTTTATGCACTGTATATGAGCTGGCGATTTCTAAGTCTGTAGTTCCGAGAGGGGGTAACCAGGCTCACTAATAAAGGTCAAGCCACTTGGCTGCCAGAATGCCCTGCTTCAGCACAGACCAGAAAGGCATTGTGATAAGCGTATCCCCGGTATAGTCAGGGGTTAATGGGAGTCCCCCCCGTCCCCCCAGTATACGCCCAGAACCATGGACCCGGTACTTGTGGTTCGGACTGTCTCCAACCAGCCATAATGTGAGAGTGAAATTATGTCTACTGTAAGTCCAGCTTTGGTACATTAGAAGCAACTCTGAAACTTAACCTAAGCGTTTTTCGAAGCTACTTTTTGGCTAACTTCTTATAGGAAGGTCTAGGAGCTCTGAAAATGAACGTGCGCGTCTTTCACTCTTCCCGAGGGACTTAGAAGAATTTTGTGATATTTTTTATTAAAATGGTGTATAAGGGTATATATAAATATATTTTATACACTGTATATGAGCTGGCAATTTCTAAGTCTGTGGTTCCGAGAGGGGGTAACCAGGCTCACTAATAAAGGTCAAGCCACTTGGCTGCCAGAATGCCCTGCTTCAGCACAGACCAGAAAGGCATTGTGATAAGCGTATCCCCGGTATAGTCAGGGGTTAATGGGAGTCGTCCCCGTCCCCCCAGTATACGCCCAGAACCATGGACCCGGTACTTGTGGTTCGGACTGTCTCCAACCAGCCATAATGTTGTGAGAGTGAAATTATGTCTACTGTAAGTCCAGCTTTGGAACATTAGAAGCAACTCTGAAACTTAACCTAAGCGTTTTTCGAAGCTACTTTTTGGCTAACTTCTTATAGGAAGGTCTAGGAGCTCTGAAAATGAACGTGCGCGTCTTTCACTCTTCCCGAGGGACTTAGAAGAATTTTGTGATATTTTTTATTAAAATGGTGTATAAGGGTATATATAAATATATTTTATACACTGTATATGAGCTGGCGATTTCTAAGTCTGTGGTTTCGAGAGGGGGTAACCAGGCTCACTAATAAAGGTCAAGCCACTTGGCTGCCAGAATGCCCTGCTTCAGCACAGACCAGTAAGGCATTGTTATTCGCGTATCCCCGGTATAGTCAAGGGTTAATGGGAGTCGTCCCCGTCCCCCCAGTATACGCCCAGAACCATGGACCCGGTACTTGTGGTTCGGACTGTCTCCAACCAGCCATAATGTTGTGAGAGTGAAATTATGTCTAAGTCCAGCTTTGGTACATTAGAAGCAACTCTGAAACTTAACCTAAGCGTTTTTCGAAGCTACTTTTTGGCTAACTTCTTATAGGAAGGTCTTGGAGCTCTGAAAATGAACGTGCGCGTCTTTCACTCTTCCCGAGGGACTTAGAAGAATTTTGTGATATTTTTTATTAAAATGGTGTATAAGGGTATATATATAAATATATTATATGCACTGTATATGAGCTGGCGATTTCTAAGTCTGTGGTTTCGAGAGGGGGTAACCAGGCTCACTAATAAAGGTCAAGCCACTTGGCTGCTAGAATGCCCTGCTTCAGCACAGACCAGAAAGGCATTGTGATACGCGTATCCCCGGTATAGTCAGGGGTTAATGGGAGTCGTCCCCGTCCCCCCAGTATACGCCCAGAACCATGGACCCGGTACTTGTGGTTCGGACTGTCTCCAACCAGCCATAATGTTGTGAGAGTGAAATTATGTCTAAGTCCAGCTTTGGTACATTAGAAGCAACTCTGAAACTTAACCTAAGCGTTTTTCGAAGCTACTTTTTGGCTAACTTCTTATAGGAAGGTCTTGGAGCTCTGAAAATGAACGTGCGCGTCTTTCACTCTTCCCGAGGGACTTAGAAGAATTTTGTGATATTTTTTATTAAAATGGTGTATAAGGGTATATATATAAATATATTATATGCACTGTATATGAGCTGGCGATTTCTAAGTCTGTGGTTTCGAGAGGGGGTAACCAGGCTCACTAATAAAGGTCAAGCCACTTGGCTGCCAGAATGCCCTGCTTCAGCACAGACAAGAAAGGCATTGTGATAAGCGTATCCCCGGTATAGTCAGGGGTTAATGGGAGTCGTCCCCGTCCCCCCAGTATACGCCCAGAACCATGGACCCGGTACTTGTGGTTCGGACTGTCTCCAACCAGCCATAATGTTGTGAGAGTGAAATTATGTCTAAGTCCAGCTTTGGTACATTAGAAGCAACTCTGAAACTTAACCTAAGCGTTTTTCGAAGCTACTTTTTGGCTAACTTCTTATAGGAAGGTCTTGGAGCTCTGAAAATGAACGTGCGCGTCTTTCACTCTTCCCGAGGGACTTAGAAGAATTTTGTGATATTTTTTATTAAAATGGTGTATAAGGGTATATATATAAATATATTATATGCACTGTATATGAGCTGGCGATTTCTAAGTCTGTGGTTTCGAGAGGGGGTAACCAGGCTCACTAATAAAGGTCAAGCCACTTGGCTGCCAGAATGCCCTGCTTCAGCACAGACAAGAAAGGCATTGTGATAAGCGTATCCCCGGTATAGTCAGGGGTTAATGGGAGTCGTCCCCGTCCCCCCAGTATACGCCCAGAACCATGGACCCGGTACTTGTGGTTCGAACTGTCTCCAACCAGCCATAATGTTGTGAGAGTGAAATTATGTCTAAGTCCAGCTTTGGTACATTAGAAGCAACTCTGAAACTTAACCTAAGCGTTTTTCGAAGCTACTTTTTGGCTAACTTCTTATAGGAAGGTCTAGGAGCTCTGAAAATGAACGTGCGCGTCTTTCACTCTTCCCGAGGGACTTAGAAGAATTTTGTGATATTTTTTATTAAAATGGTGTATAAGGATATATATATAAATATATTTTATGCACTGTATATGAGCTGGCGATTTCTAAGCCTGTGGTTCCGAGAGGGGGTAACCAGGCTCACTAATAAAGGTCAAGCCACTTGGCTGCTAGAATGCCCTGCTTCAGCACAGACCAGAAAGGCATTGTGATACGCGTATCCCCGGTATAGTCAGGGGTTAATGGGAGTCGTCCCCGTCCCCCCAGTATACGCCCAGAACCATGGACCCGGTACTTGTGGTTCGGACTGTCTCCAACCAGCCATAATGTTGTGAGAGTGAAATTATGTCTAAGTCCAGCTTTGGTACATTAGAAGCAACTCTGAAACTTAACCTAAGCGTTTTTCGAAGCTACTTTTTGGCTAACTTCTTATAGGAAGGTCTAGGAGCTCTTAAAATGAACGTGCGCGTCTTTCACTCTTCCCGAGGGACTTAGAAGAATTTTGTGATATTTTTTATTAAAATGGTGTATAAGGGTATATATATAAATATATTATATGCACTGTATATGAGCTGGCGATTTCTAAGTCTGTGGTTTCGAGAGGGGGTAACCAGGCTCACTAATAAAGGTCAAGCCACTTGGCTGCCAGAATGCCCTGCTTCAGCACAGACAAGAAAGGCATTGTGATAAGCGTATCCCCGGTATAGTCAGGGGTTAATGGGAGTCGTCCCCGTCCCCCCAGTATACGCCCAGAACCATGGACCCGGTACTTGTGGTTCGAACTGTCTCCAACCAGCCATAATGTTGTGAGAGTGAAATTATGTCTAAGTCCAGCTTTGGTACATTAGAAGCAACTCTGAAACTTAACCTAAGCGTTTTTCGAAGCTACTTTTTGGCTAACTTCTTATAGGAAGGTCTAGGAGCTCTGAAAATGAACGTGCGCGTCTTTCACTCTTCCCGAGGGACCTAGAAGAATTTTGTGATATTTTTTATTAAAATGGTGTATAAGGATATATATATAAATATATTTTATGCACTGTATATGAGCTGGCGATTTCTAAGCCTGTGGTTCCGAGAGGGGGTAACCAGGCTCACTAATAAAGGTCAAGCCACTTGGCTGCTAGAATGCCCTGCTTCAGCACAGACCAGAAAGGCATTGTGATACGCGTATCCCCGGTATAGTCAGGGGTTAATGGGAGTCGTCCCCGTCCCCCCAGTATACGCCCAGAACCATGGACCCGGTACTTGTGGTTCGGACTGTCTCCAACCAGCCATAATGTTGTGAGAGTGAAATTATGTCTAAGTCCAGCTTTGGTACATTAGAAGCAACTCTGAAACTTAACCTAAGCGTTTTTCGAAGCTACTTTTTGGCTAACTTCTTATAGGAAGGTCTAGGAGCTCTTAAAATGAACGTGCGCGTCTTTCACTCTTCCCGAGGGACTTAGAAGAATTTTGTGATATTTTTTATTAAAATGGTGTATAAGGGTATATATATAAATATATTATATGCACTGTATATGAGCTGGCGATTTCTAAGTCTGTGGTTTCGAGAGGGGGTAACCAGGCTCACTAATAAAGGTCAAGCCACTTGGCTGCCAGAATGCCCTGCTTCAGCACAGACAAGAAAGGCATTGTGATAAGCGTATCCCCGGTATAGTCAGGGGTTAATGGGAGTCGTCCCCGTCCCCCCAGTATACGCCCAGAACCATGGACCCGGTACTTGTGGTTCGGACTGTCTCCAACCAGCCATAATGTTGTGAGAGTGAAATTATGTCTAAGTCCAGCTTCGGTACATTAGAAGCAACTCTGAAACTTAACCTAAGCGTTTTTCGAAGCTACTTTTTGGCTAACTTCTTATAGGAAGGTCTAGGAGCTCTGAAAATGAACGTGCGTGTCTTTCACTCTTCCCGAGGGACTTAGAAGAATTTTGTGATATTTTTGATTAAAATGGTGTATAAGGGTATATATATAAATATATTTTATGCACTGTATATGAGCTGGCGATTTCTAAGTCTGTGGTTCCGAGAGGGGGTAACCAGGCTCACTAATAAAGGTCAAGCCACTTGGCTGCCAGAAAACCCTGCTTCAGCACAGACCAGAAAGGCATTGTGATAAGCGTATCCCCGGTATAGTCAGGGGTTAATGGGAGTCGTCCCTGTCCCCCCAGTATACGCCCAGAACCATGGACCCGGTACTTGTGGTTCGGACTGTCTCCAACCAGCCATAATGTTGTGAGAGTGAAATTATGTCTAAGTCCAGCTTCGGTACATTAGAAGCAACTCTGAAACTTAACCTAAGCGTTTTTCGAAGCTACTTTTTGGCTAACTTCTTATAGGAAGGTCTAGGAGCTCTGAAAATGAACGTGCGCGTCTTTCACTCTTCCCGAGGGACTTAGAAGAATTTTGTGATATTTTTTATTAAAATGGTGTATAAGGATATATATATAAATATATTTTATGCACTGTATATGAGCTGGCGATTTCTAAGCCTGTGGTTCCGAGAGGGGGTAACCAGGCTCACTAATAAAGGTCAAGCCACTTGGCTGCTAGAATGCCCTGCTTCAGCACAGACCAGAAAGGCATTGTGATACGCGTATCCCCGGTATAGTCAGGGGTTAATGGGAGTCGTCCCCGTCCCCCCAGTATACGCCCAGAACCATGGACCCGGTACTTGTGGTTCGGACTGTCTCCAACCAGCCATAATGTTGTGAGAGTGAAATTATGTCTAAGTCCAGCTTTGGTACATTAGAAGCAACTCTGAAACTTAACCTAAGCGTTTTTCGAAGCTACTTTTTGGCTAACTTCTTATAGGAAGGTCTAGGAGCTCTGAAAATGAACGTGCGCGTCTTTCACTCTTCCCGAGGGACTTAGAAGAATTTTGTGATATTTTTTATTAAAATGGTGTATAAGGGTATATATATAAATATATTATATGCACTGTATATGAGCTGGCGATTTCTAAGTCTGTGGTTTCGAGAGGGGGTAACCAGGCTCACTAATAAATGTCAAGCCACTTGGCTGCCAGAATGCCCTGCTTCAGCACAGACAAGAAAGGCATTGTGATAAGCGTATCCCCGGTATAGTCAGGGGTTAATGGGAGTCGTCCCCGTCCCCCCAGTATACGCCCAGAACCATGGACCCGGTACTTGTGGTTCGGACTGTCTCCAACCAGCCATAATGTTGTGAGAGTGAAATTATGTCTAAGTCCAGCTTTGGTACATTAGAAGCAACTCTGAAACTTAACCTAAGCGTTTTTCGAAGCTACTTTTTGGCTAACTTCTTATAGGAAGGTCTTGGAGCTCTGAAAATGAACGTGCGCGTCTTTCACTCTTCCCGAGGGACTTAGAAGAATTTTGTGATATTTTTTATTAAAATGGTGTATAAGGGTATATATATAAATATATTATATGCACTGTATATGAGCTGGCGATTTCTAAGTCTGTGGTTTCGAGAGGGGGTAACCAGGCTCACTAATAAAGGTCAAGCCACTTGGCTGCCAGAATGCCCTGCTTCAGCACAGACAAGAAAGGCATTGTGATAAGCGTATCCCCGGTATAGTCAGGGGTTAATGGGAGTCGTCCCCGTCCCCCCAGTATACGCCCAGAACCATGGACCCGGTACTTGTGGTTCGAACTGTCTCCAACCAGCCATAATGTTGTGAGAGTGAAATTATGTCTAAGTCCAGCTTTGGTACATTAGAAGCAACTCTGAAACTTAACCTAAGCGTTTTTCGAAGCTACTTTTTGGCTAACTTCTTATAGGAAGGTCTAGGAGCTCTGAAAATGAACGTGCGCGTCTTTCACTCTTCCCGAGGGACTTAGAAGAATTTTGTGATATTTTTTATTAAAATGGTGTATAAGGGTATATATATAAATATATTATATGCACTGTATATGAGCTGGCGATTTCTAAGTCTGTGGTTTCGAGAGGGGGTAACCAGGCTCACTAATAAAGGTCAAGCCACTTGGCTGCCAGAATGCCCTGCTTCAGCACAGACAAGAAAGGCATTGTGATAAGCGTATCCCCGGTATAGTCAGGGGTTAATGGGAGTCGTCCCCGTCCCCCCAGTATACGCCCAGAACCATGGACCCGGTACTTGTGGTTCGGACTGTCTCCAACCAGCCATAATGTTGTGAGAGTGAAATTATGTCTAAGTCCAGCTTTGGTACATTAGAAGCAACTCTGAAACTTAACCTAAGCGTTTTTCGAAGCTACTTTTTGGCTAACTTCTTATAGGAAGGTCTAGGAGCTCTGAAAATGAACGTGCGCGTCTTTCACTCTTCCCGAGGGACTTAGAAGAATTTTGTGATATTTTTTATTAAAATGGTGTATAAGGGTATATATATAAATATATTTTATGCACTGTATATGAGCTGGCGATTTCTAAGTCTGTGGTTCCGAGAGGGGGTAACCAGGCTCACTAATAAAGGTCAAGCCACTTGGCTGCCAGAAAACCCTGCTTCAGCACAGACCAGAAAGGCATTGTGATAAGCGTATCCCCGGTATAGTCAGGGGTTAATGGGAGTCGTCCCTGTCCCCCCAGTATACGCCCAGAACCATGGACCCGGTACTTGTGGTTCGGACTGTCTCCAACCAGCCATAATGTTGTGAGAGTGAAATTATGTCTAAGTCCAGCTTCGGTACATTAGAAGCAACTCTGAAACTTAACCTAAGCGTTTTTCGAAGCTACTTTTTGGCTAACTTCTTATAGGAAGGTCTAGGAGCTCTGAAAATGAACGTGCGCGTCTTTCACTCTTCCCGAGGGACTTAGAAGAATTTTGTGATATTTTTTATTAAAATGGTGTATAAGTGTATATATATAAATATATTTTATGCACTGTATATGAGCTGGCGATTTCTAAGTCTGTGGTTCCGAGAGAGGGTAACCAGGCTCACTAATAAAGGTCAAGCCACTTGGCTGCCAGAATGCCCTGCTTCAGCACAGACCAGAAAGGCATTGTGATAAGCGTATCCCCGGTATAGTCAGGGGTTAATGGGAGTCGTCCCCGTCCCCCCAGTATACGCCCAGAACCATGGACCCGGTACTTGTGGTTCGGACTGTCTCCAACCAGCCATAATGTTGTGAGAGTGAAATTATGTCTAAGTCCAGCTTTGGTACATTAGAAGCAACTCTGAAACTTAACCTAAGCGTTTTTCGAAGCTACTTTTTGGCTAACTTCTTATAGGAAGGTCTAGGAGCTCTGAAAATGAATGTGCGCGTCTTTCACTCTTCCCGAGGGACTTAGAAGAATTTTGTGATATTTTTTATTAAAATGGTGTATAAGGGTATATATATAAATATATTTTATGCACTGTATATGAGCTGGCGATTTCTAAGTCTGTAGTTCCGAGAGGGGGTAACCAGGCTCACTAATAAAGGTCAAGCCACTTGGCTGCCAGAATGCCCTGCTTCAGCACAGACCAGAAAGGCATTGTGATAAGCGTATCCCCGGTATAGTCAGGGGTTAATGGGAGTCCCCCCCGTCCCCCCAGTATACGCCCAGAACCATGGACCCGGTACTTGTGGTTCGGACTGTCTCCAACCAGCCATAATGTGAGAGTGAAATTATGTCTACTGTAAGTCCAGCTTTGGTACATTAGAAGCAACTCTGAAACTTAACCTAAGCGTTTTTCGAAGCTACTTTTTGGCTAACTTCTTATAGGAAGGTCTAGGAGCTCTGAAAATGAACGTGCGCGTCTTTCACTCTTCCCGAGGGACTTAGAAGAATTTTGTGATATTTTTTATTAAAATGGTGTATAAGGGTATATATAAATATATTTTATACACTGTATATGAGCTGGCAATTTCTAAGTCTGTGGTTCCGAGAGGGGGTAACCAGGCTCACTAATAAAGGTCAAGCCACTTGGCTGCCAGAATGCCCTGCTTCAGCACAGACCAGAAAGGCATTGTGATAAGCGTATCCCCGGTATAGTCAGGGGTTAATGGGAGTCGTCCCCGTCCCCCCAGTATACGCCCAGAACCATGGACCCGGTACTTGTGGTTCGGACTGTCTCCAACCAGCCATAATGTTGTGAGAGTGAAATTATGTCTACTGTAAGTCCAGCTTTGGTACATTAGAAGCAACTCTGAAACTTAACCTAAGCGTTTTTCGAAGCTACTTTTTGGCTAACTTCTTATAGGAAGGTCTAGGAGCTCTGAAAATGAACGTGCGCGTCTTTCACTCTTCCCGAGGGACTTAGAAGAGTTTTGTGATATTTTTTATTAAAATGGTGTATAAGGATATATATATAAATATATTTTATGCACTGTATATGAGCTGGCGATTTCTAAGCCTGTGGTTCCGAGAGGGGGTAACCAGGCTCACTAATAAAGGTCAAGCCACTTGGCTGCTAGAATGCCCTGCTTCAGCACAGACCAGAAAGGCATTGTGATACGCGTATCCCCGGTATAGTCAGGGGTTAATGGGAGTCGTCCCCGTCCCCCCAGTATACGCCCAGAACCATGGACCCGGTACTTGTGGTTCGGACTGTCTCCAACCAGCCATAATGTGAGAGTGAAATTATGTCTACTGTAAGTCCAGCTTTGGTACATTAGAAGCAACTCTGAAACTTAACCTAAGCGTTTTTCGAAGCTACTTTTTGGCTAACTTCTTATAGGAAGGTCTAGGAGCTCTGAAAATGAACGTGCGCGTCTTTCACTCTTCCCGAGGGACTTAGAAGAATTTTGTGATATTTTTTATTAAAATGGTGTATAAGGATATATATATAAATATATTTTATGCACTGTATATGAGCTGGCGATTTCTAAGCCTGTGGTTCCGAGAGGGGGTAACCAGGCTCACTAATAAAGGTCAAGCCACTTGGCTGCTAGAATGCCCTGCTTCAGCACAGACCAGAAAGGCATTGTGATACGCGTATCCCCGGTATAGTCAGGGGTTAATGGGAGTCGTCCCCGTCCCCCCAGTATACGCCCAGAACCATGGACCCGGTACTTGTGGTTCGGACTGTCTCCAACCAGCCATAATGTTGTGAGAGTGAAATTATGTCTAAGTCCAGCTTTGGTACATTAGAAGCAACTCTGAAACTTAACCTAAGCGTTTTTCGAAGCTACTTTTTGGCTAACTTCTTATAGGAAGGTCTAGGAGCTCTGAAAATGAACGTGCGCGTCTTTCACTCTTCCCGAGGGACTTAGAAGAATTTTGTGATATTTTTTATTAAAATGGTGTATAAGGGTATATATATAAATATATTATATGCACTGTATATGAGCTGGCGATTTCTAAGTCTGTGGTTTCGAGAGGGGGTTACCAGGCTCACTAATAAATGTCAAGCCACTTGGCTGCCAGAATGCCCTGCTTCAGCACAGACAAGAAAGGCATTGTGATAAGCGTATCCCCGGTATAGTCAGGGGTTAATGGGAGTCGTCCCCGTCCCCCCAGTATACGCCCAGAACCATGGACCCGGTACTTGTGGTTCGGACTGTCTCCAACCAGCCATAATGTTGTGAGAGTGAAATTATGTCTAAGTCCAGCTTTGGTACATTAGAAGCAACTCTGAAACTTAACCTAAGCGTTTTTCGAAGCTACTTTTTGGCTAACTTCTTATAGGAAGGTCTTGGAGCTCTGAAAATGAACGTGCGCGTCTTTCACTCTTCCCGAGGGACTTAGAAGAATTTTGTGATATTTTTTATTAAAATGGTGTATAAGGGTATATATATAAATATATTATATGCACTGTATATGAGCTGGCGATTTCTAAGTCTGTGGTTTCGAGAGGGGGTAACCAGGCTCACTAATAAAGGTCAAGCCACTTGGCTGCCAGAATGCCCTGCTTCAGCACAGACAAGAAAGGCATTGTGATAAGCGTATCCCCGGTATAGTCAGGGGTTAATGGGAGTCGTCCCCGTCCCCCCAGTATACGCCCAGAACCATGGACCCGGTACTTGTGGTTCGAACTGTCTCCAACCAGCCATAATGTTGTGAGAGTGAAATTATGTCTAAGTCCAGCTTTGGTACATTAGAAGCAACTCTGAAACTTAACCTAAGCGTTTTTCGAAGCTACTTTTTGGCTAACTTCTTATAGGAAGGTCTAGGAGCTCTGAAAATGAACGTGCGCGTCTTTCACTCTTCCCGAGGGACTTAGAAGAATTTTGTGATATTTTTTATTAAAATGGTGTATAAGGATATATATATAAATATATTTTATGCACTGTATATGAGCTGGCGATTTCTAAGCCTGTGGTTCCGAGAGGGGGTAACCAGGCTCACTAATAAAGGTCAAGCCACTTGGCTGCCAGAATGCCCTGCTTCAGCACAGACCAGAAAGGCATTTTGATACGCGTATCCCCGGTATAGTCAGGGGTTAATGGGAGTCGTCCCCGTCCCCCCAGTATACGCCCAGAACCATGGACCCGGTACTTGTGGTTCGGACTGTCTCCAACCAGCCATAATGTTGTGAGAGTGAAATTATGTCTAAGTCCAGCTTTGGTACATTAGAAGCAACTCTGAAACTTAACCTAAGCGTTTTTCGAAGCTACTTTTTGGCTAACTTCTTATAGGAAGGTCTAGGAGCTCTGAAAATGAACGTGCGCGTCTTTCACTCTTCCCGAGGGACTTAGAAGAATTTTGTGATATTTTTTATTAAAATGGTGTATAAGGGTATATATATAAATATATTATATGCACTGTATATGAGCTGGCGATTTCTAAGTCTGTGGTTTCGAGAGGGGGTAACCAGGCTCACTAATAAAGGTCAAGCCACTTGGCTGCCAGAATGCCCTGCTTCAGCACAGACAAGAAAGGCATTGTGATAAGCGTATCCCCGGTATAGTCAGGGGTTAATGGGAGTCGTCCCCGTCCCCCCAGTATACGCCCAGAACCATGGACCCGGTACTTGTGGTTCGGACTGTCTCCAACCAGCCATAATGTTGTGAGAGTGAAATTATGTCTAAGTCCAGCTTCGGTACATTAGAAGCAACTCTGAAACTTAACCTAAGCGTTTTTCGAAGCTACTTTTTGGCTAACTTCTTATAGGAAGGTCTAGGAGCTCTGAAAATGAACGTGCGCGTCTTTCACTCTTCCCGAGGGACTTAGAAGAATTTTGTGATATTTTTGATTAAAATGGTGTATAAGGGTATATATATAAATATATTTTATGCACTGTATATGAGCTGGCGATTTCTAAGTCTGTGGTTCCGAGAGGGGGTAACCAGGCTCACTAATAAAGGTCAAGCCACTTGGCTGCCAGAAAACCCTGCTTCAGCACAGACCAGAAAGGCATTGTGATAAGCGTATCCCCGGTATAGTCAGGGGTTAATGGGAGTCGTCCCTGTCCCCCCAGTATACGCCCAGAACCATGGACCCGGTACTTGTGGTTCGGACTGTCTCCAACCAGCCATAATGTTGTGAGAGTGAAATTATGTCTAAGTCCAGCTTCGGTACATTAGAAGCAACTCTGAAACTTAACCTAAGCGTTTTTCGAAGCTACTTTTTGGCTAACTTCTTATAGGAAGGTCTAGGAGCTCTGAAAATGAACGTGCGCGTCTTTCACTCTTCCCGAGGGACTTAGAAGAATTTTGTGATATTTTTTATTAAAATGGTGTATAAGTGTATATATATAAATATATTTTATGCACTGTATATGAGCTGGCGATTTCTAAGTCTGTGGTTCCGAGAGAGGGTAACCAGGCTCACTAATAAAGGTCAAGCCACTTGGCTGCCAGAATGCCCTGCTTCAGCACAGACCAGAAAGGCATTGTGATAAGCGTATCCCCGGTATAGTCAGGGGTTAATGGGAGTCGTCCCCGTCCCCCCAGTATACGCCCAGAACCATGGACCCGGTACTTGTGGTTCGGACTGTCTCCAACCAGCCATAATGTTGTGAGAGTGAAATTATGTCTAAGTCCAGCTTTGGTACATTAGAAGCAACTCTGAAACTTAACCTAAGCGTTTTTCGAAGCTACTTTTTGGCTAACTTCTTATAGGAAGGTCTAGGAGCTCTGAAAATGAATGTGCGCGTCTTTCACTCTTCCCGAGGGACTTAGAAGAATTTTGTGATATTTTTTATTAAAATGGTGTATAAGGGTATATATATAAATATATTTTATGCACTGTATATGAGCTGGCGATTTCTAAGTCTGTAGTTCCGAGAGGGGGTAACCAGGCTCACTAATAAAGGTCAAGCCACTTGGCTGCCAGAATGCCCTGCTTCAGCACAGACCAGAAAGGCATTGTGATAAGCGTATCCCCGGTATAGTCAGGGGTTAATGGGAGTCCCCCCCGTCCCCCCAGTATACGCCCAGAACCATGGACCCGGTACTTGTGGTTCGGACTGTCTCCAACCAGCCATAATGTGAGAGTGAAATTATGTCTACTGTAAGTCCAGCTTTGGTACATTAGAAGCAACTCTGAAACTTAACCTAAGCGTTTTTCGAAGCTACTTTTTGGCTAACTTCTTATAGGAAGGTCTAGGAGCTCTGAAAATGAACGTGCGCGTCTTTCACTCTTCCCGAGGGACTTAGAAGAATTTTGTGATATTTTTTATTAAAATGGTGTATAAGGGTATATATAAATATATTTTATACACTGTATATGAGCTGGCAATTTCTAAGTCTGTGGTTCCGAGAGGGGGTAACCAGGCTCACTAATAAAGGTCAAGCCACTTGGCTGCCAGAATGCCCTGCTTCAGCACAGACCAGAAAGGCATTGTGATAAGCGTATCCCCGGTATAGTCAGGGGTTAATGGGAGTCGTCCCCGTCCCCCCAGTATACGCCCAGAACCATGGACCCGGTACTTGTGGTTCGGACTGTCTCCAACCAGCCATAATGTGAGAGTGAAATTATGTCTACTGTAAGTCCAGCTTTGGTACATTAGAAGCAACTCTGAAACTTAACCTAAGCGTTTTTCGAAGCTACTTTTTGGCTAACTTCTTATAGGAAGGTCTAGGAGCTCTGAAAATGAACGTGCGCGTCTTTCACTCTTCCCGAGGGACTTAGAAGAATTTTGTGATATTTTTTATTAAAATGGTGTATAAGGGTATATATAAATATATTTTATACACTGTATATGAGCTGGCAATTTCTAAGTCTGTGGTTCCGAGAGGGGGTAACCAGGCTCACTAATAAAGGTCAAGCCACTTGGCTGCCAGAATGCCCTGCTTCAGCACAGACCAGAAAGGCATTGTGATAAGCGTATCCCCGGTATAGTCAGGGGTTAATGGGAGTCGTCCCCGTCCCCCCAGTATACGCCCAGAACCATGGACCCGGTACTTGTGGTTCGGACTGTCTCCAACCAGCCATAATGTTGTGAGAGTGAAATTATGTCTAAGTCCAGCTTTGGTACATTAGAAGCAACTCTGAAACTTAACCTAAGCGTTTTTCGAAGCTACTTTTTGGCTAACTTCTTATAGGAAGGTCTAGGAGCTCTGAAAATGAACGTGCGCGTCTTTCACTCTTCCCGAGGGACTTAGAAGAATTTTGTGATATTTTTTATTAAAATGGTGTATAAGGATATATATATAAATATATTTTATGCACTGTATATGAGCTGGCGATTTCTAAGCCTGTGGTTCCGAGAGGGGGTAACCAGGCTCACTAATAAAGGTCAAGCCACTTGGCTGCTAGAATGCCCTGCTTCAGCACAGACCAGAAAGGCATTGTGATACGCGTATCCCCGGTATAGTCAGGGGTTAATGGGAGTCGTCCCCGTCCCCCCAGTATACGCCCAGAACCATGGACCCGGTACTTGTGGTTCGGACTGTCTCCAACCAGCCATAATGTTGTGAGAGTGAAATTATGTCTAAGTCCAGCTTTGGTACATTAGAAGCAACTCTGAAACTTAACCTAAGCGTTTTTCGAAGCTACTTTTTGGCTAACTTCTTATAGGAAGGTCTAGGAGCTCTGAAAATGAACGTGCGCGTCTTTCACTCTTCCCGAGGGACTTAGAAGAATTTTGTGATATTTTTGATTAAAATGGTGTATAAGGGTATATATATAAATATATTTTATGCACTGTATATGAGCTGGCGATTTCTAAGTCTGTGGTTCCGAGAGGGGGTAACCAGGCTCACTAATAAAGGTCAAGCCACTTGGCTGCCAGAAAACCCTGCTTCAGCACAGACCAGAAAGGCATTGTGATAAGCGTATCCCCGGTATAGTCAGGGGTTAATGGGAGTCGTCCCTGTCCCCCCAGTATACGCCCAGAACCATGGACCCGGTACTTGTGGTTCGGACTGTCTCCAACCAGCCATAATGTTGTGAGAGTGAAATTATGTCTAAGTCCAGCTTCGGTACATTAGAAGCAACTCTGAAACTTAACCTAAGCGTTTTTCGAAGCTACTTTTTGGCTAACTTCTTATAGGAAGGTCTAGGAGCTCTGAAAATGAACGTGCGCGTCTTTCACTCTTCCCGAGGGACTTAGAAGAATTTTGTGATATTTTTTATTAAAATGGTGTATAAGTGTATATATATAAATATATTTTATGCACTGTATATGAGCTGGCGATTTCTAAGTCTGTGGTTCCGAGAGGGGGTAACCAGGCTCACTAATAAAGGTCAAGCCACTTGGCTGCCAGAATGCCCTGCTTCAGCACAGACCAGAAAGGCATTGTGATAAGCGTATCCCCGGTATAGTCAGGGGTTAATGGGAGTCGTCCCCGTCCCCCCAGTATACGCCCAGAACCATGGACCCGGTACTTGTGGTTCGGACTGTCTCCAACCAGCCATAATGTTGTGAGAGTGAAATTATGTCTAAGTCCAGCTTTGGTACATTAGAAGAAACTCTGAAACTTAACCTAAGCGTTTTTCGAAGCTACTTTTTGGCTAACTTCTTATAGGAAGGTCTAGGAGCTCTGAAAATGAATGTGCGCGTCTTTCACTCTTCCCGAGGGACTTAGAAGAATTTTGTGATATTTTTTATTAAAATGGTGTATAAGGGTATATATATAAATATATTTTATGCACTGTATATGAGCTGGCGATTTCTAAGTCTGTAGTTCCGAGAGGGAGTAACCAGGCTCACTAATAAAGGTCAAGCCACTTGGCTGCCAGAATGCCCTGCTTCAGCACAGACCAGAAAGGCATTGTGATAAGCGTATCCCCGGTATAGTCAGGGGTTAATGGGAGTCCCCCCCGTCCCCCCAGTATACGCCCAGAACCATGGACCCGGTACTTGTGGTTCGGACTGTCTCCAACCAGCCATAATGTGAGAGTGAAATTATGTCTACTGTAAGTACAGCTTTGGTACATTAGAAGCAACTCTGAAACTTAACCTAAGCGTTTTTCGAAGCTACTTTTTGGCTAACTTCTTATAGGAAGGTCTAGGAGCTCTGAAAATGAACGTGCGCGTCTTTCACTCTTCCCGAGGGACTTAGAAGAATTTTGTGATATTTTTTATTAAAATGGTGTATAAGGGTATATATAAATATATTTTATACACTGTATATGAGCTGGCAATTTCTAAGTCTGTGGTTCCGAGAGGGGGTAACCAGGCTCACTAATAAAGGTCAAGCCACTTGGCTGCCAGAATGCCCTGCTTCAGCACAGACCAGAAAGGCATTGTGATAAGCGTATCCCCGGTATAGTCAGGGGTTAATGGGAGTCGTCCCCGTCCCCCCAGTATACGCCCAGAACCATGGAACCGGTACTTGTGGTTCGGACTGTCTCCAACCAGCCATAATGTGAGAGTGAAATTATGTCTACTGTAAGTCCAGCTTTGGTACATTAGAAGCAACTCTGAAACTTAACCTAAGCGTTTTTCGAAGCTACTTTTTGGCTAACTTCTTATAGGAAGGTCTAGGAGCTCTGAAAATGAACGTGCGCGTCTTTCACTCTTCCCGAGGGACTTAGAAGAATTTTGTGATATTTTTTATTAAAATGGTGTATAAGGGTATATATAAATATATTTTATACACTGTATATGAGCTGGCAATTTCTAAGTCTGTGGTTCCGAGAGGGGGTAACCAGGCTCACTAATAAAGGTCAAGCCACTTGGCTGCCAGAATGCCCTGCTTCAGCACAGACCAGAAAGGCATTGTGATAAGCGTATCCCCGGTATAGTCAGGGGTTAATGGGAGTCGTCCCCGTCCCCCCAGTATACGCCCAGAACCATGGACCCGGTACTTGTGGTTCGGACTGTCTCCAACCAGCCATAATGTTGTGAGAGTGAAATTATGTCTAAGTCCAGCTTTGGTACATTAGAAGCAACTCTGAAACTTAACCTAAGCGTTTTTCGATGCTACTTTTTGGCTAACTTCTTATAGGAAGGTCTAGGAGCTCTGAAAATGAACGTGCGCGTCTTTCACTCTTCCCGAGGGACTTAGAAGAATTTTGTGATATTTTTTATTAAAATGGTGTATAAGGATATATATATAAATATATTTTATGCACTGTATATGAGCTGGCGATTTCTAAGCCTGTGGTTCCGAGAGGGGGTAACCAGGCTCACTAATAAAGGTCAAGCCACTTGGCTGCTAGAATGCCCTGCTTCAGCACAGACCAGAAAGGCATTGTGATACGCGTATCCCCGGTATAGTCAGGGGTTAATGGGAGTCGTCCCCGTCCCCCCAGTATACGCCCAGAACCATGGACCCGGTACTTGTGGTTCGGACTGTCTCCAACCAGCCATAATGTTGTGAGAGTGAAATTATGTCTAAGTCCAGCTTTGGTACATTAGAAGCAACTCTGAAACTTAACCTAAGCGTTTTTCGAAGCTACTTTTTGGCTAACTTCTTATAGGAAGGTCTAGGAGCTCTGAAAATGAACGTGCGCGTCTTTCACTCTTCCCGAGGGACTTAGAAGAATTTTGTGATATTTTTTATTAAAATGGTGTATAAGGGTATATATATAAATATATTATATGCACTGTATATGAGCTGGCGATTTCTAAGTCTGTGGTTTCGAGAGGGGGTAACCAGGCTCACTAATAAAGGTCAAGCCACTTGGCTGCCAGAATGCCCTGCTTCAGCACAGACAAGAAAGGCATTGTGATAAGCGTATCCCCGGTATAGTCAGGGGTTAATGAGAGTCGTCCCCGTCCCCCCAGTATACGCCCAGAACCATGGACCCGGTACTTGTGGTTCGGACTGTCTCCAACCAGCCATAATGTTGTGAGAGTGAAATTATGTCTAAGTCCAGCTTCGGTACATTAGAAGCAACTCTGAAACTTAACCTAAGCGTTTTTCGAAGCTACTTTTTGGCTAACTTCTTATAGGAAGGTCTAGGAGCTCTGAAAATGAACGTGCGCGTCTTTCACTCTTCCCGAGGGACTTAGAAGAATTTTGTGATATTTTTGATTAAAATGGTGTATAAGGGTATATATATAAATATATTTTATGCACTGTATATGAGCTGGCGATTTCTAAGTCTGTGGTTCCGAGAGGGGGTAACCAGGCTCACTAATAAAGGTCAAGCCACTTGGCTGCCAGAAAACCCTGCTTCAGCACAGACCAGAAAGGCATTGTGATAAGCGTATCCCCGGTATAGTCAGGGGTTAATGGGAGTCGTCCCTGTCCCCCCAGTATACGCCCAGAACCATGGACCCGGTACTTGTGGTTCGGACTGTCTCCAACCAGCCATAATGTTGTGAGAGTGAAATTATGTCTAAGTCCAGCTTCGGTACATTAGAAGCAACTCTGAAACTTAACCTAAGCGTTTTTCGAAGCTACTTTTTGGCTAACTTCTTATAGGAAGGTCTAGGAGCTCTGAAAATGAACGTGCGCGTCTTTCACTCTTCCCGAGGGACTTAGAAGAATTTTGTGATATTTTTTATTAAAATGGTGTATAAGTGTATATATATAAATATATTTTATGCACTGTATATGAGCTGGCGATTTCTAAGTCTGTGGTTCCGAGAGGGGGTAACCAGGCTCACTAATAAAGGTCAAGCCACTTGGCTGCCAGAATGCCCTGCTTCAGCACAGACCAGAAAGGCATTGTGATAAGCGTATCCCCGGTATAGTCAGGGGTTAATGGGAGTCGTCTCCGTCCCCCCAGTATACGCCCAGAACCATGGACCCGGTACTTGTGGTTCGGACTGTCTCCAACCAGCCATAATGTTGTGAGAGTGAAATTATGTCTAAGTCCAGCTTTGGTACATTAGAAGAAACTCTGAAACTTAACCTAAGCGTTTTTCGAAGCTACTTTTTGGCTAACTTCTTATAGGAAGGTCTAGGAGCTCTGAAAATGAATGTGCGCGTCTTTCACTCTTCCCGAGGGACTTAGAAGAATTTTGTGATATTTTTTATTAAAATGGTGTATAAGGGTATATATATAAATATATTTTATGCACTGTATATGAGCTGGCGATTTCTAAGTCTGTAGTTCCGAGAGGGGGTAACCAGGCTCACTAATAAAGGTCAAGCCACTTGGCTGCCAGAATGCCCTGCTTCAGCACAGACCAGAAAGGCATTGTGATAAGCGTATCCCCGGTATAGTCAGGGGTTAATGGGAGTCCCCCCCGTCCCCCCAGTATACGCCCAGAACCATGGACCCGGTACTTGTGGTTCGGACTGTCTCCAACCAGCCATAATGTGAGAGTGAAATTATGTCTACTGTAAGTACAGCTTTGGTACATTAGAAGCAACTCTGAAACTTAACCTAAGCGTTTTTCGAAGCTACTTTTTGGCTAACTTCTTATAGGAAGGTCTAGGAGCTCTGAAAATGAACGTGCGCGTCTTTCACTCTTCCCGAGGGACTTAGAAGAATTTTGTGATATTTTTTATTAAAATGGTGTATAAGGGTATATATAAATATATTTTATACACTGTATATGAGCTGGCAATTTCTAAGTCTGTGGTTCCGAGAGGGGGTAACCAGGCTCACTAATAAAGGTCAAGCCACTTGGCTGCCAGAATGCCCTGCTTCAGCACAGACCAGAAAGGCATTGTGATAAGCGTATCCCCGGTATAGTCAGGGGTTAATGGGAGTCGTCCCCGTCCCCCCAGTATACGCCCAGAACCATGGACCCGGTACTTGTGGTTCGGACTGTCTCCAACCAGCCATAATGTTGTGAGAGTGAAATTATGTCTAAGTCCAGCTTTGGTACATTAGAAGCAACTCTGAAACTTAACCTAAGCGTTTTTCGAAGCTACTTTTTGGCTAACTTCTTATAGGAAGGTCTAGGAGCTCTGAAAATGAACGTGCGCGTCTTTCACTCTTCCCGAGGGACTTAGAAGAATTTTGTGATATTTTTTATTAAAATGGTGTATAAGGGTATATATATAAATATATTTTATGCACTGTATATGAGCTGGCGATTTCTAAGTCTGTGGTTCCGAGAGGGGGTAACCAGGCTCACTAATAAAGGTCAAGCCACTTGGCTGCCAGAATGCCCTGCTTCAGCACAGACCAGAAAGGCATTGTGATAAGCGTATCCCCGGTATAGTCAGGGGTTAATGGGAGTCGTCCCTGTCCCCCCAGTATACGCCCAGAACCATGGACCCGGTACTTGTGGTTCGGACTGTCTCCAACCAGCCATAATGTTGTGAGAGTGAAATTATGTCTAAGTCCAGCTTTGGTACATTAGAAGCAACTCTGAAACTTAACCTAAGCGTTTTTCGAAGATACTTTTTGGCTAACTTCTTATAGGAAGGTCTAGGAGCTCTGAAAATGAATGTGCGCGTCTTTCACTCTTCCCGAGGGACTTAGAAGAATTTTGTGATATTTTTTATTAAAATGGTGTATAAGGGTATATATATAAATATATTTTATGCACTGTATATGAGCTGGCGATTTCTAAGTCTGTAGTTCCGAGAGGGGGTAACCAGGCTCACTAATAAAGGTCAAGCCACTTGGCTGCCAGAATGCCCTGCTTCAGCACAGACCAGAAAGGCATTGTGATAAGCGTATCCCCGGTATAGTCAGGGGTTAATGGGAGTCGTCCCCGTCCCCCCAGTATACGCCCAGAACCATGGACCCAGTACTTGTGGTTCGGACTGTCTCCAACCAGCCATAATGTTGTGAGAGTGAAATTATGTCTAAGTCCAGCTTTGGTACATTAGAAGCAACTCTGAAACTTAACCTAAGCGTTTTTCGAAGCTACTTTTTGGCTAACTTCTTATAGGAAGGTCTAGGAGCTCTGAAAATGAACGTGCGCGTCTTTCACTCTTCCCGAGGGACTTAGAAGAATTTTGTGATATTTTTGATTAAAATGGTGTATAAGGGTATATATATAAATATATTTTATGCACTGTATATGAGCTGGCGATTTGTAAGTCTGTGGTTCCGAGAGGGGGTAACCAGGCTCACTAATAAAGGTCAAGCCACTTGGCTGCCAGAATGCCCTGCTTCAGCACAGACCAGAAAGGCATTGTGATAAGCGTTTCCCCGGTATAGTCAGGGGTTAATGGGAGTCGTCCCCGTCCCCCCAGTATACGCCCAGAACCATGGACCCGGTACTTGTGGTTCGGACTGTCTCCAACCAGCCATAATGTTGTGAGAGTGAAATTATGTCTAAGTCCAGCTTCGGTACATTAGAAGCAACTCTGAAACTTAACCTAAGCGTTTTTCGAAGCTACTTTTTGGCTAACTTCTTATAGGAAGGTCTAGGAGCTCTGAAAATGAACGTGCGCGTCTTTCACTCTTCCCGAGGGACTTAGAAGAATTTTGTGATATTTTTTATTAAAATGGTGTATAAGGGTATATATATAAATATATTTTATGCACTGTATATGAGCTGGCGATTTCTAAGTCTGTGGTTCCGAGAGGGGGTAACCAGGCTCACTAATAAAGGTCAAGCCACTTGGCTGCCAGAATGCCCTGCTTCAGCACAGATCAGAAAGGCATTGTGATAAGCGTATCCCCGGTATAGTCAGGGGTTAATGGGAGTCGTCCCCGTCCCCCCAGTATACGCCCAGAACCATGGACCCAGTACTTGTGGTTCGGACTGTCTCCAACCAGCCATAATGTTGTGAGAGTGAAATTATGTCTAAGTCCAGCTTTGGTACATTAGAAGCAACTCTGAAACTTAACCTAAGCGTTTTTCGAAGCTACTTTTTGGCTAACTTCTTATAGGAAGGTCTAGGAGCTCTGAAAATGAACGTGCGCGTCTTTCACTCTTCCCGAGGGACTTAGAAGAATTTTGTGATATTTTTGATTAAAATGGTGTATAAGGGTATATATATAAATATATTTTATGCACTGTATATGAGCTGGCGATTTCTAAGTCTGTGGTTCCGAGAGGGGGTAACCAGGCTCACTAATAAAGGTCAAGCCACTTGGCTGCCAGAATGCCCTGCTTCAGCACAGACCAGAAAGGCATTGTGATAAGCGTATCCCCGGTATAGTCAGGGGTTAATGGGAGTCGTCCCCGTCCCCCCAGTATACGCCCAGAACCATGGACCCGGTACTTGTGGTTCGGACTGTCTCCAACCAGCCATAATGTTGTGAGAGTGAAATTATGTCTAAGTCCAGCTTCGGTACATTAGAAGCAACTCTGAAACTTAACCTAAGCGTTTTTCGAAGCTACTTTTTGGCTAACTTCTTATAGGAAGGTCTAGGAGCTCTGAAAATGAACGTGCGCGTCTTTCACTCTTCCCGAGGGACTTAGAAGAATTTTGTGATATTTTTTATTAAAATGGTGTATAAGGGTATATATATAAATATATTTTATGCACTGTATATGAGCTGGCGATTTCTAAGTCTGTGGTTCCGAGAGGGGGTAACCAGGCTCACTAATAAAGGTCAAGCCACTTGGCTGCCAGAATGCCCTGCTTCAGCACAGACCAGAAAGGCATTGTGATAAGCGTATCCCCGGTATAGTCAGGGGTTAATGGGAGTCGTCCCTGTCCCCCCAGTATACGCCCAGAACCATGGACCCGGTACTTGTGGTTCGGACTGTCTCCAACCAGCCATAATGTTGTGAGAGTGAAATTATGTCTAAGTCCAGCTTTGGTACATTAGAAGCAACTCTGAAACTTAACCTAAGCGTTTTTCGAAGCTACTTTTTGGCTAACTTCTTATAGGAAGGTCTAGGAGCTCTGAAAATGAATGTGCGCGTCTTTCACTCTTCCCGAGGGACTTAGAAGAATTTTGTGATATTTTTTATTAAAATGGTGTATAAGGGTATATATATAAATATATTTTATGCACTGTATATGAGCTGGCGATTTCTAAGTCTGTGGTTCCGAGAGGGGGTAACCAGGCTCACTAATAAAGGTCAAGCCACTTGGCTGCCAGAATGCCCTGCTTCAGCACAGATCAGAAAGGCATTGTGATAAGCGTATCCCCGGTATAGTCAGGGGTTAATGGGAGTCGTCCCCGTCCCCCCAGTATACGCCCAGAACCATGGACCCAGTACTTGTGGTTCGGACTGTCTCCAACCAGCCATAATGTTGTGAGAGTGAAATTATGTCTAAGTCCAGCTTTGGTACATTAGAAGCAACTCTGAAACTTAACCTAAGCGTTTTTCGAAGCTACTTTTTGGCTAACTTCTTATAGGAAGGTCTAGGAGCTCTGAAAATGAACGTGCGCGTCTTTCACTCTTCCCGAGGGACTTAGAAGAATTTTGTGATATTTTTGATTAAAATGGTGTATAAGGGTATATATATAAATATATTTTATGCACTGTATATGAGCTGGCGATTTCTAAGTCTGTGGTTCCGAGAGGGGGTAACCAGGCTCACTAATAAAGGTCAAGCCACTTGGCTGCCAGAATGCCCTGCTTCAGCACAGACCAGAAAGGCATTGTGATAAGCGTATCCCCGGTATAGTCAGGGGTTAATGGGAGTCGTCCCCGTCCCCCCAGTATACGCCCAGAACCATGGACCCGGTACTTGTGGTTCGGACTGTCTCCAACCAGCCATAATGTTGTGAGAGTGAAATTATGTCTAAGTCCAGCTTCGGTACATTAGAAGCAACTCTGAAACTTAACCTAAGCGTTTTTCGAAGCTACTTTTTGGCTAACTTCTTATAGGAAGGTCTAGGAGCTCTGAAAATGAACGTGCGCGTCTTTCACTCTTCCCGAGGGACTTAGAAGAATTTTGTGATATTTTTTATTAAAATGGTGTATAAGGGTATATATATAAATATATTTTATGCACTGTATATGAGCTGGCGATTTCTAAGTCTGTGGTTCCGAGAGGGGGTAACCAGGCTCACTAATAAAGGTCAAGCCACTTGGCTGCCAGAATGCCCTGCTTCAGCACAGACCAGAAAGGCATTGTGATAAGCGTATCCCCGGTATAGTCAGGGGTTAATGGGAGTCGTCCCTGTCCCCCCAGTATACGCCCAGAACCATGGACCCGGTACTTGTGGTTCGGACTGTCTCCAACCAGCCATAATGTTGTGAGAGTGAAATTATGTCTAAGTCCAGCTTTGGTACATTAGAAGCAACTCTGAAACTTAACCTAAGCGTTTTTCGAAGCTACTTTTTGGCTAACTTCTTATAGGAAGGTCTAGGAGCTCTGAAAATGAATGTGCGCGTCTTTCACTCTTCCCGAGGGACTTAGAAGAATTTTGTGATATTTTTTATTAAAATGGTGTATAAGGGTATATATATAAATATATTTTATGCACTGTATATGAGCTGGCGATTTCTAAGTCTGTGGTTCCGAGAGGGGGTAACCAGGCTCACTAATAAAGGTCAAGCCACTTGGCTGCCAGAATGCCCTGCTTCAGCACAGATCAGAAAGGCATTGTGATAAGCGTATCCCCGGTATAGTCAGGGGTTAATGGGAGTCGTCCCCGTCCCCCCAGTATACGCCCAGAACCATGGACCCAGTACTTGTGGTTCGGACTGTCTCCAACCAGCCATAATGTTGTGAGAGTGAAATTATGTCTAAGTCCAGCTTTGGTACATTAGAAGCAACTCTGAAACTTAACCTAAGCGTTTTTCGAAGCTACTTTTTGGCTAACTTCTTATAGGAAGGTCTAGGAGCTCTGAAAATGAACGTGCGCGTCTTTCACTCTTCCCGAGGGACTTAGAAGAATTTTGTGATATTTTTGATTAAAATGGTGTATAAGGGTATATATATAAATATATTTTATGCACTGTATATGAGCTGGCGATTTCTAAGTCTGTGGTTCCGAGAGGGGGTAACCAGGCTCACTAATAAAGGTCAAGCCACTTGGCTGCCAGAATGCCCTGCTTCAGCACAGACCAGAAAGGCATTGTGATAAGCGTATCCCCGGTATAGTCAGGGGTTAATGGGAGTCGTCCCCGTCCCCCCAGTATACGCCCAGAACCATGGACCCGGTACTTGTGGTTCGGACTGTCTCCAACCAGCCATAATGTTGTGAGAGTGAAATTATGTCTAAGTCCAGCTTCGGTACATTAGAAGCAACTCTGAAACTTAACCTAAGCGTTTTTCGAAGCTACTTTTTGGCTAACTTCTTATAGGAAGGTCTAGGAGCTCTGAAAATGAACGTGCGCGTCTTTCACTCTTCCCGAGGGACTTAGAAGAATTTTGTGATATTTTTTATTAAAATGGTGTATAAGGGTATATATATAAATATATTTTATGCACTGTATATGAGCTGGCGATTTCTAAGTCTGTGGTTCCGAGAGGGGGTAACCAGGCTCACTAATAAAGGTCAAGCCACTTGGCTGCCAGAATGCCCTGCTTCAGCACAGATCAGAAAGGCATTGTGATAAGCGTATCCCCGGTATAGTCAGGGGTTAATGGGAGTCGTCCCCGTCCCCCCAGTATACGCCCAGAACCATGGACCCAGTACTTGTGGTTCGGACTGTCTCCAACCAGCCATAATGTTGTGAGAGTGAAATTATGTCTAAGTCCAGCTTTGGTACATTAGAAGCAACTCTGAAACTTAACCTAAGCGTTTTTCGAAGCTACTTTTTGGCTAACTTCTTATAGGAAGGTCTAGGAGCTCTGAAAATGAACGTGCGCGTCTTTCACTCTTCCCGAGGGACTTAGAAGAATTTTGTGATATTTTTGATTAAAATGGTGTATAAGGGTATATATATAAATATATTTTATGCACTGTATATGAGCTGGCGATTTCTAAGTCTGTGGTTCCGAGAGGGGGTAACCAGGCTCACTAATAAAGGTCAAGCCACTTGGCTGCCAGAATGCCCTGCTTCAGCACAGACCAGAAAGGCATTGTGATAAGCGTATCCCCGGTATAGTCAGGGGTTAATGGGAGTCGTCCCCGTCCCCCCAGTATACGCCCAGAACCATGGACCCGGTACTTGTGGTTCGGACTGTCTCCAACCAGCCATAATGTTGTGAGAGTGAAATTATGTCTAAGTCCAGCTTCGGTACATTAGAAGCAACTCTGAAACTTAACCTAAGCGTTTTTCGAAGCTACTTTTTGGCTAACTTCTTATAGGAAGGTCTAGGAGCTCTGAAAATGAACGTGCGCGTCTTTCACTCTTCCCGAGGGACTTAGAAGAATTTTGTGATATTTTTTATTAAAATGGTGTATAAGGGTATATATATAAATATATTTTATGCACTGTATATGAGCTGGCGATTTCTAAGTCTGTGGTTCCGAGAGGGGGTAACCAGGCTCACTAATAAAGGTCAAGCCACTTGGCTGCCAGAATGCCCTGCTTCAGCACAGACCAGAAAGGCATTGTGATAAGCGTATCCCCGGTATAGTCAGGGGTTAATGGGAGTCGTCCCTGTCCCCCCAGTATACGCCCAGAACCATGGACCCGGTACTTGTGGTTCGGACTGTCTCCAACCAGCCATAATGTTGTGAGAGTGAAATTATGTCTAAGTCCAGCTTTGGTACATTAGAAGCAACTCTGAAACTTAACCTAAGCGTTTTTCGAAGCTACTTTTTGGCTAACTTCTTATAGGAAGGTCTAGGAGCTCTGAAAATGAATGTGCGCGTCTTTCACTCTTCCCGAGGGACTTAGAAGAATTTTGTGATATTTTTTATTAAAATGGTGTATAAGGGTATATATATAAATATATTTTATGCACTGTATATGAGCTGGCGATTTCTAAGTCTGTGGTTCCGAGAGGGGGTAACCAGGCTCACTAATAAAGGTCAAGCCACTTGGCTGCCAGAATGCCCTGCTTCAGCACAGATCAGAAAGGCATTGTGATAAGCGTATCCCCGGTATAGTCAGGGGTTAATGGGAGTCGTCCCCGTCCCCCCAGTATACGCCCAGAACCATGGACCCAGTACTTGTGGTTCGGACTGTCTCCAACCAGCCATAATGTTGTGAGAGTGAAATTATGTCTAAGTCCAGCTTTGGTACATTAGAAGCAACTCTGAAACTTAACCTAAGCGTTTTTCGAAGCTACTTTTTGGCTAACTTCTTATAGGAAGGTCTAGGAGCTCTGAAAATGAACGTGCGCGTCTTTCACTCTTCCCGAGGGACTTAGAAGAATTTTGTGATATTTTTGATTAAAATGGTGTATAAGGGTATATATATAAATATATTTTATGCACTGTATATGAGCTGGCGATTTCTAAGTCTGTGGTTCCGAGAGGGGGTAACCAGGCTCACTAATAAAGGTCAAGCCACTTGGCTGCCAGAATGCCCTGCTTCAGCACAGACCAGAAAGGCATTGTGATAAGCGTATCCCCGGTATAGTCAGGGGTTAATGGGAGTCGTCCCCGTCCCCCCAGTATACGCCCAGAACCATGGACCCGGTACTTGTGGTTCGGACTGTCTCCAACCAGCCATAATGTTGTGAGAGTGAAATTATGTCTAAGTCCAGCTTCGGTACATTAGAAGCAACTCTGAAACTTAACCTAAGCGTTTTTCGAAGCTACTTTTTGGCTAACTTCTTATAGGAAGGTCTAGGAGCTCTGAAAATGAACGTGCGCGTCTTTCACTCTTCCCGAGGGACTTAGAAGAATTTTGTGATATTTTTTATTAAAATGGTGTATAAGGGTATATATATAAATATATTTTATGCACTGTATATGAGCTGGCGATTTCTAAGTCTGTGGTTCCGAGAGGGGGTAACCAGGCTCACTAATAAAGGTCAAGCCACTTGGCTGCCAGAATGCCCTGCTTCAGCACAGACCAGAAAGGCATTGTGATAAGCGTATCCCCGGTATAGTCAGGGGTTAATGGGAGTCGTCCCTGTCCCCCCAGTATACGCCCAGAACCATGGACCCGGTACTTGTGGTTCGGACTGTCTCCAACCAGCCATAATGTTGTGAGAGTGAAATTATGTCTAAGTCCAGCTTTGGTACATTAGAAGCAACTCTGAAACTTAACCTAAGCGTTTTTCGAAGCTACTTTTTGGCTAACTTCTTATAGGAAGGTCTAGGAGCTCTGAAAATGAATGTGCGCGTCTTTCACTCTTCCCGAGGGACTTAGAAGAATTTTGTGATATTTTTTATTAAAATGGTGTATAAGGGTATATATATAAATATATTTTATGCACTGTATATGAGCTGGCGATTTCTAAGTCTGTAGTTCCGAGAGGGGGTAACCAGGCTCACTAATAAAGGTCAAGCCACTTGGCTGCCAGAATGACCTGCTTCAGCACAGACCAGAAAGGCATTGTGATAAGCGTATCCCCGGTATAGTCAGGGGTTAATGGGAGTCGTCCCCGTCCCCCCAGTATACGCCCAGAACCATGGACCCAGTACTTGTGGTTCGGACTGTCTCCAACCAGCCATAATGTTGTGAGAGTGAAATTATGTCTAAGTCCAGCTTTGGTACATTAGAAGCAACTCTGAAACTTAACCTAAGCGTTTTTCGAAGCTACTTTTTGGCTAACTTCTTATAGGAAGGTCTAGGAGCTCTGAAAATGAACGTGCGCGTCTTTCACTCTTCCCGAGGGACTTAGAAGAATTTTGTGATATTTTTGATTAAAATGGTGTATAAGGGTATATATATAAATATATTTTATGCACTGTATATGAGCTGGCGATTTCTAAGTCTGTGGTTCCGAGAGGGGGTAACCAGGCTCACTAATAAAGGTCAAGCCACTTGGCTGCCAGAATGCCCTGCTTCAGCACAGACCAGAAAGGCATTGTGATAAGCGTATCCCCGGTATAGTCAGGGGTTAATGGGAGTCGTCCCCGTCCCCCCAGTATACGCCCAGAACCATGGACCCAGTACTTGTGGTTCGGACTGTCTCCAACCAGCCATAATGTTGTGAGAGTGAAATTATGTCTAAGTCCAGCTTTGGTACATTAGAAGCAACTCTGAAACTTAACCTAAGCGTTTTTCGAAGCTACTTTTTGGCTAACTTCTTATAGGAAGGTCTAGGAGCTCTGAAAATGAACGTGCGCGTCTTTCACTCTTCCCGAGGGACTTAGAAGAATTTTGTGATATTTTTGATTAAAATGGTGTATAAGGGTATATATATAAATATATTTTATGCACTGTATATGAGCTGGCGATTTCTAAGTCTGTGGTTCCGAGAGGGGGTAACCAGGCTCACTAATAAAGGTCAAGCCACTTGGCTGCCAGAATGCCCTGCTTCAGCACAGACCAGAAAGGCATTGTGATAAGCGTATCCCCGGTATAGTCAGGGGTTAATGGGAGTCGTCCCCGTCCCCCCAGTATACGCCCAGAACCATGGACCCGGTACTTGTGGTTCGGACTGTCTCCAACCAGCCATAATGTTGTGAGAGTGAAATTATGTCTAAGTCCAGCTTCGGTACATTAGAAGCAACTCTGAAACTTAACCTAAGCGTTTTTCGAAGCTACTTTTTGGCTAACTTCTTATAGGAAGGTCTAGGAGCTCTGAAAATGAACGTGCGCGTCTTTCACTCTTCCCGAGGGACTTAGAAGAATTTTGTGATATTTTTTATTAAAATGGTGTATAAGGGTATATATATAAATATATTTTATGCACTGTATATGAGCTGGCGATTTCTAAGTCTGTGGTTCCGAGAGGGGGTAACCAGGCTCACTAATAAAGGTCAAGCCACTTGGCTGCCAGAATGCCCTGCTTCAGCACAGACCAGAAAGGCATTGTGATAAGCGTATCCCCGGTATAGTCAGGGGTTAATGGGAGTCGTCCCTGTCCCCCCAGTATACGCCCAGAACCATGGACCCGGTACTTGTGGTTCGGACTGTCTCCAACCAGCCATAATGTTGTGAGAGTGAAATTATGTCTAAGTCCAGCTTTGGTACATTAGAAGCAACTCTGAAACTTAACCTAAGCGTTTTTCGAAGCTACTTTTTGGCTAACTTCTTATAGGAAGGTCTAGGAGCTCTGAAAATGAATGTGCGCGTCTTTCACTCTTCCCGAGGGACTTAGAAGAATTTTGTGATATTTTTTATTAAAATGGTGTATAAGGGTATATATATAAATATATTTTATGCACTGTATATGAGCTGGCGATTTCTAAGTCTGTGGTTCCGAGAGGGGGTAACCAGGCTCACTAATAAAGGTCAAGCCACTTGGCTGCCAGAATGCCCTGCTTCAGCACAGATCAGAAAGGCATTGTGATAAGCGTATCCCCGGTATAGTCAGGGGTTAATGGGAGTCGTCCCCGTCCCCCCAGTATACGCCCAGAACCATGGACCCAGTACTTGTGGTTCGGACTGTCTCCAACCAGCCATAATGTTGTGAGAGTGAAATTATGTCTAAGTCCAGCTTTGGTACATTAGAAGCAACTCTGAAACTTAACCTAAGCGTTTTTCGAAGCTACTTTTTGGCTAACTTCTTATAGGAAGGTCTAGGAGCTCTGAAAATGAACGTGCGCGTCTTTCACTCTTCCCGAGGGACTTAGAAGAATTTTGTGATATTTTTGATTAAAATGGTGTATAAGGGTATATATATAAATATATTTTATGCACTGTATATGAGCTGGCGATTTCTAAGTCTGTGGTTCCGAGAGGGGGTAACCAGGCTCACTAATAAAGGTCAAGCCACTTGGCTGCCAGAATGCCCTGCTTCAGCACAGACCAGAAAGGCATTGTGATAAGCGTATCCCCGGTATAGTCAGGGGTTAATGGGAGTCGTCCCCGTCCCCCCAGTATACGCCCAGAACCATGGACCCGGTACTTGTGGTTCGGACTGTCTCCAACCAGCCATAATGTTGTGAGAGTGAAATTATGTCTAAGTCCAGCTTCGGTACATTAGAAGCAACTCTGAAACTTAACCTAAGCGTTTTTCGAAGCTACTTTTTGGGTAACTTCTTATAGGAAGGTCTAGGAGCTCTGAAAATGAACGTGCGCGTCTTTCACTCTTCCCGAGGGACTTAGAAGAATTTTGTGATATTTTTTATTAAAATGGTGTATAAGGGTATATATATAAATATATTTTATGCACTGTATATGAGCTGGCGATTTCTAAGTCTGTGGTTCCGAGAGGGGGTAACCAGGCTCACTAATAAAGGTCAAGCCACTTGGCTGCCAGAATGCCCTGCTTCAGCACAGACCAGAAAGGCATTGTGATAAGCGTATCCCCGGTATAGTCAGGGGTTAATGGGAGTCGTCCCTGTCCCCCCAGTATACGCCCAGAACCATGGACCCGGTACTTGTGGTTCGGACTGTCTCCAACCAGCCATAATGTTGTGAGAGTGAAATTATGTCTAAGTCCAGCTTTGGTACATTAGAAGCAACTCTGAAACTTAACCTAAGCGTTTTTCGAAGCTACTTTTTGGCTAACTTCTTATAGGAAGGTCTAGGAGCTCTGAAAATGAATGTGCGCGTCTTTCACTCTTCCCGAGGGACTTAGAAGAATTTTGTGATATTTTTTATTAAAATGGTGTATAAGGGTATATATATAAATATATTTTATGCACTGTATATGAGCTGGCGATTTCTAAGTCTGTAGTTCCGAGAGGGGGTAACCAGGCTCACTAATAAAGGTCAAGCCACTTGGCTGCCAGAATGCCCTGCTTCAGCACAGACCAGAAAGGCATTGTGATAAGCGTATCCCCGGTATAGTCAGGGGTTAATGGGAGTCGTCCCCGTCCCCCCAGTATACGCCCAGAACCATGGACCCAGTACTTGTGGTTCGGACTGTCTCCAACCAGCCATAATGTTGTGAGAGTGAAATTATGTCTAAGTCCAGCTTTGGTACATTAGAAGCAACTCTGAAACTTAACCTAAGCGTTTTTCGAAGCTACTTTTTGGCTAACTTCTTATAGGAAGGTCTAGGAGCTCTGAAAATGAACGTGCGCGTCTTTCACTCTTCCCGAGGGACTTAGAAGAATTTTGTGATATTTTTGATTAAAATGGTGTATAAGGGTATATATATAAATATATTTTATGCACTGTATATGAGCTGGCGATTTCTAAGTCTGTGGTTCCGAGAGGGGGTAACCAGGCTCACTAATAAAGGTCAAGCCACTTGGCTGCCAGAATGCCCTGCTTCAGCACAGACCAGAAAGGCATTGTGATAAGCGTATCCCCGGTATAGTCAGGGGTTAATGGGAGTCGTCCCTGTCCCCCCAGTATACGCCCAGAACCATGGACCCGGTACTTGTGGTTCGGACTGTCTCCAACCAGCCATAATGTTGTGAGAGTGAAATTATGTCTAAGTCCAGCTTTGGTACATTAGAAGCAACTCTGAAACTTAACCTAAGCGTTTTTCGAAGCTACTTTTTGGCTAACTTCTTATAGGAAGGTCTAGGAGCTCTGAAAATGAATGTGCGCGTCTTTCACTCTTCCCGAGGGACTTAGAAGAATTTTGTGATATTTTTTATTAAAATGGTGTATAAGGGTATATATATAAATATATTTTATGCACTGTATATGAGCTGGCGATTTCTAAGTCTGTAGTTCCGAGAGGGGGTAACCAGGCTCACTAATAAAGGTCAAGCCACTTGGCTGCCAGAATGCCCTGCTTCAGCACAGACCAGAAAGGCATTGTGATAAGCGTATCCCCGGTATAGTCAGGGGTTAATGGGAGTCGTCCCCGTCCCCCCAGTATACGCCCAGAACCATGGACCCGGTACTTGTGGTTCGGACTGTCTCCAACCAGCCATAATGTGAGAGTGAAATTATGTCTACTGTAAGTCCAGCTTTGGTACATTAGAAGCAACTCTGAAACTTAACCTAAGCGTTTTTCGAAGCTACTTTTTGGCTAACTTCTTATAGGAAGGTCTAGGAGCTCTGAAAATGAACGTGCGCGTCTTTCACTCTTCCCGAGGGACTTAGAAGAATTTTGTGATATTTTTTATTAAAATGGTGTATAAGGGTATATATATAAATATATTTTATGCACTGTATATGAGCTGGCGATTTGTAAGTCTGTGGTTCCGAGAGGGGGTAACCAGGCTCACTAATAAAGGTCAAGCCACTTGGCTGCCAGAATGCCCTGCTTCAGCACAGACCAGAAAGGCATTGTGATAAGCGTATCCCCGGTATAGTCAGGGGTTAATGGGAGTCGTCCCCGTCCCCCCAGTATACGCCCAGAACCATGGACCCGGTACTTGTGGTTCGGACTGTCTCCAACCAGCCATAATGTGAAAGTGAAATTATGTCTACTGTAAGTCCAGCTTTGGTACATTAGAAGCAACTCTGAAACTTAACCTAAGCGTTTTTCGAAGCTACTTTTTGGCTAACTTCTTATAGGAAGGTCTAGGAGCTCTGAAAATGAACGTGCGCGTCTTTCACTCTTCCCGAGGGACTTAGAAGAATTTTGTGATATTTTTTATTAAAATGGTGTATAAGGGTATATATATAAATATATTTTATGCACTGTATATGAGCTGGCGATTTGTAAGTCTGTGGTTCCGAGAGGGGGTAACCAGGCTCACTAATAAAGGTCAAGCCACTTGGCTGCCAGAATGCCCTGCTTCAGCACAGACCAGAAAGGCATTGTGATAAGCGTATCCCCGGTATAGTCAGGGGTTAATGGGAGTCGTCCCCGTCCCCCCAGTATACGCCCAGAACCATGGACCCGGTACTTGTGGTTCGGACTGTCTCCAACCAGCCATAATGTTGTGAGAGTGAAATTATGTCTAAGTCCAGCTTTGGTACATTAGAAGCATCTCTGAAACTTAACCTAAGCGTTTTTCGAAGCTACTTTTTGGCTAACTTCTTATAGGAAGGTCTAGGAGCTCTGAAAATGAACGTGCGCGTCTTTCACTCTTCCCGAGGGACTTAGAAGAATTTTGTGATATTTTTGATTAAAATGGTGTATAAGGGTATATATATAAATATATTTTATGCACTGTATATGAGCTGGCGATTTCTAAGTCTGTGGTTCCGAGAGGGGGTAACCAGGCTCACTAATAAAGGTCAAGCCACTTGGCTGCCAGAATGCCCTGCTTCAGCACAGACCAGAAAGGCATTGTGATAAGCGTATCCCCGGTATAGTCAGGGGTTAATGGGAGTCGTCCCTGTCCCCCCAGTATACGCCCAGAACCATGGACCCGGTACTTGTGGTTCGGACTGTCTCCAACCAGCCATAATGTTGTGAGAGTGAAATTATGTCTAAGTCCAGCTTTGGTACATTAGAAGCAACTCTGAAACTTAACCTAAGCGTTTTTCGAAGCTACTTTTTGGCTAACTTCTTATAGGAAGGTCTAGGAGCTCTGAAAATGAATGTTCGCGTCTTTCACTCTTCCCGAGGGACTTAGAAGAATTTTGTGATATTTTTTATTAAAATGGTGTATAAGGGTATATATATAAATATATTTTATGCACTGTATATGAGCTGGCGATTTCTAAGTCTGTAGTTCCGAGAGGGGGTAACCAGGCTCACTAATAAAGGTCAAGCCACTTGGCTGCCAGAATGCCCTGCTTCAGCACAGACCAGAAAGGCATTGTGATAAGCGTATCCCCGGTATAGTCAGGGGTTAATGGGAGTCGTCCCCGTCCCCCCAGTATACGCCCAGAACCATGGACCCAGTACTTGTGGTTCGGACTGTCTCCAACCAGCCATAATGTTGTGAGAGTGAAATTATGTCTAAGTCCAGCTTTGGTACATTAGAAGCAACTCTGAAACTTAACCTAAGCGTTTTTCGAAGCTACTTTTTGGCTAACTTCTTATAGGAAGGTCTAGGAGCTCTGAAAATGAACGTGCGCGTCTTTCACTCTTCCCGAGGGACTTAGAAGAATTTTGTGATATTTTTGATTAAAATGGTGTATAAGGGTATATATATAAATATATTTTATGCACTGTATATGAGCTGGCGATTTCTAAGTCTGTGGTTCCGAGAGGGGGTAACCAGGCTCACTAATAAAGGTCAAGCCACTTGGCTGCCAGAATGCCCTGCTTCAGCACAGACCAGAAAGGCATTGTGATAAGCGTATCCCCGGTATAGTCAGGGGTTAATGGGAGTCGTCCCTGTCCCCCCAGTATACGCCCAGAACCATGGACCCGGTACTTGTGGTTCGGACTGTCTCCAACCAGCCATAATGTTGTGAGAGTGAAATTATGTCTAAGTCCAGCTTTGGTACATTAGAAGCAACTCTGAAACTTAACCTAAGCGTTTTTCGAAGCTACTTTTTGGCTAACTTCTTATAGGAAGGTCTAGGAGCTCTGAAAATGAATGTGCGCGTCTTTCACTCTTCCCGAGGGACTTAGAAGAATTTTGTGATATTTTTTATTAAAATGGTGTATAAGGGTATATATATAAATATATTTTATGCACTGTATATGAGCTGGCGATTTCTAAGTCTGTAGTTCCGAGAGGGGGTAACCAGGCTCACTAATAAAGGTCAAGCCACTTGGCTGCCAGAATGCCCTGCTTCAGCACAGACCAGAAAGGCATTGTGATAAGCGTATCCCCGGTATAGTCAGGGGTTAATGGGAGTCGTCCCCGTCCCCCCAGTATACGCCCAGAACCATGGACCCGGTACTTGTGGTTCGGACTGTCTCCAACCAGCCATAATGTGAGAGTGAAATTATGTCTACTGTAAGTCCAGCTTTGGTACATTAGAAGCAACTCTGAAACTTAACCTAAGCGTTTTTCGAAGCTACTTTTTGGCTAACTTCTTATAGGAAGGTCTAGGAGCTCTGAAAATGAACGTGCGCGTCTTTCACTCTTCCCGAGGGACTTAGAAGAATTTTGTGATATTTTTTATTAAAATGGTGTATAAGGGTATATATATAAATATATTTTATGCACTGTATATGAGCTGGCGATTTGTAAGTCTGTGGTTCCGAGAGGGGGTAACCAGGCTCACTAATAAAGGTCAAGCCACTTGGCTGCCAGAATGCCCTGCTTCAGCACAGACCAGAAAGGAATTGTGATAAGCGTATCCCCGGTATAGTCAGGGGTTAATGGGAGTCGTCCCCGTCCCCCCAGTATACGCCCAGAACCATGGACCCGGTACTTGTGGTTCGGACTGTCTCCAACCAGCCATAATGTGAGAGTGAAATTATGTCTACTGTAAGTCCAGCTTTGGTACATTAGAAGCAACTCTGAAACTTAACCTAAGCGTTTTTCGAAGCTACTTTTTGGCTAACTTCTTATAGGAAGGTCTAGGAGCTCTGAAAATGAACGTGCGCGTCTTTCACTCTTCCCGAGGGACTTAGAAGAATTTTGTAATATTTTTTATTAAAATGGTGTATAAGGGTATATATATAAATATATTTTATGCACTGTATATGAGCTGGCGATTTGTAAGTCTGTGGTTCCGAGAGGGGGTAACCAGGCTCACTAATAAAGGTCAAGCCACTTGGCTGCCAGAATGCCCTGCTTCAGCACAGACCAGAAAGGCATTGTGATAAGCGTATCCCCGGTATAGTCAGGGGTTAATGGGAGTCGTCCCCGTCCCCCCAGTATACGCCCAGAACCATGGACCCGGTACTTGTGGTTCGGACTGTCTCCAACCAGCCATAATGTTGTGAGAGTGAAATTATGTCTAAGTCCAGCTTTGGTACATTAGAAGCAACTCTGAAACTTAACCTAAGCGTTTTTCGAAGCTACTTTTTGGCTAACTTCTTATAGGAAGGTCTAGGAGCTCTGAAAATGAACGTGCGCGTCTTTCACTCTTCCCGAGGGACTTAGAAGAATTTTGTGATATTTTTGATTAAAATGGTGTATAAGGGTATATATATAAATATATTTTATGCACTGTATATGAGCTGGCGATTTGTAAGTCTGTGGTTCCGAGAGGGGGTAACCAGGCTCACTATAAAGGTCAAGCCACGTGGCTGCCAGAATGCCCTGCTTTAGCACAGACCAGAAAGGCATTGTGATAAGCGTATCCCCGGTATAGTCAGGGGTTAATGGGAGTCGTCCCCGTCCCCCCAGTATACGCCCAGAACTATGGACCCGGTACTTGTGGTTCGGACTGTCTCCAACCAGCCATAATATTGTGAGGTGAAATTATGTCTAAGTCCAGCTTTGGTACATTAGAAGCAACTCTGAAACTTAACCTAAGCGTTTTTCGAAGCTACTGTACTTTTTGGCTAACTTCTTATAGGAAGGTCTAGGAGCTCTGAAAATGAACGTGCGCGTCTTTCACTCTTCCCGAGGGACTTAGAAGAATTTTGTGATATTTTTTATTAAAATGGTGTATAAGGGTATATATATAAATATATTTTATGCACTGTATATGAGCTGGCGATTTCTAAGTCTGTGGTTCCGAGAGGGGGTAACCAGGCTCACTAATAAAGGTCAAGCCACTTGGCTGCCAGAATACCCTGCTTCAGCACAGACCAGTAAGGCATTGTGATAAGCGTATCCCCGGTATAGTCAGGGTTTAATGGAAGTCGTCCCCGTCTCCCCAGTATATGCCCAGAACCATGGACCCGGTATTTGTGGTTCGGACTGTCTCCAACCAGCCATAATGTTGTGAGAGTGAAATTATGTCTAAGTCCAGCTTTGGTACATTAGAAGCAACTCTGAAACTTAACCTAAGCGTTTTTCGAAGCTACTTTTTGGCTAACTTCTTATAGGAAGGTCTAGGAGCTCTGAAAATGAACGTACGCGTCTTTCACTCTTCCCGAGGGACTTAGAAGAATTTTGTGATATTTTTGATTAAAATGGTGTATAAGGGTATATATATAAATATATTTTATGCACTGTATATGAGCTGGCGATTTCTAAGTCTGTGGTTCCGAGAGGGGGTAACCAGGCTCACTAATAAAGGTCAAGCCACTTGGCTGCCAGAATGCCCTGCTTCAGCACAGACCAGAAAGGCATTGTGATAAGCGTATCCCCGGTATAGTCAGGGGTTAATGGGAGTCGTCCCCGTCCCCCCAGTATACGCCCAGAACCATGGACCCGGTACTTGTGGTTCGGACTGTCTCCAACCAGCCATAATGTGAGAGTGAAATTATGTCTACTGTAAGTCCAGCTTTGGTACATTAGAAGCAACTCTGAAACTTAACCTAAGCGTTTTTCGAAGCTACTTTTTGGCTAACTTCTTATAGGAAGGTCTAGGAGCTCTGAAAATGAACGTGCGCGTCTTTCACTCTTCCCGAGGGACTTAGAAGAATTTTGTGATATTTTTTATTAAAATGGTGTATAAGGGTATATATATAAATATATTTTATGCACTGTATATGAGCTGGCGATTTGTAAGTCTGTGGTTCCGAGAGGGGGTAACCAGGCTCACTAATAAAGGTCAAGCCACTTGGCTGCCAGAATGCCCTGCTTCAGCACAGACCAGAAAGGAATTGTGATAAGCGTATCCCCGGTATAGTCAGGGGTTAATGGGAGTCGTCCCCGTCCCCCCAGTATACGCCCAGAACCATGGACCCGGTACTTGTGGTTCGGACTGTCTCCAACCAGCCATAATGTGAGAGTGAAATTATGTCTACTGTAAGTCCAGCTTTGGTACATTAGAAGCAACTCTGAAACTTAACCTAAGCGTTTTTCGAAGCTACTTTTTGGCTAACTTCTTATAGGAAGGTCTAGGAGCTCTGAAAATGAACGTGCGCGTCTTTCACTCTTCCCGAGGGACTTAGAAGAATTTTGTAATATTTTTTATTAAAATGGTGTATAAGGGTATATATATAAATATATTTTATGCACTGTATATGAGCTGGCGATTTGTAAGTCTGTGGTTCCGAGAGGGGGTAACCAGGCTCACTAATAAAGGTCAAGCCACTTGGCTGCCAGAATGCCCTGCTTCAGCACAGACCAGAAAGGCATTGTGATAAGCGTATCCCCGGTATAGTCAGGGGTTAATGGGAGTCGTCCCCGTCCCCCCAGTATACGCCCAGAACCATGGACCCGGTACTTGTGGTTCGGACTGTCTCCAACCAGCCATAATGTTGTGAGAGTGAAATTATGTCTAAGTCCAGCTTTGGTACATTAGAAGCAACTCTGAAACTTAACCTAAGCGTTTTTCGAAGCTACTTTTTGGCTAACTTCTTATAGGAAGGTCTAGGAGCTCTGAAAATGAACGTGCGCGTCTTTCACTCTTCCCGAGGGACTTAGAAGAATTTTGTGATATTTTTGATTAAAATGGTGTATAAGGGTATATATATAAATATATTTTATGCACTGTATATGAGCTGGCGATTTGTAAGTCTGTGGTTCCGAGAGGGGGTAACCAGGCTCACTATAAAGGTCAAGCCACGTGGCTGCCAGAATGCCCTGCTTTAGCACAGACCAGAAAGGCATTGTGATAAGCGTATCCCCGGTATAGTCAGGGGTTAATGGGAGTCGTCCCCGTCCCCCCAGTATACGCCCAGAACTATGGACCCGGTACTTGTGGTTCGGACTGTCTCCAACCAGCCATAATATTGTGAGGTGAAATTATGTCTAAGTCCAGCTTTGGTACATTAGAAGCAACTCTGAAACTTAACCTAAGCGTTTTTCGAAGATACTGTACTTTTTGGCTAACTTCTTATAGGAAGGTCTAGGAGCTCTGAAAATGAACGTGCGCGTCTTTCACTCTTCCCGAGGGACTTAGAAGAATTTTGTGATATTTTTTATTAAAATGGTGTATAAGGGTATATATATAAATATATTTTATGCACTGTATATGAGCTGGCGATTTCTAAGTCTGTGGTTCCGAGAGGGGGTAACCAGGCTCACTAATAAAGGTCAAGCCACTTGGCTGCCAGAATACCCTGCTTCAGCACAGACCAGTAAGGCATTGTGATAAGCGTATCCCCGGTATAGTCAGGGTTTAATGGAAGTCGTCCCCGTCCCCCCAGTATATGCCCAGAACCATGGACCCGGTATTTGTGGTTCGGACTGTCTCCAACCAGCCATAATGTTGTGAGAGTGAAATTATGTCTAAGTCCAGCTTTGGTACATTAGAAGCAACTCTGAAACTTAACCTAAGCGTTTTTCGAAGCTACTTTTTGGCTAACTTCTTATAGGAAGGTCTAGGAGCTCTGAAAATGAACGTACGCGTCTTTCACTCTTCCCGAGGGACTTAGAAGAATTTTGTGATATTTTTGATTAAAATGGTGTATAAGGGTATATATATAAATATATTTTATGCACTGTATATGAGCTGGCGATTTCTAAGTCTGTGGTTCCGAGAGGGGGTAACCAGGCTCACTAATAAAGGTCAAGCCACTTGGCTGCCAGAATGCCCTGCTTCAGCACAGACCAGAAAGGCATTGTGATAAGCGTATCACCGGTATAGTCAGGGGTTAATGGGAGTCGTCCCCGTCCCCCCAGTATACGCCCAGAACCATGGACCCGGTACTTGTGGTTCGGACTGTCTCCAACCAGCCATAATGTTGTGAGAGTGAAATTATGTCTAAGTCCAGCTTTGGTACATTAGAAGCAACTCTGAAACTTAACCTAAGCGTTTTTCGAAGCTACTTTTTGGCTAACTTCTTATAGGAAGGTCTAGGAGCTCTGAAAATGAACGTGCGCGTCTTTCACTCTTCCCGAGGGACTTAGAAGAATTTTGTGATATTTTTTATTAAAATGGTGTATAAGGGTATATATATAAATATATTTTATGCACTGTATATGAGCTGGCGATTTCTAAGTCTGTGGTTCCGAGAGGGGGTAACCAGGCTCACTAATAAAGGTCAAGCCACTTGGCTGCCAGAATGCCCTGCTTCAGCACAGAACAGAAAGGCATTGTGATAAGCGTATTCCCGGTATAGTCAGGGGTTAATGGGAGTCGTCCCCGTCCCCCCAGTATACGCCCAGAACCATGGACCCGGTACTTGTGGTTCGGACTGTCTCCAACCAGCCATAATGTTGTGAGAGTGAAATTATGTCTAAGTCCAGCTTTGGTACATTAGAAGCAACTCTGAAACTTAACCTAAGCGTTTTTCGAAGCTACTTTTTGGCTAACTTCTTATAGGAAGGTCTAGGAGCTCTGAAAATGAACGTGCGCGTCTTTCACTCTTCCCGAGGGACTTAGAAGAATTTTGTGATATTTTTTATTAAAATGGTGTATGAGGGTATATATATAAATATATTTTATGCACTGTATATGAGCTGGCGATTTGTAAGTCTGTGGTTCCGAGAGGGGGTAACCAGGCTCACTAATAAAGGTCAAGCCACTTGGCTGCCAGAATGCCCTGCTTCAGCACAGACCAGAAAGGCATTGTGATAAGCGTATCCCCGGTATAGTCAGGGGTTAATGGGAGTCGTCCCCGTCCCCCCAGTATACGCCCAGAACCATGGACCCGGTACTTGTGGTTCGGACTGTCTCCAACCAGCCATAATGTTGTGAGAGTGAAATTATGTCTAAGTCCAGCTTTGGTACATTAGAAGCAACTCTGAAACTTAACCTAAGCGTTTTTCGAAGGTACTTTTTGGCTAACTTCTTATAGGAAGGTCTAGGAGCTCTGAAAATGAACGTGCGCGTCTTTCACTCTTCCCGAGGGACTTAGAAGAATTTTGTGATATTTTTGATTAAAATGGTGTATAAGGGTATATATATATAAATATATTTTATGCACTGTATATGAGCTGGCGATTTCTAAGTCTGTGGTTCCGAGAGGCGGTAACCAGGCTCACTAATAAAGGTCAAGCCACTTGGCTGCCAGAATGCCCTGCTTCAGCACAGACCAGAAAGGCATTGTGATAAGCGTATCCCCGGTATAGTCAGGGATTAATGGGAGTCGTCCCCGTCCCCCCAGTATACGCCCAGTACCATGGACCCGGTACTTGTGGTTCGGACTGTTTCCAACCAGCCATAATGTTGTGAGAGTGAAATTATGTCTAAGTCCAGCTTTGGTACATTAGAAGCAACTCTGAAACTTAACCTAAGCGTTTTTCGAAGCTACTTTTTGGCTAACTTCTTATAGGAAGGTCTAGGAGCTCTGAAAATGAACGTGAGCGTCTTTCACTCTTCCCGAGGGACTTAGAAGAATTTTGTGATATTTTTGATTAAAATGGTGTATAAGGGTATATATATAAATATATTTTATGCACTGTATATGAGCTGGCGATTTCTGAGTCTGTGGTTCCGAGAGGGGGTAACCAGGCTCACTAATAAAGGTCAAGCCACTTGGCTGCCAGAATGCCCTGCTTCAGCACAGACCAGAAAGGCATTGTGATAAGCGTATCCCCGGTATAGTCAGGGGTTAATGGGAGTCGTCCCCGTCCCCCCAGTATACGCCCAGAACCATGGACCCGGTACTTGTGGTTCGGACTGTCTCCAACCAGCCATAATGTTGTGAGAGTGAAATTATGTCTAAGTCCAGCTTTGGTACATTAGAAGCAACTCTGAAACTTAACCTAAGCGTTTTTCGAAGCTACTTTTTGGCTAACTTCTTATAGGAAGGTCTAGGAGCTCTGAAAATGAACGTGCGCGTCTTTCACTCTTCCCGAGGGACTTAGAAGAATTTTGTGATATTTTTTATTAAAATGGTGTATAAGGGTATATATATAAATATATTTTATGCACTGTATATGAGCTGGCGATTTCTAAGTCTGTGGTTCCGAGAGGGGGTAACCAGGCTCACTAATAAAGGTCAAGCCACTTGGCTGCCAGAATGCCCTGCTTCAGCACAGAACAGAAAGGCATTGTGATAAGCGTATCCCCGGTATAGTCAGGGGTTAATGGGAGTCGTCCCCGTCCCCCCAGTATACGCCCAGAACCATGGACCCGGTACTTGTGGTTCGGACTGTCTCCAACCAGCCATAATGTTGTGAGAGTGAAATTATGTCTAAGTCCAGCTTTGGTACATTAGAAGCAACTCTGAAACTTAACCTAAGCGTTTTTCGAAGCTACTTTTTGGCTAACTTCTTATAGGAAGGTCTAGGAGCTCTGAAAATGAACGTGCGCGTCTTTCACTCTTCCCGAGGGACTTAGAAGAATTTTGTGATATTTTTTATTAAAATGGTGTATGAGGGTATATATATAAATATATTTTATGCACTGTATATGAGCTGGCGATTTGTAAGTCTGTGGTTCCGAGAGGGGGTAACCAGGCTCACTAATAAAGGTCAAGCCACTTGGCTGCCAGAATGCCCTGCTTCAGCACAGACCAGAAAGGCATTGTGATAAGCGTATCCCCGGTATAGTCAGGGGTTAATGGGAGTCGTCCCCGTCCCCCCAGTATACGCCCAGAACTATGGACCCGGTACTTGTGGTTCGGACTGTCTCCAACCAGCCATAATGTTGTGAGAGTGAAATTATGTCTAAGTCCAGCTTTGGTACATTAGAAGCAACTCTGAAACTTAACCTAAGCGTTTTTCGAAGGTACTTTTTGGCTAACTTCTTATAGGAAGGTCTAGGAGCTCTGAAAATAAACGTGCGCGTCTTTCACTCTTCCCGAGGGACTTAGAAGAATTTTGTGATATTTTTTATTAAAATGGTGTATAAGGGTATATATATAAATATATTTTATGCACTGTATATGAGCTGGCGATTTCTAAGTCTGTGGTTCCGAGAGGCGGTAACCAGGCTCACTAATAAAGGTCAAGCCACTTGGCTGCCAGAATGCCCTGCTTCAGCACAGACCAGAAAGGCATTGTGATAAGCGTATCCCCGGTATAGTCAGGGATTAATGGGAGTCGTCCCCGTCCCCCCAGTATACGCCCAGTACCATGGACCCGGTACTTGTGGTTCGGACTGTTTCCAACCAGCCATAATGTTGTGAGAGTGAAATTATGTCTAAGTCCAGCTTTGGTACATTAGAAGCAACTCTGAAACTTAACCTAAGCGTTTTTCGAAGCTACTTTTTGGCTAACTTCTTATAGGAAGGTCTAGGAGCTCTGAAAATGAACGTGAGCGTCTTTCACTCTTCCCGAGGGACTTAGAAGAATTTTGTGATATTTTTGATTAAAATGGTGTATAAGGGTATATATATAAATATATTTTATGCACTGTATATGAGCTGGCGATTTCTGAGTCTGTGGTTCCGAGAGGGGGTAACCAGGCTCACTAATAAAGGTCAAGCCACTTGGCTGCCAGAATGCCCTGCTTCAGCACAGACCAGAAAGGCATTGTGATAAGCGTATCACCGGTATAGTCAGGGGTTAATGGGAGTCGTCCCCGTCCCCCCAGTATACGCCCAGAACCATGGACCCGGTACTTGTGGTTCGGACTGTCTCCAACCAGCCATAATGTTGTGAGAGTGAAATTATGTCTAAGTCCAGCTTTGGTACATTAGAAGCAACTCTGAAACTTAACCTAAGCGTTTTTCGAAGCTACTTTTTGGCTAACTTCTTATAGGAAGGTCTAGGAGCTCTGAAAATGAACGTGCGCGTCTTTCACTCTTCCCGAGGGACTTAGAAGAATTTTGTGATATTTTTTATTAAAATGGTGTATGAGGGTATATATATAAATATATTTTATGCACTGTATATGAGCTGGCGATTTGTAAGTCTGTGGTTCCGAGAGGGGGTAACCAGGCTCACTAATAAAGGTCAAGCCACTTGGCTGCCAGAATGCCCTGCTTCAGCACAGACCAGAAAGGCATTGTGATAAGCGTATCCCCGGTATATTCAGGGGTTAATGGGAGTCGTCCCCGTCCCCCCAGTATACGCCCAGAACTTTGGACCCGGTACTTGTGGTTCGGACTGTCTCCAACCAGCCATAATGTTGTGAGAGTGAAATTATGTCTAAGTCCAGCTTTGGTACATTAGAAGCAACTCTGAAACTTAACCTAAGCGTTTTTCGAAGGTACTTTTTGGCTAACTTCTTATAGGAAGGTCTAGGAGCTCTGAAAATGAACGTGCGCGTCTTTCACTCTTCCCGAGGGACTTAGAAGAATTTTGTGATATTTTTTATTAAAATGGTGTATAAGGGTATATATATAAATATATTTTATGCACTGTATATGAGCTGGCGATTTCTAAGTCTGTGGTTCCGAGAGGGGGTAACCAGGCTCACTAATAAAGGTCAAGCCACTTGGCTGCCAGAATGCCCTGCTTCAGCACAGACCAGAAAGGCATTGTGATAAGCGTATCCCCGGTATATTCAGGGGTTAATGGGAGTCGTCCCCGTCCCCCCAGTATACGCCCAGAACTTTGGACCCGGTACTTGTGGTTCGGACTGTCTCCAACCAGCCATAATGTTGTGAGAGTGAAATTATGTCTAAGTCCAGCTTTGGTACATTAGAAGCAACTCTGAAACTTAACCTAAGCGTTTTTCGAAGGTACTTTTTGGCTAACTTCTTATAGGAAGGTCTAGGAGCTCTGAAAATGAACGTGCGCGTCTTTCACTCTTCCCGAGGGACTTAGAAGAATTTTGTGATATTTTTTATTAAAATGGTGTATAAGGGTATATATATAAATATATTTTATGCACTGTATATGAGCTGGCGATTTCTAAGTCTGTGGTTCCGAGAGGGGGTAACCAGGCTCACTAATAAAGGTCAAGCCACTTGGCTGCCAGAATGCCCTGCTTCAGCACAGACCAGAAAGGCATTGTGATAAGCGTATCCCCGGTATAGTCAGGGGTTAATGGGAGTCGTCCCCGTCCCCCCAGTATACGCCCAGAACCATGGACCCGGTACTTGTGGTTCGGACTGTCTCCAACCAGCCATAATGTTGTGAGAGTGAAATTATGTCTAAGTCCAGCTTTGGTACATTAGAAGCAACTCTGAAACTTAACCTAAGCGTTTTTCGAAGCTACTTTTTGGCTAACTTCTTATAGGAAGGTCTAGGAGCTCTGAAAATGAACGTTCGCGTCTTTCACTCTTCCCGAGGGACTTAGAAGAATTTTGTGATATTTTTTATTAAAATGGTGTATAAGGGTATATATATAAATATATTTTATGCACTGTATATGAGCTGGCGATTTCTAAGTCTGTGGTTCCGAGAGGGGGTAACCAGGCTCACTAATAAAGGTCAAGCCACTTGGCTGCCAGAATGCCCTGCTTCAGCACAGACCAGAAAGGCATTGTGATAAGCGTATCCCCGGTATAGTCAGGGGTTAATGGGAGTCGTCCCCGTCCCCCCAGTATACGCCCAGAACCATGGACCCGGTACTTGTGGTTCGGACTGTCTCCAACCAGCCATAATGTTGTGAGAGTGAAATTATGTCTAAGTCCAGCTTTGGTACATTAGAAGCAACTCTGAAACTTAACCTAAGCGTTTTTCGAAGCTACTTTTTGGCTAACTTCTTATAGGAAGGTCTAGGAGCTCTGAAAATGAACGTTCGCGTCTTTCACTCTTCCCGAGGGACTTAGAAGAATTTTGTGATATTTTTTATTAAAATGGTGTATAAGGGTATATATATAAATATATTTTATGCACTGTATATGAGCTGGCGATTTGTAAGTCTGTGGTTCCGAGAGGGGGTAACCAGGCTCACTAATAAAGGTCAAGCCACTTGGCTGCCAGAATGCCCTGCTTCAGCACAGACCAGAAATGCATTGTGATAAGCGTATCCCCGGTATAGTCAGGGGTTAATGGGAGTCGTCCCCGTCCCCCCAGTATACGCCCAGAACCATGGACCCGGTACTTGTGGTTCGGACTGTCTCCAACCAGCCATAATGTTGTGAGAGTGAAATTATGTCTAAGTCCAGCTTTGGTACATTAGAAGCAACTCTGAAACTTAACCTAAGCGTCTTTCGAAGCTACTTTTTGGCTAACTTCTTATAGGAAGGTCTAGGAGCTCTGAAAATGAACGGGCGCGTCTTTCACTCTTCCCGAGGGACTTAGAAGAATTTTGTGATATTTTTGATTAAAATGGTGTATAAGGGTATATATATAAATATATTTTATGCACTGTATATGAGCTGGCGATTTCTAAGTCTGTGGTTCCGAGAGGGGGTAACCAGGCTCACTAATAAAGGTCAAGCCACTTGGCTGCCAGAATGCCCTGCTTCAGCACAGACCAGAAAGGCATTGTGATAAGCGTATCCCCGGTATAGTCAGGGGTTAATGGGAGTCGTCCCCGTCCCCCCAGTATACGCCCAGAACCATGGACCCGGTACTTGTGGTTCGGACTGTCTCCAACCAGCCATAATGTTGTGAGAGTGAAATTATGTCTAAGTCCAGCTTTGGTACATTAGAAGCAACTCTGAAACTTAACCTAAGCGTTTTTCGAAGCTACTTTTTGGCTAACTTCTTATAGGAAGGTCTAGGAGCTCTGAAAATGAATGTGCGCGTCTTTCACTCTTCCCGAGGGACTTAGAAGAATTTTGTGATATTTTTGATTAAAATGGTGTATAAGGGTATATATATAAATATATTTTATGCACTGTATATGAGCTGGCGATTTCTAAGTCTGTGGTTCCGAGAGGGGGTAACCAGGCTCACTAATAAAGGTCAAGCCACTTGGCTGCCAGAATGCCCTGCTTCAGCACAGACCAGAAAGGCATTGTGATAAGCGTATCCCCGGTATAGTCAGGGGTTAATGGGAGTCGTCCCTGTCCCCCCAGTATACGCCCAGAACCATGGACCCGGTACATGTGGTTCGGACTGTCTCCAACCAGCCATAATGTTGTGAGAGTGAAATTATGTCTAAGTCCAGCTTTGGTACATTAGAAGCAACTCTGAAACTTAACCTAAGCGTTTTTCGAAGCTACTTTTTGGCTAACTTCTTATAGGAAGGTCTAGGAGCTCTGAAAATGAATGTGCGCGTCTTTCACTCTTCCCGAGGGACTTAGAAGAATTTTGTGATATTTTTTATTAAAATGGTGTATAAGGGTATATATATAAATATATTTTATGCACTGTATATGAGCTGGCGATTTCTAAGTCTGTAGTTCCGAGAGGGGGTAACCAGGCTCACTAATAAAGGTCAAGCCACTTGGCTGCCAGAATGCCCTGCTTCAGCACAGACCAGAAAGGCATTGTGATAAGCGTATCCCCGGTATAGTCAGGGGTTAATGGGAGTCGTCCCCGTCCCCCCAGTATACGCCCAGAACCATGGACCCGGTACTTGTGGTTCGGACTGTCTCCAACCAGCCATAATGTGAGAGTGAAATTATGTCTACTGTAAGTCCAGCTTTGGTACATTAGAAGCAACTCTGAAACTTAACCTAAGCGTTTTTCGAAGCTACTTTTTGGCTAACTTCTTATAGGAAGGTCTAGGAGCTCTGAAAATGAACGTGCGCGTCTTTCACTCTTCCCGAGGGACTTAGAAGAATTTTGTGATATTTTTTATTAAAATGGTGTATAAGGGTATATATATAAATATATTTTATGCACTGTATATGAGCTGGCGATTTGTAAGTCTGTGGTTCCGAGAGGGGGTAACCAGGCTCACTAATAAAGGTCAAGCCACTTGGCTGCCAGAATGCCCTGCTTCAGCACAGACCAGAAAGGCATTGTGATAAGCGTATCCCCGGTATAGTCAGGGGTTAATGGGAGTCGTCCCCGTCCCCCCAGTATACGCCCAGAACCATGGACCCGGTACTTGTGGTTCGGACTGTCTCCAACCAGCCATAATGTTGTGAGAGTGAAATTATGTCTAAGTCCAGCTTTGGTACATTAGAAGCAACTCTGAAACTTAACCTAAGCGTTTTTCGAAGCTACTTTTTGGCTAACTTCTTATAGGAAGGTCTAGGAGCTCTGAAAATGAACGTGCGCGTCTTTCACTCTTCCCGAGGGACTTAGAAGAATTTTGTGATATTTTTGATTAAAATGGTGTATAAGGGTATATATATAAATATATTTTATGCACTGTATATGAGCTGGCGATTTGTAAGTCTGTGGTTCCGAGAGGGGGTAACCAGGCTCACTAATAAAGGTCAAGCCACTTGGCTGCCAGAATGCCCTGCTTCAGCACAGACCAGAAAGGCATTGTGATAAGCGTATCCCCGGTATAGTCAGGGGTTAATGGGAGTCGTCCCCGTCCCCCCAGTATACGCCCAGAACCATGGACCCGGTACTTGTGGTTCGGACTGTCTCCAACCAGCCATAATGTTGTGAGAGTGAAATTATGTCTAAGTCCAGCTTCGGTACATTAGAAGCAACTCTGAAACTTAACCTAAGCGTTTTTCGAAGCTACTTTTTGGCTAACTTCTTATAGGAAGGTCTAGGAGCTCTGAAAATGAACGTGCGCGTCTTTCACTCTTCCCGGGGGACTTAGAAGAATTTTGTGATATTTTTGATTAAAATGGTGTATAAGGGTATATATATATAAATATATTTTATGCACTGTATATGAGCTGGCGATTTCTAAGTCTGTGGTTCCGAGAGGGGGTAACCAGGCTCACTAATAAAGGTCAAGCCACTTGGCTGCCAGAATGCCCTGCTTCAGCACAGACCAGATAGGCATTGTGATAAGCGTATCCCCGGTATAGTCAGGGGTTAATGGGAGTCGTCCCTGTCCCCCCAGTATACGCCCAGAACCATGGACCCGGTACTTGTGGTTCGGACTGTCTCCAACCAGCCATAATGTTGTGAGAGTGAAATGATGTCTAAGTCCAGCTTTGGTACATTAGAAGCAACTCTGAAACTTAACCTAAGCGTTTTTCGAAGCTACTTTTTGGCTAACTTCTTATAGGAAGGTCTAGGAGCTCTTAAAATGAATGTGCGCGTCTTTCACTCTTCCCGAGGGACTTAGAAGAATTTTGTGATATTTTTTATTAAAATGGTGTATAAGGGTATATATATAAATATATTTTATGCACTGTATATGAGCTGGCGATTTCTAAGTCTGTAGTTCCGAGAGGGGGTAACCAGGCTCACTAATAAAGGTCAAGCCACTTGGCTGCCAGAATGCCCTGCTTCAGCACAGACCAGAAAGGCATTGTGATAAGCGTATCCCCGGTATAGTCAGGGGTTAATGGGAGTCGTCCCCGTCCCCCCAGTATACGCCCAGAACCATGGACCCGGTACTTGTGGTTCGGACTGTCTCCAACCAGCCATAATGTTGTGAGAGTGAAATTATGTCTAAGTCCAGCTTCGGTACATTAGAAGCAACTCTGAAACTAAACCTAAGCGTTTTTCGAAGCTACTTTTTGGCTAACTTCTTATAGGAAGGTCTAGGAGCTCTGAAAATGAAAGTGCGCGTCTTTCACTCTTCCCGAGGGACTTAGAAGAATTTTGTGATATTTTTTATTAAAATGGTGTATAAGGGTATATATATAAATATATTTTATGCACTGTATATGAGCTGGCGATTTGTAAGTCTGTGGTTCCGAGAGGGGGTAACCAGGCTCACTAATAAAGGTCAAGCCACTTGGCTGCCAGAATGCCCTGCTTCAGCACAGACCAGAAAGGCATTGTGATAAGCGTATCCCCGGTATAGTCAGGGGTTAATGGGAGTCGTCCCCGTCCCCCCAGTATACGCCCAGAACCATGGTCCCGGTACTTGTGGTTCGGACTGTCTCCAACCAGCCATAATGTTGTGAGAGTGAAATTATGTCTAAGTCCAGCTTTGGTACATTAGAAGCAACTCTGAAACTTAACCTAAGCGTTTTTCGAAGCTACTTTTTGGCTAACTTCTTATAGGAAGGTCTAGGAGCTCTGAAAATGAACGTGCGCGTCTTTCACTCTTCCCGAGGGACTTAGAAGAATTTTGTGATATTTTTGATTAAAATGGTGTATAAGGGTATATATATAAATATATTTTATGCACTGTATATGAGCTGGCGATTTCTAAGTCTGTGGTTCCGAGAGGGGGTAACCAGGCTCACTAATAAAGGTCAAGCCACTTGGCTGCCAGAATGCCCTGCTTCAGCACAGACCAGAAAGGCATTGTGATAAGCGTATCCCCGGTATAGTCAGGGGTTAATGGGAGTCGTCCCTGTCCCCCCAGTATACGCCCAGAACCATGGACCCGGTACTTGTGGTTCGGACTGTCTCCAACCAGCCATAATGTTGTGAGAGTGAAATTATGTCTAAGTCCAGCTTTGTTACATTAGAAGCAACTCTGAAACTTAACCTAAGCGTTTTTCGAAGCTACTTTTTGGCTAACTTCTTATAGGAAGGTCTAGGAGCTCTGAAAATGAATGTGCGCGTCTTTCACTCTTCCCGAGGGACTTAGAAGAATTTTGTGATATTTTTTATTAAAATGGTGTATAAGGGTATATATATAAATATATTTTATGCACTGTATATGAGCTGGCGATTTCTAAGTCTGTAGTTCCGAGAGGGGGTAACCAGGCTCACTAATAAAGGTCAAGCCACTTGGCTGCCAGAATGCCCTGCTTCAGCACAGACCAGAAAGGCATTGTGATAAGCGTATCCCCGGTATAGTCAGGGGTTAATGGGAGTCGTCCCCGTCCCCCCAGTATACGCCCAGAACCATGGACCCGGTACTTGTGGTTCGGACTGTCTCCAACCAGCCATAATGTGAGAGTGAAATTATGTCTACTGTAAGTCCAGCTTTGGTACATTAGAAGCAACTCTGAAACTTAACCTAAGCGTTTTTCGAAGCTACTTTTTGGCTAACTTCTTATAGGAAGGTCTAGGAGCTCTGAAAATGAACGTGCGCGTCTTTCACTCTTCCCGAGGGACTTAGAAGAATTTTGTGATATTTTTGATTAAAATGGTGTATAAGGGTATATATATAAATATATTTTATGCACTGTATATGAGCTGGCGATTTGTAAGTCTGTGGTTCCGAGAGGGGGTAACCAGGCTCACTAATAAAGGTCAAGCCACTTGGCTGCCAGAATGCCCTGCTTCAGCACAGACCAGATAGGCATTGTGATAAGCGTATCCCCGGTATAGTCAGGGGTTAATGGGAGTCGTCCCTGTCCCCCCAGTATACGCCCAGAACCATGGACCCGGTACTTGTGGTTCGGACTGTCTCCAACCAGCCATAATGTTGTGAGAGTGAAATGATGTCTAAGTCCAGCTTTGGTACATTAGAAGCAACTCTGAAACTTAACCTAAGCGTTTTTCGAAGCTACTTTTTGGCTAACTTCTTATAGGAAGGTCTAGGAGCTCTGAAAATGAATGTGCGCGTCTTTCACTCTTCCCGAGGGACTTAGAAGAATTTTGTGATATTTTTTATTAAAATGGTGTATAAGGGTATATATATAAATATATTTTATGCACTGTATATGAGCTGGCGATTTCTAAGTCTGTAGTTCCGAGAGGGGGTAACCAGGCTCACTAATAAAGGTCAAGCCACTTGGCTGCCAGAATGCCCTGCTTCAGCACAGACCAGAAAGGCATTGTGATAAGCGTATCCCCGGTATAGTCAGGGGTTAATGGGAGTCGTCCCCGTCCCCCCAGTATACGCCCAGAACCATGGACCCGGTACTTGTGGTTCGGACTGTCTCCAACCAGCCATAATGTTGTGAGAGTGAAATTATGTCTAAGTCCAGCTTTGGTACATTAGAAGCAACTCTGAAACTTAACCTAAGCGTTTTTCGAAGCTACTTTTTGGCTAACTTCTTATAGGAAGGTCTAGGAGCTCTGAAAATGAACGTGCGCGTCTTTCACTCTTCCCGAGGGACTTAGAAGAATTTTGTGATATTTTTTATTAAAATGGTGTATAAGGGTATATATAAATTTATTTTATACACTGTATATGAGCTGGCAATTTCTAAGTCTGTGGTTCCGAGAGGGGGTAACCAGGCTCACTAATAAAGGTCAAGCCACTTGGCTGCCAGAATGCCCTGCTTCAGCACAGACCAGAAAGGCATTGTGATAAGCGTATACCCGGTATAGTCAGGGGTTAATGGGAGTCGTCCCTGTCCCCCCAGTATAAGCCCAGAACCATGGACCCGGTACTTGTGGTTCGGACTGTCTCCAACCAGCCATAATGTTGTGAGAGTGAAATTATGTCTAAGTCCAGCTTTGGTACATTAAAAGCAACTCTGAAACTTAACCTAAGCGTTTTTCGAAGGTACTTTTTGGCTAACTTCTTATAGGAGGGTCTAGGAGCTCTGAAAATGAACGTGCGCGTCTTTCACTCTTCCCGAGGGACTTAGAAGAATTTTGTGATATTTTTTATTAAAATGGTGTATAAGGGTATATATATAAATATATTTTATGCACTGTATATGAGCTGGCGATTTGTAAGTCTGTGGTTCCGAGAGGGGGTAACCAGGCTCACTAATAAAGGTCAAGCCACTTGGCTGCCAGAATGCCCTGCTTCAGCACAGACCAGAAAGGCATTGTGATAAGCGTATCCCCGGTATAGTCAGGGGTTAATGGGAGTCGTCCCCGTCCCCCCAGTATACGCCCAGAACCATGGACCCGGTACTTGTGGTTCGGACTGTCTCCAACCAGCCATAATGTTGTGAGAGTGAAATTATGTCTAAGTCCAGCTTTGGTACATTAGAAGCAACTCTGAAACGTAACCTAAGCGTTTTTCGAAGCTACTTTTTGGCTAACTTCTTATAGGAAGGTCTAGGAGCTCTGAAAATGAACGTGCGCGTCTTTCACTCTTCCCGAGGGACTTACTGTAGAAGAATTTTGTGATATTTTTTATTAAAATGGTGTATAAGGGTATATATATAAATATATTTTATGCACTGTATATGAGCTGGCGATTTGTAAGTCTGTAGTTCCGAGAGGGGGTAACCAGGCTCACTAATAAAGGTCAAGCCACTTGGCTGCCAGAATGCCCTGCTTCAGCACAGACCAGAAAGGCATTGTGATAAGCGTATCCCCGGTATAGTCAGGGGTTAATGGGAGTCGTCCCCGTCCCCCCAGTATACGCCCAGAACCATGGACCCGGTACTTGTGGTTCGGACTGTCTCCAACCAGCCATAATGTTGTGAGAGTGAAATTATGTCTAAGTCCAGCTTTGGTACATTAGAAGCAACTCTGAAACTTAACCTAAGCGTTTTTCGAAGCTACTTTTTGGCTAACTTCTTATAGGAAGGTCTAGGAGCTCTGAAAATGAACGTGCGCGTCTTTCACTCTTCCCGAGGGACTTAGAAGAATTTTGTGATATTTTTGATTAAAATGGTGTATAAGGGTATATATATAAATATATTTTATGCACTGTATATGAGCTGGCGATTTCTAAGTCTGTGGTTCCGAGAGGGGGTAACCAGGCTCACTAATAAAGGTCAAGCCACTTGGCTGCCAGAATGCCCTGCTTCAGCACAGACCAGAAAGGCATTGTGATAAGCGTATCCCCGGTATAGTCAGGGGTTAATGGGAGTCGTCCCCGTCCCCCCAGTATACGCCCAGAACCATGGACCCGGTACTTGTGGTTCGGACTGTCTCCAACCAGCCATAATGTTGTGAGAGTGAAATTATGTCTAAGTCCAGCTTTGGTACATTAGAAGCAACTCTGAAACGTAACCTAAGCGTTTTTCGAAGCTACTTTTTGGCTAACTTCTTATAGGAAGGTCTAGGAGCTCTGAAAATGAACGTGCGCGTCTTTCACTCTTCCCGAGGGACTTACTGTAGAAGAATTTTGTGATATTTTTTATTAAAATGGTGTATAAGGGTATATATATAAATATATTTTATGCACTGTATATGAGCTGGCGATTTGTAAGTCTGTAGTTCCGAGAGGGGGTAACCAGGCTCACTAATAAAGGTCAAGCCACTTGGCTGCCAGAATGCCCTGCTTCAGCACAGACCAGAAAGGCATTGTGATAAGCGTATCCCCGGTATAGTCAGGGGTTAATGGGAGTCGTCCCCGTCCCCCCAGTATACGCCCAGAACCATGGACCCGGTACTTGTGGTTCGGACTGTCTCCAACCAGCCATAATGTTGTGAGAGTGAAATTATGTCTAAGTCCAGCTTTGGTACATTAGAAGCAACTCTGAAACTTAACCTAAGCGTTTTTCGAAGCTACTTTTTGGCTAACTTCTTATAGGAAGGTCTAGGAGCTCTGAAAATGAACGTGCGCGTCTTTCACTCTTCCCGAGGGACTTAGAAGAATTTTGTGATATTTTTGATTAAAATGGTGTATAAGGGTATATATATAAATATATTTTATGCACTGTATATGAGCTGGCGATTTCTAAGTCTGTGGTTCCGAGAGGGGGTAACCAGGCTCACTAATAAAGGTCAAGCCACTTGGCTGCCAGAATGCCCTGCTTCAGCACAGACCAGAAAGGCATTGTGATAAGCGTATCCCCGGTATAGTCAGGGGTTAATGGGAGTCGTCCCTGTCCCCCCAGTATACGCCCAGAACCATGGACCCGGTACTTGTGGTTCGGACTGTCTCCAACCAGCCATAATGTTGTGAGAGTGAAATTATGTCTAAGTCCAGCTTTGGTACATTAGAAGCAACTCTGAAACTTAACCTAAGCGTTTTTCGAAGCTACTTTTTGGCTAACTTCTTATAGGAAGGTCTAGGAGCTCTGAAAATGAATGTGCGCGTCTTTCACTCTTCCCGAGGGACTTAGAAGAATTTTGTGATATTTTTTATTAAAATGGTGTATAAGGGTATATATATAAATATATTTTATGCACTGTATATGAGCTGGCGATTTCTAAGTCTGTAGTTCCGAGAGGGGGTAACCAGGCTCACTAATAAAGGTCAAGCCACTTGGCTGCCAGAATGCCCTGCTTCAGCACAGACCAGAAAGGCATTGTGATAAGCGTATCCCCGGTATAGTCAGGGGTTAATGGGAGTCGTCCCCGTCCCCCCAGTATACGCCCAGAACCATGGACCCGGTACTTGTGGTTCGGACTGTCTCCAACCAGCCATAATGTGAGAGTGAAATTATGTCTACTGTAAGTCCAGCTTTGGTACATTAGAAGCAACTCTGAAACTTAACCTAAGCGTTTTTCGAAGCTACTTTTTGGCTAACTTCTTATAGGAAGGTCTAGGAGCTCTGAAAATGAACGTGCGCGTCTTTCACTCTTCCCGAGGGACTTAGAAGAATTTTGTGATATTTTTTATTAAAATGGTGTATAAGGGTATATATAAATATATTTTATACACTGTATATGAGCTGGCAATTTCTAAGTCTGTGGTTCCGAGAGGGGGTAACCAGGCTCACTAATAAAGGTCAAGCCACTTGGCTGCCAGAATGCCCTGCTTCAGCACAGACCAGAAAGGCATTGTGATAAGCGTATCCCCGGTATAGTCAGGGGTTAATGGGAGTCGTCCCTGTCCCCCCAGTATACGCCCAGAACCATGGACCCGGTACTTGTGGTTCGGACTGTCTCCAACCAGCCATAATGTTGTGAGAGTGAAATTATGTCTAAGTCCAGCTTTGGTACATTAGAAGCAACTCTGAAACTTAACCTAAGCGTTTTTCGAAGCTACTTTTTGGCTAACTTCTTATAGGAAGGTCTAGGAGCTCTGAAAATGAACGTGCGCGTCTTTCACTCTTCCCGAGGGACTTACTGTAGAAGAATTTTGTGATATTTTTTATTAAAATGGTGTATAAGGGTATATATATAAATATATTTTATGCACTGTATATGAGCTGGCGATTTGTAAGTCTGTGGTTCCGAGAGGGGGTAACCAGGCTCACTAATAAAGGTCAAGCCACTTGGCTGCCAGAATGCCCTGCTTCAGCACAGACCAGAAAGGCATTGTGATAAGCGTATCCCCGGTATAGTCAGGGGTTAATGGGAGTCGTCCCCGTCCCCCCAGTATACGCCCAGAACCATGGACCCGGTACTTGTGGTTCGGACTGTCTCCAACCAGCCATAATGTTGTGAGAGTGAAATTATGTCTAAGTCCAGCTTTGGTACATTAGAAGCAACTCTGAAACTTAACCTAAGCGTTTTTCGAAGCTACTTTTTGGCTAACTTCTTATAGGAAGGTCTAGGAGCTCTGAAAATGAACGTGCGCGTCTTTCACTCTTCCCGAGGGACTTACTGTAGAAGAATTTTGTGATATTTTTTATTAAAATGGTGTATAAGGGTATATATATAAATATATTTTATGCACTGTATATGAGCTGGCGATTTGTAAGTCTGTGGTTCCGAGAGGGGGTAACCAGGCTCACTAATAAAGGTCAAGCCACTTGGCTGCCAGAATGCCCTGCTTCAGCACAGACCAGAAAGGCATTGTGATAAGCGTATCCCCGGTATAGTCAGGGGTTAATGGGAGTCGTCCCCGTCCCCCCAGTATACGCCCAGAACCATGGACCCGGTACTTGTGGTTCGGACTGTATCCAACCAGCCATAATGTTGTGAGAGTGAAATTATGTCTAAGTCCAGCTTTGGTACATTAGAAGCAACTCTGAAACTTAACCTAAGCGTTTTTCGAAGCTACTTTTTGGCTAACTTCTTATAGGAAGGTCTAGGAGCTCTGAAAATGAACGTGCGCGTCTTTCACTCTTCCCGAGGGACTTAGAAGAATTTTGTGATATTTTTGATTAAAATGGTGTATAAGGGTATATATATAAATATATTTTATGCACTGTATATGAGCTGGCGATTTCTAAGTCTGTGGTTCCGAGAGGGGGTAACCAGGCTCACTAATAAAGGTCAAGCCACTTGGCTGCCAGAATGCCCTGCTTCAGCACAGACCAGAAAGGCATTGTGATAAGCGTATCCCCGGTATAGTCAGGGGTTAATGGGAGTCGTCCCTGTCCCCCCAGTATACGCCCAGAACCATGGACCCGGTACTTGTGGTTCGGACTGTCTCCAACCAGCCATAATGTTGTGAGAGTGAAATTATGTCTAAGTCCAGCTTTGGTACATTAGAAGCAACTCTGAAACTTAACCTAAGCGTTTTTCGAAGCTACTTTTTGGCTAACTTCTTATAGGAAGGTCTAGGAGCTCTGAAAATGAATGTGCGCGTCTTTCACTCTTCCCGAGGGACTTAGAAGAATTTTGTGATATTTTTTATTAAAATGGTGTATTAGGGTATATATATAAATATATTTTATGCACTGTATATGAGCTGGCGATTTCTAAGTCTGTAGTTCCGAGAGGGGGTAACCAGGCATACTAATAAAGGTCAAGCCACTTGGCTGCCAGAATGCCCTGCTTCAGCACAGACCATAAAGGCATTGTGATAAGCGTATCCCCGGTATAGTCAGGGGTTAATGGGAGTCGTCCCCGTCCCCCCAGTATACGCCCAGAACCATGGACTCGGTACTTGTGGTTCGGACTGTCTCCAACCAGCCATAATGTGAGAGTGAAATTATGTCTACTGTAAGTCCAGCTTTGGTACATTAGAAGCAACTCTGAAACTTAACCTAAGCGTTTTTCGAAGCTACTTTTTGGCTAACTTCTTATAGGAAGGTCTAGGAGCTCTGAAAATGAACGTGCGCGTCTTTCACTCTTCCCGAGGGACTTAGAAGAATTTTGTGATATTTTTTATTAAAATGGTGTATAAGGGTATATATAAATATATTTTATACACTGTATATGAGCTGGCAATTTCTAAGTCTGTGGTTCCGAGAGGGGGTAACCAGGCTCACTAATAAAGGTCAAGCCACTTGGCTGCCAGAATGCCCTGCTTCAGCACAGACCAGAAAGGCATTGTGATAAGCGTATCCCCGGTATAGTCAGGGGTTAATGGGAGTCGTCCCTGTCCCCCCAGTATACGCCCAGAACCATGGACCCGGTACTTGTGGTTCGGACTGTCTCCAACCAGCCATAATGTTGTGAGAGTGAAATGATGTCTAAGTCCAGCTTTGGTACATTAGAAGCAACTCTGAAACTTAACCTAAGCGTTTTTCGAAGCTACTTTTTGGCTAACTTCTTATAGGAAGGTCTAGGAGCTCTGAAAATGAATGTGCGCGTCTTTCACTCTTCCCGAGGGACTTAGAAGAATTTTGTGATATTTTTTATTAAAATGGTGTATAAGGGTATATATATAAATATATTTTATGCACTGTATATGAGCTGGCGATTTCTAAGTCTGTAGTTCCGAGAGGGGGTAACCAGGCTCACTAATAAAGGTCAAGCCACTTGGCTGCCAGAATGCCCTGCTTCAGCACAGACCAGAAAGGCATTGTGATAAGCGTATCCCCGGTATAGTCAGGGGTTAATGGGAGTCGTCCCCGTCCCCCCAGTATACGCCCAGAACCATGGACCCGGTACTTGTGGTTCGGACTGTCTCCAACCAGCCATAATGTTGTGAGAGTGAAATTATGTCTAAGTCCAGCTTCGGTACATTAGAAGCAACTCTGAAACTTAACCTAAGCGTTTTTCGAAGCTACTTTTTGGCTAACTTCTTATAGGAAGGTCTAGGAGCTCTGAAAATGAAAGTGCGCGTCTTTCACTCTTCCCGAGGGACTTAGAAGAATTTTGTGATATTTTTTATTAAAATGGTGTATAAGGGTATATATATAAATATATTTTATGCACTGTATATGAGCTGGCGATTTCTAAGTCTGTGGTTCCGAGAGGGGGTAACCAGGCTCACTAATAAAGGTCAAGCCACTTGGCTGCCAGAATGCCCTGCTTCAGCACAGACCAGAAAGGCATTGTGATAAGCGTATCCCCGGTATAGTCAGGGGTTAATGGGAGTCGTCCCCGTCCCCCCAGTATACGCCCAGAACCATGGACCCGGTACTTGTGGTTCGGACTGTCTCCAACCAGCCATAATGTTGTGAGAGTGAAATTATGTCTAAGTCCAGCTTTGGTACATTAGAAGCAACTCTGAAACTTAACCTAAGCGTTTTTCGAAGCTACTTTTTGGCTAACTTCTTATAGGAAGGTCTAGGAGCTCTGAAAATGAACGTGCGCGTCTTTCACTCTTCCCGAGGGACTTAGAAGAATTTTGTGATATTTTTGATTAAAATGGTGTATAAGGGTATATATATAAATATATTTTATGCACTGTATATGAGCTGGCGATTTGTAAGTCTGTGGTTCCGAGAGGGGGTAACCAGGCTCACTAATAAAGGTCAAGCCACTTGGCTGCCAGAATGCCCTGCTTCAGCACAGACCAGAAAGGCATTGTGATAAGCGTATCCCCGGTATAGTCAGGGGTTAATGGGAGTCGTCCCCGTCCCCCCAGTATACGCCCAGAACCATGGACCCGGTACTTGTGGTTCGGACTGTCTCCAACCAGCCATAATGTTGTGAGAGTGAAATTATGTCTAAGTCCAGCTTTGGTACATTAGAAGCAACTCTGAAACTTAACCTAAGCGTTTTTCGAAGCTACTTTTTGGCTAACTTCTTATAGGAAGGTCTAGGAGCTCTGAAAATGAACGTGCGCGTCTTTCACTCTTCCCGAGGGACTTAGAAGAATTTTGTGATATTTTTGATTAAAATGGTGTATAAGGGTATATATATAAATATATTTTATGCACTGTATATGAGCTGGCGATTTCTAAGTCTGTGGTTCCGAGAGGGGGTAACCAGGCTCACTAATAAAGGTCAAGCCACTTGGCTGCCAGAATGCCCTGCTTCAGCACAGACCAGAAAGGCATTGTGATAAGCGTATCCCCGGTATAGTCAGGGGTTAATGGGAGTCGTCCCCGTCCCCCCAGTATACGCCCAGAACCATGGACCCGGTACTTGTGGTTCGGACTGTCTCCAACCAGCCATAATGTTGTGAGAGTGAAATTATGTCTAAGTCCAGCTTTGGTACATTAGAAGCAACTCTGAAACTTAACCTAAGCGTTTTTCGAAGCTACTTTTTGGCTAACTTCTTATAGGAAGGTCTAGGAGTTCTGAAAATGAATGTGCGCGTCTTTCACTCTTCCCGAGGGACTTAGAAGAATTTTGTGATATTTTTTATTAAAATGGTGTATAAGGGTATATATATAAATATATTTTATGCACTGTATATGAGCTGGCGATTTCTAAGTCTGTAGTTCCGAGAGGGGGTAACCAGGCTCACTAATAAAGGTCAAGCCACTTGGCTGCCAGAATGCCCTGCTTCAGCACAGACCAGAAAGGCATTGTGATAAGCGTATCCCCGGTATAGTCAGGGGTTAATGGGAGTCGTCCCCGTCCCCCCAGTATACGCCCAGAACCATGGACCCGGTACTTGTGGTTCGGACTGTCTCCAACCAGCCATAATGTTGTGAGAGTGAAATTATGTCTACTGTAAGTCCAGCTTTGGTACATTAGAAGCAACTCTGAAACTTAACCTAAGCGTTTTTCGAAGCTACTTTTTGGCTAACTTCTTATAGGAAGGTCTAGGAGCTCTGAAAATGAACGTGCGCGTCTTTCACTCTTCCCGAGGGACTTAGAAGAATTTTGTGATATTTTTTATTAAAATGGTGTATAAGGGTATATATAAATATATTTTATACACTGTATATGAGCTGGCAATTTCTAAGTCTGTGGTTCCGAGAGGGGGTAACCAGGCTCACTAATAAAGGTCAAGCCACTTGGCTGCCAGAATGCCCTGCTTCAGCACAGACCAGAAAGGCATTGTGATAAGCGTATACCCGGTATAGTCAGGGGTTAATGGGAGTCGTCCCTGTCCCCCCAGTATACGCCCAGAACCATGGACCCGGTACTTGTGGTTCGGACTGTCTCCAACCAGCCATAATGTTGTGAGAGTGAAATTATGTCTAAGTCCAGCTTTGGTACATTAGAAGCAACTCTGAAACTTAACCTAAGCGTTTTTCGAAGGTACTTTTTGGCTAACTTCTTATAGGAGGGTCTAGGAGCTCTGAAAATGAACGTGCGCGTCTTTCACTCTTCCCGAGGGACTTAGAAGAATTTTGTGATATTTTTTATTAAAATGGTGTATAAGGGTATATATATAAATATATTTTATGCACTGTATATGAGCTGGCGATTTCTAAATCTGTGGTTCCGAGAGGGGGTAACCAGGCTCACTAATAAAGGTCAAGCCACTTGGCTGCCAGAATGCCCTGCTTCAGCACAGACCAGAAAGGCATTGTGATAAGCGTATCCCCGGTATAGTCAGGGGTTAATGGGAGTCGTCCCCGTCCCCCCAGTATACGCCCAGAACCATGGACCCGGTACTTGTGGTTCGGACTGTCTCCAACCAGCCATAATGTTGTGAGAGTGAAATTATGTCTAAGTCCAGCTTCGGTACATTAGAAGCAACTCTGAAACTTAACCTAAGCGTTTTTCGAAGCTACTTTTTGGCTAACTTCTTATAGGAAGGTCTAGGAGCTCTGAAAATGAACGTGCGCGTCTTTCACTCTTCCCGAGGGACTTAGAAGAATTTTGTGATATTTTTTATTAAAATGGTGTATAAGGGTATATATATAAATATATTTTATGCACTGTATATGAGCTGGCGATTTCTAAGTCTGTGGTTCCGAGAGGGGGTAACCAGGCTCACTAATAAAGGTCAAGCCACTTGGCTGCCAGAATGCCCTGCTTCAGCACAGACCAGAAAGGCATTGTGATAAGCGTATCCCCGGTATAGTCAGGGGTTAATGGGAGTCGTCCCCGTCCCCCCAGTATACGCCCAGAACCATGGACCCGGTACTTGTGGTTCGAACTGTCTCCAACCAGCCATAATGTTGTGAGAGTGAAATTTTGTCTAAGTCCAGCTTTGGTACATTAGAAGCAACTCTGAAACTTAACCTAAGCGTTTTTCGAAGCTACTTTTTGGCTAACTTCTTATAGGAAGGTCTAGGAGCTCTGAAAATGAACGTGCGCGTCTTTCACTCTTCCCGAGGGACTTAGAAGAATTTTGTGATATTTTTGATTAAAATGGTGTATAAGGGTATATATATAAATATATTTTATGCACTGTATATGAGCTGGCGATTTCTAAGTCTGTGGTTCCGAGAGGGGGTAACCAGGCTCACTAATAAAGGTCAAGCCACTTGGCTGCCAGAATGCCCTGCTTCAGCACAGACCAGAAAGGCATTGTGATAAGCGTATCCCCGGTATAGTCAGGGGTTAATGGGAGTCGTCCCCGTCCCCCCAGTATACGCCCAGAACCATGGACCCGGTACTTGTGGTTCGGACTGTCTCCAACCAGCCATAATGTTGTGAGAGTGAAATTATGTCTAAGTCCAGCTTTGGTACATTAGAAGCAACTCTGAAACTTAACCTAAGCGTTTTTCGAAGCTACTTTTTGGCTAACTTCTTATAGGAAGGTCTAGGAGCTCTGAAAATGAACGTGCGCGTCTTTCACTCTTCCCGAGGGACTTAGAAGAATTTTGTGATATTTTTGATTAAAATGGTGTATAAGGGTATATATATAAATATATTTTATGCACTGTATATGAGCTGGCGATTTGTAAGTCTGTGGTTCCGAGAGGGGGTAACCAGGCTCACTAATAAAGGTCAAGCCACTTGGCTGCCAGAATGCCCTGCTTCAGCACAGACCAGAAAGGCATTGTGATAAGCGTATCCCCGGTATAGTCAGGGGTTAATGGGAGTCGTCCCCGTCCCCCCAGTATACGCCCAGAACCATGGACCCGGTACTTGTGGTTCGGACTGTCTCCAACCAGCCATAATGTTGTGAGAGTGAAATTATGTCTAAGTCCAGCTTTGGTACATTAGAAGCAACTCTGAAACTTAACCTAAGCGTTTTTCGAAGCTACTTTTTGGCTAACTTCTTATAGGAAGGTCTAGGAGCTCTGAAAATGAACGTGCGCGTCTTTCACTCTTCCCGAGGGACTTAGAAGAATTTTGTGATATTTTTGATTAAAATGGTGTATAAGGGTATATATATAAATATATTTTATGCACTGTATATGAGCTGGCGATTTCTAAGTCTGTGGTTCCGAGAGGGGGTAACCAGGCTCACTAATAAAGGTCAAGCCACTTGGCTGCCAGAATGCCCTGCTTCAGCACAGACCAGAAAGGCATTGTGATAAGCGTATCCCCGGTATAGTCAGGGGTTAATGGGAGTCGTCCCCGTCCCCCCAGTATACGCCCAGAACCATGGACCCGGTACTTGTGGTTCGGACTGTCTCCAACCAGCCATAATGTTGTGAGAGTGAAATTATGTCTAAGTCCAGCTTTGGTACATTAGAAGCAACTCTGAAACTTAACCTAAGCGTTTTTCGAAGCTACTTTTTGGCTAACTTCTTATAGGAAGGTCTAGGAGTTCTGAAAATGAATGTGCGCGTCTTTCACTCTTCCCGAGGGACTTAGAAGAATTTTGTGATATTTTTTATTAAAATGGTGTATAAGGGTATATATATAAATATATTTTATGCACTGTATATGAGCTGGCGATTTCTAAGTCTGTAGTTCCGAGAGGGGGTAACCAGGCTCACTAATAAAGGTCAAGCCACTTGGCTGCCAGAATGCCCTGCTTCAGCACAGACCAGAAAGGCATTGTGATAAGCGTATCCCCGGTATAGTCAGGGGTTAATGGGAGTCGTCCCCGTCCCCCCAGTATACGCCCAGAACCATGGACCCGGTACTTGTGGTTCGGACTGTCTCCAACCAGCCATAATGTTGTGAGAGTGAAATTATGTCTACTGTAAGTCCAGCTTTGGTACATTAGAAGCAACTCTGAAACTTAACCTAAGCGTTTTTCGAAGCTACTTTTTGGCTAACTTCTTATAGGAAGGTCTAGGAGCTCTGAAAATGAACGTGCGCGTCTTTCACTCTTCCCGAGGGACTTAGAAGAATTTTGTGATATTTTTTATTAAAATGGTGTATAAGGGTATATATAAATATATTTTATACACTGTATATGAGCTGGCAATTTCTAAGTCTGTGGTTCCGAGAGGGGGTAACCAGGCTCACTAATAAAGGTCAAGCCACTTGGCTGCCAGAATGCCCTGCTTCAGCACAGACCAGAAAGGCATTGTGATAAGCGTATACCCGGTATAGTCAGGGGTTAATGGGAGTCGTCCCTGTCCCCCCAGTATACGCCCAGAACCATGGACCCGGTACTTGTGGTTCGGACTGTCTCCAACCAGCCATAATGTTGTGAGAGTGAAATTATGTCTAAGTCCAGCTTTGGTACATTAGAAGCAACTCTGAAACTTAACCTAAGCGTTTTTCGAAGGTACTTTTTGGCTAACTTCTTATAGGAGGGTCTAGGAGCTCTGAAAATGAACGTGCGCGTCTTTCACTCTTCCCGAGGGACTTAGAAGAATTTTGTGATATTTTTTATTAAAATGGTGTATAAGGGTATATATATAAATATATTTTATGCACTGTATATGAGCTGGCGATTTCTAAATCTGTGGTTCCGAGAGGGGGTAACCAGGCTCACTAATAAAGGTCAAGCCACTTGGCTGCCAGAATGCCCTGCTTCAGCACAGACCAGAAAGGCATTGTGATAAGCGTATCCCCGGTATAGTCAGGGGTTAATGGGAGTCGTCCCCGTCCCCCCAGTATACGCCCAGAACCATGGACCCGGTACTTGTGGTTCGGACTGTCTCCAACCAGCCATAATGTTGTGAGAGTGAAATTATGTCTAAGTCCAGCTTCGGTACATTAGAAGCAACTCTGAAACTTAACCTAAGCGTTTTTCGAAGCTACTTTTTGGCTAACTTCTTATAGGAAGGTCTAGGAGCTCTGAAAATGAACGTGCGCGTCTTTCACTCTTCCCGAGGGACTTAGAAGAATTTTGTGATATTTTTTATTAAAATGGTGTATAAGGGTATATATATAAATATATTTTATGCACTGTATATGAGCTGGCGATTTCTAAGTCTGTGGTTCCGAGAGGGGGTAACCAGGCTCACTAATAAAGGTCAAGCCACTTGGCTGCCAGAATGCCCTGCTTCAGCACAGACCAGAAAGGCATTGTGATAAGCGTATCCCCGGTATAGTCAGGGGTTAATGGGAGTCGTCCCCGTCCCCCCAGTATACGCCCAGAACCATGGACCCGGTACTTGTGGTTCGAACTGTCTCCAACCAGCCATAATGTTGTGAGAGTGAAATTTTGTCTAAGTCCAGCTTTGGTACATTAGAAGCAACTCTGAAACTTAACCTAAGCGTTTTTCGAAGCTACTTTTTGGCTAACTTCTTATAGGAAGGTCTAGGAGCTCTGAAAATGAACGTGCGCGTCTTTCACTCTTCCCGAGGGACTTAGAAGAATTTTGTGATATTTTTGATTAAAATGGTGTATAAGGGTATATATATAAATATATTTTATGCACTGTATATGAGCTGGCGATTTGTAAGTCTGTGGTTCCGAGAGGGGGTAACCAGGCTCACTAATAAAGGTCAAGCCACTTGGCTGCAAGAATGCCCTGCTTCAGCACAGACCAGAAATGCATTGTGATAAGCGTATCCCCGGTATAGTCAGGGGTTAATGGGAGTCGTCCCCGTCCCCCCAGTATACGCCCAGAACCATGGACCCGGTACTTGTGGTTCGGACTGTCTCCAACCAGCCATAATGTTGTGAGAGTGAAATTATGTCTAAGTCCAGCTTTGGTACATTAGAAGCAACTCTGAAACTTAACCTAAGCGTTTTTCGAAGCTACTTTTTGGCTAACTTCTTATAGGAAGGTCTAGGAGCTCTGAAAATGAACGTGCGCGTCTTTCACTCTTCCCGAGGGACTTAGAAGAATTTTGTGATATTTTTGATTAAAATGGTGTATAAGGGTATATATATAAATATATTTTATGCACTGTATATGAGCTGGCGATTTGTAAGTCTGTGGTTCCGAGAGGGGGTAACCAGGCTCACTAATAAAGGTCAAGCCACTTGGCTGCCAGAATGCCCTGCTTCAGCACAGACCAGAAAGGCATTGTGATAAGCGTATCCCCGGTATAGTCAGGGGTTAATGGGAGTCGTCCCCGTCCCCCCAGTATACGCCCAGAACCATGGACCCGGTACTTGTGGTTCGGACTGTCTCCAACCAGCCATAATGTTGTGAGAGTGAAATTATGTCTAAGTCCAGCTTTGGTACATTAGAAGCAACTCTGAAACTTAACCTAAGCGTTTTTCGAAGCTACTTTTTGGCTAACTTCTTATAGGAAGGTCTAGGAGCTCTGAAAATGAACGTGCGCGTCTTTCACTCTTCCCGAGGGACTTAGAAGAATTTTGTGATATTTTTTATTAAAATGGTGTATAAGGGTATATATATAAATATATTTTATGCACTGTATATGAGCTGGCGATTTGTAAGTCTGTGGTTCCGAGAGGGGGTAACCAGGCTCACTAATAAAGGTCAAGCCACTTGGCTGCCAGAATGCCCTGCTTCAGCACAGACCAGAAAGGCATTGTGATAAGCGTATCCCCGGTATAGTCAGGGGTTAATGGGAGTCGTCCCCGTCCCCCCAGTATACGCCCAGAACCATGGACCCGGTACTTGTGGTTCGGACTGTCTCCAACCAGCCATAATGTTGTGAGAGTGAAATTATGTCTAAGTCCAGCTTTGGTACATTAGTAGCAACTCTGAAACTTAACCTAAGCGTTTTTCGAAGCTACTTTTTGGCTAACTTCTTATAGGAAGGTCTAGAAACTCTGAAAATGAACGTGCGCGTCTTTCACTCTTCCCGAGGGACTTAGAAGAATTTTGTGATATTTTTGATTAAAATGGTGTATAAGGGTATATATATAAATATATTTTATGCACTGTATATGAGCTGGCGATTTGTAAGTCTGTGGTTCCGAGAGGGGGTAACCAGGCTCACTAATAAAGGTCAAGCCACTTGGCTGCCAGAATGCCCTGCTTCAGCACAGACCAGAAAGGCATTGTGATAAGCGTATCCCCGGTATAGTCAGGGGTTAATGGGAGTCGTCCCCGTCCCCCCAGTATACGCCCAGAACCATGGACCCGGTACTTGTGGTTCGGACTGTCTCCAACCAGCCATAATGTTGTGAGAGTGAAATTATGTCTAAGTCCAGCTTTGGTACATTAGAAGCAACTCTGAAACTTAACCTAAGCGTTTTTCGAAGCTACTTTTTGGCTAACTTCTTATAGGAAGGTCTAGGAGCTCTGAAAATGAACGTGCGCGTCTTTCACTCTTCCCGAGGGACTTAGAAGAATTTTGTGATATTTTTTATTAAAATGGTGTATAAGGGTATATATATAAATATATTTTATGCACTGTATATGAGCTGGCGATTTGTAAGTCTGTGGTTCCGAGAGGGGGTAACCAGGCTCACTAATAAAGGTCAAGCCACTTGGCTGCCAGAATGCCCTGCTTCAGCACAGACCAGTAAGGCATTGTGATAAGCGTATCCCCGGTATAGTCAGGGGTTAATGGGAGTCGTCCCCGTCCCCCCAGTATACGCCCAGAACCATGGACCCGGTACTTGTGGTTCGGACTGTCTCCAACCAGCCATAATGTTGTGAGAGTGAAATTATGTCTAAGTCCAGCTTTGGTACATTAGAAGCAACTCTGAAACTTAACCTAAGCGTTTTTCGAAGCTACTTTTTGGCTAACTTCTTATAGGAAGGTCTAGGAGCTCTGAAAATGAACGTGCGCGTCTTTCACTCTTCCCGAGGGACTTAGAAGAATTTTGTGATATTTTTGATTAAAATGGTGTATAAGGGTATATATATAAATATATTTTATGCACTGTATATGAGCTGGCGATTTGTAAGTCTGTGGTTCCGAGAGGGGGTAACCAGGCTCACTAATAAAGGTCAAGCCACTTGGCTGCCAGAATGCCCTGCTTCAGCACAGACCAGAAAGGCATTGTGATAAGCGTATCCCCGGTATAGTCAGGGGTTAATGGGAGTCGTCCCCGTCCCCCCAGTATACGCCCAGAACCATGGACCCGGTACTTGTGGTTCGGACTGTCTCCAACCAGCCATAATGTTGTGAGAGTGAAATTATGTCTAAGTCCAGCTTTGGTACATTAGAAGCAACTCTGAAACTTAACCTAAGCGTTTTTCGAAGCTACTTTTTGGCTAACTTCTTATAGGAAGGTCTAGGAGCTCTGAAAATGAACGTGCGCGTCTTTCACTCTTCCCGAGGGACTTAGAAGAATTTTGTGATATTTTTTATTAAAATGGTGTATAAGGGTATATATATAAATATATTTTATGCACTGTATATGAGCTGGCGATTTGTAAGTCTGTGGTTCCGAGAGGGGGTAACCAGGCTCACTAATAAAGGTCAAGCCACTTGGCTGCCAGAATGCCCTGCTTCAGCACAGACCAGAAAGGCATTGTGATAAGCGTATCCCCGGTATAGTCAGGGGTTAATGGGAGTCGTCCCCGTCCCCCCAGTATACGCCCAGAACCATGGACCCGGTACTTGTGGTTCGGACTGTCTCCAACCAGCCATAATGTTGTGAGAGTGAAATTATGTCTAAGTCCAGCTTTGGTACATTAGAAGCAACTCTGAAACTTAACCTAAGCGTTTTTCGAAGCTACTTTTTGGCTAACTTCTTATAGGAAGGTCTAGGAGCTCTGAAAATGAACGTGCGCGTCTTTCACTCTTCCCGAGGGACTTAGAAGAATTTTGTGATATTTTTGATTAAAATGGTGTATAAGGGTATATATATAAATATATTTTATGCACTGTATATGAGCTGGCGATTTCTAAGTCTGTGGTTCCGAGAGGGGGTAACCAGGCTCACTAATAAAGGTCAAGCCACTTGGCTGCCAGAATGCCCTGCTTCAGCACAGACCAGAAAGGCATTGTGATAAGCGTATCCCCGGTATAGTCAGGGGTTAATGGGAGTCGTCCCCGTCCCCCCAGTATACGCCCAGAACCATGGACCCGGTACTTGTGGTTCGGACTGTCTCCAACCAGCCATAATGTTGTGAGAGTGAAATTATGTCTAAGTCCAGCTTCGGTACATTAGAAGCAACTCTGAAACTTAACCTAAGCGTTTTTCGAAGCTACTTTTTGGCTAACTTCTTATAGGAAGGTCTAGGAGCTCTGAAAATGAACGTGCGCGTCTTTCACTCTTCCCGAGGGACTTAGAAGAATTTTGTGATATTTTTTATTAAAATGGTGTATAAGGGTATATATATAAATATATTTTATGCACTGTATATGAGCTGGCGATTTCTAAGTCTGTGGTTCCGAGAGGGGGTAACCAGGCTCACTAATAAAGGTCAAGCCACTTGGCTGCCAGAATGCCCTGCTTCAGCACAGACCAGAAAGGCATTGTGATAAGCGTATCCCCGGTATAGTCAGGGGTTAATGGGAGTCGTCCCCGTCCCCCCAGTATACGCCCAGAACCATGGACCCGGTACTTGTGGTTCGGACTGTCTCCAACCAGCCATAATGTTGTGAGAGTGAAATTTTGACTAAGTCCAGCTTTGGTACATTAGAAGCAACTCTGAAACTTAACCTAAGCGTTTTTCGAAGCTACTTTTTGGCTAACTTCTTATAGGAAGGTCTAGGAGCTCTGAAAATGAACGTGCGCGTCTTTCACTCTTCCCGAGGGACTTAGAAGAATTTTGTGATATTTTTTATTAAAATGGTGTATAAGGGTATATATATAAATATATTTTATGCACTGTATATGAGCTGGCGATTTGTAAGTCTGTGGTTCCGAGAGGGGGTAACCAGGCTCACTAATAAAGGTCAAGCCACTTGGCTGCCAGAATGCCCTGCTTCAGCACAGACCAGAAATGCATTGTGATAAGCGTATCCCCGGTATAGTCAGGGGTTAATGGGAGTCGTCCCCGTCCCCCCAGTATACGCCCAGAACCATGGACCCGGTACTTGTGGTTCGGACTGTCTCCAACCAGCCATAATGTTGTGAGAGTGAAATTATGTCTAAGTCCAGCTTTGGTACATTAGAAGCAACTCTGAAACTTAACCTAAGCGTTTTTCGAAGCTACTTTTTGGCTAACTTCTTATAGGAAGGTCTAGGAGCTCTGAAAATGAACGTGCGCGTCTTTCACTCTTCCCGAGGGACTTAGAAGAATTTTGTGATATTTTTGATTAAAATGGTGTATAAGGGTATATATATAAATATATTTTATGCACTGTATATGAGCTGGCGATTTGTAAGTCTGTGGTTCCGAGAGGGGGTAACCAGGCTCACTAATAAAGGTCAAGCCACTTGGCTGCCAGAATGCCCTGCTTCAGCACAGACCAGAAAGGCATTGTGATAAGCGTATCCCCGGTATAGTCAGGGGTTAATGGGAGTCGTCCCCGTCCCACCAGTATACGCCCAGAACCATGGACCCGGTACTTGTGGTTCGGACTGTCTCCAACCAGCCATAATGTTGTGAGAGTGAAATTATGTCTAAGTCCAGCTTTGGTACATTAGAAGCAACTCTGAAACTTAACCTAAGCGTTTTTCGAAGCTACTTTTTGGCTAACTTCTTATAGGAAGGTCTAGGAGCTCTGAAAATGAACGTGCGCGTCTTTCACTCTTCCCGAGGGACTTAGAAGAATTTTGTGATATTTTTGATTAAAATGGTGTATAAGGGTATATATATAAATATATTTTATGCACTGTATATGAGCTGGCGATTTGTAAGTCTGTGGTTCCGAGAGGGGGTAACCAGGCTCACTAATAAAGGTCAAGCCACTTGGCTGCCAGAATGCCCTGCTTCAGCACAGACCAGAAAGGCATTGTGATAAGCGTATCCCCGGTATAGTCAGGGGTTAATGGGAGTCGTCCCCGTCCCCCCAGTATACGCCCAGAACCATGGACCCGGTACTTGTGGTTCGGACTGTCTCCAACCAGCCATAATGTTGTGAGAGTGAAATTATGTCTAAGTCCAGCTTTGGTACATTAGAAGCAACTCTGAAACTTAACCTAAGCGTTTTTCGAAGCTACTTTTTGGCTAACTTCTTATAGGAAGGTCTAGGAGCTCTGAAAATGAACGTGCGCGTCTTTCACTCTTCCCGAGGGACTTAGAAGAATTTTGTGATATTTTTTATTAAAATGGTGTATAAGGGTATATATATAAATATATTTTATGCACTGTATATGAGCTGGCGATTTGTAAGTCTGTGGTTCCGAGAGGGGGTAACCAGGCTCACTAATAAAGGTCAAGCCACTTGGCTGCCAGAATGCCCTGCTTCAGCACAGACCAGAAAGGCATTGTGATAAGCGTATCCCCGGTATAGTCAGGGGTTAATGGGAGTCGTCCCCGTCCCCCCAGTATACGCCCAGAACCATGGACCCGGTACTTGTGGTTCGGACTGTCTCCAACCAGCCATAATGTTGTGAGAGTGAAATTATGTCTAAGTCCAGCTTTGGTACATTAGAAGCAACTCTGAAACTTAACCTAAGCGTTTTTCGAAGCTACTTTTTGGCTAACTTCTTATAGGAAGGTCTAGGAGCTCTGAAAATGAATGTGCGCGTCTTTCACTCTTCCCGAGGGACTTAGAAGAATTTTGTGATATTTTTGATTAAAATGGTGTATAAGGGTATATATATAAATATATTTTATGCACTGTATATGAGCTGGCGATTTCTAAGTCTGTGGTTCCGAGAGGGGGTAACCAGGCTCACTAATAAAGGTCAAGCCACTTGGCTGCCAGAATGCCCTGCTTCAGCACAGACCAGAAAGGCATTGTGATAAGCGTATCCCCGGTATAGTCATGGGTTAATGGGAGTCGTCCCTGTCCCCCCAGTATACGCCCAGAACCATGGACCCGGTACTTGTGGTTCGGACTGTCTCCAACCAGCCATAATGTTGTGAGAGTGAAATTATGTCTAAGTCCAGCTTTGGTACATTAGAAGCAACTCTGAAACTTAACCTAAGCGTTTTTCGAAGCTACTTTTTGGCTAACTTCTTATAGGAAGGTCTAGGAGCTCTGAAAATGAATGTGCGCGTCTTTCACTCTTCCCGAGGGACTTACTGTAGAAGAATTTTGTGATATTTTTTATTAAAATGGTGTATAAGGGTATATATATAAATATATTTTATGCACTGTATATGAGCTGGCGATTTCTAAGTCTGTAGTTCCGAGAGGGGGTAACCAGGCTCACTAATAAAGGTCAAGCCACTTGGCTGCCAGAATGCCCTGCTTCAGCACAGACCAGAAAGGCATTGTGATAAGCGTATCCCCGGTATAGTCAGGGGTTAATGGGAGTCGTCCCCGTCCCCCCAGTATACGCCCAGAACCATGGACCCGGTACTTGTGGTTCGGACTGTCTCCAACCAGCCATAATGTTGTGAGAGTGAAATTATGTCTACTGTAAGTCCAGCTTTGGTACATTAGAAGCAACTCTGAAACTTAACCTAAGCGTTTTTCGAAGCTACTTTTTGGCTAACTTCTTATAGGAAGGTCTAGGAGCTCTGAAAATGAACGTGCGCGTCTTTCACTCTTCCCGAGGGACTTAGAAGAATTTTGTGATATTTTTTATTAAAATGGTGTATAAGGGTATATATATATAAATATATTTTATGCACTGTATATGAGCTGGCGATTTGTAAGTCTGTGGTTCCGAGAGGGGGTAACCAGGCTCACTAATAAAGGTCAAGCCACTTGGCTGCCAGAATGCCCTGCTTCAGCACAGACCAGAAATGCATTGTGATAAGCGTATCCCCGGTATAGTCAGGGGTTAATGGGAGTCGTCCCTGTCCCCCCAGTATACGCCCAGAACCATGGACCCGGTACTTGTGGTTCGGACTGTCTCCAACCAGCCATAATGTTGTGAGAGTGAAATTATGTCTAAGTCCAGCTTTGGTACATTAGAAGCAACTCTGAAACTTAACCTAAGCGTTTTTCGAAGCTACTTTTTGGCTAACTTCTTATAGGAAGGTCTAGGAGCTCTGAAAATGAACGTGCGCGTCTTTCACTCTTCCCGAGGGACTTAGAAGAATTTTGTGATATTTTTGATTAAAATGGTGTATAAGGGTATATATATAAATATTTTTTATGCACTGTATATGAGCTGGCGATTTGTAAGTCTGTGGTTCCGAGAGGGGGTAACCAGGCTCACTAATAAAGGTCAAGCCACTTGGCTGCCAGAATGCCCTGCTTCAGCACAGACCAGAAAGGCATTGTGATAAGCGTATCCCCGGTATAGTCAGGGGTTAATGGGAGTCGTCCCCGTCCCCCCAGTATACGCCCAGAACCATGGACCCGGTACTTGTGGTTCAGACTGTCTCCAACCAGCCATAATGTTGTGAGAGTGAAAATATGTCTAAGTCCAGCTTCGGTACATTAGAAGCAACTCTGAAACTTAACCTAAGCGTTTTTCGAAGCTACTTTTTGGCTAACTTCTTATAGGAAGGTCTAGGAGCTCTGAAAATGAACGTGCGCGTCTTTCACTCTTCCCGAGGGACTTAGAAGAATTTTGTGATATTTTTTATTAAAATGGTGTATAAGGGTATACTGTATATATAAATATATTTTATGCACTGTATATGAGCTGGCGATTTCTAAGTCTGTGGTTCCGAGAGGGGGTAACCAGGCTCACTAATAAAGGTCAAGCCACTTGGCTGCCAGAATGCCCTGCTTCAGCACAGACCAGAAAGGCATTGTGATAAGCGTATCCCCGGTATAGTCAGGGGTTAATGGGAGTCGTCCCCGTCCCCCCAGTATACGCCCAGAACCATGGACCCGGTACTTGTGGTTCGGACTGTCTCCAACCAGCCATAATGTTGTGAGAGTGAAATTATGTCTAAGTCCAGCTTTGGTACATTAGAAGCAACTCTGAAACTTAACCTAAGCGTTTTTCGAAGCTACTTTTTGGCTAACTTCTTATAGGAAGGTCTAGGAGCTCTGAAAATGAACGTGCGCGTCTTTCACTCTTCCCGAGGGACTTAGAAGAATTTTGTGATATTTTTGATTAAAATGGTGTATAAGGGTATATATATAAATATATTTTATGCACTGTAAATGAGCTGGCGATTTGTAAGTCTGTGGTTCCGAGAGGGGGTAACCAGGCTCACTAATAAAGGTCAAGCCACTTGGCTGCCAGAATGCCCTGCTTCAGCACAGACCAGAAAGGCATTGTGATAAGCGTATCCCCGGTATAGTCAGGGGTTAATGGGAGTCGTCCCCGTCCCCCCAGTATACGCCCAGAACCATGGACCCGGTACTTGTGGTTCGGACTGTCTCCAACCAGCCATAATGTTGTGAGAGTGAAATTATGTCTAAGTCCAGCTTTGGTACATTAGAAGCAACTCTGAAACTTAACCTAAGCGGTTTTTCGAAGCTACTTTTTGGCTAACTTCTTATAGGAAGGTCTAGGAGCTCTGAAAATGAACGTGCGCGTCTTTCACTCTTCCCGAGGGACTTAGAAGAATTTTGTGATATTTTTGATTAAAATGGTGTATAAGGGTATATATATAAATATATTTTATGCACTGTATATGAGCTGGCGATTTCTAAGTCTGTGGTTCCGAGAGGGGGTAACCAGGCTCACTAATAAAGGTCAAGCCACTTGGCTGCCAGAATGCCCTGCTTCAGCACAGACCAGAAAGGCATTGTGATAAGCGTATCCCCGGTATAGTCAGGGGTTAATGGGAGTCGTCCCCGTCCCCCCAGTATACGCCCAGAACCATGGACCCGGTACTTGTGGTTCGGACTGTCTCCAACCAGCCATAATGTTGTGAGAGTGAAATTATGTCTAAGTCCAGCTTTGGTACATTAGAAGCAACTCTGAAACTTAACCTAAGCGTTTTTCGAAGCTACTTTTTGGCTAACTTCTTATAGGAAGGTCTAGGAGCTCTGAAAATGAACGTGCGCGTCTTTCACTCTTCCCGAGGGACTTAGAAGAATTTTGTGATATTTTTTTATTAAAATGGTGTATAAGGGTATATATATAAATATATTTTATGCACTGTATATGAGCTGGCGATTTGTAAGTCTGTGGTTCCGAGAGGGGGTAACCAGGCTCACTAATAAAGGTCAAGCCACTTGGCTGCCAGAATGCCCTGCTTCAGCACAGACCAGAAAGGCATTGTGATAAGCGTATCCCCGGTATAGTCAGGGGTTAATGGGAGTCGTCCCCGTCCCCCCAGTATACGCCCAGAACCATGGACCCGGTACTTGTGGTTCGGACTGTCTCCAACCAGCCATAATGTTGTGAGAGTGAAATTATGTCTAAGTCCAGCTTTGGTACATTAGAAGCAACTCTGAAACTTAACCTAAGCGTTTTTCGAAGCTACTTTTTGGCTAACTTCTTATAGGAAGGTCTAGGAGCTCTGAAAATAAACGTGCGCGTCTTTCACTCTTCCCGAGGGACTTAGAAGAATTTTGTGATATTTTTTATTAAAATGGTGTATAAGGGTATATATATAAATATATTTTATGCACTGTAAATGAGCTGGCGATTTGTAAGTCTGTGGTTCCGAGAGGGGGTAACCAGGCTCACTAATAAAGGTCAAGCCACTCGGCTGCCAGAATGCCCTGCTTCAGCACAGACCAGAAAGGCATTGTGATAAGCGTATCCCCGGTATAGTCAGGGGTTAATGGGAGTCGTCCCCGTCCCCCCAGTATACGCCCAGAACCATGGACCCGGTACTTGTGGTTCGGACTGTCTCCAACCAGCCATAATGTTGTGAGAGTGAAATTATGTCTAAGTCCAGCTTTGGTACATTAGAAGCAACTCTGAAACTTAACCTAAGCGTTTTTCGAAGCTACTTTTTGGCTAACTTCTTATAGGAAGGTCTAGGAGCTCTGAAAATGAACGTGCGCGTCTTTCACTCTTCCCGAGGGACTTAGAAGAATTTTGTGATATTTTTGATTAAAATGGTGTATAAGTGTATATACTGTATATAAATATATTTTATGCACTGTATATGAGCTGGCGATTTCTAAGTCTGTGGTTCCGAGAGGGGGTAACCAGGCTCACTAATAAAGGTCAAGCCACTTGGCTGCCAGAATGCCCTGCTTCAGCACAGACCAGAAAGGCATTGTGATAAGCGTATCCCCGGTATAGTCAGGGGTTAATGGGAGTCGTCCCCGTCCCCCCAGTATACGCCCAGAACCATGGACCCGGTACTTGTGGTTCGGACTGTCTCCAACCAGCCATAATGTTGTGAGAGTGAAATTATGTCTAAGTCCAGCTTCGGTACATTAGAAGCAACTCTGAAACTTAACCTAAGCGTTTTTCGAAGCTACTTTTTGGCTAACTTCTTATAGGAAGGTCTAGGAGCTCTGAAAATGAACGTGCGCGTCTTTCACTCTTCCCGAGGGACTTAGAAGAATTTTGTGATATTTTTTATTAAAATGGTGTATAAGGGTATATATATAAATATATTTTATGCACTGTAAATGAGCTGGCGATTTGTAAGTCTGTGGTTCCGAGAGGGGGTAACCAGGCTCACTAATAAAGGTCAAGCCACTCGGCTGCCAGAATGCCCTGCTTCAGCACAGACCAGAAAGGCATTGTGATAAGCGTATCCCCGGTATAGTCAGGGGTTAATGGGAGTCGTCCCCGTCCCCCCAGTATACGCCCAGAACCATGGACCCGGTACTTGTGGTTCGGACTGTCTCCAACCAGCCATAATGTTGTGAGAGTGAAATTATGTCTAAGTCCAGCTTTGGTACATTAGAAGCAACTCTGAAACTTAACCTAAGCGTTTTTCAAAGCTACTTTTTGGCTAACTTCTTATAGGAAGGTCTAGGAGCTCTGAAAATGAACGTGCGCGTCTTTCACTCTTCCCGAGGGACTTAGAAGAATTTTGTGATATTTTTGATTAAAATGGTGTATAAGGGTATATATATAAATATATTTTATGCACTGTATATGAGCTGGCGATTTCTAAGTCTGTGGTTCCGAGAGGGGGTAACCAGGCTCACTAATAAAGGTCAAGCCACTTGGCTGCCAGAATGCCCTGCTTCAGCACAGACCAGAAAGGCATTGTGATAAGCGTATCCCCGGTATAGTCAGGGGTTAATGGGAGTCGTCCCCGTCCCCCCAGTATACGCCCAGAACCATGGACCCGGTACTTGTGGTTCGGACTGTCTCCAACCAGCCATAATGTTGTGAGAGTGAAATTATGTCTAAGTCCAGCTTCGGTACATTAGAAGCAACTCTGAAACTTAACCTAAGCGTTTTTCGAAGCTACTTTTTGGCTAACTTCTTATAGGAAGGTCTAGGAGCTCTGAAAATGAACGTGCGCGTCTTTCACTCTTCCCGAGGGACTTAGAAGAATTTTGTGATATTTTTTTATTAAAATGGTGTATAAGGGTATATATATAAATATATTTTATGCACTGTATATGAGCTGGCGATTTCTAAGTCTGTGGTTCCGAGAGGGGGTAACCAGGCTCACTAATAAAGGTCAAGCCACTTGGCTGCCAGAATGCCCTGCTTCAGCACAGACCAGAAAGGCATTGTGATAAGCGTATCCCCGGTATAGTCAGGGGTTAATGGGAGTCGTCCCCGTCCCCCCAGTATACGCCCAGAACCATGGACCCGGTACTTGTGGTTCGGACTGTCTCCAACCAGCCATAATGTTGTGAGAGTGAAATTATGTCTAAGTCCAGCTTTGGTACATTAGAAGCAACTCTGAAACTTAACCTAAGCGTTTTTCGAAGCTACTTTTTGGCTAACTTCTTATAGGAAGGTCTAGGAGCTCTGAAAATGAACGTGCGCGTCTTTCACTCTTCCCGAGGGACTTAGAAGAATTTTGTGATATTTTTGATTAAAATGGTGTATAAGTGTATATATATAAATATATTTTATGCACTGTATATGAGCTGGCGATTTCTAAGTCTGTGGTTCCGAGAGGGGGTAACCAGGCTCACTAATAAAGGTCAAGCCACTTGGCTGCCAGAATGCCCTGCTTCAGCACAGACCAGAAAGGCATTGTGATAAGCGTATCCCCGGTATAGTCAGGGGTTAATGGGAGTCGTCCCCGTCCCCCCAGTATACGCCCAGAACCATGGACCCGGTACTTGTGGTTCGGACTGTCTCCAACCAGCCATAATGTTGTGAGAGTGAAATTATGTCTAAGTCCAGCTTCGGTACATTAGAAGCAACTCTGAAACTTAACCTAAGCGTTTTTCGAAGCTACTTTTTGGCTAACTTCTTATAGGAAGGTCTAGGAGCTCTGAAAATGAACGTGCGCGTCTTTCACTCTTCCCGAGGGACTTAGAAGAATTTTGTGATATTTTTTTATTAAAATGGTGTATAAGGGTATATATATAAATATATTTTATGCACTGTACATGAGCTGGCGATTTCTAAGTCTGTGGTTCCGAGAGGGGGTAACCAGGCTCACTAATAAAGGTCAAGCCACTTGGCTGCCAGAATGCCCTGCTTCAGCACAGACCAGAAAGGCATTGTGATAAGCGTATCCCCGGTATAGTCAGGGGTTAATGGGAGTCGTCCCCGTCCCCCCAGTATACGCCCAGAACCATGGACCCGGTACTTGTGGTTCGGACTGTCTCCAACCAGCCATAATGTTGTGAGAGTGAAATTATGTCTAAGTCCAGCTTTGGTACATTAGAAGCAACTCTGAAACTTAACCTAAGCGTTTTTCGAAGGTACTTTTTGGCTAACTTCTTATAGGAAGGTCTAGGAGCTCTGAAAATGAACGTGCACGTCTTTCACTCTTCCCGAGGGACTTAGAAGAATTTTGTGATATTTTTGATTAAAATGGTGTATAAGGGTATATATATAAATATATTTTATGCACTGTATATGAGCTGGCGATTTCTAAGTCTGTGGTTCCGAGAGGGGGTAACCAGGCTCACTAATAAAGGTCAAGCCACTTGGCTGCCAGAATGCCCTGCTTCAGCACAGACCAGAAAGGCATTGTGATAAGCGTATCCCCGGTATAGTCAGGGGTTAATGGGAGTCGTCCCTGTCCCCCCAGTATACGCCCAGAACCATGGACCCAGTACTTGTGGTTCGGACTGTCTCCAACCAGCCATAATGTTGTGAGAGTGAAATTATGTCTAAGTCCAGCTTTGGTACATTAGAAGCAACTCTGAAACTTAACCTAAGCGTTTTTCGAAGCTACTTTTTGGCTAACTTCTTATAGGAAGGTCTAGGAGCTCTGAAAATGAACGTGCGCGTCTTTCACTCTTCCCGAGGGACTTAGAAGAATTTTGTGATATTTTTTATTAAAATGGTGTATAAGGGTATATATATAAATATATTTTATGCACTGTATATGAGCTGGCGATTTGTAAGTCTGTGGTTCCGAGAGGGGGTAACCAGGCTCACTAATAAAGGTCAAGCCACTTGGCTGCCAGAATGCCCTGCTTCAGCACAGACCAGAAAGGCATTGTGATAAGCGTATCCCCGGTATAGTCAGGGGTTAATGGGAGTCGTCCCCGTCCCCCCAGTATACGCCCAGAACCATGGACCCGGTACTTGTGGTTCGGACTGTCTCCAACCAGCCATAATGTTGTGAGAGTGAAATTATGTCTAAGTCCAGCTTTGGTACATTAGAAGCAACTCTGAAACTTAACCTAAGCGTTTTTCGAAGCTACTTTTTGGCTAACTTCTTATAGGAAGGTCTAGGAGCTCTGAAAATGAACGTGCGCGTCTTTCACTCTTCCCGAGGGACTTAGAAGAATTTTGTGATATTTTTGATTAAAATGGTGTATAAGGGTATATATATAAATATATTTTATGCACTGTATATGAGCTGGCGATTTCTAAGTCTGTGGTTCCGAGAGGGGGTAACCAGGCTCACTAATAAAGGTCAAGCCACTTGGCTGCCAGAATGCCCTGCTTCAGCACAGACCAGAAAGGCATTGTGATAAGCGTATCCCCGGTATAGTCATGGGTTAATGGGAGTCGTCCCTGTCCCCCCAGTATACGCCCAGAACCATGGACCCGGTACTTGTGGTTCGGACTGTCTCCAACCAGCCATAATGTTGTGAGAGTGAAATTATGTCTAAGTCCAGCTTTGGTACATTAGAAGCAACTCTGAAACTTAACCTAAGCGTTTTTCGAAGCTACTTTTTGGCTAACTTCTTATAGGAAGGTCTAGGAGCTCTGAAAATGAATGTGCGCGTCTTTCACTCTTCCCGAGGGACTTAGAAGAATTTTGTGATATTTTTTATTAAAATGGTGTATAAGGGTATATATATAAATATATTTTATGCACTGTATATGAGCTGGCGATTTCTAAGTCTGTAGTTCCGAGAGGGGGTAACCAGGCTCACTAATAAAGGTCAAGCCACTTGGCTGCCAGAATGCCCTGCTTCAGCACAGACCAGAAAGGCATTGTGATAAGCGTATCCCCGGTATAGTCAGGGGTTAATGGGAGTCGTCCCCGTCCCCCCAGTATACGCCCAGAACCATGGACCCGGTACTTGTGGTTCGGACTGTCTCCAACCAGCCATAATGTTGTGAGAGTGAAATTATGTCTACTGTAAGTCCAGCTTTGGTACATTAGAAGCAACTCTGAAACTTAACCTAAGCGTTTTTCGAAGCTACTTTTTGGCTAACTTCTTATAGGAAGGTCTAGGAGCTCTGAAAATGAACGTGCGCGTCTTTCACTCTTCCCGAGGGACTTAGAAGAATTTTGTGATATTTTTTATTAAAATGGTGTATAAGGGTATATATATATAAATATATTTTATGCACTGTATATGAGCTGGCGATTTGTAAGTCTGTGGTTCCGAGAGGGGGTAACCAGGCTCACTAATAAAGGTCAAGCCACTTGGCTGCCAGAATGCCCTGCTTCAGCACAGACCAGAAATGCATTGTGATAAGCGTATCCCCGGTATAGTCAGGGGTTAATGGGAGTCGTCCCTGTCCCCCCAGTATACGCCCAGAACCATGGACCCGGTACTTGTGGTTCGGACTGTCTCCAACCAGCCATAATGTTGTGAGAGTGAAATTATGTCTAAGTCCAGCTTTGGTACATTAGAAGCAACTCTGAAACTTAACCTAAGCGTTTTTCGAAGCTACTTTTTGGCTAACTTCTTATAGGAAGGTCTAGGAGCTCTGAAAATGAACGTGCGCGTCTTTCACTCTTCCCGAGGGACTTAGAAGAATTTTGTGATATTTTTGATTAAAATGGTGTATAAGGGTATATATATAAATATATTTTATGCACTGTATATGAGCTGGCGATTTGTAAGTCTGTGGTTCCGAGAGGGGGTAACCAGGCTCACTAATAAAGGTCAAGCCACTTGGCTGCCAGAATGCCCTGCTTCAGCACAGACCAGAAAGGCATTGTGATAAGCGTATCCCCGGTATAGTCAGGGGTTAATGGGAGTCGTCCCCGTCCCCCCAGTATACGCCCAGAACCATGGACCCGGTACTTGTGGTTCGGACTGTCTCCAACCAGCCATAATGTTGTGAGAGTGAAATTATGTCTAAGTCCAGCTTCGGTACATTAGAAGCAACTCTGAAACTTAACCTAAGCGTTTTTCGAAGCTACTTTTTGGCTAACTTCTTATAGGAAGGTCTAGGAGCTCTGAAAATGAACGTGCGCGTCTTTCACTCTTCCCGAGGGACTTAGAAGAATTTTGTGATATTTTTTATTAAAATGGTGTATAAGGGTATACTGTATATATAAATATATTTTATGCACTGTATATGAGCTGGCGATTTCTAAGTCTGTGGTTCCGAGAGGGGGTAACCAGGCTCACTAATAAAGGTCAAGCCACTTGGCTGCCAGAATGCCCTGCTTCAGCACAGACCAGAAAGGCATTGTGATAAGCGTATCCCCTGTATAGTCAGGGGTTAATGGGAGTCGTCCCCGTCCCCCCAGTATACGCCCAGAACCATGGACCCGGTACTTGTGGTTCGGACTGTCTCCAACCAGCCATAATGTTGTGAGAGTGAAATTATGTCTAAGTCCAGCTTTGGTACATTAGAAGCAACTCTGAAACTTAACCTAAGCGTTTTTCGAAGCTACTTTTTGGCTAACTTCTTATAGGAAGGTCTAGGAGCTCTGAAAATGAACGTGCGCGTCTTTCACTCTTCCCGAGGGACTTAGAAGAATTTTGTGATATTTTTTATTAAAATGGTGTATAAGGGTATATATATAAATATATTTTATGCACTGTAAATGAGCTGGCGATTTGTAAGTCTGTGGTTCCGAGAGGGGGTAACCAGGCTCACTAATAAAGGTCAAGCCACTTGGCTGCCAGAATGCCCTGCTTCAGCACAGACCAGAAAGGCATTGTGATAAGCGTATCCCCGGTATAGTCAGGGGTTAATGGGAGTCGTCCCCGTCCCCCCAGTATACGCCCAGAACCATGGACCCGGTACTTGTGGTTCGGACTGTCTCCAACCAGCCATAATGTTGTGAGAGTGAAATTATGTCTAAGTCCAGCTTTGGTACATTAGAAGCAACTCTGAAACTTAACCTAAGCGTTTTTCGAAGCTACTTTTTGGCTAACTTCTTATAGGAAGGTCTAGGAGCTCTGAAAATGAACGTGCGCGTCTTTCACTCTTCCCGAGGGACTTAGAAGAATTTTGTGATATTTTTGATTAAAATGGTGTATAAGGGTATATATATAAATATATTTTATGCACTGTATATGAGCTGGCGATTTCTAAGTCTGTGGTTCCGAGAGGGCGTAACCAGGCTCACTAATAAAGGTCAAGCCACTTGGCTGCCAGAATGCCCTGCTTCAGCACAGACCAGAAAGGCATTGTGATAAGCGTATCCCCGGTATAGTCAGGGGTTAATGGGAGTCGTCCCCGTCCCCCCAGTATACGCCCAGAACCATGGACCCGGTACTTGTGGTTCGGACTGTCTCCAACCAGCCATAATGTTGTGAGAGTGAAATTATGTCTAAGTCCAGCTTCGGTACATTAGAAGCAACTCTGAAACTTAACCTAAGCGTTTTTCGAAGCTACTTTTTGGCTAACTTCTTATAGGAAGGTCTAGGAGCTCTGAAAATGAACGTGCGCGTCTTTCACTCTTCCCGAGGGACTTAGAAGAATTTTGTGATATTTTTTATTAAAATGGTGTATAAGGGTATATATATAAATATATTTTATGCACTGTAAATGAGCTGGCGATTTGTAAGTCTGTGGTTCCGAGAGGGGGTAACCAGGCTCACTAATAAAGGTCAAGCCACTTGGCTGCCAGAATGCCCTGCTTCAGCACAGACCAGAAAGGCATTGTGATAAGCGTATCCCCGGTATAGTCAGGGGTTAATGGGAGTCGTCCCCGTCCCCCCAGTATACGCCCAGAACCATGGACCCGGTACTTGTGGTTCGGACTGTCTCCAACCAGCCATAATGTTGTGAGAGTGAAATTATGTCTAAGTCCAGCTTTGGTACATTAGAAGCAACTCTGAAACTTAACCTAAGCGTTTTTCGAAGCTACTTTTTGGCTAACTTCTTATAGGAAGGTCTAGGAGCTCTGAAAATGAACGTGCGCGTCTTTCACTCTTCCCGAGGGACTTAGAAGAATTTTGTGATATTTTTGATTAAAATGGTGTATAAGGGTATATATATAAATATATTTTATGCACTGTATATGAGCTGGCGATTTCTAAGTCTGTGGTTCCGAGAGGGGGTAACCAGGCTCACTAATAAAGGTCAAGCCACTTGGCTGCCAGAATGCCCTGCTTCAGCACAGACCAGAAAGGCATTGTGATAAGCGTATCCCCGGTATAGTCAGGGGTTAATGGGAGTCGTCCCCGTCCCCCCAGTATACGCCCAGAACCATGGACCCGGTACTTGTGGTTCGGACTGTCTCCAACCAGCCATAATGTTGTGAGAGTGAAATTATGTCTAAGTCCAGCTTCGGTACATTAGAAGCAACTCTGAAACTTAACCTAAGCGTTTTTCGAAGCTACTTTTTGGCTAACTTCTTATAGGAAGGTCTAGGAGCTCTGAAAATGAACGTGCGCGTCTTTCACTCTTCCCGAGGGACTTAGAAGAATTTTGTGATATTTTTTTATTAAAATGGTGTATAAGGGTATATATATAAATATATTTTATGCACTGTATATGAGCTGGCGATTTCTAAGTCTGTGGTTCCGAGAGGGGGTAACCAGGCTCACTAATAAAGGTCAAGCCACTTGGCTGCCAGAATGCCCTGCTTCAGCACAGACCAGAAAGGCATTGTGATAAGCGTATCCCCGGTATAGTCAGGGGTTAATGGGAGTCGTCCCCGTCCCCCCAGTATACGCCCAGAACCATGGACCCGGTACTTGTGGTTCGGACTGTCTCCAACCAGCCATAATGTTGTGAGAGTGAAATTATGTCTAAGTCCAGCTTTGGTACATTAGAAGCAACTCTGAAACTTAACCTAAGCGTTTTTCGAAGCTACTTTTTGGATAACTTCTTATAGGAAGGTCTAGGAGCTCTGAAAATGAACGTGCGCGTCTTTCACTCTTCCCGAGGGACTTAGAAGAATTTTGTGATATTTTTTATTAAAATGGTGTATAAGGGTATATATATAAATATATTTTATGCACTGTATATGAGCTGGCGATTTCTAAGTCTGTGGTTCCGAGAGGGGGTAACCAGGCTCACTAATAAAGGTCAAGCCACTTGGCTGCCAGAATGCCCTGCTTCAGCACAGACCAGAAAGGCATTGTGATAAGCGTATCCCCGGTATAGTCAGGGGTTAATGGGAGTCGTCCCCGTCCCCCCAGTATACGCCCAGAACCATGGACCCGGTACTTGTGGTTCGGACTGTCTCCAACCAGCCATAATGTTGTGAGAGTGAAATTATGTCTAAGTCCAGCTTCGGTACATTAGAAGCAACTCTGAAACTTAACCTAAGCGTTTTTCGAAGCTACTTTTTGGCTAACTTCTTATAGGAAGGTCTAGGAGCTCTGAAAATGAACGTGCGCGTCTTTCACTCTTCCCGAGGGACTTAGAAGAATTTTGTGATATTTTTTTATTAAAATGGTGTATAAGGGTATATATATAAATATATTTTATGCACTGTATATGAGCTGGCGATTTCTAAGTCTGTGGTTCCGAGAGGGGGTAACCAGGCTCACTAATAAAGGTCAAGCCACTTGGCTGCCAGAATGCCCTGCTTCAGCACAGACCAGAAAGGCATTGTGATAAGCGTATCCCCGGTATAGTCAGGGGTTAATGGGAGTCGTCCCCGTCCCCCCAGTATACGCCCAGAACCATGGACCCGGTACTTGTGGTTCGGACTGTCTCCAACCAGCCATAATGTTGTGAGAGTGAAATTATGTCTAAGTCCAGCTTTGGTACATTAGAAGCAACTCTGAAACTTAACCTAAGCGTTTTTCGAAGCTACTTTTTGGCTAACTTCTTATAGGAAGGTCTAGGAGCTCTGAAAATGAACGTGCGCGTCTTTCACTCTTCCCGAGGGACTTAGAAGAATTTTGTGATATTTTTTATTAAAATGGTGTATAAGGGTATATATATAAATATATTTTATGCACTGTAAATGAGCTGGCGATTTGTAAGTCTGTGGTTCCGAGAGGGGGTAACCAGGCTCACTAATAAAGGTCAAGCCACTCGGCTGCCAGAATGCCCTGCTTCAGCACAGACCAGAAAGGCATTGTGATAAGCGTATCCCCGGTATAGTCAGGGGTTAATGGGAGTCGTCCCCGTCCCCCCAGTATACGCCCAGAACCATGGACCCGGTACTTGTGGTTCGGACTGTCTCCAACCAGCCATAATGTTGTGAGAGTGAAATTATGTCTAAGTCCAGCTTTGGTACATTAGAAGCAACTCTGAAACTTAACCTAAGCGTTTTTCGAAGCTACTTTTTGGCTAACTTCTTATAGGAAGGTCTAGGAGCTCTGAAAATGAACGTGCGCGTCTTTCACTCTTCCCGAGGGACTTAGAAGAATTTTGTGATATTTTTGATTAAAATGGTGTATAAGTGTATATATATAAATATATTTTATGCACTGTATATGAGCTGGCGATTTCTAAGTCTGTGGTTCCGAGAGGGGGTAACCAGGCTCACTAATAAAGGTCAAGCCACTTGGCTGCCAGAATGCCCTGCTTCAGCACAGACCAGAAAGGCATTGTGATAAGCGTATCCCCGGTATAGTCAGGGGTTAATGGGAGTCGTCCCCGTCCCCCCAGTATACGCCCAGAACCATGGACCCGGTACTTGTGGTTCGGACTGTCTCCAACCAGCCATAATGTTGTGAGAGTGAAATTATGTCTAAGTCCAGCTTCGGTACATTAGAAGCAACTCTGAAACTTAACCTAAGCGTTTTTCGAAGCTACTTTTTGGCTAACTTCTTATAGGAAGGTCTAGGAGCTCTGAAAATGAACGTGCGCGTCTTTCACTCTTCCCGAGGGACTTAGAAGAATTTTGTGATATTTTTTTATTAAAATGGTGTATAAGGGTATATATATAAATATATTTTATGCACTGTATATGAGCTGGCGATTTCTAAGTCTGTGGTTCCGAGAGGGGGTAACCAGGCTCACTAATAAAGGTCAAGCCACTTGGCTGCCAGAATGCCCTGCTTCAGCACAGACCAGAAAGGCATTGTGATAAGCGTATCCCCGGTATAGTCAGGGGTTAATGGGAGTCGTCCCCGTCCCCCCAGTATACGCCCAGAACCATGGACCCGGTACTTGTGGTTCGGACTGTCTCCAACCAGCCATAATGTTGTGAGAGTGAAATTATGTCTAAGTCCAGCTTTGGTACATTAGAAGCAACTCTGAAACTTAACCTAAGCGTTTTTCGAAGCTACTTTTTGGATAACTTCTTATAGGAAGGTCTAGGAGCTCTGAAAATGAACGTGCGCGTCTTTCACTCTTCCCGAGGGACTTAGAAGAATTTTGTGATATTTTTTATTAAAATGGTGTATAAGGGTATATATATAAATATATTTTATGCACTGTATATGAGCTGGCGATTTCTAAGTCTGTGGTTCCGAGAGGGGGTAACCAGGCTCACTAATAAAGGTCAAGCCACTTGGCTGCCAGAATGCCCTGCTTCAGCACAGACCAGAAAGGCATTGTGATAAGCGTATCCCCGGTATAGTCAGGGGTTAATGGGAGTCGTCCCCGTCCCCCCAGTATACGCCCAGAACCATGGACCCGGTACTTGTGGTTCGGACTGTCTCCAACCAGCCATAATGTTGTGAGAGTGAAATTATGTCTAAGTCCAGCTTTGGTACATTAGAAGCAACTCTGAAACTTAACCTAAGCGTTTTTCGAAGCTACTTTTTGGCTAACTTCTTATAGGAAGGTCTAGGAGCTCTGAAAATGAACGTGCGCGTCTTTCACTCTTCCCGAGGGACTTAGAAGAATTTTGTGATATTTTTTATTAAAATGGTGTATAAGGGTATATATATAAATATATTTTATGCACTGTAAATGAGCTGGCGATTTGTAAGTCTGTGGTTCCGAGAGGGGGTAACCAGGCTCACTAATAAAGGTCAAGCCACTCGGCTGCCAGAATGCCCTGCTTCAGCACAGACCAGAAAGGCATTGTGATAAGCGTATCCCCGGTATAGTCAGGGGTTAATGGGAGTCGTCCCCGTCCCCCCAGTATACGCCCAGAACCATGGACCCGGTACTTGTGGTTCGGACTGTCTCCAACCAGCCATAATGTTGTGAGAGTGAAATTATGTCTAAGTCCAGCTTTGGTACATTAGAAGCAACTCTGAAACTTAACCTAAGCGTTTTTCAAAGCTACTTTTTGGCTAACTTCTTATAGGAAGGTCTAGGAGCTCTGAAAATGAACGTGCGCGTCTTTCACTCTTCCCGAGGGACTTAGAAGAATTTTGTGATATTTTTGATTAAAATGGTGTATAAGGGTATACAGTATATATATAAATATATTTTATGCACTGTATATGAGCTGGCGATTTCTAAGTCTGTGGTTCCGAGAGGGGGTAACCAGGCTCACTAATAAAGGTCAAGCCACTTGGCTGCCAGAATGCCCTGCTTCAGCACAGACCAGAAAGGCATTGTGATAAGCGTATCCCCGGTATAGTCAGGGGTTAATGGGAGTCGTCCCCGTCCCCCCAGTATACGCCCAGAACCATGGACCCGGTACTTGTGGTTCGGACTGTCTCCAACCAGCCATAATGTTGTGAGAGTGAAATTATGTCTAAGTCCAGCTTCGGTACATTAGAAGCAACTCTGAAACTTAACCTAAGCGTTTTTCGAAGGTACTTTTTGGCTAACTTCTTATAGGAAGGTCTAGGAGCTCTGAAAATGAACGTGCGCGTCTTTCACTCTTCCCGAGGGACTTAGAAGAATTTTGTGATATTTTTTTATTAAAATGGTGTATAAGGGTATATATATAAATATATTTTATGCACTGTATATGAGCTGGCGATTTCTAAGTCTGTGGTTCCGAGAGGGGGTAACCAGGCTCACTAATAAAGGTCAAGCCACTTGGCTGCCAGAATGCCCTGCTTCAGCACAGACCAGAAAGGCATTGTGATAAGCGTATCCCCGGTATAGTCAGGGGTTAATGGGAGTCGTCCCCGTCCCCCCAGTATACGCCCAGAACCATGGACCCGGTACTTGTGGTTCGGACTGTCTCCAACCAGCCATAATGTTGTGAGAGTGAAATTATGTCTAAGTCCAGCTTTGGTACATTAGAAGCAACTCTGAAACTTAACCTAAGCGTTTTTCGAAGCTACTTTTTGGCTAACTTCTTATAGGAAGGTCTAGGAGCTCTGAAAATGAACGTGCGCGTCTTTCACTCTTCCCGAGGGACTTAGAAGAATTTTGTGATATTTTTGATTAAAATGGTGTATAAGTGTATATATATAAATATATTTTATGCACTGTATATGAGCTGGCGATTTCTAAGTCTGTGGTTCCGAGAGGGGGTAACCAGGCTCACTAATAAAGGTCAAGCCACTTGGCTGCCAGAATGCCCTGCTTCAGCACAGACCAGAAAGGCATTGTGATAAGCGTATCCCCGGTATAGTCAGGGGTTAATGGGAGTCGTCCCCGTCCCCCCAGTATACGCCCAGAACCATGGACCCGGTACTTGTGGTTCGGACTGTCTCCAACCAGCCATAATGTTGTGAGAGTGAAATTATGTCTAAGTCCAGCTTCGGTACATTAGAAGCAACTCTGAAACTTAACCTAAGCGTTTTTCGAAGCTACTTTTTGGCTAACTTCTTATAGGAAGGTCTAGGAGCTCTGAAAATGAACGTGCGCGTCTTTCACTCTTCCCGAGGGACTTAGAAGAATTTTGTGATATTTTTTTATTAAAATGGTGTATAAGGGTATATATATAAATATATTTTATGCACTGTACATGAGCTGGCGATTTCTAAGTCTGTGGTTCCGAGAGGGGGTAACCAGGCTCACTAATAAAGGTCAAGCCACTTGGCTGCCAGAATGCCCTGCTTCAGCACAGACCAGAAAGGCATTGTGATAAGCGTATCCCCGGTATAGTCAGGGGTTAATGGGAGTCGTCCCCGTCCCCCCAGTATACGCCCAGAACCATGGACCCGGTACTTGTGGTTCGGACTGTCTCCAACCAGCCATAATGTTGTGAGAGTGAAATTATGTCTAAGTCCAGCTTTGGTACATTAGAAGCAACTCTGAAACTTAACCTAAGCGTTTTTCGAAGGTACTTTTTGGCTAACTTCTTATAGGAAGGTCTAGGAGCTCTGAAAATGAACGTGCACGTCTTTCACTCTTCCCGAGGGACTTAGAAGAATTTTGTGATATTTTTGATTAAAATGGTGTATAAGGGTATATATATAAATATATTTTATGCACTGTATATGAGCTGGCGATTTCTAAGTCTGTGGTTCCGAGAGGGGGTAACCAGGCTCACTAATAAAGGTCAAGCCACTTGGCTGCCAGAATGCCCTGCTTCAGCACAGACCAGAAAGGCATTGTGATAAGCGTATACCCGGTATAGTCAGGGGTTAATGGGAGTCGTCCCCGTCCCCCCAGTATACGCCCAGAACCATGGACCCGGTACTTGTGGTTCGGACTGTCTCCAACCAGCCATAATGTTGTGAGAGTGAAATTATGTCTAAGTCCAGCTTTGGTACATTAGAAGCAACTCTGAAACTTAACCTAAGCGTTTTTCGAAGCTACTTTTTGGCTAACTTCTTATAGGAAGGTCTAGGAGCTCTGAAAATGAACGTGCGCGTCTTTCACTCTTCCCGAGGGACTTAGAAGAATTTTGTGATATTTTTTATTAAAATGGTGTATAAGGGTATATATATAAATATATTTTATGCACTGTATATGAGCTGGCGATTTCTAAATCTGTGGTTCCGAGAGGGGGTAACCAGGCTCACTAATAAAGGTCAAGCCACTTGGCTGCCAGAATGCCCTGCTTCAGCACAGACCAGTAAGGCATTGTTATTCGCGTATCCCCGGTATAGTCAAGGGTTAATGGGAGTCGCCCCGTCCCCCCAGTATACGCCCAGAACCATGGACCCGGTACTTGTGGTTCGGACTGTCTCCAACCAGCCATAATGTTGTGAGAGTGAAATTATGTCTAAGTCCAGCTTTGGTACATTAGAAGCAACTCTGAAACTTAACCTAAGCGTTTTTCGAAGCTACTTTTTGGCTAACTTCTTATAGGAAGGTCTTGGAGCTCTGAAAATGAACGTGCGCGTCTTTCACTCTTCCCGAGGGACTTAGAAGAATTTTGTGATATTTTTTATTAAAATGGTGTATAAGGGTATATATATAAATATATTATATGCACTGTATATGAGCTGGCGATTTCTAAGTCTGTGGTTTCGAGAGGGGGTAACCAGGCTCACTAATAAAGGTCAAGCCACTTGGCTGCCAGAATGCCCTGCTTCAGCACAGACAAGAAAGGCATTGTGATAAGCGTATCCCCGGTATAGTCAGGGGTTAATGGGAGTCGTCCCCGTCCCCCCAGTATACGCCCAGAACCATGGACCCGGTACTTGTGGTTCGAACTGTCTCCAACCAGCCATAATGTTGTGAGAGTGAAATTATGTCTAAGTCCAGCTTTGGTACATTAGAAGCAACTCTGAAACTTAACCTAAGCGTTTTTCGAAGCTACTTTTTGGCTAACTTCTTATAGGAAGGTCTAGGAGCTCTGAAAATGAACGTGCGCGTCTTTCACTCTTCCCGAGGGACTTAGAAGAATTTTGTGATATTTTTTATTAAAATGGTGTATAAGGATATATATATAAATATATTTTATGCACTGTATATGAGCTGGCGATTTCTAAGCCTGTGGTTCCGAGAGGGGGTAACCAGGCTCACTAATAAAGGTCAAGCCACTTGGCTGCTAGAATGCCCTGCTTCAGCACAGACCAGAAAGGCATTGTGATACGCGTATCCCCGGTATAGTCAGGGGTTAATGGGAGTCGTCCCCGTCCCCCCAGTATACGCCCAGAACCATGGACCCGGTACTTGTGGTTCGGACTGTCTCCAACCAGCCATAATGTTGTGAGAGTGAAATTATGTCTAAGTCCAGCTTTGGTACATTAGAAGCAACTCTGAAACTTAACCTAAGCGTTTTTCGAAGCTACTTTTTGGCTAACTTCTTATAGGAAGGTCTAGGAGCTCTGAAAATGAACGTGCGCGTCTTTCACTCTTCCCGAGGGACTTAGAAGAATTTTGTGATATTTTTTATTAAAATGGTGTATAAGGGTATATATATAAATATATTATATGCACTGTATATGAGCTGGCGATTTCTAAGTCTGTGGTTTCGAGAGGGGGTAACCAGGCTCACTAATAAAGGTCAAGCCACTTGGCTGCCAGAATGCCCTGCTTCAGCACAGACAAGAAAGGCATTGTGATAAGCGTATCCCCGGTATAGTCAGGGGTTAATGGGAGTCGTCCCCGTCCCCCCAGTATACGCCCAGAACCATGGACCCGGTACTTGTGGTTCGGACTGTCTCCAACCAGCCATAATGTTGTGAGAGTGAAATTATGTCTAAGTCCAGCTTCGGTACATTAGAAGCAACTCTGAAACTTAACCTAAGCGTTTTTCGAAGCTACTTTTTGGCTAACTTCTTATAGGAAGGTCTAGGAGCTCTGAAAATGAACGTGCGCGTCTTTCACTCTTCCCGAGGGACTTAGAAGAATTTTGTGATATTTTTTATTAAAATGGTGTATAAGGGTATATATATAAATATATTTTATGCACTGTATATGAGCTGGCGATTTCTAAGTCTGTGGTTCCGAGAGGGGGTAACCAGGCTCACTAATAAAGGTCAAGCCACTTGGCTGCCAGAAAACCCTGCTTCAGCACAGACCAGAAAGGCATTGTGATAAGCGTATCCCCGGTATAGTCAGGGGTTAATGGGAGTCGTCCCTGTCCCCCCAGTATACGCCCAGAACCATGGACCCGGTACTTGTGGTTCGGACTGTCTCCAACCAGCCATAATGTTGTGAGAGTGAAATTATGTCTAAGTCCAGCTTCGGTACATTAGAAGCAACTCTGAAACTTAACCTAAGCGTTTTTCGAAGCTACTTTTTGGCTAACTTCTTATAGGAAGGTCTAGGAGCTCTGAAAATGAACGTGCGCGTCTTTCACTCTTCCCGAGGGACTTAGAAGAATTTTGTGATATTTTTTATTAAAATGGTGTATAAGTGTATATATATAAATATATTTTATGCACTGTATATGAGCTGGCGATTTCTAAGTCTGTGGTTCCGAGAGGGGGTAACCAGGCTCACTAATAAAGGTCAAGCCACTTGGCTGCCAGAATGCCCTGCTTCAGCACAGACCAGAAAGGCATTGTGATAAGCGTATCCCCGGTATAGTCAGGGGTTAATGGGAGTCGTCCCCGTCCCCCCAGTATACGCCCAGAACCATGGACCCGGTACTTGTGGTTCGGACTGTCTCCAACCAGCCATAATGTTGTGAGAGTGAAATCATGTCTAAGTCCAGCTTTGGTACATTAGAAGCAACTCTGAAACTTAACCTAAGCGTTTTTCGAAGCTACTTTTTGGCTAACTTCTTATAGGAAGGTCTAGGAGCTCTGAAAATGAATGTGCGCGTCTTTCACTCTTCCCGAGGGACTTAGAAGAATTTTGTGATATTTTTTATTAAAATGGTGTATAAGGGTATATATATAAATATATTTTATGCACTGTATATGAGCTGGCGATTTCTAAGTCTGTAGTTCCGAGAGGGGGTAACCAGGCTCACTAATAAAGGTCAAGCCACTTGGCTGCCAGAATGCCCTGCTTCAGCACAGACCAGAAAGGCATTGTGATAAGCGTATCCCCGGTATAGTCAGGGGTTAATGGGAGTCCCCCCCGTCCCCCCAGTATACGCCCAGAACCATGGACCCGGTACTTGTGGTTCGGACTGTCTCCAACCAGCCATAATGTGAGAGTGAAATTATGTCTACTGTAAGTCCAGCTTTGGTACATTAGAAGCAACTCTGAAACTTAACCTAAGCGTTTTTCGAAGCTACTTTTTGGCTAACTTCTTATAGGAAGGTCTAGGAGCTCTGAAAATGAACGTGCGCGTCTTTCACTCTTCCCGAGGGACTTAGAAGAATTTTGTGATATTTTTTATTAAAATGGTGTATAAGGGTATATATAAATATATTTTATACACTGTATATGAGCTGGCAATTTCTAAGTCTGTGGTTCCGAGAGGGGGTAACCAGGCTCACTAATAAAGGTCAAGCCACTTGGCTGCCAGAATGCCCTGCTTCAGCACAGACCAGAAAGGCATTGTGATAAGCGTATCCCCGGTATAGTCAGGGGTTAATGGGAGTCGTCCCCGTCCCCCCAGTATACGCCCAGAACCATGGACCCGGTACTTGTGGTTCGGACTGTCTCCAACCAGCCATAATGTTGTGAGAGTGAAATTATGTCTACTGTAAGTCCAGCTTTGGTACATTAGAAGCAACTCTGAAACTTAACCTAAGCGTTTTTCGAAGCTACTTTTTGGCTAACTTCTTATAGGAAGGTCTAGGAGCTCTGAAAATGAACGTGCGCGTCTTTCACTCTTCCCGAGGGACTTAGAAGAATTTTGTGATATTTTTTATTAAAATGGTGTATAAGGGTATATATAAATATATTTTATACACTGTATATGAGCTGGCAATTTCTAAGTCTGTGGTTCCGAGAGGGGGTAACCAGGCTCACTAATAAAGGTCAAGCCACTTGGCTGCCAGAATGCCCTGCTTCAGCACAGACCAGAAAGGCATTGTGATAAGCGTATCCCCGGTATAGTCAGGGGTTAATGGGAGTCGTCCCCGTCCCCCCAGTATACGCCCAGAACCATGGACCCGGTACTTGTGGTTCGGACTGTCTCCAACCAGCCATAATATTGTGAGAGTGAAATTATGTCTAAGTCCAGCTTTGGTACATTAGAAGCAACTCTGAAACTTAACCTAAGCGTTTTTCGAAGCTACTTTTTGGCTAACTTCTTATAGGAAGGTCTAGGAGCTCTGAAAATGAACGTGCGCGTCTTTCACTCTTCCCGAGGGACTTAGAAGAATTTTGTGATATTTTTTATTAAAATGGTGTATAAGGGTATATATATAAATATATTTTATGCACTGTATATGAGCTGGCGATTTCTAAGTCTGTGGTTCCGAGAGGGGGTAACCAGGCTCACTAATAAAGGTCAAGCCACTTGGCTGCCAGAATGCCCTGCTTCAGCACAGACCAGTAAGGCATTGTTATTCGCGTATCCCCGGTATAGTCAAGGGTTAATGGGAGTCGTCCCCGTCCCCCCAGTATACGCCCAGAACCATGGACCCGGTACTTGTGGTTCGGACTGTCTCCAACCAGCCATAATGTTGTGAGAGTGAAATTATGTCTAAGTCCAGCTTTGGTACATTAGAAGCAACTCTGAAACTTAACCTAAGCGTTTTTCGAAGCTACTTTTTGGCTAACTTCTTATAGGAAGGTCTAGGAGCTCTGAAAATGAACGTGCGCGTCTTTCACTCTTCCCGAGGGACTTAGAAGAATTTTGTGATATTTTTTATTAAAATGGTGTATAAGGGTATATATATAAATATATTATATGCACTGTATATGAGCTGGCGATTTCTAAGTCTGTGGTTTCGAGAGGGGGTAACCAGGCTCACTAATAAAGGTCAAGCCACTTGGCTGCCAGAATGCCCTGCTTCAGCACAGACAAGAAAGGCATTGTGATAAGCGTATCCCCGGTATAGTCAGGGGTTAATGGGAGTCGTCCCCGTCCCCCCAGTATACGCCCAGAACCATGGACCCGGTACTTGTGGTTCGGACTGTCTCCAACCAGCCATAATGTTGTGAGAGTGAAATTATGTCTAAGTCCAGCTTCGGTACATTAGAAGCAACTCTGAAACTTAACCTAAGCGTTTTTCGAAGCTACTTTTTGGCTAACTTCTTATAGGAAGGTCTAGGAGCTCTGAAAATGAACGTGCGCGTCTTTCACTCTTCCCGAGGGACTTAGAAGAATTTTGTGATATTTTTGATTAAAATGGTGTATAAGGGTATATATATAAATATATTTTATGCACTGTATATGAGCTGGCGATTTCTAAGTCTGTGGTTCCGAGAGGGGGTAACCAGGCTCACTAATAAAGGTCAAGACACTTGGCTGCCAGAAAACCCTGCTTCAGCACAGACCAGAAAGGCATTGTGATAAGCGTATCCCCGGTATAGTCAGGGGTTAATGGGAGTCGTCCCTGTCCCCCCAGTATACGCCCAGAACCATGGACCCGGTACTTGTGGTTCGGACTGTCTCCAACCAGCCATAATGTTGTGAGAGTGAAATTATGTCTAAGTCCAGCTTCGGTACATTAGAAGCAACTCTGAAACTTAACCTAAGCGTTTTTCGAAGCTACTTTTTGGCTAACTTCTTATAGGAAGGTCTAGGAGCTCTGAAAATGAACGTGCGCGTCTTTCACTCTTCCCGAGGGACTTAGAAGAATTTGTGATATTTTTTATTAAAATGGTGTATAAGTGTATATATATAAATATATTTTATGCACTGTATATGAGCTGGCGATTTCTAAGTCTGTGGTTCCGAGAGGGGGTAACCATGCTCACTAATAAAGGTCAAGCCACTTGGCTGCCAGAATGCCCTGCTTCAGCACAGACCAGAAAGGCATTGTGATAAGCGTATCCCCGGTATAGTCAGGGGTTAATGGGAGTCGTCCCCGTGCCCCCAGTATACGCCCAGAACCATGGACCCGGTACTTGTGGTTCGGACTGTCTCCAACCAGCCATAATGTTGTGAGAGTGAAATTATGTCTAAGTCCAGCTTTGGTACATTAGAAGCAACTCTGAAACTTAACCTAAGCGTTTTTCGAAGCTACTTTTTGGCTAACTTCTTATAGGAGGGTCTAGGAGCTCTGAAAATGAATGTGCGCGTCTTTCACTCTTCCCGAGGGACTTAGAAGAATTTTGTGATATGTTTTATTAAAATGGTGTATAAGGGTATATATATAAATATATTTTATGCACTGTATATGAGCTGGCGATTTCTAAGTCTGTAGTTCCGAGAGGGGGTAACCAGGCTCACTAATAAAGGTCAAGCCACTTGGCTGCCAGAATGCCCTGCTTCAGCACAGACCAGAAAGGCATTGTGATAAGCGTATCCCCGGTATAGTCAGGGGTTAATGGGAGTCCCCCCCGTCCCCCCAGTATACGCCCAGAACCATGGACCCGGTACTTGTGGTTCGGACTGTCTCCAACCAGCCATAATGTGAGAGTGAAATTATGTCTACTGTAAGTCCAGCTTTGGTACATTAGAAGCAACTCTGAAACTTAACCTAAGCGTTTTTCGAAGCTACTTTTTGGCTAACTTCTTATAGGAAGGTCTAGGAGCTCTGAAAATGAACGTGCGCGTCTTTCACTCTTCCCGAGGGACTTAGAAGAATTTTGTGATATTTTTTATTAAAATGGTGTATAAGGGTATATATAAATATATTTTATACACTGTATATGAGCTGGCAATTTCTAAGTCTGTGGTTCCGAGAGGGGGTAACCAGGCTCACTAATAAAGGTCAAGCCACTTGGCTGCCAGAATGCCCTGCTTCAGCACAGACCAGAAAGGCATTGTGATAAGCGTATCCCCGGTATAGTCAGGGGTTAATGGGAGTCGTCCCCGTCCCCCCAGTATATGCCCAGAACCATGGACCCGGTACTTGTGGTTCGGACTGTCTCCAACCAGCCATAATGTTGTGAGAGTGAAATTATGTCTACTGTAAGTCCAGCTTTGGTACATTAGAAGCAACTCTGAAACTTAACCTAAGCGTTTTTCGAAGCTACTTTTTGGCTAACTTCTTATAGGAAGGTCTAGGAGCTCTGAAAATGAACGTGCGCGTCTTTCACTCTTCCCGAGGGACTTAGAAGAATTTTGTGATATTTTTTATTAAAATGGTGTATAAGGGTATATATAAATATATTTTATACACTGTATATGAGCTGGCAATTTCTAAGTCTGTGGTTCCGAGAGGGGGTAACCAGGCTCACTAATAAAGGTCAAGCCACTTGGCTGCCAGAATGCCCTGCTTCAGCACAGACCAGAAAGGCATTGTGATAAGCGTATCCCCGGTATAGTCAGGGGTTAATGGGAGTCGTCCCCGTCCCCCCAGTATACGCCCAGAACCATGGACCCGGTACTTGTGGTTCGGACTGTCTCCAACCAGCCATAATGTTGTGAGAGTGAAATTATGTCTAAGTCCAGCTTTGGTACATTAGAAGCAACTCTGAAACTTAACCTAAGCGTTTTTCGAAGCTACTTTTTGGCTAACTTCTTATAGGAAGGTCTTGGAGCTCTGAAAATGAACGTGCGCGTCTTTCACTCTTCCCGAGGGACTTAGAAGAATTTTGTGATATTTTTTATTTAAATGGTGTATAAGGGTATATATATAAATATATTATATGCACTGTATATGAGCTGGCGATTTCTAAGTCTGTGGTTTCGAGAGGGGGTAACCAGGCTCACTAATAAAGGTCAAGCCACTTGGCTGCCAGAATGCCCTGCTTCAGCACAGACAAGAAAGGCATTGTGATAAGCGTATCCCCGGTATAGTCAGGGGTTAATGGGAGTCGTCCCCGTCCCCCCAGTATACGCCCAGAACCATGGACCCGGTACTTGTGGTTCGAACTGTCTCCAACCAGCCATAATGTTGTGAGAGTGAAATTATGTCTAAGTCCAGCTTTGGTACATTAGAAGCAACTCTGAAACTTAACCTAAGCGTTTTTCGAAGCTACTTTTTGGCTAACTTCTTATAGGAAGGTCTTGGAGCTCTGAAAATGAACGTGCGCGTCTTTCACTCTTCCCGAGGGACTTAGAAGAATTTTGTGATATTTTTTATTAAAATGGTGTATAAGGGTATATATATAAATATATTATATGCACTGTATATGAGCTGGCGATTTCTAAGTCTGTGGTTTCGAGAGGGGGTAACCAGGCTCACTAATAAAGGTCAAGCCACTTGGCTGCCAGAATGCCCTGCTTCAGCACAGACAAGAAAGGCATTGTGATAAGCGTATCCCCGGTATAGTCAGGGGTTAATGGGAGTCGTCCCCGTCCCCCCAGTATACGCCCAGAACCATGGACCCGGTACTTGTGGTTCGAACTGTCTCCAACCAGCCATAATGTTGTGAGAGTGAAATTATGTCTAAGTCCAGCTTTGGTACATTAGAAGCAACTCTGAAACTTAACCTAAGCGTTTTTCGAAGCTACTTTTTGGCTAACTTCTTATAGGAAGGTCTAGGAGCTCTGAAAATGAATGTGCGCGTCTTTCACTCTTCCCGAGGGACTTAGAAGAATTTTGTGATATGTTTTATTAAAATGGTGTATAAGGGTATATATATAAATATATTTTATGCACTGTATATGAGCTGGCGATTTCTAAGTCTGTAGTTCCGAGAGGGGGTAACCAGGCTCACTAATAAAGGTCAAGCCACTTGGCTGCCAGAATGCCCTGCTTCAGCACAGACCAGAAAGGCATTGTGATAAGCGTATCCCCGGTATAGTCAGGGGTTAATGGGAGTCCCCCCCGTCCCCCCAGTATACGCCCAGAACCATGGACCCGGTACTTGTGGTTCGGACTGTCTCCAACCAGCCATAATGTGAGAGTGAAATTATGTCTACTGTAAGTCCAGCTTTGGTACATTAGAAGCAACTCTGAAACTTAACCTAAGCGTTTTTCGAAGCTACTTTTTGGCTAACTTCTTATAGGAAGGTCTAGGAGCTCTGAAAATGAACGTGCGCGTCTTTCACTCTTCCCGAGGGACTTAGAAGAATTTTGTGATATTTTTTATTAAAATGGTGTATAAGGGTATATATAAATATATTTTATACACTGTATATGAGCTGGCAATTTCTAAGTCTGTGGTTCCGAGAGGGGGTAACCAGGCTCACTAATAAAGGTCAAGCCACTTGGCTGCCAGAATGCCCTGCTTCAGCACAGACCAGAAAGGCATTGTGATAAGCGTATCCCCGGTATAGTCAGGGGTTAATGGGAGTCGTCCCCGTCCCCCCAGTATATGCCCAGAACCATGGACCCGGTACTTGTGGTTCGGACTGTCTCCAACCAGCCATAATGTTGTGAGAGTGAAATTATGTCTACTGTAAGTCCAGCTTTGGTACATTAGAAGCAACTCTGAAACTTAACCTAAGCGTTTTTCGAAGCTACTTTTTGGCTAACTTCTTATAGGAAGGTCTAGGAGCTCTGAAAATGAACGTGCGCGTCTTTCACTCTTCCCGAGGGACTTAGAAGAATTTTGTGATATTTTTTATTAAAATGGTGTATAAGGGTATATATAAATATATTTTATACACTGTATATGAGCTGGCAATTTCTAAGTCTGTGGTTCCGAGAGGGGGTAACCAGGCTCACTAATAAAGGTCAAGCCACTTGGCTGCCAGAATGCCCTGCTTCAGCACAGACCAGAAAGGCATTGTGATAAGCGTATCCCCGGTATAGTCAGGGGTTAATGGGAGTCGTCCCCGTCCCCCCAGTATACGCCCAGAACCATGGACCCGGTACTTGTGGTTCGGACTGTCTCCAACCAGCCATAATGTTGTGAGAGTGAAATTATGTCTAAGTCCAGCTTTGGTACATTAGAAGCAACTCTGAAACTTAACCTAAGCGTTTTTCGAAGGTACTTTTTGGCTAACTTCTTATAGGAAGGTCTTGGAGCTCTGAAAATGAACGTGCGCGTCTTTCACTCTTCCCGAGGGACTTAGAAGAATTTTGTGATATTTTTTATTAAAATGGTGTATAAGGGTATATATATAAATATATTATATGCACTGTATATGAGCTGGCGATTTCTAAGTCTGTGGTTTCGAGAGGGGGTAACCAGGCTCACTAATAAAGGTCAAGCCACTTGGCTGCCAGAATGCCCTGCTTCAGCACAGACAAGAAAGGCATTGTGATAAGCGTATCCCCGGTATAGTCAGGGGTTAATGGGAGTCGTCCCCGTCCCCCCAGTATACGCCCAGAACCATGGACCCGGTACTTGTGGTTCGAACTGTCTCCAACCAGCCATAATGTTGTGAGAGTGAAATTATGTCTAAGTCCAGCTTTGGTACATTAGAAGCAACTCTGAAACTTAACCTAAGCGTTTTTCGAAGCTACTTTTTGGCTAACTTCTTATAGGAAGGTCTTGGAGCTCTGAAAATGAACGTGCGCGTCTTTCACTCTTCCCGAGGGACTTAGAAGAATTTTGTGATATTTTTTATTAAAATGGTGTATAAGGGTATATATATAAATATATTATATGCACTGTATATGAGCTGGCGATTTCTAAGTCTGTGGTTTCGAGAGGGGGTAACCAGGCTCACTAATAAAGGTCAAGCCACTTGGCTGCCAGAATGCCCTGCTTCAGCACAGACAAGAAAGGCATTGTGATAAGCGTATCCCCGGTATAGTCAGGGGTTAATGGGAGTCGTCCCCGTCCCCCCAGTATACGCCCAGAACCATGGACCCGGTACTTGTGGTTCGAACTGTCTCCAACCAGCCATAATGTTGTGAGAGTGAAATTATGTCTAAGTCCAGTTTTGGTACATTAGAAGCAACTCTGAAACTTAACCTAAGCGTTTTTCGAAGCTACTTTTTGGCTAACTTCTTATAGGAAGGTCTAGGAGCTCTGAAAATGAACGTGCGCGTCTTTCACTCTTCCCGAGGGACTTAGAAGAATTTTGTGATATTTTTTATTAAAATGGTGTATAAGGATATATATATAAATATATTTTATGCACTGTATATGAGCTGGCGATTTCTAAGCCTGTGGTTCCGAGAGGGGGTAACCAGGCTCACTAATAAAGGTCAAGCCACTTGGCTGCTAGAATGCCCTGCTTCAGCACAGACCAGAAAGGCATTGTGATACGCGTATCCCCGGTATAGTCAGGGGTTAATGGGAGTCGTCCCCGTCCCCCCAGTATACGCCCAGAACCATGGACCCGGTACTTGTGGTTCGGACTGTCTCCAACCAGCCATAATGTTGTGAGAGTGAAATTATGTCTAAGTCCAGCTTTGGTACATTAGAAGCAACTCTGAAACTTAACCTAAGCGTTTTTCGAAGCTACTTTTTGGCTAACTTCTTATAGGAAGGTCTAGGAGCTCTGAAAATGAACGTGCGCGTCTTTCACTCTTCCCGAGGGACTTAGAAGAATTTTGTGATATTTTTTATTAAAATGGTGTATAAGGGTATATATATAAATATATTATATGCACTGTATATGAGCTGGCGATTTCTAAGTCTGTGGTTTCGAGAGGGGGTAACCAGGCTCACTAATAAAGGTCAAGCCACTTGGCTGCCAGAATGCCCTGCTTCAGCACAGACAAGAAAGGCATTGTGATAAGCGTATCCCCGGTATAGTCAGGGGTTAATGGGAGTCGTCCCCGTCCCCCCAGTATACGCCCAGAACCATGGACCCGGTACTTGTGGTTCGAACTGTCTCCAACCAGCCATAATGTTGTGAGAGTGAAATTATGTCTAAGTCCAGTTTTGGTACATTAGAAGCAACTCTGAAACTTAACCTAAGCGTTTTTCGAAGCTACTTTTTGGCTAACTTCTTATAGGAAGGTCTAGGAGCTCTGAAAATGAACGTGCGCGTCTTTCACTCTTCCCGAGGGACTTAGAAGAATTTTGTGATATTTTTTATTAAAATGGTGTATAAGGATATATATATAAATATATTTTATGCACTGTATATGAGCTGGCGATTTCTAAGCCTGTGGTTCCGAGAGGGGGTAACCAGGCTCACTAATAAAGGTCAAGCCACTTGGCTGCTAGAATGCCCTGCTTCAGCACAGACCAGAAAGGCATTGTGATACGCGTATCCCCGGTATAGTCAGGGGTTAATGGGAGTCGTCCCCGTCCCCCCAGTATACGCCCAGAACCATGGACCCGGTACTTGTGGTTCGGACTGTCTCCAACCAGCCATAATGTTGTGAGAGTGAAATTATGTCTAAGTCCAGCTTTGGTACATTAGAAGCAACTCTGAAACTTAACCTAAGCGTTTTTCGAAGCTACTTTTTGGCTAACTTCTTATAGGAAGGTCTAGGAGCTCTGAAAATGAACGTGCGCGTCTTTCACTCTTCCCGAGGGACTTAGAAGAATTTTGTGATATTTTTTATTAAAATGGTGTATAAGGGTATATATATAAATATATTATATGCACTGTATATGAGCTGGCGATTTCTAAGTCTGTGGTTTCGAGAGGGGGTAACCAGGCTCACTAATAAAGGTCAAGCCACTTGGCTGCCAGAATGCCCTGCTTCAGCACAGACAAGAAAGGCATTGTGATAAGCGTATCCCCGGTATAGTCAGGGGTTAATGGGAGTCGTCCCCGTCCCCCCAGTATACGCCCAGAACCATGGACCCGGTACTTGTGGTTCGGACTGTCTCCAACCAGCCATAATGTTGTGAGAGTGAAATTATGTCTAAGTCCAGCTTTGGTACATTAGAAGCAACTCTGAAACTTAACCTAAGCGTTTTTCGAAGCTACTTTTTGGCTAACTTCTTATAGGAAGGTCTTGGAGCTCTGAAAATGAACGTGCGCGTCTTTCACTCTTCCCGAGGGACTTAGAAGAATTTTGTGATATTTTTTATTAAAATGGTGTATAAGGGTATATATATAAATATATTATATGCACTGTATATGAGCTGGCGATTTCTAAGTCTGTGGTTTCGAGAGGGGGTAACCAGGCTCACTAATAAAGGTCAAGCCACTTGGCTGCCAGAATGCCCTGCTTCAGCACAGACAAGAAAGGCATTGTGATAAGCGTATCCCCGGTATAGTCAGGGGTTAATGGGAGTCGTCCCCGTCCCCCCAGTATACGCCCAGAACCATGGACCCGGTACTTGTGGTTCGAACTGTCTCCAACCAGCCATAATGTTGTGAGAGTGAAATTATGTCTAAGTCCAGCTTTGGTACATTAGAAGCAACTCTGAAACTTAACCTAAGCGTTTTTCGAAGCTACTTTTTGGCTAACTTCTTATAGGAAGGTCTAGGAGCTCTGAAAATGAACGTGCGCGTCTTTCACTCTTCCCGAGGGACTTAGAAGAATTTTGTGATATTTTTTATTAAAATGGTGTATAAGGGTATATATATAAATATATTATATGCACTGTATATGAGCTGGCGATTTCTAAGTCTGTGGTTTCGAGAGGGGGTAACCAGGCTCACTAATAAAGGTCAAGCCACTTGGCTGCCAGAATGCCCTGCTTCAGCACAGACAAGAAAGGCATTGTGATAAGCGTATCCCCGGTATAGTCAGGGGTTAATGGGAGTCGTCCCCGTCCCCCCAGTATACGCCCAGAACCATGGACCCGGTACTTGTGGTTCGAACTGTCTCCAACCAGCCATAATGTTGTGAGAGTGAAATTATGTCTAAGTCCAGTTTTGGTACATTAGAAGCAACTCTGAAACTTAACCTAAGCGTTTTTCGAAGCTACTTTTTGGCTAACTTCTTATAGGAAGGTCTAGGAGCTCTGAAAATGAACGTGCGCGTCTTTCACTCTTCCCGAGGGACTTAGAAGAATTTTGTGATATTTTTTATTAAAATGGTGTATAAGGGTATATATATAAATATATTATATGCACTGTATATGAGCTGGCGATTTCTAAGTCTGTGGTTTCGAGAGGGGGTAACCAGGCTCACTAATAAAGGTCAAGCCACTTGGCTGCCAGAATGCCCTGCTTCAGCACAGACAAGAAAGGCATTGTGATAAGCGTATCCCCGGTATAGTCAGGGGTTAATGGGAGTCGTCCCCGTCCCCCCAGTATACGCCCAGAACCATGGACCCGGTACTTGTGGTTCGAACTGTCTCCAACCAGCCATAATGTTGTGAGAGTGAAATTATGTCTAAGTCCAGTTTTGGTACATTAGAAGCAACTCTGAAACTTAACCTAAGCGTTTTTCGAAGCTACTTTTTGGCTAACTTCTTATAGGAAGGTCTAGGAGCTCTGAAAATGAACGTGCGCGTCTTTCACTCTTCCCGAGGGACTTAGAAGAATTTTGTGATATTTTTTATTAAAATGGTGTATAAGGATATATATATAAATATATTTTATGCACTGTATATGAGCTGGCGATTTCTAAGCCTGTGGTTCCGAGAGGGGGTAACCAGGCTCACTAATAAAGGTCAAGCCACTTGGCTGCTAGAATGCCCTGCTTCAGCACAGACCAGAAAGGCATTGTGATACGCGTATCCCCGGTATAGTCAGGGGTTAATGGGAGTCGTCCCCGTCCCCCCAGTATACGCCCAGAACCATGGACCCGGTACTTGTGGTTCGGACTGTCTCCAACCAGCCATAATGTTGTGAGAGTGAAATTATGTCTAAGTCCAGCTTTGGTACATTAGAAGCAACTCTGAAACTTAACCTAAGCGTTTTTCGAAGCTACTTTTTGGCTAACTTCTTATAGGAAGGTCTAGGAGCTCTGAAAATGAACGTGCGCGTCTTTCACTCTTCCCGAGGGACTTAGAAGAATTTTGTGATATTTTTTATTAAAATGGTGTATAAGGGTATATATATAAATATATTATATGCACTGTATATGAGCTGGCGATTTCTAAGTCTGTGGTTTCGAGAGGGGGTAACCAGGCTCACTAATAAAGGTCAAGCCACTTGGCTGCCAGAATGCCCTGCTTCAGCACAGACAAGAAAGGCATTGTGATAAGCGTATCCCCGGTATAGTCAGGGGTTAATGGGAGTCGTCCCCGTCCCCCCAGTATACGCCCAGAACCATGGACCCGGTACTTGTGGTTCGAACTGTCTCCAACCAGCCATAATGTTGTGAGAGTGAAATTATGTCTAAGTCCAGTTTTGGTACATTAGAAGCAACTCTGAAACTTAACCTAAGCGTTTTTCGAAGCTACTTTTTGGCTAACTTCTTATAGGAAGGTCTAGGAGCTCTGAAAATGAACGTGCGCGTCTTTCACTCTTCCCGAGGGACTTAGAAGAATTTTGTGATATTTTTTATTAAAATGGTGTATAAGGATATATATATAAATATATTTTATGCACTGTATATGAGCTGGCGATTTCTAAGCCTGTGGTTCCGAGAGGGGGTAACCAGGCTCACTAATAAAGGTCAAGCCACTTGGCTGCTAGAATGCCCTGCTTCAGCACAGACCAGAAAGGCATTGTGATACGCGTATCCCCGGTATAGTCAGGGGTTAATGGGAGTCGTCCCCGTCCCCCCAGTATACGCCCAGAACCATGGACCCGGTACTTGTGGTTCGGACTGTCTCCAACCAGCCATAATGTTGTGAGAGTGAAATTATGTCTAAGTCCAGCTTTGGTACATTAGAAGCAACTCTGAAACTTAACCTAAGCGCTTTTCGAAGCTACTTTTTGGCTAACTTCTTATAGGAAGGTCTAGGAGCTCTGAAAATGAACGTGCGCGTCTTTCACTCTTCCCGAGGGACTTAGAAGAATTTTGTGATATTTTTTATTAAAATGGTGTATAAGGGTATATATATAAATATATTATATGCACTGTATATGAGCTGGCGATTTCTAAGTCTGTGGTTTCGAGAGGGGGTAACCAGGCTCACTAATAAAGGTCAAGCCACTTGGCTGCCAGAATGCCCTGCTTCAGCACAGACAAGAAAGGCATTGTGATAAGCGTATCCCCGGTATAGTCAGGGGTTAATGGGAGTCGTCCCCGTCCCCCCAGTATACGCCCAGAACCATGGACCCGGTACTTGTGGTTCGGACTGTCTCCAACCAGCCATAATGTTGTGAGAGTGAAATTATGTCTAAGTCCAGCTTCGGTACATTAGAAGCAACTCTGAAACTTAACCTAAGCGTTTTTCGAAGCTACTTTTTGGCTAACTTCTTATAGGAAGGTCTAGGAGCTCTGAAAATGAACGTGCGCGTCTTTCACTCTTCCCGAGGGACTTAGAAGAATTTTGTGATATTTTTGATTAAAATGGTGTATAAGGGTATATATATAAATATATTTTATGCACTGTATATGAGCTGGCGATTTCTAAGTCTGTGGTTCCGAGAGGGGGTAACCAGGCTCACTAATAAAGGTCAAGCCACTTGGCTGCCAGAATGCCCTGCTTCAGCACAGACCAGAAAGGCATTGTGATAAGCGTATCCCCGGTATAGTCAGGGGTTAATGGGAGTCGTCCCCGTCCCCCCAGTATACGCCCAGAACCATGGACCCGGTACTTGTGGTTCGGACTGTCTCCAACCAGCCATAATGTTGTGAGAGTGAAATTATGTCTAAGTCCAGCTTTGGTACATTAGAAGCAACTCTGAAACTTAACCTAAGCGTTTTTCGAAGCTACTTTTTGGCTAACTTCTTATAGGAAGGTCTAGGAGCTCTGAAAATGAATGTGCGCGTCTTTCACTCTTCCCGAGGGACTTAGAAGAATTTTGTGATATTTTTTATTAAAATGGTGTATAAGGGTATATATATAAATATATTTTATGCACTGTATATGAGCTGGCGATTTCTAAGTCTGTAGTTCCGAGAGGGGGTAACCAGGCTCACTAATAAAGGTCAAGCCACTTGGCTGCCAGAATGCCCTGCTTCAGCACAGACCAGAAAGGCATTGTGATAAGCGTATCCCCGGTATAGTCAGGGGTTAATGGGAGTCCCCCCCGTCCCCCCAGTATACGCCCAGAACCATGGACCCGGTACTTGTGGTTCGGACTGTCTCCAACCAGCCATAATGTGAGAGTGAAATTATGTCTACTGTAAGTCCAGCTTTGGTACATTAGAAGCAACTCTGAAACTTAACCTAAGCGTTTTTCGAAGCTACTTTTTGGCTAACTTCTTATAGGAAGGTCTAGGAGCTCTGAAAATGAACGTGCGCGTCTTTCACTCTTCCCGAGGGACTTAGAAGAATTTTGTGATATTTTTTATTAAAATGGTGTATAAGGGTATATATAAATATATTTTATACACTGTATATGAGCTGGCAATTTCTAAGTCTGTGGTTCCGAGAGGGGGTAACCAGGCTCACTAATAAAGGTCAAGCCACTTGGCTGCCAGAATGCCCTGCTTCAGCACAGACCAGAAAGGCATTGTGATACGCGTATCCCCGGTATAGTCAGGGGTTAATGGGAGTCGTCCCCGTCCCCCCAGTATACGCCCAGAACCATGGACCCGGTACTTGTGGTTCGGACTGTCTCCAACCAGCCATAATGTGAGAGTGAAATTATGTCTACTGTAAGTCCAGCTTTGGTACATTAGAAGCAACTCTGAAACTTAACCTAAGCGTTTTTCGAAGCTACTTTTTGGCTAACTTCTTATAGGAAGGTCTAGGAGCTCTGAAAATGAACGTGCGCGTCTTTCACTCTTCCCGAGGGACTTAGAAGAATTTTGTGATATTTTTTATTAAAATGGTGTATAAGGGTATATATAAATATATTTTATACACTGTATATGAGCTGGCAATTTCTAAGTCTGTGGTTCCGAGAGGGGGTAACCAGGCTCACTAATAAAGGTCAAGCCACTTGGCTGCCAGAATGCCCTGCTTCAGCACAGACCAGAAAGGCATTGTGATAAGCGTATCCCCGGTATAGTCAGGGGTTAATGGGAGTCGTCCCCGTCCCCCCAGTATACGCCCAGAACCATGGACCCGGTACTTGTGGTTCGGACTGTCTCCAACCAGCCATAATGTTGTGAGAGTGAAATTATGTCTACTGTAAGTCCAGCTTTGGAACATTAGAAGCAACTCTGAAACTTAACCTAAGCGTTTTTCGAAGCTACTTTTTGGCTAACTTCTTATAGGAAGGTCTAGGAGCTCTGAAAATGAACGTGCGCGTCTTTCACTCTTCCCGAGGGACTTAGAAGAATTTTGTGATATTTTTTATTAAAATGGTGTATAAGGGTATATATAAATATATTTTATACACTGTATATGAGCTGGCAATTTCTAAGTCTGTGGTTCCGAGAGGGGGTAACCAGGCTCACTAATAAAGGTCAAGCCACTTGGCTGCCAGAATGCCCTGCTTCAGCACAGACCAGAAAGGCATTGTGATAAGCGTATCCCCGGTATAGTCAGGGGTTAATGGGAGTCGTCCCCGTCCCCCCAGTATACGCCCAGAACCATGGACCCGGTACTTGTGGTTCGGACTGTCTCCAACCAGCCATAATGTTGTGAGAGTGAAATTATGTCTAAGTCCAGCTTTGGTACATTAGAAGCAACTCTGAAACTTAACCTAAGCGTTTTTCGAAGCTACTTTTTGGCTAACTTCTTATAGGAAGGTCTAGGAGCTCTGAAAATGAACGTGCGCGTCTTTCACTCTTCCCGAGGGACTTAGAAGAATTTTGTGATATTTTTTATTAAAATGGTGTATAAGGGTATATATATAAATATATTTTATGCACTGTATATGAGCTGGCGATTTCTAAGTCTGTGGTTTCGAGAGGGGGTAACCAGGCTCACTAATAAAGGTCAAGCCACTTGGCTGCCAGAATGCCCTGCTTCAGCACAGACCAGTAAGGCATTGTTATTCGCGTATCCCCGGTATAGTCAAGGGTTAATGGGAGTCGTCCCCGTCCCCCCAGTATACGCCCAGAACCATGGACCCGGTACTTGTGGTTCGGACTGTCTCCAACCAGCCATAATGTTGTGAGAGTGAAATTATGTCTAAGTCCAGCTTTGGTACATTAGAAGCAACTCTGAAACTTAACCTAAGCGTTTTTCGAAGCTACTTTTTGGCTAACTTCTTATAGGAAGTTCTTGGAGCTCTGAAAATGAACGTGCGCGTGTTTCACTCTTCCCGAGGGACTTAGAAGAATTTTGTGATATTTTTTATTAAAATGGTGTATAAGGGTATATATATAAATATATTATATGCACTGTATATGAGCTGGCGATTTCTAAGTCTGTGGTTTCGAGAGGGGGTAACCAGGCTCACTAATAAAGGTCAAGCCACTTGGCTGCTAGAATGCCCTGCTTCAGCACAGACCAGAAAGGCATTGTGATACGCGTATCCCCGGTATAGTCAGGGGTTAATGGGAGTCGTCCCCGTCCCCCCAGTATACGCCCAGAACCATGGACCCGGTACTTGTGGTTCGGACTGTCTCCAACCAGCCATAATGTTGTGAGAGTGAAATTATGTCTAAGTCCAGCTTTGGTACATTAGAAGCAACTCTGAAACTTAACCTAAGCGTTTTTCGAAGCTACTTTTTGGCTAACTTCTTATAGGAAGGTCTTGGAGCTCTGAAAATGAACGTGCGCGTCTTTCACTCTTCCCGAGGGACTTAGAAGAATTTTGTGATATTTTTTATTAAAATGGTGTATAAGGGTATATATATAAATATATTATATGCACTGTATATGAGCTGGCGATTTCTAAGTCTGTGGTTTCGAGAGGGGGTAACCAGGCTCACTAATAAAGGTCAAGCCACTTGGCTGCCAGAATGCCCTGCTTCAGCACAGACAAGAAAGGCATTGTGATAAGCGTATCCCCGGTATAGTCAGGGGTTAATGGGAGTCGTCCCCGTCCCCCCAGTATACGCCCAGAACCATGGACCCGGTACTTGTGGTTCGAACTGTCTCCAACCAGCCATAATGTTGTGAGAGTGAAATTATGTCTAAGTCCAGTTTTGGTACATTAGAAGCAACTCTGAAACTTAACCTAAGCGTTTTTCGAAGCTACTTTTTGGCTAACTTCTTATAGGAAGGTCTAGGAGCTCTGAAAATGAACGTGCGCGTCTTTCACTCTTCCCGAGGGACTTAGAAGAATTTTGTGATATTTTTTATTAAAATGGTGTATAAGGATATATATATAAATATATTTTATGCACTGTATATGAGCTGGCGATTTCTAAGCCTGTGGTTCCGAGAGGGGGTAACCAGGCTCACTAATAAAGGTCAAGCCACTTGGCTGCTAGAATGCCCTGCTTCAGCACAGACCAGAAAGGCATTGTGATACGCGTATCCCCGGTATAGTCAGGGGTTAATGGGAGTCGTCCCCGTCCCCCCAGTATACGCCCAGAACCATGGACCCGGTACTTGTGGTTCGGACTGTCTCCAACCAGCCATAATGTTGTGAGAGTGAAATTATGTCTAAGTCCAGCTTTGGTACATTAGAAGCAACTCTGAAACTTAACCTAAGCGTTTTTCGAAGCTACTTTTTGGCTAACTTCTTATAGGAAGGTCTAGGAGCTCTGAAAATGAACGTGCGCGTCTTTCACTCTTCCCGAGGGACTTAGAAGAATTTTGTGATATTTTTTATTAAAATGGTGTATAAGGGTATATATATAAATATATTATATGCACTGTATATGAGCTGGCGATTTCTAAGTCTGTGGTTTCGAGAGGGGGTAACCAGGCTCACTAATAAAGGTCAAGCCACTTGGCTGCCAGAATGCCCTGCTTCAGCACAGACAAGAAAGGCATTGTGATAAGCGTATCCCCGGTATAGTCAGGGGTTAATGGGAGTCGTCCCCGTCCCCCCAGTATACGCCCAGAACCATGGACCCGGTACTTGTGGTTCGGACTGTCTCCAACCAGCCATAATGTTGTGAGAGTGAAATTATGTCTAAGTCCAGCTTTGGTACATTAGAAGCAACTCTGAAACTTAACCTAAGCGTTTTTCGAAGCTACTTTTTGGCTAACTTCTTATAGGAAGGTCTTGGAGCTCTGAAAATGAACGTGCGCGTCTTTCACTCTTCCCGAGGGACTTAGAAGAATTTTGTGATATTTTTTATTAAAATGGTGTATAAGGGTATATATATAAATATATTATATGCACTGTATATGAGCTGGCGATTTCTAAGTCTGTGGTTTCGAGAGGGGGTAACCAGGCTCACTAATAAAGGTCAAGCCACTTGGCTGCCAGAATGCCCTGCTTCAGCACAGACAAGAAAGGCATTGTGATAAGCGTATCCCCGGTATAGTCAGGGGTTAATGGGAGTCGTCCCCGTCCCCCCAGTATACGCCCAGAACCATGGACCCGGTACTTGTGGTTCGAACTGTCTCCAACCAGCCATAATGTTGTGAGAGTGAAATTATGTCTAAGTCCAGCTTTGGTACATTAGAAGCAACTCTGAAACTTAACCTAAGCGTTTTTCGAAGCTACTTTTTGGCTAACTTCTTATAGGAAGGTCTAGGAGCTCTGAAAATGAACGTGCGCGTCTTTCACTCTTCCCGAGGGACTTAGAAGAATTTTGTGATATTTTTTATTAAAATGGTGTATAAGGATATATATATAAATATATTTTATGCACTGTATATGAGCTGGCGATTTCTAAGCCTGTGGTTCCGAGAGGGGGTAACCAGGCTCACTAATAAAGGTCAAGCCACTTGGCTGCTAGAATGCCCTGCTTCAGCACAGACCAGAAAGGCATTGTGATACGCGTATCCCCGGTATAGTCAGGGGTTAATGGGAGTCGTCCCCGTCCCCCCAGTATACGCCCAGAACCATGGACCCGGTACTTGTGGTTCGGACTGTCTCCAACCAGCCATAATGTTGTGAGAGTGAAATTATGTCTAAGTCCAGCTTTGGTACATTAGAAGCAACTCTGAAACTTAACCTAAGCGTTTTTCGAAGCTACTTTTTGGCTAACTTCTTATAGGAAGGTCTAGGAGCTCTTAAAATGAACGTGCGCGTCTTTCACTCTTCCCGAGGGACTTAGAAGAATTTTGTGATATTTTTTATTAAAATGGTGTATAAGGGTATATATATAAATATATTATATGCACTGTATATGAGCTGGCGATTTCTAAGTCTGTGGTTTCGAGAGGGGGTAACCAGGCTCACTAATAAAGGTCAAGCCACTTGGCTGCCAGAATGCCCTGCTTCAGCACAGACAAGAAAGGCATTGTGATAAGCGTATCCCCGGTATAGTCAGGGGTTAATGGGAGTCGTCCCCGTCCCCCCAGTATACGCCCAGAACCATGGACCCGGTACTTGTGGTTCGGACTGTCTCCAACCAGCCATAATGTTGTGAGAGTGAAATTATGTCTAAGTCCAGCTTCGGTACATTAGAAGCAACTCTGAAACTTAACCTAAGCGTTTTTCGAAGCTACTTTTTGGCTAACTTCTTATAGGAAGGTCTAGGAGCTCTGAAAATGAACGTGCGTGTCTTTCACTCTTCCCGAGGGACTTAGAAGAATTTTGTGATATTTTTGATTAAAATGGTGTATAAGGGTATATATATAAATATATTTTATGCACTGTATATGAGCTGGCGATTTCTAAGTCTGTGGTTCCGAGAGGGGGTAACCAGGCTCACTAATAAAGGTCAAGCCACTTGGCTGCCAGAAAACCCTGCTTCAGCACAGACCAGAAAGGCATTGTGATAAGCGTATCCCCGGTATAGTCAGGGGTTAATGGGAGTCGTCCCTGTCCCCCCAGTATACGCCCAGAACCATGGACCCGGTACTTGTGGTTCGGACTGTCTCCAACCAGCCATAATGTTGTGAGAGTGAAATTATGTCTAAGTCCAGCTTTGGTACATTAGAAGCAACTCTGAAACTTAACCTAAGCGTTTTTCGAAGCTACTTTTTGGCTAACTTCTTATAGGAAGGTCTAGGAGCTCTGAAAATGAACGTGCGCGTCTTTCACTCTTCCCGAGGGACTTAGAAGAATTTTGTGATATTTTTTATTAAAATGGTGTATAAGGATATATATATAAATATATTTTATGCACTGTATATGAGCTGGCGATTTCTAAGCCTGTGGTTCCGAGAGGGGGTAACCAGGCTCACTAATAAAGGTCAAGCCACTTGGCTGCTAGAATGCCCTGCTTCAGCACAGACCAGAAAGGCATTGTGATACGCGTATCCCCGGTATAGTCAGGGGTTAATGGGAGTCGTCCCCGTCCCCCCAGTATACGCCCAGAACCATGGACCCGGTACTTGTGGTTCGGACTGTCTCCAACCAGCCATAATGTTGTGAGAGTGAAATTATGTCTAAGTCCAGCTTTGGTACATTAGAAGCAACTCTGAAACTTAACCTAAGCGTTTTTCGAAGCTACTTTTTGGCTAACTTCTTATAGGAAGGTCTAGGAGCTCTGAAAATGAACGTGCGCGTCTTTCACTCTTCCCGAGGGACTTAGAAGAATTTTGTGATATTTTTTATTAAAATGGTGTATAAGGGTATATATATAAATATATTATATGCACTGTATATGAGCTGGCGATTTCTAAGTCTGTGGTTTCGAGAGGGGGTAACCAGGCTCACTAATAAATGTCAAGCCACTTGGCTGCCAGAATGCCCTGCTTCAGCACAGACAAGAAAGGCATTGTGATAAGCGTATCCCCGGTATAGTCAGGGGTTAATGGGAGTCGTCCCCGTCCCCCCAGTATACGCCCAGAACCATGGACCCGGTACTTGTGGTTCGGACTGTCTCCAACCAGCCATAATGTTGTGAGAGTGAAATTATGTCTAAGTCCAGCTTTGGTACATTAGAAGCAACTCTGAAACTTAACCTAAGCGTTTTTCGAAGCTACTTTTTGGCTAACTTCTTATAGGAAGGTCTTGGAGCTCTGAAAATGAACGTGCGCGTCTTTCACTCTTCCCGAGGGACTTAGAAGAATTTTGTGATATTTTTTATTAAAATGGTGTATAAGGGTATATATATAAATATATTATATGCACTGTATATGAGCTGGCGATTTCTAAGTCTGTGGTTTCGAGAGGGGGTAACCAGGCTCACTAATAAAGGTCAAGCCACTTGGCTGCCAGAATGCCCTGCTTCAGCACAGACAAGAAAGGCATTGTGATAAGCGTATCCCCGGTATAGTCAGGGGTTAATGGGAGTCGTCCCCGTCCCCCCAGTATACGCCCAGAACCATGGACCCGGTACTTGTGGTTCGAACTGTCTCCAACCAGCCATAATGTTGTGAGAGTGAAATTATGTCTAAGTCCAGCTTTGGTACATTAGAAGCAACTCTGAAACTTAACCTAAGCGTTTTTCGAAGCTACTTTTTGGCTAACTTCTTATAGGAAGGTCTAGGAGCTCTGAAAATGAACGTGCGCGTCTTTCACTCTTCCCGAGGGACTTAGAAGAATTTTGTGATATTTTTTATTAAAATGGTGTATAAGGATATATATATAAATATATTTTATGCACTGTATATGAGCTGGCGATTTCTAAGCCTGTGGTTCCGAGAGGGGGTAACCAGGCTCACTAATAAAGGTCAAGCCACTTGGCTGCCAGAATGCCCTGCTTCAGCACAGACCAGAAAGGCATTGTGATACGCGTATCCCCGGTATAGTCAGGGGTTAATGGGAGTCGTCCCCGTCCCCCCAGTATACGCCCAGAACCATGGACCCGGTACTTGTGGTTCGGACTGTCTCCAACCAGCCATAATGTTGTGAGAGTGAAATTATGTCTAAGTCCAGCTTTGGTACATTAGAAGCAACTCTGAAACTTAACCTAAGCGTTTTTCGAAGCTACTTTTTGGCTAACTTCTTATAGGAAGGTCTAGGAGCTCTGAAAATGAACGTGCGCGTCTTTCACTCTTCCCGAGGGACTTAGAAGAATTTTGTGATATTTTTTATTAAAATGGTGTATAAGGGTATATATATAAATATATTATATGCACTGTATATGAGCTGGCGATTTCTAAGTCTGTGGTTTCGAGAGGGGGTAACCAGGCTCACTAATAAAGGTCAAGCCACTTGGCTGCCAGAATGCCCTGCTTCAGCACAGACAAGAAAGGCATTGTGATAAGCGTATCCCCGGTATAGTCAGGGGTTAATGGGAGTCGTCCCCGTCCCCCCAGTATACGCCCAGAACCATGGACCCGGTACTTGTGGTTCGGACTGTCTCCAACCAGCCATAATGTTGTGAGAGTGAAATTATGTCTAAGTCCAGCTTCGGTACATTAGAAGCAACTCTGAAACTTAACCTAAGCGTTTTTCGAAGCTACTTTTTGGCTAACTTCTTATAGGAAGGTCTAGGAGCTCTGAAAATGAACGTGCGCGTCTTTCACTCTTCCCGAGGGACTTAGAAGAATTTTGTGATATTTTTTATTAAAATGGTGTATAAGGGTATATATATAAATATATTTTATGCACTGTATATGAGCTGGCGATTTCTAAGTCTGTGGTTCCGAGAGGGGGTAACCAGGCTCACTAATAAAGGTCAAGCCACTTGGCTGCCAGAAAACCCTGCTTCAGCACAGACCAGAAAGGCATTGTGATAAGCGTATCCCCGGTATAGTCAGGGGTTAATGGGAGTCGTCCCTGTCCCCCCAGTATACGCCCAGAACCATGGACCCGGTACTTGTGGTTCGGACTGTCTCCAACCAGCCATAATGTTGTGAGAGTGAAATTATGTCTAAGTCCAGCTTCGGTACATTAGAAGCAACTCTGAAACTTAACCTAAGCGTTTTTCGAAGCTACTTTTTGGCTAACTTCTTATAGGAAGGTCTAGGAGCTCTGAAAATGAACGTGCGCGTCTTTCACTCTTCCCGAGGGACTTAGAAGAATTTTGTGATATTTTTTATTAAAATGGTGTATAAGTGTATATATATAAATATATTTTATGCACTGTATATGAGCTGGCGATTTCTAAGTCTGTGGTTCCGAGAGAGGGTAACCAGGCTCACTAATAAAGGTCAAGCCACTTGGCTGCCAGAATGCCCTGCTTCAGCACAGACCAGAAAGGCATTGTGATAAGCGTATCCCCGGTATAGTCAGGGGTTAATGGGAGTCGTCCCCGTCCCCCCAGTATACGCCCAGAACCATGGACCCGGTACTTGTGGTTCGGACTGTCTCCAACCAGCCATAATGTTGTGAGAGTGAAATTATGTCTAAGTCCAGCTTTGGTACATTAGAAGCAACTCTGAAACTTAACCTAAGCGTTTTTCGAAGCTACTTTTTGGCTAACTTCTTATAGGAAGGTCTAGGAGCTCTGAAAATGAATGTGCGCGTCTTTCACTCTTCCCGAGGGACTTAGAAGAATTTTGTGATATTTTTTATTAAAATGGTGTATAAGGGTATATATATAAATATATTTTATGCACTGTATATGAGCTGGCGATTTCTAAGTCTGTAGTTCCGAGAGGGGGTAACCAGGCTCACTAATAAAGGTCAAGCCACTTGGCTGCCAGAATGCCCTGCTTCAGCACAGACCAGAAAGGCATTGTGATAAGCGTATCCCCGGTATAGTCAGGGGTTAATGGGAGTCCCCCCCGTCCCCCCAGTATACGCCCAGAACCATGGACCCGGTACTTGTGGTTCGGACTGTCTCCAACCAGCCATAATGTGAGAGTGAAATTATGTCTACTGTAAGTCCAGCTTTGGTACATTAGAAGCAACTCTGAAACTTAACCTAAGCGTTTTTCGAAGCTACTTTTTGGCTAACTTCTTATAGGAAGGTCTAGGAGCTCTGAAAATGAACGTGCGCGTCTTTCACTCTTCCCGAGGGACTTAGAAGAATTTTGTGATATTTTTTATTAAAATGGTGTATAAGGGTATATATAAATATATTTTATACACTGTATATGAGCTGGCAATTTCTAAGTCTGTGGTTCCGAGAGGGGGTAACCAGGCTCACTAATAAAGGTCAAGCCACTTGGCTGCCAGAATGCCCTGCTTCAGCACAGACCAGAAAGGCATTGTGATAAGCGTATCCCCGGTATAGTCAGGGGTTAATGGGAGTCGTCCCCGTCCCCCCAGTATACGCCCAGAACCATGGACCCGGTACTTGTGGTTCGGACTGTCTCCAACCAGCCATAATGTGAGAGTGAAATTATGTCTACTGTAAGTCCAGCTTTGGTACATTAGAAGCAACTCTGAAACTTAACCTAAGCGTTTTTCGAAGCTACTTTTTGGCTAACTTCTTATAGGAAGGTCTAGGAGCTCTGAAAATGAACGTGCGCGTCTTTCACTCTTCCCGAGGGACTTAGAAGAATTTTGTGATATTTTTTATTAAAATGGTGTATAAGGGTATATATAAATATATTTTATACACTGTATATGAGCTGGCAATTTCTAAGTCTGTGGTTCCGAGAGGGGGTAACCAGGCTCACTAATAAAGGTCAAGCCACTTGGCTGCCAGAATGCCCTGCTTCAGCACAGACCAGAAAGGCATTGTGATAAGCGTATCCCCGGTATAGTCAGGGGTTAATGGGAGTCGTCCCCGTCCCCCCAGTATACGCCCAGAACCATGGACCCGGTACTTGTGGTTCGGACTGTCTCCAACCAGCCATAATGTGAGAGTGAAATTATGTCTACTGTAAGTCCAGCTTTGGTACATTAGAAGCAACTCTGAAACTTAACCTAAGCGTTTTTCGAAGCTACTTTTTGGCTAACTTCTTATAGGAAGGTCTAGGAGCTCTGAAAATGAACGTGCGCGTCTTTCACTCTTCCCGAGGGACTTAGAAGAATTTTGTGATATTTTTTATTAAAATGGTGTATAAGGATATATATATATAAATATATTTTATGCACTGTATATGAGCTGGCGATTTCTAAGCCTGTGGTTCCGAGAGGGGGTAACCAGGCTCACTAATAAAGGTCAAGCCACTTGGCTGCTAGAATGCCCTGCTTCAGCACAGACCAGAAAGGCATTGTGATACGCGTATCCCCGGTATAGTCAGGGGTTAATGGGAGTCGTCCCCGTCCCCCCAGTATACGCCCAGAACCATGGACCCGGTACTTGTGGTTCGGACTGTCTCCAACCAGCCATAATGTTGTGAGAGTGAAATTATGTCTAAGTCCAGCTTTGGTACATTAGAAGCAACTCTGAAACTTAACCTAAGCGTTTTTCGAAGCTACTTTTTGGCTAACTTCTTATAGGAAGGTCTAGGAGCTCTGAAAATGAACGTGCGCGTCTTTCACTCTTCCCGAGGGACTTAGAAGAATTTTGTGATATTTTTTATTAAAATGGTGTATAAGGGTATATATATAAATATATTATATGCACTGTATATGAGCTGGCGATTTCTAAGTCTGTGGTTTCGAGAGGGGGTTACCAGGCTCACTAATAAATGTCAAGCCACTTGGCTGCCAGAATGCCCTGCTTCAGCACAGACAAGAAAGGCATTGTGATAAGCGTATCCCCGGTATAGTCAGGGGTTAATGGGAGTCGTCCCCGTCCCCCCAGTATACGCCCAGAACCATGGACCCGGTACTTGTGGTTCGGACTGTCTCCAACCAGCCATAATGTTGTGAGAGTGAAATTATGTCTAAGTCCAGCTTTGGTACATTAGAAGCAACTCTGAAACTTAACCTAAGCGTTTTTCGAAGCTACTTTTTGGCTAACTTCTTATAGGAAGGTCTTGGAGCTCTGAAAATGAACGTGCGCGTCTTTCACTCTTCCCGAGGGACTTAGAAGAATTTTGTGATATTTTTTATTAAAATGGTGTATAAGGGTATATATATAAATATATTATATGCACTGTATATGAGCTGGCGATTTCTAAGTCTGTGGTTTCGAGAGGGGGTAACCAGGCTCACTAATAAAGGTCAAGCCACTTGGCTGCCAGAATGCCCTGCTTCAGCACAGACAAGAAAGGCATTGTGATAAGCGTATCCCCGGTATAGTCAGGGGTTAATGGGAGTCGTCCCCGTCCCCCCAGTATACGCCCAGAACCATGGACCCGGTACTTGTGGTTCGAACTGTCTCCAACCAGCCATAATGTTGTGAGAGTGAAATTATGTCTAAGTCCAGCTTTGGTACATTAGAAGCAACTCTGAAACTTAACCTAAGCGTTTTTCGAAGCTACTTTTTGGCTAACTTCTTATAGGAAGGTCTAGGAGCTCTGAAAATGAACGTGCGCGTCTTTCACTCTTCCCGAGGGACTTAGAAGAATTTTGTGATATTTTTTATTAAAATGGTGTATAAGGATATATATATAAATATATTTTATGCACTGTATATGAGCTGGCGATTTCTAAGCCTGTGGTTCCGAGAGGGGGTAACCAGGCTCACTAATAAAGGTCAAGCCACTTGGCTGCCAGAATGCCCTGCTTCAGCACAGACCAGAAAGGCATTGTGATACGCGTATCCCCGGTATAGTCAGGGGTTAATGGGAGTCGTCCCCGTCCCCCCAGTATACGCCCAGAACCATGGACCCGGTACTTGTGGTTCGGACTGTCTCCAACCAGCCATAATGTTGTGAGAGTGAAATTATGTCTAAGTCCAGCTTTGGTACATTAGAAGCAACTCTGAAACTTAACCTAAGCGTTTTTCGAAGCTACTTTTTGGCTAACTTCTTATAGGAAGGTCTAGGAGCTCTGAAAATGAACGTGCGCGTCTTTCACTCTTCCCGAGGGACTTAGAAGAATTTTGTGATATTTTTTATTAAAATGGTGTATAAGGGTATATATATAAATATATTATATGCACTGTATATGAGCTGGCGATTTCTAAGTCTGTGGTTTCGAGAGGGGGTAACCAGGCTCACTAATAAAGGTCAAGCCACTTGGCTGCCAGAATGCCCTGCTTCAGCACAGACAAGAAAGGCATTGTGATAAGCGTATCCCCGGTATAGTCAGGGGTTAATGGGAGTCGTCCCCGTCCCCCCAGTATACGCCCAGAACCATGGACCCGGTACTTGTGGTTCGGACTGTCTCCAACCAGCCATAATGTTGTGAGAGTGAAATTATGTCTAAGTCCAGCTTCGGTACATTAGAAGCAACTCTGAAACTTAACCTAAGCGTTTTTCGAAGCTACTTTTTGGCTAACTTCTTATAGGAAGGTCTAGGAGCTCTGAAAATGAACGTGCGCGTCTTTCACTCTTCCCGAGGGACTTAGAAGAATTTTGTGATATTTTTGATTAAAATGGTGTATAAGGGTATATATATAAATATATTTTATGCACTGTATATGAGCTGGCGATTTCTAAGTCTGTGGTTCCGAGAGGGGGTAACCAGGCTCACTAATAAAGGTCAAGCCACTTGGCTGCCAGAAAACCCTGCTTCAGCACAGACCAGAAAGGCATTGTGATAAGCGTATCCCCGGTATAGTCAGGGGTTAATGGGAGTCGTCCCTGTCCCCCCAGTATACGCCCAGAACCATGGACCCGGTACTTGTGGTTCGGACTGTCTCCAACCAGCCATAATGTTGTGAGAGTGAAATTATGTCTAAGTCCAGCTTCGGTACATTAGAAGCAACTCTGAAACTTAACCTAAGCGTTTTTCGAAGCTACTTTTTGGCTAACTTCTTATAGGAAGGTCTAGGAGCTCTGAAAATGAACGTGCGCGTCTTTCACTCTTCCCGAGGGACTTAGAAGAATTTTGTGATATTTTTTATTAAAATGGTGTATAAGTGTATATATATAAATATATTTTATGCACTGTATATGAGCTGGCGATTTCTAAGTCTGTGGTTCCGAGAGAGGGTAACCAGGCTCACTAATAAAGGTCAAGCCACTTGGCTGCCAGAATGCCCTGCTTCAGCACAGACCAGAAAGGCATTGTGATAAGCGTATCCCCGGTATAGTCAGGGGTTAATGGGAGTCGTCCCCGTCCCCCCAGTATACGCCCAGAACCATGGACCCGGTACTTGTGGTTCGGACTGTCTCCAACCAGCCATAATGTTGTGAGAGTGAAATTATGTCTAAGTCCAGCTTTGGTACATTAGAAGCAACTCTGAAACTTAACCTAAGCGTTTTTCGAAGCTACTTTTTGGCTAACTTCTTATAGGAAGGTCTAGGAGCTCTGAAAATGAATGTGCGCGTCTTTCACTCTTCCCGAGGGACTTAGAAGAATTTTGTGATATTTTTTATTAAAATGGTGTATAAGGGTATATATATAAATATATTTTATGCACTGTATATGAGCTGGCGATTTCTAAGTCTGTAGTTCCGAGAGGGGGTAACCAGGCTCACTAATAAAGGTCAAGCCACTTGGCTGCCAGAATGCCCTGCTTCAGCACAGACCAGAAAGGCATTGTGATAAGCGTATCCCCGGTATAGTCAGGGGTTAATGGGAGTCCCCCCCGTCCCCCCAGTATACGCCCAGAACCATGGACCCGGTACTTGTGGTTCGGACTGTCTCCAACCAGCCATAATGTGAGAGTGAAATTATGTCTACTGTAAGTCCAGCTTTGGTACATTAGAAGCAACTCTGAAACTTAACCTAAGCGTTTTTCGAAGCTACTTTTTGGCTAACTTCTTATAGGAAGGTCTAGGAGCTCTGAAAATGAACGTGCGCGTCTTTCACTCTTCCCGAGGGACTTAGAAGAATTTTGTGATGTTTTTTATTAAAATGGTGTATAAGGGTATATATAAATATATTTTATACACTGTATATGAGCTGGCAATTTCTAAGTCTGTGGTTCCGAGAGGGGGTAACCAGGCTCACTAATAAAGGTCAAGCCACTTGGCTGCCAGAATGCCCTGCTTCAGCACAGACCAGAAAGGCATTGTGATAAGCGTATCCCCGGTATAGTCAGGGGTTAATGGGAGTCGTCCCCGTCCCCCCAGTATACGCCCAGAACCATGGACCCGGTACTTGTGGTTCGGACTGTCTCCAACCAGCCATAATGTGAGAGTGAAATTATGTCTACTGTAAGTCCAGCTTTGGTACATTAGAAGCAACTCTGAAACTTAACCTAAGCGTTTTTCGAAGCTACTTTTTGGCTAACTTCTTATAGGAAGGTCTAGGAGCTCTGAAAATGAACGTGCGAGTCTTTCACTCTTCCCGAGGGACTTAGAAGAATTTTGTGATATTTTTTATTAAAATGGTGTATAAGGGTATATATAAATATATTTTATACACTGTATATGAGCTGGCAATTTCTAAGTCTGTGGTTCCGAGAGGGGGTAACCAGGCTCACTAATAAAGGTCAAGCCACTTGGCTGCCAGAATGCCCTGCTTCAGCACAGACCAGAAAGGCATTGTGATAAGCGTATCCCCGGTATAGTCAGGGGTTAATGGGAGTCGTCCCCGTCCCCCCAGTATACGCCCAGAACCATGGACCCGGTACTTGTGGTTCGGACTGTCTCCAACCAGCCATAATGTTGTGAGAGTGAAATTATGTCTAAGTCCAGCTTTGGTACATTAGAAGCAACTCTGAAACTTAACCTAAGCGTTTTTCGAAGCTACTTTTTGGCTAACTTCTTATAGGAAGGTCTAGGAGCTCTGAAAATGAACGTGCGCGTCTTTCACTCTTCCCGAGGGACTTAGAAGAATTTTGTGATATTTTTTATTAAAATGGTGTATAAGGATATATATATAAATATATTTTATGCACTGTATATGAGCTGGCGATTTCTAAGCCTGTGGTTCCGAGAGGGGGTAACCAGGCTCACTAATAAAGGTCAAGCCACTTGGCTGCTAGAATGCCCTGCTTCAGCACAGACCAGAAAGGCATTGTGATACGCGTATCCCCGGTATAGTCAGGGGTTAATGGGAGTCGTCCCCGTCCCCCCAGTATACGCCCAGAACCATGGACCCGGTACTTGTGGTTCGGACTGTCTCCAACCAGCCATAATGTTGTGAGAGTGAAATTATGTCTAAGTCCAGCTTTGGTACATTAGAAGCAACTCTGAAACTTAACCTAAGCGTTTTTCGAAGCTACTTTTTGGCTAACTTCTTATAGGAAGGTCTAGGAGCTCTGAAAATGAACGTGCGCGTCTTTCACTCTTCCCGAGGGACTTAGAAGAATTTTGTGATATTTTTTATTAAAATGGTGTATAAGGGTATATATATAAATATATTATATGCACTGTATATGAGCTGGCGATTTCTAAGTCTGTGGTTTCGAGAGGGGGTAACCAGGCTCACTAATAAAGGTCAAGCCACTTGGCTGCCAGAATGCCCTGCTTCAGCACAGACAAGAAAGGCATTGTGATAAGCGTATCCCCGGTATAGTCAGGGGTTAATGGGAGTCGTCCCCGTCCCCCCAGTATACGCCCAGAACCATGGACCCGGTACTTGTGGTTCGGACTGTCTCCAACCAGCCATAATGTTGTGAGAGTGAAATTATGTCTAAGTCCAGCTTCGGTACATTAGAAGCAACTCTGAAACTTAACCTAAGCGTTTTTCGAAGCTACTTTTTGGCTAACTTCTTATAGGAAGGTCTAGGAGCTCTGAAAATGAACGTGCGCGTCTTTCACTCTTCCCGAGGGACTTAGAAGAATTTTGTGATATTTTTGATTAAAATGGTGTATAAGGGTATATATATAAATATATTTTATGCACTGTATATGAGCTGGCGATTTCTAAGTCTGTGGTTCCGAGAGGGGGTAACCAGGCTCACTAATAAAGGTCAAGCCACTTGGCTGCCAGAAAACCCTGCTTCAGCACAGACCAGAAAGGCATTGTGATAAGCGTATCCCCGGTATAGTCAGGGGTTAATGGGAGTCGTCCCTGTCCCCCCAGTATACGCCCAGAACCATGGACCCGGTACTTGTGGTTCGGACTGTCTCCAACCAGCCATAATGTTGTGAGAGTGAAATTATGTCTAAGTCCAGCTTCGGTACATTAGAAGCAACTCTGAAACTTAACCTAAGCGTTTTTCGAAGCTACTTTTTGGCTAACTTCTTATAGGAAGGTCTAGGAGCTCTGAAAATGAACGTGCGCGTCTTTCACTCTTCCCGAGGGACTTAGAAGAATTTTGTGATATTTTTTATTAAAATGGTGTATAAGTGTATATATATAAATATATTTTATGCACTGTATATGAGCTGGCGATTTCTAAGTCTGTGGTTCCGAGAGGGGGTAACCAGGCTCACTAATAAAGGTCAAGCCACTTGGCTGCCAGAATGCCCTGCTTCAGCACAGACCAGAAAGGCATTGTGATAAGCGTATCCCCGGTATAGTCAGGGGTTAATGGGAGTCGTCCCCGTCCCCCCAGTATACGCCCAGAACCATGGACCCGGTACTTGTGGTTCGGACTGTCTCCAACCAGCCATAATGTTGTGAGAGTGAAATTATGTCTAAGTCCAGCTTTGGTACATTAGAAGAAACTCTGAAACTTAACCTAAGCGTTTTTCGAAGCTACTTTTTGGCTAACTTCTTATAGGAAGGTCTAGGAGCTCTGAAAATGAATGTGCGCGTCTTTCACTCTTCCCGAGGGACTTAGAAGAATTTTGTGATATTTTTTATTAAAATGGTGTATAAGGGTATATATATAAATATATTTTATGCACTGTATATGAGCTGGCGATTTCTAAGTCTGTAGTTCCGAGAGGGAGTAACCAGGCTCACTAATAAAGGTCAAGCCACTTGGCTGCCAGAATGCCCTGCTTCAGCACAGACCAGAAAGGCATTGTGATAAGCGTATCCCCGGTATAGTCAGGGGTTAATGGGAGTCCCCCCCGTCCCCCCAGTATACGCCCAGAACCATGGACCCGGTACTTGTGGTTCGGACTGTCTCCAACCAGCCATAATGTGAGAGTGAAATTATGTCTACTGTAAGTACAGCTTTGGTACATTAGAAGCAACTCTGAAACTTAACCTAAGCGTTTTTCGAAGCTACTTTTTGGCTAACTTCTTATAGGAAGGTCTAGGAGCTCTGAAAATGAACGTGCGCGTCTTTCACTCTTCCCGAGGGACTTAGAAGAATTTTGTGATATTTTTTATTAAAATGGTGTATAAGGGTATATATAAATATATTTTATACACTGTATATGAGCTGGCAATTTCTAAGTCTGTGGTTCCGAGAGGGGGTAACCAGGCTCACTAATAAAGGTCAAGCCACTTGGCTGCCAGAATGCCCTGCTTCAGCACAGACCAGAAAGGCATTGTGATAAGCGTATCCCCGGTATAGTCAGGGGTTAATGGGAGTCGTCCCCGTCCCCCCAGTATACGCCCAGAACCATGGACCCGGTACTTGTGGTTCGGACTGTCTCCAACCAGCCATAATGTGAGAGTGAAATTATGTCTACTGTAAGTCCAGCTTTGGTACATTAGAAGCAACTCTGAAACTTAACCTAAGCGTTTTTCGAAGCTACTTTTTGGCTAACTTCTTATAGGAAGGTCTAGGAGCTCTGAAAATGAACGTGCGCGTCTTTCACTCTTCCCGAGGGACTTAGAAGAATTTTGTGATATTTTTTATTAAAATGGTGTATAAGGGTATATATAAATATATTTTATACACTGTATATGAGCTGGCAATTTCTAAGTCTGTGGTTCCGAGAGGGGGTAACCAGGCTCACTAATAAAGGTCAAGCCACTTGGCTGCCAGAATGCCCTGCTTCAGCACAGACCAGAAAGGCATTGTGATAAGCGTATCCCCGGTATAGTCAGGGGTTAATGGGAGTCGTCCCCGTCCCCCCAGTATACGCCCAGAACCATGGACCCGGTACTTGTGGTTCGGACTGTCTCCAACCAGCCATAATGTTGTGAGAGTGAAATTATGTCTAAGTCCAGCTTTGGTACATTAGAAGCAACTCTGAAACTTAACCTAAGCGTTTTTCGATGCTACTTTTTGGCTAACTTCTTATAGGAAGGTCTAGGAGCTCTGAAAATGAACGTGCGCGTCTTTCACTCTTCCCGAGGGACTTAGAAGAATTTTGTGATATTTTTTATTAAAATGGTGTATAAGGATATATATATAAATATATTTTATGCACTGTATATGAGCTGGCGATTTCTAAGCCTGTGGTTCCGAGAGGGGGTAACCAGGCTCACTAATAAAGGTCAAGCCACTTGGCTGCTAGAATGCCCTGCTTCAGCACAGACCAGAAAGGCATTGTGATACGCGTATCCCCGGTATAGTCAGGGGTTAATGGGAGTCGTCCCCGTCCCCCCAGTATACGCCCAGAACCATGGACCGGTACTTGTGGTTCGGACTGTCTCCAACCAGCCATAATGTTGTGAGAGTGAAATTATGTCTAAGTCCAGCTTTGGTACATTAGAAGCAACTCTGAAACTTAACCTAAGCGTTTTTCGAAGCTACTTTTTGGCTAACTTCTTATAGGAAGGTCTAGGAGCTCTGAAAATGAACGTGCGCGTCTTTCACTCTTCCCGAGGGACTTAGAAGAATTTTGTGATATTTTTTATTAAAATGGTGTATAAGGGTATATATATAAATATATTATATGCACTGTATATGAGCTGGCGATTTCTAAGTCTGTGGTTTCGAGAGGGGGTAACCAGGCTCACTAATAAAGGTCAAGCCACTTGGCTGCCAGAATGCCCTGCTTCAGCACAGACAAGAAAGGCATTGTGATAAGCGTATCCCCGGTATAGTCAGGGGTTAATGGGAGTCGTCCCCGTCCCCCCAGTATACGCCCAGAACCATGGACCCGGTACTTGTGGTTCGGACTGTCTCCAACCAGCCATAATGTTGTGAGAGTGAAATTATGTCTAAGTCCAGCTTCGGTACATTAGAAGCAACTCTGAAACTTAACCTAAGCGTTTTTCGAAGCTACTTTTTGGCTAACTTCTTATAGGAAGGTCTAGGAGCTCTGAAAATGAACGTGCGCGTCTTTCACTCTTCCCGAGGGACTTAGAAGAATTTTGTGATATTTTTGATTAAAATGGTGTATAAGGGTATATATATAAATATATTTTATGCACTGTATATGAGCTGGCGATTTCTAAGTCTGTGGTTCCGAGAGGGGGTAACCAGGCTCACTAATAAAGGTCAAGCCACTTGGCTGCCAGAAAACCCTGCTTCAGCACAGACCAGAAAGGCATTGTGATAAGCGTATCCCCGGTATAGTCAGGGGTTAATGGGAGTCGTCCCTGTCCCCCCAGTATACGCCCAGAACCATGGACCCGGTACTTGTGGTTCGGACTGTCTCCAACCAGCCATAATGTTGTGAGAGTGAAATTATGTCTAAGTCCAGCTTCGGTACATTAGAAGCAACTCTGAAACTTAACCTAAGCGTTTTTCGAAGCTACTTTTTGGCTAACTTCTTATAGGAAGGTCTAGGAGCTCTGAAAATGAACGTGCGCGTCTTTCACTCTTCCCGAGGGACTTAGAAGAATTTTGTGATATTTTTTATTAAAATGGTGTATAAGTGTATATATATAAATATATTTTATGCACTGTATATGAGCTGGCGATTTCTAAGTCTGTGGTTCCGAGAGGGGGTAACCAGGCTCACTAATAAAGGTCAAGCCACTTGGCTGCCAGAATGCCCTGCTTCAGCACAGACCAGAAAGGCATTGTGATAAGCGTATCCCCGGTATAGTCAGGGGTTAATGGGAGTCGTCTCCGTCCCCCCAGTATACGCCCAGAACCATGGACCCGGTACTTGTGGTTCGGACTGTCTCCAACCAGCCATAATGTTGTGAGAGTGAAATTATGTCTAAGTCCAGCTTTGGTACATTAGAAGAAACTCTGAAACTTAACCTAAGCGTTTTTCGAAGCTACTTTTTGGCTAACTTCTTATAGGAAGGTCTAGGAGCTCTGAAAATGAATGTGCGCGTCTTTCACTCTTCCCGAGGGACTTAGAAGAATTTTGTGATATTTTTTATTAAAATGGTGTATAAGGGTATATATATAAATATATTTTATGCACTGTATATGAGCTGGCGATTTCTAAGTCTGTAGTTCCGAGAGGGGGTAACCAGGCTCACTAATAAAGGTCAAGCCACTTGGCTGCCAGAATGCCCTGCTTCAGCACAGACCAGAAAGGCATTGTGATAAGCGTATCCCCGGTATAGTCAGGGGTTAATGGGAGTCCCCCCCGTCCCCCCAGTATACGCCCAGAACCATGGACCCGGTACTTGTGGTTCGGACTGTCTCCAACCAGCCATAATGTGAGAGTGAAATTATGTCTACTGTAAGTACAGCTTTGGTACATTAGAAGCAACTCTGAAACTTAACCTAAGCGTTTTTCGAAGCTACTTTTTGGCTAACTTCTTATAGGAAGGTCTAGGAGCTCTGAAAATGAACGTGCGCGTCTTTCACTCTTCCCGAGGGACTTAGAAGAATTTTGTGATATTTTTTATTAAAATGGTGTATAAGGGTATATATAAATATATTTTATACACTGTATATGAGCTGGCAATTTCTAAGTCTGTGGTTCCGAGAGGGGGTAACCAGGCTCACTAATAAAGGTCAAGCCACTTGGCTGCCAGAATGCCCTGCTTCAGCACAGACCAGAAAGGCATTGTGATAAGCGTATCCCCGGTATAGTCAGGGGTTAATGGGAGTCGTCCCCGTCCCCCCAGTATACGCCCAGAACCATGGACCCGGTACTTGTGGTTCGGACTGTCTCCAACCAGCCATAATGTGAGAGTGAAATTATGTCTACTGTAAGTCCAGCTTTGGTACATTAGAAGCAACTCTGAAACTTAACCTAAGCGTTTTTCGAAGCTACTTTTTGGCTAACTTCTTATAGGAAGGTCTAGGAGCTCTGAAAATGAACGTGCGCGTCTTTCACTCTTCCCGAGGGACTTAGAAGAATTTTGTGATATTTTTTATTAAAATGGTGTATAAGGGTATATATAAATATATTTTATACACTGTATATGAGCTGGCAATTTCTAAGTCTGTGGTTCCGAGAGGGGGTAACCAGGCTCACTAATAAAGGTCAAGCCACTTGGCTGCCAGAATGCCCTGCTTCAGCACAGACCAGAAAGGCATTGTGATAAGCGTATCCCCGGTATAGTCAGGGGTTAATGGGAGTCGTCCCCGTCCCCCCAGTATACGCCCAGAACCATGGACCCGGTACTTGTGGTTCGGACTGTCTCCAACCAGCCATAATGTTGTGAGAGTGAAATTATGTCTAAGTCCAGCTTTGGTACATTAGAAGCAACTCTGAAACTTAACCTAAGCGTTTTTCGATGCTACTTTTTGGCTAACTTCTTATAGGAAGGTCTAGGAGCTCTGAAAATGAACGTGCGCGTCTTTCACTCTTCCCGAGGGACTTAGAAGAATTTTGTGATATTTTTTATTAAAATGGTGTATAAGGATATATATATAAATATATTTTATGCACTGTATATGAGCTGGCGATTTCTAAGCCTGTGGTTCCGAGAGGGGGTAACCAGGCTCACTAATAAAGGTCAAGCCACTTGGCTGCTAGAATGCCCTGCTTCAGCACAGACCAGAAAGGCATTGTGATACGCGTATCCCCGGTATAGTCAGGGGTTAATGGGAGTCGTCCCCGTCCCCCCAGTATACGCCCAGAACCATGGACCCGGTACTTGTGGTTCGGACTGTCTCCAACCAGCCATAATGTTGTGAGAGTGAAATTATGTCTAAGTCCAGCTTTGGTACATTAGAAGCAACTCTGAAACTTAACCTAAGCGTTTTTCGAAGCTACTTTTTGGCTAACTTCTTATAGGAAGGTCTAGGAGCTCTGAAAATGAACGTGCGCGTCTTTCACTCTTCCCGAGGGACTTAGAAGAATTTTGTGATATTTTTTATTAAAATGGTGTATAAGGGTATATATATAAATATATTATATGCACTGTATATGAGCTGGCGATTTCTAAGTCTGTGGTTTCGAGAGGGGGTAACCAGGCTCACTAATAAAGGTCAAGCCACTTGGCTGCCAGAATGCCCTGCTTCAGCACAGACAAGAAAGGCATTGTGATAAGCGTATCCCCGGTATAGTCAGGGGTTAATGGGAGTCGTCCCCGTCCCCCCAGTATACGCCCAGAACCATGGACCCGGTACTTGTGGTTCGGACTGTCTCCAACCAGCCATAATGTTGTGAGAGTGAAATTATGTCTAAGTCCAGCTTCGGTACATTAGAAGCAACTCTGAAACTTAACCTAAGCGTTTTTCGAAGCTACTTTTTGGCTAACTTCTTATAGGAAGGTCTAGGAGCTCTGAAAATGAACGTGCGCGTCTTTCACTCTTCCCGAGGGACTTAGAAGAATTTTGTGATATTTTTGATTAAAATGGTGTATAAGGGTATATATATAAATATATTTTATGCACTGTATATGAGCTGGCGATTTCTAAGTCTGTGGTTCCGAGAGGGGGTAACCAGGCTCACTAATAAAGGTCAAGCCACTTGGCTGCCAGAAAACCCTGCTTCAGCACAGACCAGAAAGGCATTGTGATAAGCGTATCCCCGGTATAGTCAGGGGTTAATGGGAGTCGTCCCTGTCCCCCCAGTATACGCCCAGAACCATGGACCCGGTACTTGTGGTTCGGACTGTCTCCAACCAGCCATAATGTTGTGAGAGTGAAATTATGTCTAAGTCCAGCTTCGGTACATTAGAAGCAACTCTGAAACTTAACCTAAGCGTTTTTCGAAGCTACTTTTTGGCTAACTTCTTATAGGAAGGTCTAGGAGCTCTGAAAATGAACGTGCGCGTCTTTCACTCTTCCCGAGGGACTTAGAAGAATTTTGTGATATTTTTTATTAAAATGGTGTATAAGTGTATATATATAAATATATTTTATGCACTGTATATGAGCTGGCGATTTCTAAGTCTGTGGTTCCGAGAGGGGGTAACCAGGCTCACTAATAAAGGTCAAGCCACTTGGCTGCCAGAATGCCCTGCTTCAGCACAGACCAGAAAGGCATTGTGATAAGCGTATCCCCGGTATAGTCAGGGGTTAATGGGAGTCGTCTCCGTCCCCCCAGTATACGCCCAGAACCATGGACCCGGTACTTGTGGTTCGGACTGTCTCCAACCAGCCATAATGTTGTGAGAGTGAAATTATGTCTAAGTCCAGCTTTGGTACATTAGAAGAAACTCTGAAACTTAACCTAAGCGTTTTTCGAAGCTACTTTTTGGCTAACTTCTTATAGGAAGGTCTAGGAGCTCTGAAAATGAATGTGCGCGTCTTTCACTCTTCCCGAGGGACTTAGAAGAATTTTGTGATATTTTTTATTAAAATGGTGTATAAGGGTATATATATAAATATATTTTATGCACTGTATATGAGCTGGCGATTTCTAAGTCTGTAGTTCCGAGAGGGGGTAACCAGGCTCACTAATAAAGGTCAAGCCACTTGGCTGCCAGAATGCCCTGCTTCAGCACAGACCAGAAAGGCATTGTGATAAGCGTATCCCCGGTATAGTCAGGGGTTAATGGGAGTCCCCCCCGTCCCCCCAGTATACGCCCAGAACCATGGACCCGGTACTTGTGGTTCGGACTGTCTCCAACCAGCCATAATGTGAGAGTGAAATTATGTCTACTGTAAGTACAGCTTTGGTACATTAGAAGCAACTCTGAAACTTAACCTAAGCGTTTTTCGAAGCTACTTTTTGGCTAACTTCTTATAGGAAGGTCTAGGAGCTCTGAAAATGAACGTGCGCGTCTTTCACTCTTCCCGAGGGACTTAGAAGAATTTTGTGATATTTTTTATTAAAATGGTGTATAAGGGTATATATAAATATATTTTATACACTGTATATGAGCTGGCAATTTCTAAGTCTGTGGTTCCGAGAGGGGGTAACCAGGCTCACTAATAAAGGTCAAGCCACTTGGCTGCCAGAATGCCCTGCTTCAGCACAGACCAGAAAGGCATTGTGATAAGCGTATCCCCGGTATAGTCAGGGGTTAATGGGAGTCGTCCCCGTCCCCCCAGTATACGCCCAGAACCATGGACCCGGTACTTGTGGTTCGAACTGTCTCCAACCAGCCATAATGTTGTGAGAGTGAAATTATGTCTAAGTCCAGCTTTGGTACATTAGAAGCAACTCTGAAACTTAACCTAAGCGTTTTTCGAAGCTACTTTTTGGCTAACTTCTTATAGGAAGGTCTAGGAGCTCTGAAAATGAATGTGCGCGTCTTTCACTCTTCCCGAGGGACTTAGAAGAATTTTGTGATATTTTTTATTAAAATGGTGTATAAGGATATATATATAACTATATATTTTATGCACTGTATATGAGCTGGCGATTTCTAAGCCTGTGGTTCCGAGAGGGGGTAACCAGGCTCACTAATAAAGGTCAAGCCACTTGGCTGCTAGAATGCCCTGCTTCAGCACAGACCAGAAAGGCATTGTGATACGCGTATCCCCGGTATAGTCAGGGGTTAATGGGAGTCGTCCCCGTCCCCCCAGTATACGCCCAGAACCATGGACCCGGTACTTGTGGTTCGGACTGTCTCCAACCAGCCATAATGTTGTGAGAGTGAAATTATGTCTAAGTCCAGCTTTGGTACATTAGAAGCAACTCTGAAACTTAACCTAAGCGTTTTTCGAAGCTACTTTTTGGCTAACTTCTTATAGGAAGGTCTAGGAGCTCTGAAAATGAACGTGCGCGTCTTTCACTCTTCCCGGGGGACTTAGAAGAATTTTGTGATATTTTTTATTAAAATGGTGTATAAGGGTATATATATAAATATATTATATGCACTGTATATGAGCTGGCGATTTCTAAGTCTGTGGTTTCGAGAGGGGGTAACCAGGCTCACTAATAAAGGTCAAGCCACTTGGCTGCCAGAATGCCCTGCTTCAGCACAGACAAGAAAGGCATTGTGATAAGCGTATCCCCGGTATAGTCAGGGGTTAATGGGAGTCGTCCCCGTCCCCCCAGTATACGCCCAGAACCATGGACCCGGTACTTGTGGTTCGGACTGTCTCCAACCAGCCATAATGTTGTGAGAGTGAAATTATGTCTAAGTCCAGCTTCGGTACATTAGAAGCAACTCTGAAACTTAACCTAAGCGTTTTTCGAAGCTACTTTTTGGCTAACTTCTTATAGGAAGGTCTAGGAGCTCTGAAAATGAACGTGCGCGTCTTTCACTCTTCCCGAGGGACTTAGAAGAATTTTGTGATATTTTTGATTAAAATGGTGTATAAGGGTATATATATAAATATATTTTATGCACTGTATATGAGCTGGCGATTTCTAAGTCTGTGGTTCCGAGAGGGGGTAACCAGGCTCACTAATAAAGGTCAAGCCACTTGGCTGCCAGAAAACCCTGCTTCAGCACAGACCAGAAAGGCATTGTGATAAGCGTATCCCCGGTATAGTCAGGGGTTAATGGGAGTCGTCCCTGTCCCCCCAGTATACGCCCAGAACCATGGACCCGGTACTTGTGGTTCGGACTGTCTCCAACCAGCCATAATGTTGTGAGAGTGAAATTATGTCTAAGTCCAGCTTCGGTACATTAGAAGCAACTCTGAAACTTAACCTAAGCGTTTTTCGAAGCTACTTTTTGGCTAACTTCTTATAGGAAGGTCTAGGAGCTCTGAAAATGAACGTGCGCGTCTTTCACTCTTCCCGAGGGACTTAGAAGAATTTTGTGATATTTTTTATTAAAATGGTGTATAAGTGTATATATATAAATATATTTTATGCACTGTATATGAGCTGGCGATTTCTAAGTCTGTGGTTCCGAGAGGGGGTAACCAGGCTCACTAATAAAGGTCAAGCCACTTGGCTGCCAGAATGCCCTGCTTCAGCACAGACCAGAAAGGCATTGTGATAAGCGTATCCCCGGTATAGTCAGGGGTTAATGGGAGTCGTCTCCGTCCCCCCAGTATACGCCCAGAACCATGGACCCGGTACTTGCGGTTCGGACTGTCTCCAACCAGCCATAATGTTGTGAGAGTGAAATTATGTCTAAGTCCAGCTTTGGTACATTAGAAGCAACTCTGAAACTTAACCTAAGCGTTTTTCGAAGCTACTTTTTGGCTAACTTCTTATAGGAAGGTCTAGGAGCTCTGAAAATGAATGTGCGCGTCTTTCACTCTTCCCGAGGGACTTAGAAGAATTTTGTGATATTTTTTATTAAAATGGTGTATAAGGGTATATATATAAATATATTTTATGCACTGTATATGAGCTGGCGATTTCTAAGTCTGTAGTTCCGAGAGGGGGTAACCAGGCTCACTAATAAAGGTCAAGCCACTTGGCTGCCAGAATGCCCTGCTTCAGCACAGACCAGAAAGGCATTGTGATAAGCGTATCCCCGGTATAGTCAGGGGTTAATGGGAGTCCCCCCCGTCCCCCCAGTATACGCCCAGAACCATGGACCCGGTACTTGTGGTTCGGACTGTCTCCAACCAGCCATAATGTGAGAGTGAAATTATGTCTACTGTAAGTCCAGCTTTGGTACATTAGAAGCAACTCTGAAACTTAACCTAAGCGTTTTTCGAAGCTACTTTTTGGCTAACTTCTTATAGGAAGGTCTAGGAGCTCTGAAAATGAACGTGCGCGTCTTTCACTCTTCCCGAGGGACTTAGAAGAATTTTGTGATATTTTTTATTAAAATGGTGTATAAGGGTATATATAAATATATTTTATACACTGTATATGAGCTGGCAATTTCTAAGTCTGTGGTTCCGAGAGGGGGTAACCAGGCTCACTAATAAAGGTCAAGCCACTTGGCTGCCAGAATGCCCTGCTTCAGCACAGACCAGAAAGGCATTGTGATAAGCGTATCCCCGGTATAGTCAGGGGTTAATGGGAGTCGTCCCCGTCCCCCCAGTATACGCCCAGAACCATGGACCCGGTACTTGTGGTTCGAACTGTCTCCAACCAGCCATAATGTTGTGAGAGTGAAATTATGTCTAAGTCCAGCTTTGGTACATTAGAAGCAACTCTGAAACTTAACCTAAGCGTTTTTCGAAGCTACTTTTTGGCTAACTTCTTATAGGAAGGTCTAGGAGCTCTGAAAATGAACGTGCGCGTCTTTCACTCTTCCCGAGGGACTTAGAAGAATTTTGTGATATTTTTTATTAAAATGGTGTATAAGGATATATATATAAATATATTTTATGCACTGTATATGAGCTGGCGATTTCTAAGCCTGTGGTTCCGAGAGGGGGTAACCAGGCTCACTAATAAAGGTCAAGCCACTTGGCTGCTAGAATGCCCTGCTTCAGCACAGACCAGAAAGGCATTGTGATACGCGTATCCCCGGTATAGTCAGGGGTTAATGGGAGTCGTCCCCGTCCCCCCAGTATACGCCCAGAACCATGGACCCGGTACTTGTGGTTCGGACTGTCTCCAACCAGCCATAATGTTGTGAGAGTGAAATTATGTCTAAGTCCAGCTTTGGTACATTAGAAGCAACTCTGAAACTTAACCTAAGCGTTTTTCGAAGCTACTTTTTGGCTAACTTCTTATAGGAAGGTCTAGGAGCTCTGAAAATGAACGTGCGCGTCTTTCACTCTTCCCGAGGGACTTAGAAGAATTTTGTGATATTTTTTATTAAAATGGTGTATAAGGGTATATATATAAATATATTATATGCACTGTATATGAGCTGGCGATTTCTAAGTCTGTGGTTTCGAGAGGGGGTAACCAGGCTCACTAATAAAGGTCAAGCCACTTGGCTGCCAGAATGCCCTGCTTCAGCACAGACAAGAAAGGCATTGTGATAAGCGTATCCCCGGTATAGTCAGGGGTTAATGGGAGTCGTCCCCGTCCCCCCAGTATACGCCCAGAACCATGGACCCGGTACTTGTGGTTCGGACTGTCTCCAACCAGCCATAATGTTGTGAGAGTGAAATTATGTCTAAGTCCAGCTTCGGTACATTAGAAGCAACTCTGAAACTTAACCTAAGCGTTTTTCGAAGCTACTTTTTGGCTAACTTCTTATAGGAAGGTCTAGGAGCTCTGAAAATGAACGTGCGCGTCTTTCACTCTTCCCGAGGGACTTAGAAGAATTTTGTGATATTTTTGATTAAAATGGTGTATAAGGGTATATATATAAATATATTTTATGCACTGTATATGAGCTGGCGATTTCAAAGTCTGTGGTTCCGAGAGGGGGTAACCAGGCTCACTAATAAAGGTCAAGCCACTTGGCTGCCAGAAAACCCTGCTTCAGCACAGACCAGAAAGGCATTGTGATAAGCGTATCCCCGGTATAGTCAGGGGTTAATGGGAGTCGTCCCTGTCCCCCCAGTATACGCCCAGAACCATGGACCCGGTACTTGTGGTTCGGACTGTCTCCAACCAGCCATAATGTTGTGAGAGTGAAATTATGTCTAAGTCCAGCTTCGGTACATTAGAAGCAACTCTGAAACTTAACCTAAGCGTTTTTCGAAGCTACTTTTTGGCTAACTTCTTATAGGAAGGTCTAGGAGCTCTGAAAATGAACGTGCGCGTCTTTCACTCTTCCCGAGGGACTTAGAAGAATTTTGTGATATTTTTTATTAAAATGGTGTATAAGTGTATATATATAAATATATTTTATGCACTGTATATGAGCTGGCGATTTCTAAGTCTGTGGTTCCGAGAGGGGGTAACCAGGCTCACTAATAAAGGTCAAGCCACTTGGCTGCCAGAATGCCCTGCTTCAGCACAGACCAGAAAGGCATTGTGATAAGCGTATCCCCGGTATAGTCAGGGGTTAATGGGAGTCGTCTCCGTCCCCCCAGTATACGCCCAGAACCATGGACCCGGTACTTGCGGTTCGGACTGTCTCCAACCAGCCATAATGTTGTGAGAGTGAAATTATGTCTAAGTCCAGCTTTGGTACATTAGAAGCAACTCTGAAACTTAACCTAAGCGTTTTTCGAAGCTACTTTTTGGCTAACTTCTTATAGGAAGGTCTAGGAGCTCTGAAAATGAATGTGCGCGTCTTTCACTCTTCCCGAGGGACTTAGAAGAATTTTGTGATATTTTTTATTAAAATGGTGTATAAGGGTATATATATAAATATATTTTATGCACTGTATATGAGCTGGCGATTTCTAAGTCTGTAGTTCCGAGAGGGGGTAACCAGGCTCACTAATAAAGGTCAAGCCACTTGGCTGCCAGAATGCCCTGCTTCAGCACAGACCAGAAAGGCATTGTGATAAGCGTATCCCCGGTATAGTCAGGGGTTAATGGGAGTCCCCCACGTCCCCCCCAGTATACGCCCAGAACCATGGACCCGGTACTTGTGGTTCGGACTGTCTCCAACCAGCCATAATGTGAGAGTGAAATTATGTCTACTGTAAGTCCAGCTTTGGTACATTAGAAGCAACTCTGAAACTTAACCTAAGCGTTTTTCGAAGCTACTTTTTGGCTAACTTCTTATAGGAAGGTCTAGGAGCTCTGAAAATGAACGTGCGCGTCTTTCACTCTTCCCGAGGGACTTAGAAGAATTTTGTGATATTTTTTATTAAAATGGTGTATAAGGGTATATATAAATATATTTTATACACTGTATATGAGCTGGCAATTTCTAAGTCTGTGGTTCCGAGAGGGGGTAACCAGGCTCACTAATAAAGGTCAAGCCACTTGGCTGCCAGAATGCCCTGCTTCAGCACAGACCAGAAAGGCATTGTGATAAGCGTATCCCCGGTATAGTCAGGGGTTAATGGGAGTCGTCCCCGTCCCCCCAGTATACGCCCAGAACCATGGACCCGGTACTTGTGGTTCGAACTGTCTCCAACCAGCCATAATGTTGTGAGAGTGAAATTATGTCTAAGTCCAGCTTTGGTACATTAGAAGCAACTCTGAAACTTAACCTAAGCGTTTTTCGAAGCTACTTTTTGGCTAACTTCTTATAGGAAGGTCTAGGAGCTCTGAAAATGAACGTGCGCGTCTTTCACTCTTCCCGAGGGACTTAGAAGAATTTTGTGATATTTTTTATTAAAATGGTGTATAAGGATATATATATAAATATATTTTATGCACTGTATATGAGCTGGCGATTTCTAAGCCTGTGGTTCCGAGAGGGGGTAACCAGGCTCACTAATAAAGGTCAAGCCACTTGGCTGCTAGAATGCCCTGCTTCAGCACAGACCAGAAAGGCATTGTGATACGCGTATCCCCGGTATAGTCAGGGGTTAATGGGAGTCGTCCCCGTCCCCCCAGTATACGCCCAGAACCATGGACCCGGTACTTGTGGTTCGGACTGTCTCCAACCAGCCATAATGTTGTGAGAGTGAAATTATGTCTAAGTCCAGCTTTGGTACATTAGAAGCAACTCTGAAACTTAACCTAAGCGTTTTTCGAAGCTACTTTTTGGCTAACTTCTTATAGGAAGGTCTAGGAGCTCTGAAAATGAACGTGCGCGTCTTTCACTCTTCCCGAGGGACTTAGAAGAATTTTGTGATATTTTTTATTTAAATGGTGTATAAGGGTATATATATAAATATATTATATGCACTGTATATGAGCTGGCGATTTCTAAGTCTGTGGTTTCGAGAGGGGGTAACCAGGCTCACTAATAAAGGTCAAGCCACTTGGCTGCCAGAATGCCCTGCTTCAGCACAGACAAGAAAGGCATTGTGATAAGCGTATCCCCGGTATAGTCAGGGGTTAATGGGAGTCGTCCCCGTCCCCCCAGTATACGCCCAGAACCATGGACCCGGTACTTGTGGTTCGGACTGTCTCCAACCAGCCATAATGTTGTGAGAGTGAAATTATGTCTAAGTCCAGCTTCGGTACATTAGAAGCAACTCTGAAACTTAACCTAAGCGTTTTTCGAAGCTACTTTTTGGCTAACTTCTTATAGGAAGGTCTAGGAGCTCTGAAAATGAACGTGCGCGTCTTTCACTCTTCCCGAGGGACTTAGAAGAATTTTGTGATATTTTTGATTAAAATGGTGTATAAGGGTATATATATAAATATATTTTATGCACTGTATATGAGCTGGCGATTTCTAAGTCTGTGGTTCCGAGAGGGGGTAACCAGGCTCACTAATAAAGGTCAAGCCACTTGGCTGCCAGAAAACCCTGCTTCAGCACAGACCAGAAAGGCATTGTGATAAGCGTATCCCCGGTATAGTCAGGGGTTAATGGGAGTCGTCCCTGTCCCCCCAGTATACGCCCAGAACCATGGACCCGGTACTTGTGGTTCGGACTGTCTCCAACCAGCCATAATGTTGTGAGAGTGAAATTATGTCTAAGTCCAGCTTCGGTACATTAGAAGCAACTCTGAAACTTAACCTAAGCGTTTTTCGAAGCTACTTTTTGGCTAACTTCTTATAGGAAGGTCTAGGAGCTCTGAAAATGAACGTGCGCGTCTTTCACTCTTCCCGAGGGACTTAGAAGAATTTTGTGATATTTTTTATTAAAATGGTGTATAAGTGTATATATATAAATATATTTTATGCACTGTATATGAGCTGGCGATTTCTAAGTCTGTGGTTCCGAGAGGGGGTAACCAGGCTCACTAATAAAGGTCAAGCCACTTGGCTGCCAGAATGCCCTGCTTCAGCACAGACCAGAAAGGCATTGTGATAAGCGTATCCCCGGTATAGTCAGGGGTTAATGGGAGTCGTCTCCGTCCCCCCAGTATACGCCCAGAACCATGGACCCGGTACTTGCGGTTCGGACTGTCTCCAACCAGCCATAATGTTGTGAGAGTGAAATTATGTCTAAGTCCAGCTTTGGTACATTAGAAGCAACTCTGAAACTTAACCTAAGCGTTTTTCGAAGCTACTTTTTGGCTAACTTCTTATAGGAAGGTCTAGGAGCTCTGAAAATGAATGTGCGCGTCTTTCACTCTTCCCGAGGGACTTAGAAGAATTTTGTGATATTTTTTATTAAAATGGTGTATAAGGGTATATATATAAATATATTTTATGCACTGTATATGAGCTGGCGATTTCTAAGTCTGTAGTTCCGAGAGGGGGTAACCAGGCTCACTAATAAAGGTCAAGCCACTTGGCTGCCAGAATGCCCTGCTTCAGCACAGACCAGAAAGGCATTGTGATAAGCGTATCCCCGGTATAGTCAGGGGTTAATGGGAGTCCCCCCCGTCCCCCCCCAGTATACGCCCAGAACCATGGACCCGGTACTTGTGGTTCGGACTGTCTCCAACCAGCCATAATGTGAGAGTGAAATTATGTCTACTGTAAGTCCAGCTTTGGTACATTAGAAGCAACTCTGAAACTTAACCTAAGCGTTTTTCGAAGCTACTTTTTGGCTAACTTCTTATAGGAAGGTCTAGGAGCTCTGAAAATGAACGTGCGCGTCTTTCACTCTTCCCGAGGGACTTAGAAGAATTTTGTGATATTTTTTATTAAAATGGTGTATAAGGGTATATATAAATATATTTTATACACTGTATATGAGCTGGCAATTTCTAAGTCTGTGGTTCCGAGAGGGGGTAACCAGGCTCACTAATAAAGGTCAAGCCACTTGGCTGCCAGAATGCCCTGCTTCAGCACAGACCAGAAAGGCATTGTGATAAGCGTATCCCCGGTATAGTCAGGGGTTAATGGGAGTCGTCCCCGTCCCCCCAGTATACGCCCAGAACCATGGACCCGGTACTTGTGGTTCGGACTGTCTCCAACCAGCCATAATGTTGTGAGAGTGAAATTATGTCTAAGTCCAGCTTCGGTACATTAGAAGCAACTCTGAAACTTAACCTAAGCGTTTTTCGAAGCTACTTTTTGGCTAACTTCTTATAGGAAGGTCTAGGAGCTCTGAAAATGAACGTGCGCGTCTTTCACTCTTCCCGAGGGACTTAGAAGAATTTTGTGATATTTTTTATTAAAATGGTGTATAAGGATATATATATAAATATATTTTATGCACTGTATATGAGCTGGCGATTTCTAAGCCTGTGGTTCCGAGAGGGGGTAACCAGGCTCACTAATAAAGGTCAAGCCACTTGGCTGCTAGAATGCCCTGCTTCAGCACAGACCAGAAAGGCATTGTGATACGCGTATCCCCGGTATAGTCAGGGGTTAATGGGAGTCGTCCCCGTCCCCCCAGTATACGCCCAGAACCATGGACCCGGTACTTGTGGTTCGGACTGTCTCCAACCAGCCATAATGTTGTGAGAGTGAAATTATGTCTAAGTCCAGCTTTGGTACATTAGAAGCAACTCTGAAACTTAACCTAAGCGTTTTTCGAAGCTACTTTTTGGCTAACTTCTTATAGGAAGGTCTAGGAGCTCTGAAAATGAACGTGCGCGTCTTTCACTCTTCCCGAGGGACTTAGAAGAATTTTGTGATATTTTTTATTAAAATGGTGTATAAGGGTATATATATAAATATATTATATGCACTGTATATGAGCTGGCGATTTCTAAGTCTGTGGTTTCGAGAGGGGGTAACCAGGCTCACTAATAAAGGTCAAGCCACTTGGCTGCCAGAATGCCCTGCTTCAGCACAGACAAGAAAGGCATTGTGATAAGCGTATCCCCGGTATAGTCAGGGGTTAATGGGAGTCGTCCCCGTCCCCCCAGTATACGCCCAGAACCATGGACCCGGTACTTGTGGTTCGGACTGTCTCCAACCAGCCATAATGTTGTGAGAGTGAAATTATGTCTAAGTCCAGCTTCGGTACATTAGAAGCAACTCTGAAACTTAACCTAAGCGTTTTTCGAAGCTACTTTTTGGCTAACTTCTTATAGGAAGGTCTAGGAGCTCTGAAAATGAACGTGCGCGTCTTTCACTCTTCCCGAGGGACTTAGAAGAATTTTGTGATATTTTTGATTAAAATGGTGTATAAGGGTATATATATAAATATATTTTATGCACTGTATATGAGCTGGCGATTTCTAAGTCTGTGGTTCCGAGAGGGGGTAACCAGGCTCACTAATAAAGGTCAAGCCACTTGGCTGCCAGAAAACCCTGCTTCAGCACAGACCAGAAAGGCATTGTGATAAGCGTATCCCCGGTATAGTCAGGGGTTAATGGGAGTCGTCCCTGTCCCCCCAGTATACGCCCAGAACCATGGACCCGGTACTTGTGGTTCGGACTGTCTCCAACCAGCCATAATGTTGTGAGAGTGAAATTATGTCTAAGTCCAGCTTCGGTACATTAGAAGCAACTCTGAAACTTAACCTAAGCGTTTTTCGAAGCTACTTTTTGGCTAACTTCTTATAGGAAGGTCTAGGAGCTCTGAAAATGAACGTGCGCGTCTTTCACTCTTCCCGAGGGACTTAGAAGAATTTTGTGATATTTTTTATTAAAATGGTGTATAAGTGTATATATATAAATATATTTTATGCACTGTATATGAGCTGGCGATTTCTAAGTCTGTGGTTCCGAGAGGGGGTAACCAGGCTCACTAATAAAGGTCAAGCCACTTGGCTGCCAGAATGCCCTGCTTCAGCACAGACCAGAAAGGCATTGTGATAAGCGTATCCCCGGTATAGTCAGGGGTTAATGGGAGTCGTCTCCGTCCCCCCAGTATACGCCCAGAACCATGGACCCGGTACTTGCGGTTCGGACTGTCTCCAACCAGCCATAATGTTGTGAGAGTGAAATTATGTCTAAGTCCAGCTTTGGTACATTAGAAACAACTCTGAAACTTAACCTAAGCGTTTTTCGAAGCTACTTTTTGGCTAACTTCTTATAGGAAGGTCTAGGAGCTCTGAAAATGAACGTGCGCGTCTTTCACTCTTCCCGAGGGACTTAGAAGAATTTTGTGATATTTTTTATTAAAATGGTGTATAAGGATATATATATAAATATATTTTATGCACTGTATATGAGCTGGCGATTTCTAAGCCTGTGGTTCCGAGAGGGGGTAACCAGGCTCACTAATAAAGGTCAAGCCACTTGGCTGCTAGAATGCCCTGCTTCAGCACAGACCAGAAAGGCATTGTGATACGCGTATCCCCGGTATAGTCAGGGGTTAATGGGAGTCGTCCCCGTCCCCCCAGTATACGCCCAGAACCATGGACCCGGTACTTGTGGTTCGGACTGTCTCCAACCAGCCATAATGTTGTGAGAGTGAAATTATGTCTAAGTCCAGCTTTGGTACATTAGAAGCAACTCTGAAACTTAACCTAAGCGTTTTTCGAAGCTACTTTTTGGCTAACTTCTTATAGGAAGGTCTAGGAGCTCTGAAAATGAACGTGCGCGTCTTTCACTCTTCCCGAGGGACTTAGAAGAATTTTGTGATATTTTTTATTAAAATGGTGTATAAGGGTATATATATAAATATATTATATGCACTGTATATGAGCTGGCGATTTCTAAGTCTGTGGTTTCGAGAGGGGGTAACCAGGCTCACTAATAAAGGTCAAGCCACTTGGCTGCCAGAATGCCCTGCTTCAGCACAGACAAGAAAGGCATTGTGATAAGCGTATCCCCGGTATAGTCAGGGGTTAATGGGAGTCGTCCCCGTCCCCCCAGTATACGCCCAGAACCATGGACCCGGTACTTGTGGTTCGGACTGTCTCCAACCAGCCATAATGTTGTGAGAGTGAAATTATGTCTAAGTCCAGCTTCGGTACATTAGAAGCAACTCTGAAACTTAACCTAAGCGTTTTTCGAAGCTACTTTTTGGCTAACTTCTTATAGGAAGGTCTAGGAGCTCTGAAAATGAACGTGCGCGTCTTTCACTCTTCCCGAGGGACTTAGAAGAATTTTGTGATATTTTTGATTAAAATGGTGTATAAGGGTATATATATAAATATATTTTATGCACTGTATATGAGCTGGCGATTTCTAAGTCTGTGGTTCCGAGAGGGGGTAACCAGGCTCACTAATAAAGGTCAAGCCACTTGGCTGCCAGAAAACCCTGCTTCAGCACAGACCAGAAAGGCATTGTGATAAGCGTATCCCCGGTATAGTCAGGGGTTAATGGGAGTCGTCCCTGTCCCCCCAGTATACGCCCAGAACCATGGACCCGGTACTTGTGGTTCGGACTGTCTCCAACCAGCCATAATGTTGTGAGAGTGAAATTATGTCTAAGTCCAGCTTCGGTACATTAGAAGCAACTCTGAAACTTAACCTAAGCGTTTTTCGAAGCTACTTTTTGGCTAACTTCTTATAGGAAGGTCTAGGAGCTCTGAAAATGAACGTGCGCGTCTTTCACTCTTCCCGAGGGACTTAGAAGAATTTTGTGATATTTTTTATTAAAATGGTGTATAAGTGTATATATATAAATATATTTTATGCACTGTATATGAGCTGGCGATTTCTAAGTCTGTGGTTCCGAGAGGGGGTAACCAGGCTCACTAATAAAGGTCAAGCCACTTGGCTGCCAGAATGCCCTGCTTCAGCACAGACCAGAAAGGCATTGTGATAAGCGTATCCCCGGTATAGTCAGGGGTTAATGGGAGTCGTCTCCGTCCCCCCAGTATACGCCCAGAACCATGGACCCGGTACTTGTGGTTCGGACTGTCTCCAACCAGCCATAATGTTGTGAGAGTGAAATTATGTCTAAGTCCAGCTTTGGTACATTAGAAGAAACTCTGAAACTTAACCTAAGCGTTTTTCGAAGCTACTTTTTGGCTAACTTCTTATAGGAAGGTCTAGGAGCTCTGAAAATGAATGTGCGCGTCTTTCACTCTTCCCGAGGGACTTAGAAGAATTTTGTGATATTTTTTATTAAAATGGTGTATAAGGGTATATATATAAATATATTTTATGCACTGTATATGAGCTGGCGATTTCTAAGTCTGTAGTTCCGAGAGGGGGTAACCAGGCTCACTAATAAAGGTCAAGCCACTTGGCTGCCAGAATGCCCTGCTTCAGCACAGACCAGAAAGGCATTGTGATAAGCGTATCCCCGGTATAGTCAGGGGTTAATGGGAGTCCCCCCCGTCCCCCCAGTATACGCCCAGAACCATGGACCCGGTACTTGTGGTTCGGACTGTCTCCAACCAGCCATAATGTGAGAGTGAAATTATGTCTACTGTAAGTACAGCTTTGGTACATTAGAAGCAACTCTGAAACTTAACCTAAGCGTTTTTCGAAGCTACTTTTTGGCTAACTTCTTATAGGAAGGTCTAGGAGCTCTGAAAATGAACGTGCGCGTCTTTCACTCTTCCCGAGGGACTTAGAAGAATTTTGTGATATTTTTTATTAAAATGGTGTATAAGGGTATATATAAATATATTTTATACACTGTATATGAGCTGGCAATTTCTAAGTCTGTGGTTCCGAGAGGGGGTAACCAGGCTCACTAATAAAGGTCAAGCCACTTGGCTGCCAGAATGCCCTGTTTCAGCACAGACCAGAAAGGCATTGTGATAAGCGTATCCCCGGTATAGTCAGGGGTTAATGGGAGTCGTCCCCGTCCCCCCAGTATACGCCCAGAACCATGGACCCGGTACTTGTGGTTCGGACTGTCTCCAACCAGCCATAATGTGAGAGTGAAATTATGTCTACTGTAAGTCCAGCTTTGGTACATTAGAAGCAACTCTGAAACTTAACCTAAGCGTTTTTCGAAGCTACTTTTTGGCTAACTTCTTATAGGAAGGTCTAGGAGCTCTGAAAATGAACGTGCGCGTCTTTCACTCTTCCCGAGGGACTTAGAAGAATTTTGTGATATTTTTTATTAAAATGGTGTATAAGGGTATATATAAATATATTTTATACACTGTATATGAGCTGGCAATTTCTAAGTCTGTGGTTCCGAGAGGGGGTAACCAGGCTCACTAATAAAGGTCAAGCCACTTGGCTGCCAGAATGCCCTGCTTCAGCACAGACCAGAAAGGCATTGTGATAAGCGTATCCCCGGTATAGTCAGGGGTTAATGGGAGTCGTCCCCGTCCCCCCAGTATACGCCCAGAACCATGGACCCGGTACTTGTGGTTCGGACTGTCTCCAACCAGCCATAATGTTGTGAGAGTGAAATTATGTCTAAGTCCAGCTTTGGTACATTAGAAGCAACTCTGAAACTTAACCTAAGCGTTTTTCGAAGCTACTTTTTGGCTAACTTCTTATAGGAAGGTCTAGGAGCTCTGAAAATGAACGTGCGCGTCTTTCACTCTTCCCGAGGGACTTAGAAGAATTTTGTGATATTTTTTATTAAAATGGTGTATAAGGATATATATATAAATATATTTTATGCACTGTATATGAGCTGGCGATTTCTACGCCTGTGGTTCCGAGAGGGGGTAACCAGGCTCACTAATAAAGGTCAAGCCACTTGGCTGCTAGAATGCCCTGCTTCAGCACAGACCAGAAAGGCATTGTGATACGCGTATCCCCGGTATAGTCAGGGGTTAATGGGAGTCGTCCCCGTCCCCCCAGTATACGCCCAGAACCATGGACCCGGTACTTGTGGTTCGGACTGTCTCCAACCAGCCATAATGTTGTGAGAGTGAAATTATGTCTAAGTCCAGCTTTGGTACATTAGAAGCAACTCTGAAACTTAACCTAAGCGTTTTTCGAAGCTACTTTTTGGCTAACTTCTTATAGGAAGGTCTAGGAGCTCTGAAAATGAACGTGCGCGTCTTTCACTCTTCCCGAGGGACTTAGAAGAATTTTGTGATATTTTTTATTAAAATGGTGTATAAGGGTATATATATAAATATATTATATGCACTGTATATGAGCTGGCGATTTCTAAGTCTGTGGTTTCGAGAGGGGGTAACCAGGCTCACTAATAAAGGTCAAGCCACTTGGCTGCCAGAATGCCCTGCTTCAGCACAGACAAGAAAGGCATTGTGATAAGCGTATCCCCGGTATAGTCAGGGGTTAATGGGAGTCGTCCCCGTCCCCCCAGTATACGCCCAGAACCATGGACCCGGTACTTGTGGTTCGGACTGTCTCCAACCAGCCATAATGTTGTGAGAGTGAAATTATGTCTAAGTCCAGCTTCGGTACATTAGAAGCAACTCTGAAACTTAACCTAAGCGTTTTTCGAAGCTACTTTTTGGCTAACTTCTTATAGGAAGGTCTAGGAGCTCTGAAAATGAACGTGCGCGTCTTTCACTCTTCCCGAGGGACTTAGAAGAATTTTGTGATATTTTTGATTAAAATGGTGTATAAGGGTATATATATAAATATATTTTATGCACTGTATATGAGCTGGCGATTTCTAAGTCTGTGGTTCCGAGAGGGGGTAACCAGGCTCACTAATAAAGGTCAAGCCACTTGGCTGCCAGAAAACCCTGCTTCAGCACAGACCAGAAAGGCATTGTGATAAGCGTATCCCCGGTATAGTCAGGGGTTAATGGGAGTCGTCCCTGTCCCCCCAGTATACGCCCAGAACCATGGACCCGGTACTTGTGGTTCGGACTGTCTCCAACCAGCCATAATGTTGTGAGAGTGAAATTATGTCTAAGTCCAGCTTCGGTACATTAGAAGCAACTCTGAAACTTAACCTAAGCGTTTTTCGAAGCTACTTTTTGGCTAACTTCTTATAGGAAGGTCTAGGAGCTCTGAAAATGAACGTGCGCGTCTTTCACTCTTCCCGAGGGACTTAGAAGAATTTTGTGATATTTTTTATTAAAATGGTGTATAAGTGTATATATATAAATATATTTTATGCACTGTATATGAGCTGGCGATTTCTAAGTCTGTGGTTCCGAGAGGGGGTAACCAGGCTCACTAATAAAGGTCAAGCCACTTGGCTGCCAGAATGCCCTGCTTCAGCACAGACCAGAAAGGCATTGTGATAAGCGTATCCCCGGTATAGTCAGGGGTTAATGGGAGTCGTCTCCGTCCCCCCAGTATACGCCCAGAACCATGGACCCGGTACTTGTGGTTCGGACTGTCTCCAACCAGCCATAATGTTGTGAGAGTGAAATTATGTCTAAGTCCAGCTTTGGTACATTAGAAGAAACTCTGAAACTTAACCTAAGCGTTTTTCGAAGCTACTTTTTGGCTAACTTCTTATAGGAAGGTCTAGGAGCTCTGAAAATGAATGTGCGCGTCTTTCACTCTTCCCGAGGGACTTAGAAGAATTTTGTGATATTTTTTATTAAAATGGTGTATAAGGGTATATATATAAATATATTTTATGCACTGTATATGAGCTGGCGATTTCTAAGTCTGTAGTTCCGAGAGGGGGTAACCAGGCTCACTAATAAAGGTCAAGCCACTTGGCTGCCAGAATGCCCTGCTTCAGCACAGACCAGAAAGGCATTGTGATAAGCGTATCCCCGGTATAGTCAGGGGTTAATGGGAGTCCCCCCCGTCCCCCCAGTATACGCCCAGAACCATGGACCCGGTACTTGTGGTTCGGACTGTCTCCAACCAGCCATAATGTGAGAGTGAAATTATGTCTACTGTAAGTACAGCTTTGGTACATTAGAAGCAACTCTGAAACTTAACCTAAGCGTTTTTCGAAGCTACTTTTTGGCTAACTTCTTATAGGAAGGTCTAGGAGCTCTGAAAATGAACGTGCGCGTCTTTCACTCTTCCCGAGGGACTTAGAAGAATTTTGTGATATTTTTTATTAAAATGGTGTATAAGGGTATATATAAATATATTTTATACACTGTATATGAGCTGGCAATTTCTAAGTCTGTGGTTCCGAGAGGGGGTAACCAGGCTCACTAATAAAGGTCAAGCCACTTGGCTGCCAGAATGCCCTGCTTCAGCACAGACCAGAAAGGCATTGTGATAAGCGTATCCCCGGTATAGTCAGGGGTTAATGGGAGTCGTCCCCGTCCCCCCAGTATACGCCCAGAACCATGGACCCGGTACTTGTGGTTCGAACTGTCTCCAACCAGCCATAATGTTGTGAGAGTGAAATTATGTCTAAGTCCAGCTTTGGTACATTAGAAGCAACTCTGAAACTTAACCTAAGCGTTTTTCGAAGCTACTTTTTGGCTAACTTCTTATAGGAAGGTCTAGGAGCTCTGAAAATGAATGTGCGCGTCTTTCACTCTTCCCGAGGGACTTAGAAGAATTTTGTGATATTTTTTATTAAAATGGTGTATAAGGATATATATATAAATATATTTTATGCACTGTATATGAGCTGGCGATTTCTAAGCCTGTGGTTCCGAGAGGGGGTAACCAGGCTCACTAATAAAGGTCAAGCCACTTGGCTGCTAGAATGCCCTGCTTCAGCACAGACCAGAAAGGCATTGTGATACGCGTATCCCCGGTATAGTCAGGGGTTAATGGGAGTCGTCCCCGTCCCCCCAGTATACGCCCAGAACCATGGACCCGGTACTTGTGGTTCGGACTGTCTCCAACCAGCCATAATGTTGTGAGAGTGAAATTATGTCTAAGTCCAGCTTTGGTACATTAGAAGCAACTCTGAAACTTAACCTAAGCGTTTTTCGAAGCTACTTTTTGGCTAACTTCTTATAGGAAGGTCTAGGAGCTCTGAAAATGAACGTGCGCGTCTTTCACTCTTCCCGAGGGACTTAGAAGAATTTTGTGATATTTTTTATTAAAATGGTGTATAAGGGTATATATATAAATATATTATATGCACTGTATATGAGCTGGCGATTTCTAAGTCTGTGGTTTCGAGAGGGGGTAACCAGGCTCACTAATAAAGGTCAAGCCACTTGGCTGCCAGAATGCCCTGCTTCAGCACAGACAAGAAAGGCATTGTGATAAGCGTATCCCCGGTATAGTCAGGGGTTAATGGGAGTCGTCCCCGTCCCCCCAGTATACGCCCAGAACCATGGACCCGGTACTTGTGGTTCGGACTGTCTCCAACCAGCCATAATGTTGTGAGAGTGAAATTATGTCTAAGTCCAGCTTCGGTACATTAGAAGCAACTCTGAAACTTAACCTAAGCGTTTTTCGAAGCTACTTTTTGGCTAACTTCTTATAGGAAGGTCTAGGAGCTCTGAAAATGAACGTGCGCGTCTTTCACTCTTCCCGAGGGACTTAGAAGAATTTTGTGATATTTTTGATTAAAATGGTGTATAAGGGTATATATATAAATATATTTTATGCACTGTATATGAGCTGGCGATTTCTAAGTCTGTGGTTCCGAGAGGGGGTAACCAGGCTCACTAATAAAGGTCAAGCCACTTGGCTGCCAGAAAACCCTGCTTCAGCACAGACCAGAAAGGCATTGTGATAAGCGTATCCCCGGTATAGTCAGGGGTTAATGGGAGTCGTCCCTGTCCCCCCAGTATACGCCCAGAACCATGGACCCGGTACTTGTGGTTCGGACTGTCTCCAACCAGCCATAATGTTGTGAGAGTGAAATTATGTCTAAGTCCAGCTTCGGTACATTAGAAGCAACTCTGAAACTTAACCTAAGCGTTTTTCGAAGCTACTTTTTGGCTAACTTCTTATAGGAAGGTCTAGGAGCTCTGAAAATGAACGTGCGCGTCTTTCACTCTTCCCGAGGGACTTAGAAGAATTTTGTGATATTTTTTATTAAAATGGTGTATAAGTGTATATATATAAATATATTTTATGCACTGTATATGAGCTGGCGATTTCTAAGTCTGTGGTTCCGAGAGGGGGTAACCAGGCTCACTAATAAAGGTCAAGCCACTTGGCTGCCAGAATGCCCTGCTTCAGCACAGACCAGAAAGGCATTGTGATAAGCGTATCCCCGGTATAGTCAGGGGTTAATGGGAGTCGTCTCCGTCCCCCCAGTATACGCCCAGAACCATGGACCCGGTACTTGCGGTTCGGACTGTCTCCAACCAGCCATAATGTTGTGAGAGTGAAATTATGTCTAAGTCCAGCTTTGGTACATTAGAAGCAACTCTGAAACTTAACCTAAGCGTTTTTCGAAGCTACTTTTTGGCTAACTTCTTATAGGAAGGTCTAGGAGCTCTGAAAATGAATGTGCGCGTCTTTCACTCTTCCCGAGGGACTTAGAAGAATTTTGTGATATTTTTTATTAAAATGGTGTATAAGGGTATATATATAAATATATTTTATGCACTGTATATGAGCTGGCGATTTCTAAGTCTGTAGTTCCGAGAGGGGGTAACCAGGCTCACTAATAAAGGTCAAGCCACTTGGCTGCCAGAATGCCCTGCTTCAGCACAGACCAGAAAGGCATTGTGATAAGCGTATCCCCGGTATAGTCAGGGGTTAATGGGAGTCCCCCCCGTCCCCCCAGTATACGCCCAGAACCATGGACCCGGTACTTGTGGTTCGGACTGTCTCCAACCAGCCATAATGTGAGAGTGAAATTATGTCTACTGTAAGTCCAGCTTTGGTACATTAGAAGCAACTCTGAAACTTAACCTAAGCGTTTTTCGAAGCTACTTTTTGGCTAACTTCTTATAGGAAGGTCTAGGAGCTCTGAAAATGAACGTGCGCGTCTTTCACTCTTCCCGAGGGACTTAGAAGAATTTTGTGATATTTTTTATTAAAATGGTGTATAAGGGTATATATAAATATATTTTATACACTGTATATGAGCTGGCAATTTCTAAGTCTGTGGTTCCGAGAGGGGGTAACCAGGCTCACTAATAAAGGTCAAGCCACTTGGCTGCCAGAATGCCCTGCTTCAGCACAGACCAGAAAGGCATTGTGATAAGCGTATCCCCGGTATAGTCAGGGGTTAATGGGAGTCGTCCCCGTCCCCCCAGTATACGCCCAGAACCATGGACCCGGTACTTGTGGTTCGAACTGTCTCCAACCAGCCATAATGTTGTGAGAGTGAAATTATGTCTAAGTCCAGCTTTGGTACATTAGAAGCAACTCTGAAACTTAACCTAAGCGTTTTTCGAAGCTACTTTTTGGCTAACTTCTTATAGGAAGGTCTAGGAGCTCTGAAAATGAACGTGCGCGTCTTTCACTCTTCCCGAGGGACTTAGAAGAATTTTGTGATATTTTTTATTAAAATGGTGTATAAGGATATATATATAAATATATTTTATGCACTGTATATGAGCTGGCGATTTCTAAGCCTGTGGTTCCGAGAGGGGGTAACCAGGCTCACTAATAAAGGTCAAGCCACTTGGCTGCTAGAATGCCCTGCTTCAGCACAGACCAGAAAGGCATTGTGATACGCGTATCCCCGGTATAGTCAGGGGTTAATGGGAGTCGTCCCCGTCCCCCCAGTATACGCCCAGAACCATGGACCCGGTACTTGTGGTTCGGACTGTCTCCAACCAGCCATAATGTTGTGAGAGTGAAATTATGTCTAAGTCCAGCTTTGGTACATTAGAAGCAACTCTGAAACTTAACCTAAGCGTTTTTCGAAGCTACTTTTTGGCTAACTTCTTATAGGAAGGTCTAGGAGCTCTGAAAATGAACGTGCGCGTCTTTCACTCTTCCCGAGGGACTTAGAAGAATTTTGTGATATTTTTTATTAAAATGGTGTATAAGGGTATATATATAAATATATTATATGCACTGTATATGAGCTGGCGATTTCTAAGTCTGTGGTTTCGAGAGGGGGTAACCAGGCTCACTAATAAAGGTCAAGCCACTTGGCTGCCAGAATGCCCTGCTTCAGCACAGACAAGAAAGGCATTGTGATAAGCGTATCCCCGGTATAGTCAGGGGTTAATGGGAGTCGTCCCCGTCCCCCCAGTATACGCCCAGAACCATGGACCCGGTACTTGTGGTTCGGACTGTCTCCAACCAGCCATAATGTTGTGAGAGTGAAATTATGTCTAAGTCCAGCTTCGGTACATTAGAAGCAACTCTGAAACTTAACCTAAGCGTTTTTCGAAGCTACTTTTTGGCTAACTTCTTATAGGAAGGTCTAGGAGCTCTGAAAATGAACGTGCGCGTCTTTCACTCTTCCCGAGGGACTTAGAAGAATTTTGTGATATTTTTGATTAAAATGGTGTATAAGGGTATATATATAAATATATTTTATGCACTGTATATGAGCTGGCGATTTCTAAGTCTGTGGTTCCGAGAGGGGGTAACCAGGCTCACTAATAAAGGTCAAGCCACTTGGCTGCCAGAAAACCCTGCTTCAGCACAGACCAGAAAGGCATTGTGATAAGCGTATCCCCGGTATAGTCAGGGGTTAATGGGAGTCGTCCCTGTCCCCCCAGTATACGCCCAGAACCATGGACCCGGTACTTGTGGTTCGGACTGTCTCCAACCAGCCATAATGTTGTGAGAGTGAAATTATGTCTAAGTCCAGCTTCGGTACATTAGAAGCAACTCTGAAACTTAACCTAAGCGTTTTTCGAAGCTACTTTTTGGCTAACTTCTTATAGGAAGGTCTAGGAGCTCTGAAAATGAACGTGCGCGTCTTTCACTCTTCCCGAGGGACTTAGAAGAATTTTGTGATATTTTTTATTAAAATGGTGTATAAGTGTATATATATAAATATATTTTATGCACTGTATATGAGCTGGCGATTTCTAAGTCTGTGGTTCCGAGAGGGGGTAACCAGGCTCACTAATAAAGGTCAAGCCACTTGGCTGCCAGAATGCCCTGCTTCAGCACAGACCAGAAAGGCATTGTGATAAGCGTATCCCCGGTATAGTCAGGGGTTAATGGGAGTCGTCTCCGTCCCCCCAGTATACGCCCAGAACCATGGACCCGGTACTTGTGGTTCGGACTGTCTCCAACCAGCCATAATGTGAGAGTGAAATTATGTCTACTGTAAGTCCAGCTTTGGTACATTAGAAGCAACTCTGAAACTTAACCTAAGCGTTTTTCGAAGCTACTTTTTGGCTAACTTCTTATAGGAAGGTCTAGGAGCTCTGAAAATGAACGTGCGCGTCTTTCACTCTTCCCGAGGGACTTAGAAGAATTTTGTGATATTTTTTATTAAAATGGTGTATAAGGGTATATATAAATATATTTTATACACTGTATATGAGCTGGCAATTTCTAAGTCTGTGGTTCCGAGAGGGGGTAACCAGGCTCACTAATAAAGGTCAAGCCACTTGGCTGCCAGAATGCCCTGCTTCAGCACAGACCAGAAAGGCATTGTGATAAGCGTATCCCCGGTATAGTCAGGGGTTAATGGGAGTCGTCCCCGTCCCCCCAGTATACGCCCAGAACCATGGACCCGGTACTTGTGGTTCGAACTGTCTCCAACCAGCCATAATGTTGTGAGAGTGAAATTATGTCTAAGTCCAGCTTTGGTACATTAGAAGCAACTCTGAAACTTAACCTAAGCGTTTTTCGAAGCTACTTTTTGGCTAACTTCTTATAGGAAGGTCTAGGAGCTCTGAAAATGAACGTGCGCGTCTTTCACTCTTCCCGAGGGACTTAGAAGAATTTTGTGATATTTTTTATTAAAATGGTGTATAAGGATATATATATAAATATATTTTATGCACTGTATATGAGCTGGCGATTTCTAAGCCTGTGGTTCCGAGAGGGGGTAACCAGGCTCACTAATAAAGGTCAAGCCACTTGGCTGCTAGAATGCCCTGCTTCAGCACAGACCAGAAAGGCATTGTGATACGCGTATCCCCGGTATAGTCAGGGGTTAATGGGAGTCGTCCCCGTCCCCCCAGTATACGCCCAGAACCATGGACCCGGTACTTGTGGTTCGGACTGTCTCCAACCAGCCATAATGTTGTGAGAGTGAAATTATGTCTAAGTCCAGCTTCGGTACATTAGAAGCAACTCTGAAACTTAACCTAAGCGTTTTTCGAAGCTACTTTTTGGCTAACTTCTTATAGGAAGGTCTAGGAGCTCTGAAAATGAACGTGCGCGTCTTTCACTCTTCCCGAGGGACTTAGAAGAATTTTGTGATATTTTTGATTAAAATGGTGTATAAGGGTATATATATAAATATATTTTATGCACTGTATATGAGCTGGCGATTTCTAAGTCTGTGGTTCCGAGAGGGGGTAACCAGGCTCACTAATAAAGGTCAAGCCACTTGGCTGCCAGAAAACCCTGCTTCAGCACAGACCAGAAAGGCATTGTGATAAGCGTATCCCCGGTATAGTCAGGGGTTAATGGGAGTCGTCCCTGTCCCCCCAGTATACGCCCAGAACCATGGACCCGGTACTTGTGGTTCGGACTGTCTCCAACCAGCCATAATGTTGTGAGAGTGAAATTATGTCTAAGTCCAGCTTCGGTACATTAGAAGCAACTCTGAAACTTAACCTAAGCGTTTTTCGAAGCTACTTTTTGGCTAACTTCTTATAGGAAGGTCTAGGAGCTCTGAAAATGTACGTGCGCGTCTTTCACTCTTCCCGAGGGACTTAGAAGAATTTTGTGATATTTTTTATTAAAATGGTGTATAAGTGTATATATATAAATATATTTTATGCACTGTATATGAGCTGGCGATTTCTAAGTCTGTGGTTCCGAGAGGGGGTAACCAGGCTCACTAATAAAGGTCAAGCCACTTGGCTGCCAGAATGCCCTGCTTCAGCACAGACCAGAAAGGCATTGTGATAAGCGTATCCCCGGTATAGTCAGGGGTTAATGGGAGTCGTCTCCGTCCCCCCAGTATACGCCCAGAACCATGGACCCGGTACTTGCGGTTCGGACTGTCTCCAACCAGCCATAATGTTGTGAGAGTGAAATTATGTCTAAGTCCAGCTTTGGTACATTAGAAGCAACTCTGAAACTTAACCTAAGCGTTTTTCGAAGCTACTTTTTGGCTAACTTCTTATAGGAAGGTCTAGGAGCTCTGAAAATGAATGTGCGCGTCTTTCACTCTTCCCGAGGGACTTAGAAGAATTTTGTGATATTTTTTATTAAAATGGTGTATAAGGGTATATATATAAATATATTTTATGCACTGTATATGAGCTGGCGATTTCTAAGTCTGTAGTTCCGAGAGGGGGTAACCAGGCTCACTAATAAAGGTCAAGCCACTTGGCTGCCAGAATGCCCTGCTTCAGCACAGACCAGAAAGGCATTGTGATAAGCGTATCCCCGGTATAGTCAGGGGTTAATGGGAGTCCCCCCCGTCCCCCCAGTATACGCCCAGAACCATGGACCCGGTACTTGTGGTTCGGACTGTCTCCAACCAGCCATAATGTGAGAGTGAAATTATGTCTACTGTAAGTCCAGCTTTGGTACATTAGAAGCAACTCTGAAACTTAACCTAAGCGTTTTTCGAAGCTACTTTTTGGCTAACTTCTTATAGGAAGGTCTAGGAGCTCTGAAAATGAACGTGCGCGTCTTTCACTCTTCCCGAGGGACTTAGAAGAATTTTGTGATATTTTTTATTAAAATGGTGTATAAGGGTATATATAAATATATTTTATACACTGTATATGAGCTGGCAATTTCTAAGTCTGTGGTTCCGAGAGGGGGTAACCAGGCTCACTAATAAAGGTCAAGCCACTTGGCTGCCAGAATGCCCTGCTTCAGCACAGACCAGAAAGGCATTGTGATAAGCGTATCCCCGGTATAGTCAGGGGTTAATGGGAGTCGTCCCCGTCCCCCCAGTATACGCCCAGAACCATGGACCCGGTACTTGTGGTTCGGACTGTCTCCAACCAGCCATAATGTTGTGAGAGTGAAATTATGTCTACTGTAAGTCCAGCTTTGGTACATTAGAAGCAACTCTGAAACTTAACCTAAGCGTTTTTCGAAGCTACTTTTTGGCTAACTTCTTATAGGAAGGTCTAGGAGCTCTGAAAATGAACGTGCGCGTCTTTCACTCATCCCGAGGGACTTAGAAGAATTTTGTGATATTTTTTATTAAAATGGTGTATAAGGGTATATATAAATATATTTTATACACTGTATATGAGCTGGCAATTTCTAAGTCTGTGGTTCCGAGAGGGGGTAACCAGGCTCACTAATAAAGGTCAAGCCACTTGGCTGCCAGAATGCCCTGCTTCAGCACAGACCAGAAAGGCATTGTGATAAGCGTATCCCCGGTATAGTCAGGGGTTAATGGGAGTCGTCCCCGTCCCCCCAGTATACGCCCAGAACCATGGACCCGGTACTTGTGGTTCGGACTGTCTCCAACCAGCCATAATGTTGTGAGAGTGAAATTATGTCTACTGTAAGTCCAGCTTTGGTACATTAGAAGCAACTCTGAAACTTAACCTAAGCGTTTTTCGAAGCTACTTTTTGGCTAACTTCTTATAGGAAGGTCTAGGAGCTCTGAAAATGAACGTGCGCGTCTTTCACTCTTCCCGAGGGACTTAGAAGAATTTTGTGATATTTTTTATTAAAATGGTGTATAAGGGTATATATATAAATATATTTTATGCACTGTATATGAGCTGGCGATTTCTAAGTCTGTGGTTCCGAGAGGGGGTAACCAGGCTCACTAATAAAGGTCAAGCCACTTGGCTGCCAGAATGCCCTGCTTCAGCACAGACCAGTAAGGCATTGTTATTCGCGTATCCCCGGTATAGTCAAGGGTTAATGGGAGTCGTCCCCGTCCCCCCAGTATACGCCCAGAACCATGGACCCGGTACTTGTGGTTCGGACTGTCTCCAACCAGCCATAATGTTGTGAGAGTGAAATTATGTCTAAGTCCAGCTTTGGTACATTAGAAGCAACTCTGAAACTTAACCTAAGCGTTTTTCGAAGCTACTTTTTTGCTAACTTCTTATAGGAAGGTCTTGGAGCTCTGAAAATGAACGTGCGCGTCTTTCACTCTTCCCGAGGGACTTAGAAGAATTTTGTGATATTTTTTATTAAAATGGTGTATAAGGGTATATATATAAATATATTATATGCACTGTATATGAGCTGGCGATTTCTAAGTCTGTGGTTTCGAGAGGGGGTAACCAGGCTCACTAATAAAGGTCAAGCCACTTGGCTGCCAGAATGCCCTGCTTCAGCACAGACAAGAAAGGCATTGTGATAAGCGTATCCCCGGTATAGTCAGGGGTTAATGGGAGTCGTCCCCGTCCCCCCAGTATACGACCAGAACCATGGACCCGGTACTTGTGGTTCGGACTGTCTCCAACCAGCCATAATGTTGTGAGAGTGAAATTATGTCTAAGTCCAGCTTTGGTACATTAGAAGCAACTCTGAAACTTAACCTAAGCGTTTTTCGAAGCTACTTTTTGGCTAACTTCTTATAGGAAGGTCTAGGAGCTCTGAAAATGAACGTGCGCGTCTTTCACTCTTCCCGAGGGACTTAGAAGAATTTTGTGATATTTTTTATTAAAATGGTGTATAAGGATATATATATAAATATATTTTATGCACTGTATATGAGCTGGCGATTTCTAAGCCTGTGGTTCCGAGAGGGGGTAACCAGGCTCACTAATAAAGGTCAAGCCACTTGGCTGCTAGAATGCCCTGCTTCAGCACAGACCAGAAAGGCATTGTGATACGCGTATCCCCGGTATAGTCAGGGGTTAATGGGAGTCGTCCCCGTCCCCCCAGTATACGCCCAGAACCATGGACCCGGTACTTGTGGTTCGGACTGTCTCCAACCAGCCATAATGTTGTGAGAGTGAAATTATGTCTAAGTCCAGCTTTGGTACATTAGAAGCAACTCTGAAACTTAACCTAAGCGTTTTTCGAAGCTACTTTTTGGCTAACTTCTTATAGGAAGGTCTAGGAGCTCTGAAAATGAACGTGCGCGTCTTTCACTCTTCCCGAGGGACTTAGAAGAATTTTGTGATATTTTTTATTAAAATGGTGTATAAGGGTATATATATAAATATATTATATGCACTGTATATGAGCTGGCGATTTCTAAGTCTGTGGTTTCGAGAGGGGGTAACCAGGCTCACTAATAAAGGTCAAGCCACTTGGCTGCCAGAATGCCCTGCTTCAGCACAGACAAGAAAGGCATTGTGATAAGCGTATCCCCGGTATAGTCAGGGGTTAATGGGAGTCGTCCCCGTCCCCCCAGTATACGCCCAGAACCATGGACCCGGTACTTGTGGTTCGGACTGTCTCCAACCAGCCATAATGTTGTGAGAGTGAAATTATGTCTAAGTCCAGCTTCGGTACATTAGAAGCAACTCTGAAACTTAACCTAAGCGTTTTTCGAAGCTACTTTTTGTCTAACTTCTTATAGGAAGGTCTAGGAGCTCTGAAAATGAACGTGCGCGTCTTTCACTCTTCCCGAGGGACTTAGAAGAATTTTGTGATATTTTTTATTAAAATGGTGTATAAGGGTATATATATAAATATATTATATGCACTGTATATGAGCTGGCGATTTCTAAGTCTGTGGTTTCGAGAGGGGGTAACCAGGCTCACTAATAAAGGTCAAGCCACTTGGCTGCCAGAATGCCCTGCTTCAGCACAGACAAGAAAGGCATTGTGATAAGCGTATCCCCGGTATAGTCAGGGGTTAATGGGAGTCGTCCCCGTCCCCCCAGTATACGCCCAGAACCATGGACCCGGTACTTGTGGTTCGGACTGTCTCCAACCAGCCATAATGTTGTGAGAGTGAAATTATGTCTAAGTCCAGCTTCGGTACATTAGAAGCAACTCTGAAACTTAACCTAAGCGTTTTTCGAAGCTACTTTTTGGCTAACTTCTTATAGGAAGGTCTAGGAGCTCTGAAAATGAACGTGCGCGTCTTTCACTCTTCCCGAGGGACTTAGAAGAATTTTGTGATATTTTTGATTAAAATGGTGTATAAGGGTATATATATAAATATATTTTATGCACTGTATATGAGCTGGCGATTTCTAAGTCTGTGGTTCCGAGAGGGGGTAACCAGGCTCACTAATAAAGGTCAAGCCACTTGGCTGCCAGAAAACCCTGCTTCAGCACAGACCAGAAAGGCATTGTGATAAGCGTATCCCCGGTATAGTCAGGGGTTAATGGGAGTCGTCCCTGTCCCCCCAGTATACGCCCAGAACCATGGACCCGGTACTTGTGGTTCGGACTGTCTCCAACCAGCCATAATGTTGTGAGAGTGAAATTATGTCTAAGTCCAGCTTCGGTACATTAGAAGCAACTCTGAAACTTAACCTAAGCGTTTTTCGAAGCTACTTTTTGGCTAACTTCTTATAGGAAGGTCTAGGAGCTCTGAAAATGAATGTGCGCGTCTTTCACTCTTCCCGAGGGACTTAGAAGAATTTTGTGATATTTTTTATTAAAATGGTGTATAAGGGTATATATATAAATATATTTTATGCACTGTATATGAGCTGGCGATTTCTAAGTCTGTAGTTCCGAGAGGGGGTAACCAGGCTCACTAATAAAGGTCAAGCCACTTGGCTGCCAGAATGCCCTGCTTCAGCACAGACCAGAAAGGCATTGTGATAAGCGTATCCCCGGTATAGTCAGGGGTTAATGGGAGTCCCCCCCGTCCCCCCAGTATACGCCCAGAACCATGGACCCGGTACTTGTGGTTCGGACTGTCTCCAACCAGCCATAATGTGAGAGTGAAATTATGTCTACTGTAAGTCCAGCTTTGGTACATTAGAAGCAACTCTGAAACTTAACCTAAGCGTTTTTCGAAGCTACTTTTTGGCTAACTTCTTATAGGAAGGTCTAGGAGCTCTGAAAATGAACGTGCGCGTCTTTCACTCTTCCCGAGGGACTTAGAAGAATTTTGTGATATTTTTTATTAAAATGGTGTATAAGGGTATATATAAATATATTTTATACACTGTATATGAGCTGGCAATTTCTAAGTCTGTGGTTCCGAGAGGGGGTAACCAGGCTCACTAATAAAGGTCAAGCCACTTGGCTGCCAGAATGCCCTGCTTCAGCACAGACCAGAAAGGCATTGTGATAAGCGTATCCCCGGTATAGTCAGGGGTTAATGGGAGTCGTCCCCGTCCCCCCAGTATACGCCCAGAACCATGGACCCGGTACTTGTGGTTCGGACTGTCTCCAACCAGCCATAATGTGAGAGTGAAATTATGTCTACTGTAAGTCCAGCTTTGGTACATTAGAAGCAACTCTGAAACTTAACCTAAGCGTTTTTCGAAGCTACTTTTTGGCTAACTTCTTATAGGAAGGTCTAGGAGCTCTGAAAATGAACGTGCGCGTCTTTCACTCTTCCCGAGGGACTTAGAAGAATTTTGTGATATTTTTTATTAAAATGGTGTATAAGGGTATATATAAATATATTTTATACACTGTATATGAGCTGGCAATTTCTAAGTCTGTGGTTCCGAGAGGGGGTAACCAGGCTCACTAATAAAGGTCAAGCCACTTGGCTGCCAGAATGCCCTGCTTCAGCACAGACCAGAAAGGCATTGTGATAAGCGTATCCCCGGTAGAGTCAGGGGTTAATGGGAGTCGTCCCCGTCCCCCCAGTATACGCCCAGAACCATGGACCCGGTACTTTTGGTTCGGACTGTCTCCAACCAGCCATAATGTTGTGAGAGTGAAATTATGTCTAAGTCCAGCTTTGGTACATTAGAAGCAACTCTGAAACTTAACCTAAGCGTTTTTCGAAGCTACTTTTTGGCTAACTTCTTATAGGAAGGTCTAGGAGCTCTGAAAATGAACGTGCGCGTCTTTCACTCTTCCCGAGGGACTTAGAAGAATTTTGTGATATTTTTTATTAAAATGGTGTATAAGGGTATATATATAAATATATTTTATGCACTGTATATGAGCTGGCGATTTCTAAGTCTGTGGTTCCGAGAGGGGGTAACCAGGCTCACTAATAAAGGTCAAGCCACTTGGCTGCCAGAATGCCCTGCTTCAGCACAGACCAGTAAGGCATTGTTATTCGCGTATCCCCGGTATAGTCAAGGGTTAATGGGAGTCGTCCCCGTCCCCCCAGTATACGCCCAGAACCATGGACCCGGTACTTGTGGTTCGGACTGTCTCCAACCAGCCATAATGTTGTGAGAGTGAAATTATGTCTAAGTCCAGCTTTGGTACATTAGAAGCAACTCTGAAACTTAACCTAAGCGTTTTTCGAAGCTACTTTTTGGCTAACTTCTTATAGGAAGGTCTTGGAGCTCTGAAAATGAACGTGCGCGTCTTTCACTCTTCCCGAGGGACTTAGAAGAATTTTGTGATATTTTTTATTAAAATGGTGTATAAGGGTATATATATAAATATATTATATGCACTGTATATGAGCTGGCGATTTCTAAGTCTGTGGTTTCGAGAGGGGGTAACCAGGCTCACTAATAAAGGTCAAGCCACTTGGCTGCCAGAATGCCCTGCTTCAGCACAGACAAGAAAGGCATTGTGATAAGCATATCCCCGGTATAGTCAGGGGTTAATGGGAGTCGTCCCCGTCCCCCCAGTATACGCCCAGAACCATGGACCCGGTACTTGTGGTTCGAACTGTCTCCAACCAGCCATAATGTTGTGAGAGTGAAATTATGTCTAAGTCCAGCTTTGGTACATTAGAAGCAACTCTGAAACTTAACCTAAGCGTTTTTCGAAGCTACTTTTTGGCTAACTTCTTATAGGAAGGTCTAGGAGCTCTGAAAATGAATGTGCGCGTCTTTCACTCTTCCCGAGGGACTTAGAAGAATTTTGTGATATTTTTTATTAAAATGGTGTATAAGGGTATATATATAAATATATTTTATGCACTGTATATGAGCTGGCGATTTCTAAGTCTGTAGTTCCGAGAGGGGGTAACCAGGCTCACTAATAAAGGTCAAGCCACTTGGCTGCCAGAATGCCCTGCTTCAGCACAGACCAGAAAGGCATTGTGATAAGCGTATCCCCGGTATAGTCAGGGGTTAATGGGAGTCCCCCCCGTCCCCCCAGTATACGCCCAGAACCATGGACCCGGTACTTGTGGTTCGGACTGTCTCCAACCAGCCATAATGTGAGAGTGAAATTATGTCTACTGTAAGTCCAGCTTTGGTACATTAGAAGCAACTCTGAAACTTAACCTAAGCGTTTTTCGAAGCTACTTTTTGGCTAACTTCTTATAGGAAGGTCTAGGAGCTCTGAAAATGAACGTGCGCGTCTTTCACTCTTCCCGAGGGACTTAGAAGAATTTTGTGATATTTTTTATTAAAATGGTGTATAAGGGTATATATAAATATATTTTATACACTGTATATGAGCTGGCAATTTCTAAGTCTGTGGTTCCGAGAGGGGGTAACCAGGCTCACTAATAAAGGTCAAGCCACTTGGCTGCCAGAATGCCCTGCTTCAGCACAGACCAGAAAGGCATTGTGATAAGCGTATCCCCGGTATAGTCAGGGGTTAATGGGAGTCGTCCCCGTCCACCCAGTATACGCCCAGAACCATGGACCCGGTACTTGTGGTTCGGACTGTCTCCAACCAGCCATAATGTTGTGAGAGTGAAATTATGTCTAAGTCCAGCTTTGGTACATTAGAAGCAACTCTGAAACTTAACCTAAGCGTTTTTTGAAGGTACTTTTTGGCTAACTTCTTATAGGAAGGTCTAGGAGCTCTGAAAATGAACGTGCGCGTCTTTCACTCTTCCCGAGGGACTTAGAAGAATTTTGTGATATTTTTTATTAAATAGGTGTATAAGGGTATATATATAAATATATTTTATGCACTGTATATGAGCTGGCGATTTCTAAGTCTGTGGTTTCGAGAGGGGGTAACCAGGCTCACTAATAAAGGTCAAGCCACTTGGCTGCCAGAATGCCCTGCTTCAGCACAGACAAGAAAGGCATTGTGATAAGCGTATCCCCGGTATAGTCAGGGGTTAATGGGAGTCGTCCCCGTCCCCCCAGTATACGCCCAGAACCATGGACCCGGTACTTGTGGTTCGAACTGTCTCCAACCAGCCATAATGTTGTGAGAGTGAAATTATGTCTAAGTCCAGCTTTGGTACATTAGAAGCAACTCTGAAACTTAACCTAAGCGTTTTTCGAAGCTACTTTTTGGCTAACTTCTTATAGGAAGGTCTAGGAGCTCTGAAAATGAACGTGCGCGTCTTTCACTCTTCCCGAGGGACTTAGAAGAATTTTGTGATATTTTTTATTAAAATGGTGTATAAGGATATATATATAAATATATTTTATGCACTGTATATGAGCTGGCGATTTCTAAGCCTGTGGTTCCGAGAGGGGGTAACCAGGCTCACTAATAAAGGTCAAGCCACTTGGCTGCTAGAATGCCCTGCTTCAGCACAGACCAGAAAGGCATTGTGATACGCGTATCCCCGGTATAGTCAGGGGTTAATGGGAGTCGTCCCCGTCCCCCCAGTATACGCCCAGAACCATGGACCCGGTACTTGTGGTTCGGACTGTCTCCAACCAGCCATAATGTTGTGAGAGTGAAATTATGTCTAAGTCCAGCTTTGGTACATTAGAAGCAACTCTGAAACTTAACCTAAGCGTTTTTCGAAGCTACTTTTTGGCTAACTTCTTATAGGAAGGTCTAGGAGCTCTGAAAATGAACGTGCGCGTCTTTCACTCTTCCCGAGGGACTTAGAAGAATTTTGTGATATTTTTTATTAAAATGGTGTATAAGGGTATATATATAAATATATTATATGCACTGTATATGAGCTGGCGATTTCTAAGTCTGTGGTTTCGAGCGGGGGTAACCAGGCTCACTAATAAAGGTCAAGCCACTTGGCTGCCAGAATGCCCTGCTTCAGCACAGACCAGAAAGGCATTGTGATAAGCGTATCCCCGGTATAGTCAGGGGTTAATGGGAGTCGTCCCCGTCCACCCAGTATACGCCCAGAACCATGGACCCGGTACTTGTGGTTCGGACTGTCTCCAACCAGCCATAATGTTGTGAGAGTGAAATTATGTCTAAGTCCAGCTTTGGTACATTAGAAGCAACTCTGAAACTTAACCTAAGCGTTTTTTGAAGCTACTTTTTGGCTAACTTCTTATAGGAAGGTCTAGGAGCTCTGAAAATGAACGTGCGCGTCTTTCACTCTTCCCGAGGGACTTAGAAGAATTTTGTGATATTTTTTATTAAATAGGTGTATAAGGGTATATATATAAATATATTTTATGCACTGTATATGAGCTGGCGATTTCTAAGTCTGTGGTTTCGAGAGGGGGTAACCAGGCTCACTAATAAAGGTCAAGCCACTTGGCTGCCAGAATGCCCTGCTTCAGCACAGACAAGAAAGGCATTGTGATAAGCGTATCCCCGGTATAGTCAGGGGTTAATGGGAGTCGTCCCCGTCCCCCCAGTATACGCCCAGAACCATGGACCCGGTACTTGTGGTTCGAACTGTCTCCAACCAGCCATAATGTTGTGAGAGTGAAATTATGTCTAAGTCCAGCTTTGGTACATTAGAAGCAACTCTGAAACTTAACCTAAGCGTTTTTCGAAGCTACTTTTTGGCTAACTTCTTATAGGAAGGTCTAGGAGCTCTGAAAATGAACGTGCGCGTCTTTCACTCTTCCCGAGGGACTTAGAAGAATTTTGTGATATTTTTTATTAAAATGGTGTATAAGGATATATATATAAATATATTTTATGCACTGTATATGAGCTGGCGATTTCTAAGCCTGTGGTTCCGAGAGGGGGTAACCAGGCTCACTAATAAAGGTCAAGCCACTTGGCTGCTAGAATGCCCTGCTTCAGCACAGACCAGAAAGGCATTGTGATACGCGTATCCCCGGTATAGTCAGGGGTTAATGGGAGTCGTCCCCGTCCCCCCAGTATACGCCCAGAACCATGGACCCGGTACTTGTGGTTCGGACTGTCTCCAACCAGCCATAATGTTGTGAGAGTGAAATTATGTCTAAGTCCAGCTTTGGTACATTAGAAGCAACTCTGAAACTTAACCTAAGCGTTTTTCGAAGCTACTTTTTGGCTAACTTCTTATAGGAAGGTCTAGGAGCTCTGAAAATGAACGTGCGCGTCTTTCACTCTTCCCGAGGGACTTAGAAGAATTTTGTGATATTTTTTATTAAAATGGTGTATAAGGGTATATATATAAATATATTATATGCACTGTATATGAGCTGGCGATTTCTAAGTCTGTGGTTTCGAGCGGGGGTAACCAGGCTCACTAATAAAGGTCAAGCCACTTGGCTGCCAGAATGCCCTGCTTCAGCACAGACAAGAAAGGCATTGTGATACGCGTATCCCCGGTATAGTCAGGGTTTAATGGGAGTCGTCCCCGTCCCCCCAGTATATGCCCAGAACCATGGACCCGGTACTTGTGGTTCGGACTGTCTCCAACCAGCCATAATGTTGTGAGAGTGAAATTATGTCTAAGTCCAGCTTTGGTACATTAGAAGCAACTCTGAAACTTAACCTAAGCGTTTTTCGAAGCTACTTTTTGGCTAACTTCTTATAGGAAGGTCTAGGAGCTCTGAAAATGAACGTGCGCGTCTTTCACTCTTCCCGAGGGACTTAGAAGAATTTTGTGATATTTTTGATTAAAATGGTGTATAAGGGTATATATATAAATATATTTTATGCACTGTATATGAGCTGGCGATTTCTAAGTCTGTGGTTCCGAGAGGGGGTAACCAGGCTCACTAATAAAGGTCAAGCCACTTGGCTGCCAGAAAACCCTGCTTCAGCACAGACCAGAAAGGCATTGTGATAAGCGTATCCCCGGTATAGTCAGGGGTTAATGGGAGTCGTCCCTGTCCCCCCAGTATACGCCCAGAACCATGGACCCGGTACTTGTGGTTCGGACTGTCTCCAACCAGCCATAATGTTGTGAGAGTGAAATTATGTCTAAGTCCAGCTTCGGTACATTAGAATCAACTCTGAAACTTAACCTAAGCGTTTTTCGAAGATACTTTTTGGCTAACTTCTTATAGGAAGGTCTAGGAGCTCTGAAAATGAATGTGCGCGTCTTTCACTCTTCCCGAGGGACTTAGAAGAATTTTGTGATATTTTTTATTAAAATGGTGTATAAGGGTATATATATAAATATATTTTATGCACTGTATATGAGCTGGCGATTTCTAAGTCTGTAGTTCCGAGAGGGGGTAACCAGGCTCACTAATAAAGGTCAAGCCACTTGGCTGCCAGAATGCCCTGCTTCAGCACAGACCAGAAAGGCATTGTGATAAGCGTATCCCCGGTATAGTCAGGGGTTAATGGGAGTCGTCCCCGTCCCCCCAGTATACGCCCAGAACCATGGACCCGGTACTTGTGGTTCGGACTGTCTCCAACCAGCCATAATGTGAGAGTGAAATTATGTCTACTGTAAGTCCAGCTTTGGTACATTAGAAGCAACTCTGAAACTTAACCTAAGCGTTTTTCGAAGCTACTTTTTGGCTAACTTCTTATAGGAAGGTCTAGGAGCTCTGAAAATGAACGTGCGCGTCTTTCACTCTTCCCGAGGGACTTAGAAGAATTTTGTGATATTTTTTATTAAAATGGTGTATAAGGGTATATATAAATATATTTTATACACTGTATATGAGCTGGCAATTTCTAAGTCTGTGGTTCCGAGAGGGGGTAACCAGGCTCACTAATAAAGGTCAAGCCACTTGGCTGCCAGAATGCCCTGCTTCAGCACAGACCAGAAAGGCATTGTGATAAGCGTATCCCCGGTATAGTCAGGGGTTAATGGGAGTCGTCCCCGTCCCCCCAGTATACGCCCAGAACCATGGACCCGGTACTTGTGGTTCGGACTGTCTCCAACCAGCCATAATGTGAGAGTGAAATTATGTCTACTGTAAGTCCAGATTTGGTACATTAGAAGCAACTCTGAAACTTAACCTAAGCGTTTTTCGAAGCTACTTTTTGGCTAACTTCTTATAGGAAGGTCTAGGAGCTCTGAAAATGAACGTGCGCGTCTTTCACTCTTCCCGAGGGACTTAGAAGAATTTTGTGATATTTTTTATTAAAATGGTGTATAAGGGTATATATAAATATATTTTATACACTGTATATGAGCTGGCAATTTCTAAGTCTGTGGTTCCGAGAGGGGGTAACCAGGCTCACTAATAAAGGTCAAGCCACTTGGCTGCCAGAATGCCCTGCTTCAGCACAGACCAGAAAGGCATTGTGATAAGCGTATCCCCGGTATAGTCAGGGGTTAATGGGAGTCGTCCCCGTCCCCCCAGTATACGCCCAGAACCATGGACCCGGTACTTGTGGTTCGGACTGTCTCCAACCAGCCATAATGTTGTGAGAGTGAAATTATGTCTAAGTCCAGCTTTGGTACATTAGAAGCAACTCTGAAACTTAACCTAAGCGTTTTTCGAAGCTACTTTTTGGCTAACTTCTTATAGGAAGGTCTAGGAGCTCTGAAAATGAACGCGCGCGTCTTTCACTCTTCCCGAGGGACTTAGAAGAATTTTGTGATATTTTTTATTAAAATGGTGTATAAGGGTATATATATAAATATATTTTATGCACTGTATATGAGCTGGCGATTTCTAAGTCTGTGGTTCCGAGAGGGGGTAACCAGGCTCACTAATAAAGGTCAAGCCACTTGGCTGCCAGAATGCCCTGCTTCAGCACAGACCAGTAAGACATTGTTATTCGTGTATCCCCGGTATAGTCAAGGGTTAATGGGAGTCGTCCCCGTCCCCCCAGTATACGCCCAGAACCATGGACCCGGTACTTGTGGTTCGGACTGTCTCCAACCAGCCATAATGTTGTGAGAGTGAAATTATGTCTACTGTAAGTCCAGATTTGGTACATTAGAAGCAACTCTGAAACTTAACCTAAGCGTTTTTCGAAGCTACTTTTTGGCTAACTTCTTATAGGAAGGTCTAGGAGCTCTGAAAATGAACGTGCGCGTCTTTCACTCTTCCCGAGGGACTTAGAAGAATTTTGTGATATTTTTTATTAAAATGGTGTATAAGGATATATATATAAATATATTTTATGCACTGTATATGAGCTGGCGATTTCTAAGCCTGTGGTTCCGAGAGGGGGTAACCAGGCTCACTAATAAAGGTCAAGCCACTTGGCTGCTAGAATGCCCTGCTTCAGCACAGACCAGAAAGGCATTGTGATACGCGTATCCCCGGTATAGTCAGGGTTTAATGGGAGTCCCCCCGTCCCCCCAGTATATGCCCAGAACCATGGACCCGGTACTTGTGGTTCGGACTGTCTCCAACCAGCCATAATGTTGTGAGAGTGAAATTATGTCTAAGTCCAGCTTTTGTACATTAGAAGCAACTCTGAAACTTAACCTAAGCGTTTTTCGAAGCGACTTTTTGGCTAACTTCTTATAGGAAGGTCTAGGAGCTCTGAAAATGAACGTGCGCGTCTTTTACTCTTCCCGAGGGACTTAGAAGAATTTTGTGATATTTTTTATTAAAATGGTGTATAAGGGTATATATATAAATATATTTTATGCACTGTATATGAAATGGCGATTTCTAAGTCTGTGGTTCCGAGAGGGGGTAACCAGGCTCACTAAGAAAGGTCAAGCCACTTGGCTGCCAGAATGCCCTGCTTCAGCACAGACCAGAAAGGCATTGTGATAAGCGTATCCCCGGTATAGTCAGGGGTTAATGGGAGTCGTCCCCGTCCCCCCAGTATACGACCAGAACCATGGACCCGGTACTTGTGGTTCGGACTGTCTCCAACCAGCCATAATGTTGTGAGAGTGAAATTATGTCTAATTCCAGCTTTGTTACATTAGAAGCAACTCTGAAACTTAACCTAAGCGTTTTTCGAAGCTACTTTTTGGCTAACTTCTTATAGGAAGGTCTAGGAGCTCTCAAAATGAACGTGCGCGTCTTTCACTCTTCCCGAGGGACTTAGAAGAATTTTGTGATATTTTTTATTAAAATGGTGTATAAGGATATATATATAAATATATTTTATGCACTGTATATGAGCTGGCGATTTCTAAGCCTGTGGTTCCGAGAGGGGGTAACCAGGCTCACTAATAAAGGTCAAGCCACTTGGCTGCTAGAATGCCCTGCTTCAGCACAGACCAGAAAGGCATTGTGATACGCGTATCCCCGGTATAGTCAGGGTTTAATGGGAGTCCCCCCGTCCCCCCAGTATATGCCCAGAACCATGGACCCGGTACTTGTGGTTCGGACTGTCTCCAACCAGCCATAATGTTGTGAGAGGGAAATTATGTCTAAGTCCAGCTTTGGTACATTAGAAGCAACTCTGAAACTTAACCTAAGCGTTTTTCGAAGCTACTTTTTGGCTAACTTCTTATAGGAAGGTCTAGGAGCTCTGAAAATGAACGTGCGCGTCTTTCACTCTTCCCGAGGGACTTAGAAGAATTTTGTGATATTTTTTATTAAAATGGTGTATAAGGGTATATATATAAATATATTATATGCACTGTATATGAGCTGGCGATTTCTAAGTCTGTGGTTTCGAGAGGGGGTAACCAGGCTCACTAATAAATGTCAAGCCACTTGGCTGCCAGAATGCCCTGCTTCAGCACAGACAAGAAAGGCATTGTGATAAGCGTATCCCCGGTATAGTCAGGGGTTAATGGGAGTCGTCCCCGTCCCCCCAGTATACGCCCAGAACCATGGACCCGGTACTTGTGGTTCGGACTGTCTCCAACCAGCCATAATGTTGTGAGAGTGAAATTATGTCTAAGTCCAGCTTTGGTACATTAGAAGCAACTCTGAAACTTAACCTAAGCGTTTTTCGAAGCTACTTTTTGGCTAACTTCTTATAGGAAGGTCTTGGAGCTCTGAAAATGAACGTGCGCGTCTTTCACTCTTCCCGAGGGACTTAGAAGAATTTTGTGATATTTTTTATTAAAATGGTGTATAAGGGTATATATATAAATATATTATATGCACTGTATATGAGCTGGCGATTTCTAAGTCTGTGGTTTCGAGAGGGGGTAACCAGGCTCACTAATAAAGGTCAAGCCACTTGGCTGCCAGAATGCCCTGCTTCAGCACAGACAAGAAAGGCATTGTGATAAGCGTATCCCCGGTATAGTCAGGGGTTAATGGGAGTCGTCCCCGTCCCCCCAGTATACGCCCAGAACCATGGACCCGGTACTTGTGGTTCGAACTGTCTCCAACCAGCCATAATGTTGTGAGAGTGAAATTATGTCTAAGTCCAGCTTTGGTACATTAGAAGCAACTCTGAAACTTAACCTAAGCGTTTTTCGAAGCTACTTTTTGGCTAACTTCTTATAGGAAGGTCTAGGAGCTCTGAAAATGAACGTGCGCGTCTTTCACTCTTCCCGAGGGACTTAGAAGAATTTTGTGATATTTTTTATTAAAATGGTGTATAAGGATATATATATAAATATATTTTATGCACTGTATATGAGCTGGCGATTTCTAAGCCTGTGGTTCCGAGAGGGGGTAACCAGGCTCACTAATAAAGGTCAAGCCACTTGGCTGCCAGAATGCCCTGCTTCAGCACAGACCAGAAAGGCATTGTGATACGCGTATCCCCGGTATAGTCAGGGGTTAATGGGAGTCGTCCCCGTCCCCCCAGTATACGCCCAGAACCATGGACCCGGTACTTGTGGTTCGGACTGTCTCCAACCAGCCATAATGTTGTGAGAGTGAAATTATGTCTAAGTCCAGCTTTGGTACATTAGAAGCAACTCTGAAACTTAACCTAAGCGTTTTTCGAAGCTACTTTTTGGCTAACTTCTTATAGGAAGGTCTAGGAGCTCTGAAAATGAACGTGCGCGTCTTTCACTCTTCCCGAGGGACTTAGAAGAATTTTGTGATATTTTTTATTAAAATGGTGTATAAGGGTATATATATAAATATATTATACAGTATGCACTGTATATGAGCTGGCGATTTCTAAGTCTGTGGTTTCGAGAGGGGGTAACCAGGCTCACTAATAAAGGTCAAGCCACTTGGCTGCCAGAATGCCCTGCTTCAGCACAGACAAGAAAGGCATTGTGATAAGCGTATCCCCGGTATAGTCAGGGGTTAATGGGAGTCGTCCCCGTCCCCCCAGTATACGCCCAGAACCATGGACCCGGTACTTGTGGTTCGGACTGTCTCCAACCAGCCATAATGTTGTGAGAGTGAAATTATGTCTAAGTCCAGCTTCGGTACATTAGAAGCAACTCTGAAACTTAACCTAAGCGTTTTTCGAAGCTACTTTTTGGCTAACTTCTTATAGGAAGGTCTAGGAGCTCTGAAAATGAACGTGCGCGTCTTTCACTCTTCCCGAGGGACTTAGAAGAATTTTGTGATATTTTTGATTAAAATGGTGTATAAGGGTATATATATAAATATATTTTATGCACTGTATATGAGCTGGCGATTTCTAAGTCTGTGGTTCCGAGAGGGGGTAACCAGGCTCACTAATAAAGGTCAAGCCACTTGGCTGCCAGAAAACCCTGCTTCAGCACAGACCAGAAAGGCATTGTGATAAGCGTATCCCCGGTATAGTCAGGGGTTAATGGGAGTCGTCCCTGTCCCCCCAGTATACGCCCAGAACCATGGACCCGGTACTTGTGGTTCGGACTGTCTCCAACCAGCCATAATGTTGTGAGAGTGAAATTATGTCTAAGTCCAGCTTCGGTACATTAGAAGCAACTCTGAAACTTAACCTAAGCGTTTTTCGAAGCTACTTTTTGGCTAACTTCTTATAGGAAGGTCTAGGAGCTCTGAAAATGAACGTGCGCGTCTTTCACTCTTCCCGAGGGACTTAGAAGAATTTTGTGATATTTTTTATTAAAATGGTGTATAAGTGTATATATATAAATATATTTTATGCACTGTATATGAGCTGGCGATTTCTAAGTCTGTGGTTCCGAGAGAGGGTAACCAGGCTCACTAATAAAGGTCAAGCCACTTGGCTGCCAGAATGCCCTGCTTCAGCACAGACCAGAAAGGCATTGTGATAAGCGTATCCCCGGTATAGTCAGGGGTTAATGGGAGTCGTCCCCGTCCCCCCAGTATACGCCCAGAACCATGGACCCGGTACTTGTGGTTCGGACTGTCTCCAACCAGCCATAATGTTGTGAGAGTGAAATTATGTCTAAGTCCAGCTTTGGTACATTAGAAGCAACTCTGAAACTTAACCTAAGCGTTTTTCGAAGCTACTTTTTGGCTAACTTCTTATAGGAAGGTCTAGGAGCTCTGAAAATGAATGTGCGCGTCTTTCACTCTTCCCGAGGGACTTAGAAGAATTTTGTGATATTTTTTATTAAAATGGTGTATAAGGGTATATATATAAATATATTTTATGCACTGTATATGAGCTGGCGATTTCTAAGTCTGTAGTTCCGAGAGGGGGTAACCAGGCTCACTAATAAAGGTCAAGCCACTTGGCTGCCAGAATGCCCTGCTTCAGCACAGACCAGAAGGGCATTGTGATAAGCGTATCCCCGGTATAGTCAGGGGTTAATGGGAGTCCCCCCCGTCCCCCCAGTATACGCCCAGAACCATGGACCCGGTACTTGTGGTTCGGACTGTCTCCAACCAGCCATAATGTTGTGAGAGTGAAATTATGTCTACTGTAAGTCCAGCTTTGGTACATTAGAAGCAACTCTGAAACTTAACCTAAGCGTTTTTCGAAGCTACTTTTTGGCTAACTTCTTATAGGAAGGTCTAGGAGCTCTGAAAATGAACGTGCGCGTCTTTCACTCTTCCCGAGGGACTTAGAAGAATTTTGTGATATTTTTTATTAAAATGGTGTATAAGGGTATATATAAATATATTTTATACACTGTATATGAGCTGGCAATTTCTAAGTCTGTGGTTCCGAGAGGGGGTAACCAGGCTCACTAATAAAGGTCAAGCCACTTGGCTGCCAGAATGCCCTGCTTCAGCACAGACCAGAAAGGCATTGTGATAAGCGTATCCCCGGTATAGTCAGGGGTTAATGGGAGTCGTCCCCGTCCCCCCAGTATACGCCCAGAACCATGGACCCGGTACTTGTGGTTCGGACTGTCTCCAACCAGCCATAATGTTGTGAGAGTGAAATTATGTCTAAGTCCAGCTTTGGTACATTAGAAGCAACTCTGAAACTTAACCTAAGCGTTTTTCGAAGCTACTTTTTGGCTAACTTCTTATAGGAAGGTCTAGGAGCTCTGAAAATGAACGTGCGCGTCTTTCACTCTTCCCGAGGGACTTAGAAGAATTTTGTGATATTTTTTATTAAAATGGTGTATAAGGGTATATATATAAATATATTTTATGCACTGTATATGAGCTGGCGATTTCTAAGTCTGTGGTTCCGAGAGGGGGTAACCAGGCTCACTAATAAAGGTCAAGCCACTTGGCTGCCAGAATGCCCTGCTTCAGCACAGACCAGTAAGGCATTGTTATTCGCGTATCCCCGGTATAGTCAAGGGTTAATGGGAGTCGTCCCCGTCCCCCCAGTATACGCCCAGAACCATGGACCCGGTACTTGTGGTTCGGACTGTCTCCAACCAGCCATAATGTTGTGAGAGTGAAATTATGTCTAAGTCCAGCTTTGGTACATTAGAAGCAACTCTGAAACTTAACCTAAGCGTTTTTCGAAGCTACTTTTTGGCTAACTTCTTATAGGAAGGTCTTGGAGCTCTGAAAATGAACGTGCGCGTCTTTCACTCTTCCCGAGGGACTTAGAAGAATTTTGTGATATTTTTTATTAAAATGGTGTATAAGGGTATATATATAAATATATTATATGCACTGTATATGAGCTGGCGATTTCTAAGTCTGTGGTTTCGAGAGGGGGTAACCAGGCTCACTAATAAAGGTCAAGCCACTTGGCTGCCAGAATGCCCTGCTTCAGCACAGACAAGAAAGGCATTGTGATAAGCGTATCCCCGGTATAGTCAGGGGTTAATGGGAGTCGTCCCCGTCCCCCCAGTATACGCCCAGAACCATGGACCCGGTACTTGTGGTTCGAACTGTCTCCAACCAGCCATAATGTTGTGAGAGTGAAATTATGTCTAAGTCCAGCTTTGGTACATTAGAAGCAACTCTGAAACTTAACCTAAGCGTTTTTCGAAGCTACTTTTTGGCTAACTTCTTATAGGAAGGTCTAGGAGCTCTGAAAATGAACGTGCGCGTCTTTCACTCTTCCCGAGGGACTTAGAAGAATTTTGTGATATTTTTTATTAAAATGGTGTATAAGGATATATATATAAATATATTTTATGCACTGTATATGAGCTGGCGATTTCTAAGCCTGTGGTTCCGAGAGGGGGTAACCAGGCTCACTAATAAAGGTCAAGCCACTTGGCTGCTAGAATGCCCTGCTTCAGCACAGACCAGAAAGGCATTGTGATACGCGTATCCCCGGTATAGTCAGGGGTTAATGGGAGTCGTCCCCGTCCCCCCAGTATACGCCCAGAACCATGGACCCGGTACTTGTGGTTCGGACTGTCTCCAACCAGCCATAATGTTGTGAGAGTGAAATTATGTCTAAGTCCAGCTTTGGTACATTAGAAGCAACTCTGAAACTTAACCTAAGCGTTTTTCGAAGCTACTTTTTGGCTAACTTCTTATAGGAAGGTCTAGGAGCTCTGAAAATGAACGTGCGCGTCTTTCACTCTTCCCGAGGGACTTAGAAGAATTTTGTGATATTTTTTATTAAAATGGTGTATAAGGGTATATATATAAATATATTATATGCACTGTATATGAGCTGGCGATTTCTAAGTCTGTGGTTTCGAGAGGGGGTAACCAGGCTCACTAATAAAGGTCAAGCCACTTGGCTGCCAGAATGCCCTGCTTCAGCACAGACAAGAAATGCATTGTGATAAGCGTATCCCCGGTATAGTCAGGGGTTAATGGGAGTCGTCCCCGTCCCCCCAGTATACGCCCAGAACCATGGACCCGGTACTTGTGGTTCGGACTGTCTCCAACCAGCCATAATGTTGTGAGAGTGAAATTATGTCTAAGTCCAGCTTTGGTACATTAGAAGCAACTCTGAAACTTAACCTAAGCGTTTTTCGAAGCTACTTTTTGGCTAACTTCTTATAGGAAGGTCTAGGAGCTCTGAAAATGAACGTGCGCGTCTTTCACTCTTCCCGAGGGACTTAGAAGAATTTTGTGATATTTTTTATTAAAATGGTGTATAAGGGTATATATATAAATATATTTTATGCACTGTATATGAGCTGGCGATTTCTAAGTCTGTGGTTCCGAGAGGGGGTAACCAGGCTCACTAATAAAGGTCAAGCCACTTGGCTGCCAGAATGCCCTGCTTCAGCACAGACCAGTAAGGCATTGTTATTCGCGTATCCCCGGTATAGTCAAGGGTTAATGGGAGTCGTCCCCGTCCCCCCAGTATACGCCCAGAACCATGGACCCGGTACTTGTGGTTCGGACTGTCTCCAACCAGCCATAATGTTGTGAGAGTGAAATTATGTCTAAGTCCAGCTTTGGTACATTAGAAGCAACTCTGAAACTTAACCTAAGCGTTTTTCGAAGCTACTTTTTGGCTAACTTCTTATAGGAAGGTCTTGGAGCTCTGAAAATGAACGTGCGCGTCTTTCACTCTTCCCGAGGGACTTAGAAGAATTTTGTGATATTTTTTATTAAAATGGTGTATAAGGGTATATATATAAATATATTATATGCACTGTATATGAGCTGGCGATTTCTAAGTCTGTGGTTTCGAGAGGGGGTAACCAGGCTCACTAATAAAGGTCAAGCCACTTGGCTGCCAGAATGCCCTGCTTCAGCACAGACCAGAAAGGCATTGTGATAAGCGTATCCCCGGTATAGTCAGGGGTTAATGGGAGTCGTCCCCGTCCCCCCAGTATACGCCCAGAACCATGGACCCGGTACTTGTGGTTCGGACTGTCTCCAACCAGCCATAATGTTGTGAGAGTGAAATTATGTCTAAGTCCAGCTTTGGTACATTAGAAGCAACTCTGAAACTTAACCTAAGCGTTTTTCGAAGCTACTTTTTGGCTAACTTCTTATAGGAAGGTCTAGGAGCTCTGAAAATGAACGTGCGCGTCTTTCACTCTTCCCGAGGGACTTAGAAGAATTTTGTGATATTTTTTATTAAAATGGTGTATAAGGGTATATATATAAATATATTATATGCACTGTATATGAGCTGGCGATTTCTAAGTCTGTGGTTTCGAGAGGGGGTAACCAGGCTCACTAATAAAGGTCAAGCCACTTGGCTGCCAGAATGCCCTGCTTCAGCACAGACAAGAAAGGCATTGTGATAAGCGTATCCCCGGTATAGTCAGGGGTTAATGGGAGTCGTCCCCGTCCCCCCAGTATACGCCCAGAACCATGGACCCGGTACTTGTGGTTCGGACTGTCTCCAACCAGCCATAATGTTGTGAGAGTGAAATTATGTCTAAGTCCAGCTTCGGTACATTAGAAGCAACTCTGAAACTTAACCTAAGCGTTTTTCGAAGCTACTTTTTGGCTAACTTCTTATAGGAAGGTCTAGGAGCTCTGAAAATGAACGTGCGCGTCTTTCACTCTTCCCGAGGGACTTAGAAGAATTTTGTGATATTTTTGATTAAAATGGTGTATAAGGGTATATATATAAATATATTTTATGCACTGTATATGAGCTGGCGATTTCTAAGTCTGTGGTTCCGAGAGGGGGTAACCAGGCTCACTAATAAAGGTCAAGCCACTTGGCTGCCAGAAAACCCTGCTTCAGCACAGACCAGAAAGGCATTGTGATAAGCGTATCCCCGGTATAGTCAGGGGTTAATGGGAGTCGTCCCTGTCCCCCCAGTATACGCCCAGAACCATGGACCCGGTACTTGTGGTTCGGACTGTCTCCAACCAGCCATAATGTTGTGAGAGTGAAATTATGTCTAAGTCCAGCTTCGGTACATTAGAAGCAACTCTGAAACTTAACCTAAGCGTTTTTCGAAGCTACTTTTTGGCTAACTTCTTATAGGAAGGTCTAGGAGCTCTGAAAATGAACGTGCGCGTCTTTCACTCTTCCCGAGGGACTTAGAAGAATTTTGTGATATTTTTTATTAAAATGGTGTATAAGTGTATATATATAAATATATTTTATGCACTGTATATGAGCTGGCGATTTCTAAGTCTGTGGTTCCGAGAGAGGGTAACCAGGCTCACTAATAAAGGTCAAGCCACTTGGCTGCCAGAATGCCCTGCTTCAGCACAGACCAGAAAGGCATTGTGATAAGCGTATCCCCGGTATAGTCAGGGGTTAATGGGAGTCGTCCCCGTCCCCCCAGTATACGCCCAGAACCATGGACCCGGTACTTGTGGTTCGGACTGTCTCCAACCAGCCATAATGTTGTGAGAGTGAAATTATGTCTAAGTCCAGCTTTGGTACATTAGAAGCAACTCTGAAACTTAACCTAAGCGTTTTTCGAAGCTACTTTTTGGCTAACTTCTTATAGGAAGGTCTAGGAGCTCTGAAAATGAATGTGCGCGTCTTTCACTCTTCCCGAGGGACTTAGAAGAATTTTGTGATATTTTTTATTAAAATGGTGTATAAGGGTATATATATAAATATATTTTATGCACTGTATATGAGCTGGCGATTTCTAAGTCTGTAGTTCCGAGAGGGGGTAACCAGGCTCACTAATAAAGGTCAAGCCACTTGGCTGCCAGAATGCCCTGCTTCAGCACAGACCAGAAGGGCATTGTGATAAGCGTATCCCCGGTATAGTCAGGGGTTAATGGGAGTCCCCCCCGTCCCCCCAGTATACGCCCAGAACCATGGACCCGGTACTTGTGGTTCGGACTGTCTCCAACCAGCCATAATGTTGTGAGAGTGAAATTATGTCTACTGTAAGTCCAGCTTTGGTACATTAGAAGCAACTCTGAAACTTAACCTAAGCGTTTTTCGAAGCTACTTTTTGGCTAACTTCTTATAGGAAGGTCTAGGAGCTCTGAAAATGAACGTGCGCGTCTTTCACTCTTCCCGAGGGACTTAGAAGAATTTTGTGATATTTTTTATTAAAATGGTGTATAAGGGTATATATAAATATATTTTATACACTGTATATGAGCTGGCAATTTCTAAGTCTGTGGTTCCGAGAGGGGGTAACCAGGCTCACTAATAAAGGTCAAGCCACTTGGCTGCCAGAATGCCCTGCTTCAGCACAGACCAGAAAGGCATTGTGATAAGCGTATCCCCGGTATAGTCAGGGGTTAATGGGAGTCGTCCCCGTCCCCCCAGTATACGCCCAGAACCATGGACCCGGTACTTGTGGTTCGGACTGTCTCCAACCAGCCATAATGTTGTGAGAGTGAAATTATGTCTAAGTCCAGCTTTGGTACATTAGAAGCAACTCTGAAACTTAACCTAAGCGTTTTTCGAAGCTACTTTTTGGCTAACTTCTTATAGGAAGGTCTAGGAGCTCTGAAAATGAACGTGCGCGTCTTTCACTCTTCCCGAGGGACTTAGAAGAATTTTGTGATATTTTTTATTAAAATGGTGTATAAGGGTATATATATAAATATATTTTATGCACTGTATATGAGCTGGCGATTTCTAAGTCTGTGGTTCCGAGAGGGGGTAACCAGGCTCACTAATAAAGGTCAAGCCACTTGGCTGCCAGAATGCCCTGCTTCAGCACAGACCAGTAAGGCATTGTTATTCGCGTATCCCCGGTATAGTCAAGGGTTAATGGGAGTCGTCCCCGTCCCCCCAGTATACGCCCAGAACCATGGACCCGGTACTTGTGGTTCGGACTGTCTCCAACCAGCCATAATGTTGTGAGAGTGAAATTATGTCTAAGTCCAGCTTTGGTACATTAGAAGCAACTCTGAAACTTAACCTAAGCGTTTTTCGAAGCTACTTTTTGGCTAACTTCTTATAGGAAGGTCTTGGAGCTCTGAAAATGAACGTGCGCGTCTTTCACTCTTCCCGAGGGACTTAGAAGAATTTTGTGATATTTTTTATTAAAATGGTGTATAAGGGTATATATATAAATATATTATATGCACTGTATATGAGCTGGCGATTTCTAAGTCTGTGGTTTCGAGAGGGGGTAACCAGGCTCACTAATAAAGGTCAAGCCACTTGGCTGCCAGAATGCCCTGCTTCAGCACAGACAAGAAAGGCATTGTGATAAGCGTATCCCCGGTATAGTCAGGGGTTAATGGGAGTCGTCCCCGTCCCCCCAGTATACGCCCAGAACCATGGACCCGGTACTTGTGGTTCGAACTGTCTCCAACCAGCCATAATGTTGTGAGAGTGAAATTATGTCTAAGTCCAGCTTTGGTACATTAGAAGCAACTCTGAAACTTAACCTAAGCGTTTTTCGAAGCTACTTTTTGGCTAACTTCTTATAGGAAGGTCTAGGAGCTCTGAAAATGAACGTGCGCGTCTTTCACTCTTCCCGAGGGACTTAGAAGAATTTTGTGATATTTTTTATTAAAATGGTGTATAAGGGTATATATATAAATATATTTTATGCACTGTATATGAGCTGGCGATTTCTAAGTCTGTGGTTCCGAGAGGGGGTAACCAGGCTCACTAATAAAGGTCAAGCCACTTGGCTGCCAGAATGCCCTGCTTCAGCACAGACCAGTAAGGCATTGTTATTCGCGTATCCCCGGTATAGTCAAGGGTTAATGGGAGTCGTCCCCGTCCCCCCAGTATACGCCCAGAACCATGGACCCGGTACTTGTGGTTCGGACTGTCTCCAACCAGCCATAATGTTGTGAGAGTGAAATTATGTCTAAGTCCAGCTTTGGTACATTAGAAGCAACTCTGAAACTTAACCTAAGCGTTTTTCGAAGCTACTTTTTGGCTAACTTCTTATAGGAAGGTCTTGGAGCTCTGAAAATGAACGTGCGCGTCTTTCACTCTTCCCGAGGGACTTAGAAGAATTTTGTGATATTTTTTATTAAAATGGTGTATAAGGGTATATATATAAATATATTATATGCACTGTATATGAGCTGGCGATTTCTAAGTCTGTGGTTTCGAGAGGGGGTAACCAGGCTCACTAATAAAGGTCAAGCCACTTGGCTGCCAGAATGCCCTGCTTCAGCACAGACAAGAAAGGCATTGTGATAAGCGTATCCCCGGTATAGTCAGGGGTTAATGGGAGTCGTCCCCGTCCCCCCAGTATACGCCCAGAACCATGGACCCGGTACTTGTGGTTCGAACTGTCTCCAACCAGCCATAATGTTGTGAGAGTGAAATTATGTCTAAGTCCAGCTTTGGTACATTAGAAGCAACTCTGAAACTTAACCTAAGCGTTTTTCGAAGCTACTTTTTGGCTAACTTCTTATAGGAAGGTCTAGGAGCTCTGAAAATGAACGTGCGCGTCTTTCACTCTTCCCGAGGGACTTAGAAGAATTTTGTGATATTTTTTATTAAAATGGTGTATAAGGATATATATATAAATATATTTTATGCACTGTATATGAGCTGGCGATTTCTAAGCCTGTGGTTCCGAGAGGGGGTAACCAGGCTCACTAATAAAGGTCAAGCCACTTGGCTGCTAGAATGCCCTGCTTCAGCACAGACCAGAAAGGCATTGTGATACGCGTATCCCCGGTATAGTCAGGGGTTAATGGGAGTCGTCCCCGTCCCCCCAGTATACGCCCAGAACCATGGACCCGGTACTTGTGGTTCGGACTGTCTCCAACCAGCCATAATGTTGTGAGAGTGAAATTATGTCTAAGTCCAGCTTTGGTACATTAGAAGCAACTCTGAAACTTAACCTAAGCGTTTTTCGAAGCTACTTTTTGGCTAACTTCTTATAGGAAGGTCTAGGAGCTCTGAAAATGAACGTGCGCGTCTTTCACTCTTCCCGAGGGACTTAGAAGAATTTTGTGATATTTTTTATTAAAATGGTGTATAAGGGTATATATATAAATATATTATATGCACTGTATATGAGCTGGCGATTTCTAAGTCTGTGGTTTCGAGAGGGGGTAACCAGGCTCACTAATAAAGGTCAAGCCACTTGGCTGCCAGAATGCCCTGCTTCAGCACAGACAAGAAATGCATTGTGATAAGCGTATCCCCGGTATAGTCAGGGGTTAATGGGAGTCGTCCCCGTCCCCCCAGTATACGCCCAGAACCATGGACCCGGTACTTGTGGTTCGGACTGTCTCCAACCAGCCATAATGTTGTGAGAGTGAAATTATGTCTAAGTCCAGCTTCGGTACATTAGAAGCAACTCTGAAACTTAACCTAAGCGTTTTTCGAAGCTACTTTTTGGCTAACTTCTTATAGGAAGGTCTAGGAGCTCTGAAAATGAACGTGCGCGTCTTTCACTCTTCCCGAGGGACTTAGAAGAATTTTGTGATATTTTTGATTAAAATGGTGTATAAGGGTATATATATAAATATATTTTATGCACTGTATATGAGCTGGCGATTTCTAAGTCTGTGGTTCCGAGAGGGGGTAACCAGGCTCACTAATAAAGGTCAAGCCACTTGGCTGCCAGAAAACCCTGCTTCAGCACAGACCAGAAAGGCATTGTGATAAGCGTATCCCCGGTATAGTCAGGGGTTAATGGGAGTCGTCCCTGTCCCCCCAGTATACGCCCAGAACCATGGACCCGGTACTTGTGGTTCGGACTGTCTCCAACCAGCCATAATGTTGTGAGAGTGAAATTATGTCTAAGTCCAGCTTCGGTACATTAGAAGCAACTCTGAAACTTAACCTAAGCGTTTTTCGAAGCTACTTTTTGGCTAACTTCTTATAGGAAGGTCTTGGAGCTCTGAAAATGAACGTGCGCGTCTTTCACTCTTCCCGAGGGACTTAGAAGAATTTTGTGATATTTTTTATTAAAATGGTGTATAAGTGTATATATATAAATATATTTTATGCACTGTATATGAGCTGGCGATTTCTAAGTCTGTGGTTCCGAGAGGGGGTAACCAGGCTCACTAATAAAGGTCAAGCCACTTGGCTGCCAGAATGCCCTGCTTCAGCACAGACCAGAAAGGCATTGTGATAAGCGTATCCCCGGTATAGTCAGGGGTTAATGGGAGTCGTCTCCGTCCCCCCAGTATACGCCCAGAACCATGGACCCGGTACTTGTGGTTCGGACTGTCTCCAACCAGCCATAATGTTGTGAGAGTGAAATTATGTCTAAGTCCAGCTTTGGTACATTAGAAGAAACTCTGAAACTTAACCTAAGCGTTTTTCGAAGCTACTTTTTGGCTAACTTCTTATAGGAAGGTCTAGGAGCTCTGAAAATGAATGTGCGCGTCTTTCACTCTTCCCGAGGGACTTAGAAGAATTTTGTGATATTTTTTATTAAAATGGTGTATAAGGGTATATATATAAATATATTTTATGCACTGTACAGTATATGAGCTGGCGATTTCTAAGTCTGTAGTTCCGAGAGGGGGTAACCAGGCTCACTAATAAAGGTCAAGCCACTTGGCTGCCAGAATGCCCTGCTTCAGCACAGACCAGAAAGGCATTGTGATAAGCGTATCCCCGGTATAGTCAGGGGTTAATGGGAGTCCCCCCCGTCCCCCCAGTATACGCCCAGAACCATGGACCCGGTACTTGTGGTTCGGACTGTCTCCAACCAGCCATAATGTGAGAGTGAAATTATGTCTACTGTAAGTACAGCTTTGGTACATTAGAAGCAACTCTGAAACTTAACCTAAGCGTTTTTCGAAGCTACTTTTTGGCTAACTTCTTATAGGAAGGTCTAGGAGCTCTGAAAATGAACGTGCGCGTCTTTCACTCTTCCCGAGGGACTTAGAAGAATTTTGTGATATTTTTTATTAAAATGGTGTATAAGGGTATATATAAATATATTTTATACACTGTATATGAGCTGGCAATTTCTAAGTCTGTGGTTCCGAGAGGGGGTAACCAGGCTCACTAATAAAGGTCAAGCCACTTGGCTGCCAGAATGCCCTGCTTCAGCACAGACCAGAAAGGCATTGTGATAAGCGTATCCCCGGTATAGTCAGGGGTTAATGGGAGTCGTCCCCGTCCCCCCAGTATACGCCCAGAACCATGGACCCGGTACTTGTGGTTCGAACTGTCTCCAACCAGCCATAATGTTGTGAGAGTGAAATTATGTCTAAGTCCAGCTTTGGTACATTAGAAGCAACTCTGAAACTTAACCTAAGCGTTTTTCGAAGCTACTTTTTGGCTAACTTCTTATAGGAAGGTCTAGGAGCTCTGAAAATGAACGTGCGCGTCTTTCACTCTTCCCGAGGGACTTAGAAGAATTTTGTGATATTTTTTATTAAAATGGTGTATAAGGATATATATATAAATATATTTTATGCACTGTATATGAGCTGGCGATTTCTAAGCCTGTGGTTCCGAGAGGGGGTAACCAGGCTCACTAATAAAGGTCAAGCCACTTGGCTGCTAGAATGCCCTGCTTCAGCACAGACCAGAAAGGCATTGTGATACGCGTATCCCCGGTATAGTCAGGGGTTAATGGGAGTCGTCCCCGTCCCCCCAGTATACGCCCAGAACCATGGACCCGGTACTTGTGGTTCGGACTGTCTCCAACCAGCCATAATGTTGTGAGAGTGAAATTATGTCTAAGTCCAGCTTTGGTACATTAGAAGCAACTCTGAAACTTAACCTAAGCGTTTTTCGAAGCTACTTTTTGGCTAACTTCTTATAGGAAGGTCTAGGAGCTCTGAAAATGAACGTGCGCGTCTTTCACTCTTCCCGAGGGACTTAGAAGAATTTTGTGATATTTTTTATTAAAATGGTGTATAAGGGTATATATATAAATATATTATATGCACTGTATATGAGCTGGCGATTTCTAAGTCTGTGGTTTCGAGAGGGGGTAACCAGGCTCACTAATAAAGGTCAAGCCACTTGGCTGCCAGAATGCCCTGCTTCAGCACAGACAAGAAATGCATTGTGATAAGCGTATCCCCGGTATAGTCAGGGGTTAATGGGAGTCGTCCCCGTCCCCCCAGTATACGCCCAGAACCATGGACCCGGTACTTGTGGTTCGGACTGTCTCCAACCAGCCATAATGTTGTGAGAGTGAAATTATGTCTAAGTCCAGCTTCGGTACATTAGAAGCAACTCTGAAACTTAACCTAAGCGTTTTTCGAAGCTACTTTTTGGCTAACTTCTTATAGGAAGGTCTAGGAGCTCTGAAAATGAACGTGCGCGTCTTTCACTCTTCCCGAGGGACTTAGAAGAATTTTGTGATATTTTTGATTAAAATGGTGTATAAGGGTATATATATAAATATATTTTATGCACTGTATATGAGCTGGCGATTTCTAAGTCTGTGGTTCCGAGAGGGGGTAACCAGGCTCACTAATAAAGGTCAAGCCACTTGGCTGCCAGAAAACCCTGCTTCAGCACAGACCAGAAAGGCATTGTGATAAGCGTATCCCCGGTATAGTCAGGGGTTAATGGGAGTCGTCCCTGTCCCCCCAGTATACGCCCAGAACCATGGACCCGGTACTTGTGGTTCGGACTGTCTCCAACCAGCCATAATGTTGTGAGAGTGAAATTATGTCTAAGTCCAGCTTCGGTACATTAGAAGCAACTCTGAAACTTAACCTAAGCGTTTTTCGAAGCTACTTTTTGGCTAACTTCTTATAGGAAGGTCTAGGAGCTCTGAAAATGAACGTGCGCGTCTTTCACTCTTCCCGAGGGACTTAGAAGAATTTTGTGATATTTTTTATTAAAATGGTGTATAAGTGTATATATATAAATATATTTTATGCACTGTATATGAGCTGGCGATTTCTAAGTCTGTGGTTCCGAGAGGGGGTAACCAGGCTCACTAATAAAGGTCAAGCCACTTGGCTGCCAGAATGCCCTGCTTCAGCACAGACCAGAAAGGCATTGTGATAAGCGTATCCCCGGTATAGTCAGGGGTTAATGGGAGTCGTCTCCGTCCCCCCAGTATACGCCCAGAACCATGGACCCGGTACTTGTGGTTCGGACTGTCTCCAACCAGCCATAATGTTGTGAGAGTGAAATTATGTCTAAGTCCAGCTTTGGTACATTAGAAGAAACTCTGAAACTTAACCTAAGCGTTTTTCGAAGCTACTTTTTGGCTAACTTCTTATAGGAAGGTCTAGGAGCTCTGAAAATGAATGTGCGCGTCTTTCACTCTTCCCGAGGGACTTAGAAGAATTTTGTGATATTTTTTATTAAAATGGTGTATAAGGGTATATATATAAATATATTTTATGCACTGTATATGAGCTGGCGATTTCTAAGTCTGTAGTTCCGAGAGGGGGTAACCAGGCTCACTAATAAAGGTCAAGCCACTTGGCTGCCAGAATGCCCTGCTTCAGCACAGACCAGAAAGGCATTGTGATAAGCGTATCCCCGGTATAGTCAGGGGTTAATGGGAGTCCCCCCCGTCCCCCCAGTATACGCCCAGAACCATGGACCCGGTACTTGTGGTTCGGACTGTCTCCAACCAGCCATAATGTGAGAGTGAAATTATGTCTACTGTAAGTACAGCTTTGGTACATTAGAAGCAACTCTGAAACTTAACCTAAGCGTTTTTCGAAGCTACTTTTTGGCTAACTTCTTATAGGAAGGTCTAGGAGCTCTGAAAATGAACGTGCGCGTCTTTCACTCTTCCCGAGGGACTTAGAAGAATTTTGTGATATTTTTTATTAAAATGGTGTATAAGGGTATATATAAATATATTTTATACACTGTATATGAGCTGGCAATTTCTAAGTCTGTGGTTCCGAGAGGGGGTAACCAGGCTCACTAATAAAGGTCAAGCCACTTGGCTGCCAGAATGCCCTGCTTCAGCACAGACCAGAAAGGCATTGTGATAAGCGTATCCCCGGTATAGTCAGGGGTTAATGGGAGTCGTCCCCGTCCCCCCAGTATACGCCCAGAACCATGGACCCGGTACTTGTGGTTCGAACTGTCTCCAACCAGCCATAATGTTGTGAGAGTGAAATTATGTCTAAGTCCAGCTTTGGTACATTAGAAGCAACTCTGAAACTTAACCTAAGCGTTTTTCGAAGCTACTTTTTGGCTAACTTCTTATAGGAAGGTCTAGGAGCTCTGAAAATGAACGTGCGCGTCTTTCACTCTTCCCGAGGGACTTAGAAGAATTTTGTGATATTTTTTATTAAAATGGTGTATAAGGATATATATATAAATATATTTTATGCACTGTATATGAGCTGGCGATTTCTAAGCCTGTGGTTCCGAGAGGGGGTAACCAGGCTCACTAATAAAGGTCAAGCCACTTGGCTGCTAGAATGCCCTGCTTCAGCACAGACCAGAAAGGCATTGTGATACGCGTATCCCCGGTATAGTCAGGGGTTAATGGGAGTCGTCCCCGTCCCCCCAGTATACGCCCAGAACCATGGACCCGGTACTTGTGGTTCGGACTGTCTCCAACCAGCCATAATGTTGTGAGAGTGAAATTATGTCTAAGTCCAGCTTTGGTACATTAGAAGCAACTCTGAAACTTAACCTAAGCGTTTTTCGAAGCTACTTTTTGGCTAACTTCTTATAGGAAGGTCTAGGAGCTCTGAAAATGAACGTGCGCGTCTTTCACTCTTCCCGAGGGACTTAGAAGAATTTTGTGATATTTTTTATTAAAATGGTGTATAAGGGTATATATATAAATATATTATATGCACTGTATATGAGCTGGCGATTTCTAAGTCTGTGGTTTCGAGAGGGGGTAACCAGGCTCACTAATAAAGGTCAAGCCACTTGGCTGCCAGAATGCCCTGCTTCAGCACAGACAAGAAAGGCATTGTGATAAGCGTATCCCCGGTATAGTCAGGGGTTAATGGGAGTCGTCCCCGTCCCCCCAGTATACGCCCAGAACCATGGACCCGGTACTTGTGGTTCGGACTGTCTCCAACCAGCCATAATGTTGTGAGAGTGAAATTATGTCTAAGTCCAGCTTCGGTACATTAGAAGCAACTCTGAAACTTAACCTAAGCGTTTTTCGAAGCTACTTTTTGGCTAACTTCTTATAGGAAGGTCTAGGAGCTCTGAAAATGAACGTGCGCGTCTTTCACTCTTCCCGAGGGACTTAGAAGAATTTTGTGATATTTTTGATTAAAATGGTGTATAAGGGTATATATATAAATATATTTTATGCACTGTATATGAGCTGGCGATTTCTAAGTCTGTGGTTCCGAGAGGGGGTAACCAGGCTCACTAATAAAGGTCAAGCCACTTGGCTGCCAGAAAACCCTGCTTCAGCACAGACCAGAAAGGCATTGTGATAAGCGTATCCCCGGTATAGTCAGGGGTTAATGGGAGTCGTCCCTGTCCCCCCAGTATACGCCCAGAACCATGGACCCGGTACTTGTGGTTCGGACTGTCTCCAACCAGCCATAATGTTGTGAGAGTGAAATTATGTCTAAGTCCAGCTTCGGTACATTAGAAGCAACTCTGAAACTTAACCTAAGCGTTTTTCGAAGCTACTTTTTGGCTAACTTCTTATAGGAAGGTCTAGGAGCTCTGAAAATGAACGTGCGCGTCTTTCACTCTTCCCGAGGGACTTAGAAGAATTTTGTGATATTTTTTATTAAAATGGTGTATAAGTGTATATATATAAATATATTTTATGCACTGTATATGAGCTGGCGATTTCTAAGTCTGTGGTTCCGAGAGGGGGTAACCAGGCTCACTAATAAAGGTCAAGCCACTTGGCTGCCAGAATGCCCTGCTTCAGCACAGACCAGAAAGGCATTGTGATAAGCGTATCCCCGGTATAGTCAGGGGTTAATGGGAGTCGTCTCCGTCCCCCCAGTATACGCCCAGAACCATGGACCCGGTACTTGCGGTTCGGACTGTCTCCAACCAGCCATAATGTTGTGAGAGTGAAATTATGTCTAAGTCCAGCTTTGGTACATTAGAAGCAACTCTGAAACTTAACCTAAGCGTTTTTCGAAGCTACTTTTTGGCTAACTTCTTATAGGAAGGTCTAGGAGCTCTGAAAATGAATGTGCGCGTCTTTCACTCTTCCCGAGGGACTTAGAAGAATTTTGTGATATTTTTTATTAAAATGGTGTATAAGGGTATATATATAAATATATTTTATGCACTGTATATGAGCTGGCGATTTCTAAGTCTGTAGTTCCGAGAGGGGGTAACCAGGCTCACTAATAAAGGTCAAGCCACTTGGCTGCCAGAATGCCCTGCTTCAGCACAGACCAGAAAGGCATTGTGATAAGCGTATCCCCGGTATAGTCAGGGGTTAATGGGAGTCCCCCCCGTCCCCCCAGTATACGCCCAGAACCATGGACCCGGTACTTGTGGTTCGGACTGTCTCCAACCAGCCATAATGTGAGAGTGAAATTATGTCTACTGTAAGTCCAGCTTTGGTACATTAGAAGCAACTCTGAAACTTAACCTAAGCGTTTTTCGAAGCTACTTTTTGGCTAACTTCTTATAGGAAGGTCTAGGAGCTCTGAAAATGAACGTGCGCGTCTTTCACTCTTCCCGAGGGACTTAGAAGAATTTTGTGATATTTTTTATTAAAATGGTGTATAAGGGTATATATAAATATATTTTATACACTGTATATGAGCTGGCAATTTCTAAGTCTGTGGTTCCGAGAGGGGGTAACCAGGCTCACTAATAAAGGTCAAGCCACTTGGCTGCCAGAATGCCCTGCTTCAGCACAGACCAGAAAGGCATTGTGATAAGCGTATCCCCGGTATAGTCAGGGGTTAATGGGAGTCGTCCCCGTCCCCCCAGTATACGCCCAGAACCATGGACCCGGTACTTGTGGTTCGGACTGTCTCCAACCAGCCATAATGTTGTGAGAGTGAAATTATGTCTACTGTAAGTCCAGCTTTGGTACATTAGAAGCAACTCTGAAACTTAACCTAAGCGTTTTTCGAAGCTACTTTTTGGCTAACTTCTTATAGGAAGGTCTAGGAGCTCTGAAAATGAACGTGCGCGTCTTTCACTCTTCCCGAGGGACTTAGAAGAATTTTGTGATATTTTTTATTAAAATGGTGTATAAGGGTATATATAAATATATTTTATACACTGTATATGAGCTGGCAATTTCTAAGTCTGTGGTTCCGAGAGGGGGTAACCAGGCTCACTAATAAAGGTCAAGCCACTTGGCTGCCAGAATGCCCTGCTTCAGCACAGACCAGAAAGGCATTGTGATAAGCGTATCCCCGGTATAGTCAGGGGTTAATGGGAGTCGTCCCCGTCCCCCCAGTATACGCCCAGAACCATGGACCCGGTACTTGTGGTTCGGACTGTCTCCAACCAGCCATAATGTTGTGAGAGTGAAATTATGTCTACTGTAAGTCCAGCTTTGGTACATTAGAAGCAACTCTGAAACTTAACCTAAGCGTTTTTCGAAGCTACTTTTTGGCTAACTTCTTATAGGAAGGTCTAGGAGCTCTGAAAATGAACGTGCGCGTCTTTCACTCTTCCCGAGGGACTTAGAAGAATTTTGTGATATTTTTTATTAAAATGGTGTATAAGGGTATATATATAAATATATTTTATGCACTGTATATGAGCTGGCGATTTCTAAGTCTGTGGTTCCGAGAGGGGGTAACCAGGCTCACTAATAAAGGTCAAGCCACTTGGCTGCCAGAATGCCCTGCTTCAGCACAGACCAGTAAGGCATTGTTATTCGCGTATCCCCGGTATAGTCAAGGGTTAATGGGAGTCGTCCCCGTCCCCCCAGTATACGCCCAGAACCATGGACCGGGTACTTGTGGTTCGGACTGTCTCCAACCAGCCATAATGTTGTGAGAGTGAAATTATGTCTAAGTCCAGCTTTGGTACATTAGAAGCAACTCTGAAACTTAACCTAAGCGTTTTTCGAAGCTACTTTTTGGCTAACTTCTTATAGGAAGGTCTTGGAGCTCTGAAAATGAACGTGCGCGTCTTTCACTCTTCCCGAGGGACTTAGAAGAATTTTGTGATATTTTTTATTAAAATGGTGTATAAGGGTATATATATAAATATATTATATGCACTGTATATGAGCTGGCGATTTCTAAGTCTGTGGTTTCGAGAGGGGGTAACCAGGCTCACTAATAAAGGTCAAGCCACTTGGCTGCCAGAATGCCCTGCTTCAGCACAGACAAGAAAGGCATTGTGATAAGCGTATCCCCGGTATAGTCAGGGGTTAATGGGAGTCGTCCCGTCCCCCCAGTATACGCCCAGAACCATGGACCCGGTACTTGTGGTTCGGACTGTCTCCAACCAGCCATAATGTTGTGAGAGTGAAATTATGTCTAAGTCCAGCTTTGGTACATTAGAAGCAACTCTGAAACTTAACCTAAGCGTTTTTCGAAGCTACTTTTTGGCTAACTTCTTATAGGAAGGTCTAGGAGCTCTGAAAATGAACGTGCGCGTCTTTCACTCTTCCCGAGGGACTTAGAAGAATTTTGTGATATTTTTTATTAAAATGGTGTATAAGGGTATATATAAATATATTTTATACACTGTATATGAGCTGGCAATTTCTAAGTCTGTGGTTCCGAGAGGGGGTAACCAGGCTCACTAATAAAGGTCAAGCCACTTGGCTGCCAGAATGCCCTGCTTCAGCACAGACCAGAAAGGCATTGTGATAAGCGTATCCCCGGTATAGTCAGGGGTTAATGGGAGTCGTCCCCGTCCCCCCAGTATACGCCCAGAACCATGGACCCGGTACTTGTGGTTCGGACTGTCTCCAACCAGCCATAATGTTGTGAGAGTGAAATTATGTCTACTGTAAGTCCAGCTTTGGTACATTAGAAGCAACTCTGAAACTTAACCTAAGCGTTTTTCGAAGCTACTTTTTGGCTAACTTCTTATAGGAAGGTCTAGGAGCTCTGAAAATGAACGTGCGCGTCTTTCACTCTTCCCGAGGGACTTAGAAGAATTTTGTGATATTTTTTATTAAAATGGTGTATAAGGGTATATATATAAATATATTTTATGCACTGTATATGAGCTGGCGATTTCTAAGTCTGTGGTTCCGAGAGGGGGTAACCAGGCTCACTAATAAAGGTCAAGCCACTTGGCTGCCAGAATGCCCTGCTTCAGCACAGACCAGTAAGGCATTGTTATTCGCGTATCCCCGGTATAGTCAAGGGTTAATGGGAGTCGTCCCCGTCCCCCCAGTATACGCCCAGAACCATGGACCGGGTACTTGTGGTTCGGACTGTCTCCAACCAGCCATAATGTTGTGAGAGTGAAATTATGTCTAAGTCCAGCTTTGGTACATTAGAAGCAACTCTGAAACTTAACCTAAGCGTTTTTCGAAGCTACTTTTTGGCTAACTTCTTATAGGAAGGTCTTGGAGCTCTGAAAATGAACGTGCGCGTCTTTCACTCTTCCCGAGGGACTTAGAAGAATTTTGTGATATTTTTTATTAAAATGGTGTATAAGGGTATATATATAAATATATTATATGCACTGTATATGAGCTGGCGATTTCTAAGTCTGTGGTTTCGAGAGGGGGTAACCAGGCTCACTAATAAAGGTCAAGCCACTTGGCTGCCAGAATGCCCTGCTTCAGCACAGACAAGAAAGGCATTGTGATAAGCGTATCCCCGGTATAGTCAGGGGTTAATGGGAGTCGTCCCCGTCCCCCCAGTATACGCCCAGAACCATGGACCCGGTACTTGTGGTTCGGACTGTCTCCAACCAGCCATAATGTTGTGAGAGTGAAATTATGTCTAAGTCCAGCTTTGGTACATTAGAAGCAACTCTGAAACTTAACCTAAGCGTTTTTCGAAGCTACTTTTTGGCTAACTTCTTATAGGAAGGTCTAGGAGCTCTGAAAATGAACGTGCGCGTCTTTCACTCTTCCCGAGGGACTTAGAAGAATTTTGTGATATTTTTTATTAAAATGGTGTATAAGGGTATATATAAATATATTTTATACACTGTATATGAGCTGGCAATTTCTAAGTCTGTGGTTCCGAGAGGGGGTAACCAGGCTCACTAATAAAGGTCAAGCCACTTGGCTGCCAGAATGCCCTGCTTCAGCACAGACCAGAAAGGCATTGTGATAAGCGTATCCCCGGTATAGTCAGGGGTTAATGGGAGTCGTCCCCGTCCCCCCAGTATACGCCCAGAACCATGGACCCGGTACTTGTGGTTCGGACTGTCTCCAACCAGCCATAATGTTGTGAGAGTGAAATTATGTCTACTGTAAGTCCAGCTTTGGTACATTAGAAGCAACTCTGAAACTTAACCTAAGCGTTTTTCGAAGCTACTTTTTGGCTAACTTCTTATAGGAAGGTCTAGGAGCTCTGAAAATGAACGTGCGCGTCTTTCACTCTTCCCGAGGGACTTAGAAGAATTTTGTGATATTTTTTATTAAAATGGTGTATAAGGGTATATATAAATATATTTTATACACTGTATATGAGCTGGCAATTTCTAAGTCTGTGGTTCCGAGAGGGGGTAACCAGGCTCACTAATAAAGGTCAAGCCACTTGGCTGCCAGAATGCCCTGCTTCAGCACAGACCAGAAAGGCATTGTGATAAGCGTATCCCCGGTATAGTCAGGGGTTAATGGGAGTCGTCCCCGTCCCCCCAGTATACGCCCAGAACCATGGACCCGGTACTTGTGGTTCGGACTGTCTCCAACCAGCCATAATGTTGTGAGAGTGAAATTATGTCTACTGTAAGTCCAGCTTTGGTACATTAGAAGCAACTCTGAAACTTAACCTAAGCGTTTTTCGAAGCTACTTTTTGGCTAACTTCTTATAGGAAGGTCTAGGAGCTCTGAAAATGAACGTGCGCGTCTTTCACTCTTCCCGAGGGACTTAGAAGAATTTTGTGATATTTTTTATTAAAATGGTGTATAAGGGTATATATATAAATATATTTTATGCACTGTATATGAGCTGGCGATTTCTAAGTCTGTGGTTCCGAGAGGGGGTAACCAGGCTCACTAATAAAGGTCAAGCCACTTGGCTGCCAGAATGCCCTGCTTCAGCACAGACCAGTAAGGCATTGTTATTCGCGTATCCCCGGTATAGTCAAGGGTTAATGGGAGTCGTCCCCGTCCCCCCAGTATACGCCCAGAACCATGGACCGGGTACTTGTGGTTCGGACTGTCTCCAACCAGCCATAATGTTGTGAGAGTGAAATTATGTCTAAGTCCAGCTTTGGTACATTAGAAGCAACTCTGAAACTTAACCTAAGCGTTTTTCGAAGCTACTTTTTGGCTAACTTCTTATAGGAAGGTCTTGGAGCTCTGAAAATGAACGTGCGCGTCTTTCACTCTTCCCGAGGGACTTAGAAGAATTTTGTGATATTTTTTATTAAAATGGTGTATAAGGGTATATATATAAATATATTATATGCACTGTATATGAGCTGGCGATTTCTAAGTCTGTGGTTTCGAGAGGGGGTAACCAGGCTCACTAATAAAGGTCAAGCCACTTGGCTGCCAGAATGCCCTGCTTCAGCACAGACAAGAAAGGCATTGTGATAAGCGTATCCCCGGTATAGTCAGGGGTTAATGGGAGTCGTCCCGTCCCCCCAGTATACGCCCAGAACCATGGACCCGGTACTTGTGGTTCGGACTGTCTCCAACCAGCCATAATGTTGTGAGAGTGAAATTATGTCTAAGTCCAGCTTTGGTACATTAGAAGCAACTCTGAAACTTAACCTAAGCGTTTTTCGAAGCTACTTTTTGGCTAACTTCTTATAGGAAGGTCTAGGAGCTCTGAAAATGAACGTGCGCGTCTTTCACTCTTCCCGAGGGACTTAGAAGAATTTTGTGATATTTTTTATTAAAATGGTGTATAAGGGTATATATAAATATATTTTATACACTGTATATGAGCTGGCAATTTCTAAGTCTGTGGTTCCGAGAGGGGGTAACCAGGCTCACTAATAAAGGTCAAGCCACTTGGCTGCCAGAATGCCCTGCTTCAGCACAGACCAGAAAGGCATTGTGATAAGCGTATCCCCGGTATAGTCAGGGGTTAATGGGAGTCGTCCCCGTCCCCCCAGTATACGCCCAGAACCATGGACCCGGTACTTGTGGTTCGGACTGTCTCCAACCAGCCATAATGTTGTGAGAGTGAAATTATGTCTACTGTAAGTCCAGCTTTGGTACATTAGAAGCAACTCTGAAACTTAACCTAAGCGTTTTTCGAAGCTACTTTTTGGCTAACTTCTTATAGGAAGGTCTAGGAGCTCTGAAAATGAACGTGCGCGTCTTTCACTCTTCCCGAGGGACTTAGAAGAATTTTGTGATATTTTTTATTAAAATGGTGTATAAGGGTATATATATAAATATATTTTATGCACTGTATATGAGCTGGCGATTTCTAAGTCTGTGGTTCCGAGAGGGGGTAACCAGGCTCACTAATAAAGGTCAAGCCACTTGGCTGCCAGAATGCCCTGCTTCAGCACAGACCAGTAAGGCATTGTTATTCGCGTATCCCCGGTATAGTCAAGGGTTAATGGGAGTCGTCCCCGTCCCCCCAGTATACGCCCAGAACCATGGACCGGGTACTTGTGGTTCGGACTGTCTCCAACCAGCCATAATGTTGTGAGAGTGAAATTATGTCTAAGTCCAGCTTTGGTACATTAGAAGCAACTCTGAAACTTAACCTAAGCGTTTTTCGAAGCTACTTTTTGGCTAACTTCTTATAGGAAGGTCTTGGAGCTCTGAAAATGAACGTGCGCGTCTTTCACTCTTCCCGAGGGACTTAGAAGAATTTTGTGATATTTTTTATTAAAATGGTGTATAAGGGTATATATATAAATATATTATATGCACTGTATATGAGCTGGCGATTTCTAAGTCTGTGGTTTCGAGAGGGGGTAACCAGGCTCACTAATAAAGGTCAAGCCACTTGGCTGCCAGAATGCCCTGCTTCAGCACAGACAAGAAAGGCATTGTGATAAGCGTATCCCCGGTATAGTCAGGGGTTAATGGGAGTCGTCCCCGTCCCCCCAGTATACGCCCAGAACCATGGACCCGGTACTTGTGGTTCGGACTGTCTCCAACCAGCCATAATGTTGTGAGAGTGAAATTATGTCTAAGTCCAGCTTTGGTACATTAGAAGCAACTCTGAAACTTAACCTAAGCGTTTTTCGAAGCTACTTTTTGGCTAACTTCTTATAGGAAGGTCTAGGAGCTCTGAAAATGAACGTGCGCGTCTTTCACTCTTCCCGAGGGACTTAGAAGAATTTTGTGATATTTTTTATTAAAATGGTGTATAAGGGTATATATAAATATATTTTATACACTGTATATGAGCTGGCAATTTCTAAGTCTGTGGTTCCGAGAGGGGGTAACCAGGCTCACTAATAAAGGTCAAGCCACTTGGCTGCCAGAATGCCCTGCTTCAGCACAGACCAGAAAGGCATTGTGATAAGCGTATCCCCGGTATAGTCAGGGGTTAATGGGAGTCGTCCCCGTCCCCCCAGTATACGCCCAGAACCATGGACCCGGTACTTGTGGTTCGGACTGTCTCCAACCAGCCATAATGTTGTGAGAGTGAAATTATGTCTACTGTAAGTCCAGCTTTGGTACATTAGAAGCAACTCTGAAACTTAACCTAAGCGTTTTTCGAAGCTACTTTTTGGCTAACTTCTTATAGGAAGGTCTAGGAGCTCTGAAAATGAACGTGCGCGTCTTTCACTCTTCCCGAGGGACTTAGAAGAATTTTGTGATATTTTTTATTAAAATGGTGTATAAGGGTATATATAAATATATTTTATACACTGTATATGAGCTGGCAATTTCTAAGTCTGTGGTTCCGAGAGGGGGTAACCAGGCTCACTAATAAAGGTCAAGCCACTTGGCTGCCAGAATGCCCTGCTTCAGCACAGACCAGAAAGGCATTGTGATAAGCGTATCCCCGGTATAGTCAGGGGTTAATGGGAGTCGTCCCCGTCCCCCCAGTATACGCCCAGAACCATGGACCCGGTACTTGTGGTTCGGACTGTCTCCAACCAGCCATAATGTTGTGAGAGTGAAATTATGTCTACTGTAAGTCCAGCTTTGGTACATTAGAAGCAACTCTGAAACTTAACCTAAGCGTTTTTCGAAGCTACTTTTTGGCTAACTTCTTATAGGAAGGTCTAGGAGCTCTGAAAATGAACGTGCGCGTCTTTCACTCTTCCCGAGGGACTTAGAAGAATTTTGTGATATTTTTTATTAAAATGGTGTATAAGGGTATATATATAAATATATTTTATGCACTGTATATGAGCTGGCGATTTCTAAGTCTGTGGTTCCGAGAGGGGGTAACCAGGCTCACTAATAAAGGTCAAGCCACTTGGCTGCCAGAATGCCCTGCTTCAGCACAGACCAGTAAGGCATTGTTATTCGCGTATCCCCGGTATAGTCAAGGGTTAATGGGAGTCGTCCCCGTCCCCCCAGTATACGCCCAGAACCATGGACCGGGTACTTGTGGTTCGGACTGTCTCCAACCAGCCATAATGTTGTGAGAGTGAAATTATGTCTAAGTCCAGCTTTGGTACATTAGAAGCAACTCTGAAACTTAACCTAAGCGTTTTTCGAAGCTACTTTTTGGCTAACTTCTTATAGGAAGGTCTTGGAGCTCTGAAAATGAACGTGCGCGTCTTTCACTCTTCCCGAGGGACTTAGAAGAATTTTGTGATATTTTTTATTAAAATGGTGTATAAGGGTATATATATAAATATATTATATGCACTGTATATGAGCTGGCGATTTCTAAGTCTGTGGTTTCGAGAGGGGGTAACCAGGCTCACTAATAAAGGTCAAGCCACTTGGCTGCCAGAATGCCCTGCTTCAGCACAGACAAGAAAGGCATTGTGATAAGCGTATCCCCGGTATAGTCAGGGGTTAATGGGAGTCGTCCCCGTCCCCCCAGTATACGCCCAGAACCATGGACCCGGTACTTGTGGTTCGGACTGTCTCCAACCAGCCATAATGTTGTGAGAGTGAAATTATGTCTAAGTCCAGCTTTGGTACATTAGAAGCAACTCTGAAACTTAACCTAAGCGTTTTTCGAAGCTACTTTTTGGCTAACTTCTTATAGGAAGGTCTAGGAGCTCTGAAAATGAACGTGCGCGTCTTTCACTCTTCCCGAGGGACTTAGAAGAATTTTGTGATATTTTTTATTAAAATGGTGTATAAGGATATATATATAAATATATTTTATGCACTGTATATGAGCTGGCGATTTCTAAGCCTGTGGTTCCGAGAGGGGGTAACCAGGCTCACTAATAAAGGTCAAGCCACTTGGCTGCTAGAATGCCCTGCTTCAGCACAGACCAGAAAGGCATTGTGATACGCGTATCCCCGGTATAGTCAGGGGTTAATGGGAGTCGTCCCCGTCCCCCCAGTATACGCCCAGAACCATGGACCCGGTACTTGTGGTTCGGACTGTCTCCAACCAGCCATAATGTTGTGAGAGTGAAATTATGTCTAAGTCCAGCTTTGGTACATTAGAAGCAACTCTGAAACTTAACCTAAGCGTTTTTCGAAGCTACTTTTTGGCTAACTTCTTATAGGAAGGTCTAGGAGCTCTGAAAATGAACGTGCGCGTCTTTCACTCTTCCCGAGGGACTTAGAAGAATTTTGTGATATTTTTTATTAAAATGGTGTATAAGGGTATATATATAAATATATTATATGCACTGTATATGAGCTGGCGATTTCTAAGTCTGTGGTTTCGAGAGGGGGTAACCAGGCTCACTAATAAAGGTCAAGCCACTTGGCTGCCAGAATGCCCTGCTTCAGCACAGACAAGAAAGGCATTGTGATAAGCGTATCCCCGGTATAGTCAGGGGTTAATGGGAGTCGTCCCCGTCCCCCCAGTATACGCCCAGAACCATGGACCCGGTACTTGTGGTTCGGACTGTCTCCAACCAGCCATAATGTTGTGAGAGTGAAATTATGTCTAAGTCCAGCTTTGGTACATTAGAAGCAACTCTGAAACTTAACCTAAGCGTTTTTCGAAGCTACTTTTTGGCTAACTTCTTATAGGAAGGTCTAGGAGCTCTGAAAATGAACGTGCGCGTCTTTCACTCTTCCCGAGGGACTTAGAAGAATTTTGTGATATTTTTTATTAAAATGGTGTATAAGGATATATATATAAATATATTTTATGCACTGTATATGAGCTGGCGATTTCTAAGCCTGTGGTTCCGAGAGGGGGTAACCAGGCTCACTAATAAAGGTCAAGCCACTTGGCTGCTAGAATGCCCTGCTTCAGCACAGACCAGAAAGGCATTGTGATACGCGTATCCCCGGTATAGTCAGGGGTTAATGGGAGTCGTCCCCGTCCCCCCAGTATACGCCCAGAACCATGGACCCGGTACTTGTGGTTCGGACTGTCTCCAACCAGCCATAATGTTGTGAGAGTGAAATTATGTCTAAGTCCAGCTTTGGTACATTAGAAGCAACTCTGAAACTTAACCTAAGCGTTTTTCGAAGCTACTTTTTGGCTAACTTCTTATAGGAAGGTCTAGGAGCTCTGAAAATGAACGTGCGCGTCTTTCACTCTTCCCGAGGGACTTAGAAGAATTTTGTGATATTTTTTATTAAAATGGTGTATAAGGGTATATATATAAATATATTATATGCACTGTATATGAGCTGGCGATTTCTAAGTCTGTGGTTTCGAGAGGGGGTAACCAGGCTCACTAATAAAGGTCAAGCCACTTGGCTGCCAGAATGCCCTGCTTCAGCACAGACAAGAAAGGCATTGTGATAAGCGTATCCCCGGTATAGTCAGGGGTTAATGGGAGTCGTCCCCGTCCCCCCAGTATACGCCCAGAACCATGGACCCGGTACTTGTGGTTCGGACTGTCTCCAACCAGCCATAATGTTGTGAGAGTGAAATTATGTCTAAGTCCAGCTTCGGTACATTAGAAGCAACTCTGAAACTTAACCTAAGCGTTTTTCGAAGCTACTTTTTGGCTAACTTCTTATAGGAAGGTCTAGGAGCTCTGAAAATGAACGTGCGCGTCTTTCACTCTTCCCGAGGGACTTAGAAGAATTTTGTGATATTTTTTATTAAAATGGTGTATAAGGGTATATATATAAATATATTATATGCACTGTATATGAGCTGGCGATTTCTAAGTCTGTGGTTTCGAGAGGGGGTAACCAGGCTCACTAATAAAGGTCAAGCCACTTGGCTGCCAGAATGCCCTGCTTCAGCACAGACAAGAAAGGCATTGTGATAAGCGTATCCCCGGTATAGTCAGGGGTTAATGGGAGTCGTCCCCGTCCCCCCAGTATACGCCCAGAACCATGGACCCGGTACTTGTGGTTCGGACTGTCTCCAACCAGCCATAATGTTGTGAGAGTGAAATTATGTCTAAGTCCAGCTTTGGTACATTAGAAGCAACTCTGAAACTTAACCTAAGCGTTTTTCGAAGCTACTTTTTGGCTAACTTCTTATAGGAAGGTCTAGGAGCTCTGAAAATGAACGTGCGCGTCTTTCACTCTTCCCGAGGGACTTAGAAGAATTTTGTGATATTTTTTATTAAAATGGTGTATAAGGATATATATATAAATATATTTTATGCACTGTATATGAGCTGGCGATTTCTAAGCCTGTGGTTCCGAGAGGGGGTAACCAGGCTCACTAATAAAGGTCAAGCCACTTGGCTGCTAGAATGCCCTGCTTCAGCACAGACCAGAAAGGCATTGTGATACGCGTATCCCCGGTATAGTCAGGGGTTAATGGGAGTCGTCCCCGTCCACCCAGTATACGCCCAGAACCATGGACCCGGTACTTGTGGTTCGGACTGTCTCCAACCAGCCATAATGTTGTGAGAGTGAAATTATGTCTAAGTCCAGCTTTGGTACATTAGAAGCAACTCTGAAACTTAACCTAAGCGTTTTTCGAAGCTACTTTTTGGCTAACTTCTTATAGGAAGGTCTAGGAGCTCTGAAAATGAACGTGCGCGTCTTTCACTCTTCCCGAGGGACTTAGAAGAATTTTGTGATATTTTTTATTAAAATGGTGTATAAGGGTATATATATAAATATATTATATGCACTGTATATGAGCTGGCGATTTCTAAGTCTGTGGTTTCGAGAGGGGGTAACCAGGCTCACTAATAAAGGTCAAGCCACTTGGCTGCCAGAATGCCCTGCTTCAGCACAGACAAGAAAGGCATTGTGATAAGCGTATCCCCGGTATAGTCAGGGGTTAATGGGAGTCGTCCCCGTCCCCCCAGTATACGCCCAGAACCATGGACCCGGTACTTGTGGTTCGGACTGTCTCCAACCAGCCATAATGTTGTGAGAGTGAAATTATGTCTAAGTCCAGCTTCGGTACATTAGAAGCAACTCTGAAACTTAACCTAAGCGTTTTTCGAAGCTACTTTTTGGCTAACTTCTTATAGGAAGGTCTAGGAGCTCTGAAAATGAACGTGCGCGTCTTTCACTCTTCCCGAGGGACTTAGAAGAATTTTGTGATATTTTTGATTAAAATGGTGTATAAGGGTATATATATAAATATATTTTATGCACTGTATATGAGCTGGCGATTTCTAAGTCTGTGGTTCCGAGAGGGGGTAACCAGGCTCACTAATAAAGGTCAAGCCACTTGGCTGCCAGAAAACCCTGCTTCAGCACAGACCAGAAAGGCATTGTGATAAGCGTATCCCCGGTATAGTCAGGGGTTAATGGGAGTCGTCCCTGTCCCCCCAGTATACGCCCAGAACCATGGACCCGGTACTTGTGGTTCGGACTGTCTCCAACCAGCCATAATGTTGTGAGAGTGAAATTATGTCTAAGTCCAGCTTCGGTACATTAGAAGCAACTCTGAAACTTAACCTAAGCGTTTTTCGAAGCTACTTTTTGGCTAACTTCTTATAGGAAGGTCTAGGAGCTCTGAAAATGAATGTGCGCGTCTTTCACTCTTCCCGAGGGACTTAGAAGAATTTTGTGATATTTTTTATTAAAATGGTGTATAAGGGTATATATATAAATATATTTTATGCACTGTATATGAGCTGGCGATTTCTAAGTCTGTAGTTCCGAGAGGGGGTAACCAGGCTCACTAATAAAGGTCAAGCCACTTGGCTGCCAGAATGCCCTGCTTCAGCACAGACCAGAAAGGCATTGTGATAAGCGTATCCCCGGTATAGTCAGGGGTTAATGGGAGTCCCCCCCGTCCCCCCAGTATACGCCCAGAACCATGGACCCGGTACTTGTGGTTCGGACTGTCTCCAACCAGCCATAATGTGAGAGTGAAATTATGTCTACTGTAAGTCCAGCTTTGGTACATTAGAAGCAACTCTGAAACTTAACCTAAGCGTTTTTCGAAGCTACTTTTTGGCTAACTTCTTATAGGAAGGTCTAGGAGCTCTGAAAATGAACGTGCGCGTCTTTCACTCTTCCCGAGGGACTTAGAAGAATTTTGTGATATTTTTTATTAAAATGGTGTATAAGGGTATATATAAATATATTTTATACACTGTATATGAGCTGGCAATTTCTAAGTCTGTGGTTCCGAGAGGGGGTAACCAGGCTCACTAATAAAGGTCAAGCCACTTGGCTGCCAGAATGCCCTGCTTCAGCACAGACCAGAAAGGCATTGTGATAAGCGTATCCCCGGTATAGTCAGGGGTTAATGGGAGTCGTCCCCGTCCCCCCAGTATACGCCCAGAACCATGGACCCGGTACTTGTGGTTCGGACTGTCTCCAACCAGCCATAATGTGAGAGTGAAATTATGTCTACTGTAAGTCCAGCTTTGGTACATTAGAAGCAACTCTGAAACTTAACCTAAGCGTTTTTCGAAGCTACTTTTTGGCTAACTTCTTATAGGAAGGTCTAGGAGCTCTGAAAATGAACGTGCGCGTCTTTCACTCTTCCCGAGGGACTTAGAAGAATTTTGTGATATTTTTTATTAAAATGGTGTATAAGGGTATATATAAATATATTTTATACACTGTATATGAGCTGGCAATTTCTAAGTCTGTGGTTCCGAGAGGGGGTAACCAGGCTCACTAATAAAGGTCAAGCCACTTGGCTGCCAGAATGCCCTGCTTCAGCACAGACCAGAAAGGCATTGTGATAAGCGTATCCCCGGTATAGTCAGGGGTTAATGGGAGTCGTCCCCGTCCCCCCAGTATACGCCCAGAACCATGGACCCGGTACTTTTGGTTCGGACTGTCTCCAACCAGCCATAATGTTGTGAGAGTGAAATTATGTCTAAGTCCAGCTTTGGTACATTAGAAGCAACTCTGAAACTTAACCTAAGCGTTTTTCGAAGCTACTTTTTGGCTAACTTCTTATAGGAAGGTCTAGGAGCTCTGAAAATGAACGTGCGCGTCTTTCACTCTTCCCGAGGGACTTAGAAGAATTTTGTGATATTTTTTATTAAAATGGTGTATAAGGGTATATATATAAATATATTTTATGCACTGTATATGAGCTGGCGATTTCTAAGTCTGTGGTTCCGAGAGGGGGTAACCAGGCTCACTAATAAAGGTCAAGCCACTTGGCTGCCAGAATGCCCTGCTTCAGCACAGACCAGTAAGGCATTGTTATTCGCGTATCCCCGGTATAGTCAAGGGTTAATGGGAGTCGTCCCCGTCCCCCCAGTATACGCCCAGAACCATGGACCCGGTACTTGTGGTTCGGACTGTCTCCAACCAGCCATAATGTTGTGAGAGTGAAATTATGTCTAAGTCCAGCTTTGGTACATTAGAAGCAACTCTGAAACTTAACCTAAGCGTTTTTCGAAGCTACTTTTTGGCTAACTTCTTATAGGAAGGTCTTGGAGCTCTGAAAATGAACGTGCGCGTCTTTCACTCTTCCCGAGGGACTTAGAAGAATTTTGTGATATTTTTTATTAAAATGGTGTATAAGGGTATATATATAAATATATTATATGCACTGTATATGAGCTGGCGATTTCTAAGTCTGTGGTTTCGAGAGGGGGTAACCAGGCTCACTAATAAAGGTCAAGCCACTTGGCTGCCAGAATGCCCTGCTTCAGCACAGACAAGAAAGGCATTGTGATAAGCATATCCCCGGTATAGTCAGGGGTTAATGGGAGTCGTCCCCGTCCCCCCAGTATACGCCCAGAACCATGGACCCGGTACTTGTGGTTCGAACTGTCTCCAACCAGCCATAATGTTGTGAGAGTGAAATTATGTCTAAGTCCAGCTTTGGTACATTAGAAGCAACTCTGAAACTTAACCTAAGCGTTTTTCGAAGCTACTTTTTGGCTAACTTCTTATAGGAAGGTCTAGGAGCTCTGAAAATGAATGTGCGCGTCTTTCACTCTTCCCGAGGGACTTAGAAGAATTTTGTGATATTTTTTATTAAAATGGTGTATAAGGGTATATATATAAATATATTTTATGCACTGTATATGAGCTGGCGATTTCTAAGTCTGTAGTTCCGAGAGGGGGTAACCAGGCTCACTAATAAAGGTCAAGCCACTTGGCTGCCAGAATGCCCTGCTTCAGCACAGACCAGAAAGGCATTGTGATAAGCGTATCCCCGGTATAGTCAGGGGTTAATGGGAGTCCCCCCCGTCCCCCCAGTATACGCCCAGAACCATGGACCCGGTACTTGTGGTTCGGACTGTCTCCAACCAGCCATAATGTGAGAGTGAAATTATGTCTACTGTAAGTCCAGCTTTGGTACATTAGAAGCAACTCTGAAACTTAACCTAAGCGTTTTTCGAAGCGACTTTTTGGCTAACTTCTTATAGGAAGGTCTAGGAGCTCTGAAAATGAACGTGCGCGTCTTTCACTCTTCCCGAGGGACTTAGAAGAATTTTGTGATATTTTTTATTAAAATGGTGTATAAGGGTATATATAAATATATTTTATACACTGTATATGAGCTGGCAATTTCTAAGTCTGTGGTTCCGAGAGGGGGTAACCAGGCTCACTAATAAAGGTCAAGCCACTTGGCTGCCAGAATGCCCTGCTTCAGCACAGACCAGAAAGGCATTGTGATAAGCGTATCCCCGGTATAGTCAGGGGTTAATGGGAGTCGTCCCCGTCCACCCAGTATACGCCCAGAACCATGGACCCGGTACTTGTGGTTCGGACTGTCTCCAACCAGCCATAATGTTGTGAGAGTGAAATTATGTCTAAGTCCAGCTTTGGTACATTAGAAGCAACTCTGAAACTTAACCTAAGCGTTTTTTGAAGCTACTTTTTGGCTAACTTCTTATAGGAAGGTCTAGGAGCTCTGAAAATGAACGTGCGCGTCTTTCACTCTTCCCGAGGGACTTAGAAGAATTTTGTGATATTTTTTATTAAAATGGTGTATAAGGGTATATATATAAATATATTTTATGCACTGTATATGAGCTGGCGATTTCTAAGTCTGTGGTTTCGAGAGGGGGTAACCAGGCTCACTAATAAAGGTCAAGCCACTTGGTGCCAGAATGCCCTGCTTCAGCACAGACAAGAAAGGCATTGTGATAAGCGTATCCCCGGTATAGTCAGGGGTTAATGGGAGTCGTCCCCGTCCCCCCAGTATACGCCCAGAACCATGGACCCGGTACTTGTGGTTCGGACTGTCTCCAACCAGCCATAATGTTGTGAGAGTGAAATTATGTCTAAGTCCAGCTTTGGTACATTAGAAGCAACTCTGAAACTTAACCTAAGCGTTTTTCGAAGCTACTTTTTGGCTAACTTCTTATAGGAAGGTCTAGGAGCTCTGAAAATGAACGTGCGCGTCTTTCACTCTTCCCGAGGGACTTAGAAGAATTTTGTGATATTTTTTATTAAAATGGTGTATAAGGGTATATATATAAATATATTATATGCACTGTATATGAGCTGGCGATTTCTAAGTCTGTGGTTTCGAGCGGGGGTAACCAGGCTCACTAATAAAGGTCAAGCCACTTGGCTGCCAGAATGCCCTGCTTCAGCACAGACAAGAAAGGCATTGTGATACGCGTATCCCCGGTATAGTCAGGGGTTAATGGGAGTCGTCCCCGTCCCCCCAGTATATGCCCAGAACCATGGACCCGGTACTTGTGGTTCGGACTGTCTCCAACCAGCCATAATGTTGTGAGAGTGAAATTATGTCTAAGTCCAGCTTTGGTACATTAGAAGCAACTCTGAAACTTAACCTAAGCGTTTTTCGAAGCTACTTTTTGGCTAACTTCTTATAGGAAGGTCTAGGAGCTCTGAAAATGAACGTGCGCGTCTTTCACTCTTCCCGAGGGACTTAGAAGAATTTTGTGATATTTTTGATTAAAATGGTGTATAAGGGTATATATATAAATATATTTTATGCACTGTATATGAGCTGGCGATTTCTAAGTCTGTGGTTCCGAGAGGGGGTAACCAGGCTCACTAATAAAGGTCAAGCCACTTGGCTGCCAGAAAACCCTGCTTCAGCACAGACCAGAAAGGCATTGTGATAAGCGTATCCCCGGTATAGTCAGGGGTTAATGGGAGTCGTCCCTGTCCCCCCAGTATACGCCCAGAACCATGGACCCGGTACTTGTGGTTCGGACTGTCTCCAACCAGCCATAATGTTGTGAGAGTGAAATTATGTCTAAGTCCAGCTTCGGTACATTAGAATCAACTCTGAAACTTAACCTAAGCGTTTTTCGAAGCTACTTTTTGGCTAACTTCTTATAGGAAGGTCTAGGAGCTCTGAAAATGAACGTGCGCGTCTTTCACTCTTCCCGAGGGACTTAGAAGAATTTTGTGATATTTTTGATTAAAATGGTGTATAAGGGTATATATATAAATATATTTTATGCACTGTATATGAGCTGGCGATTTCTAAGTCTGTGGTTCCGAGAGGGGGTAACCAGGCTCACTAATAAAGGTCAAGCCACTTGGCTGCCAGAATGCCCTGCTTCAGCACAGACCAGAAAGGCATTGTGATAAGCGTATCCCCGGTATAGTCAGGGGTTAATGGGAGTCGTCCCCGTCCCCCCAGTATACGCCCAGAACCATGGACCCGGTACTTGTGGTTCGGACTGTCTCCAACCAGCCATAATGTTGTGAGAGTGAAATTATGTCTAAGTCCAGCTTTGGTACATTAGAAGCAACTCTGAAACTTAACCTAAGCGTTTTTCGAAGATACTTTTTGGCTAACTTCTTATAGGAAGGTCTAGGAGCTCTGAAAATGAATGTGCGCGTCTTTCACTCTTCCCGAGGGACTTAGAAGAATTTTGTGATATTTTTTATTAAAATGGTGTATAAGGGTATATATATAAATATATTTTATGCACTGTATATGAGCTGGCGATTTCTAAGTCTGTAGTTCCGAGAGGGGGTAACCAGGCTCACTAATAAAGGTCAAGCCACTTGGCTGCCAGAATGCCCTGCTTCAGCACAGACCAGAAAGGCATTGTGATAAGCGTATCCCCGGTATAGTCAGGGGTTAATGGGAGTCGTCCCCGTCCCCCCAGTATACGCCCAGAACCATGGACCCGGTACTTGTGGTTCGGACTGTCTCCAACCAGCCATAATGTTGTGAGAGTGAAATTATGTCTACTGTAAGTCCAGCTTTGGTACATTAGAAGCAACTCTGAAACTTAACCTAAGCGTTTTTCGAAGCTACTTTTTGGCTAACGTCTTATAGGAAGGTCTAGGAGCTCTGAAAATGAACGTGCGCGTCTTTCACTCTTCCCGAGGGACTTAGAAGAATTTTGTGATATTTTTTATTAAAATGGTGTATAAGGGTATATATAAATATATTTTATACACTGTATATGAGCTGGCAATTTCTAAGTCTGTGGTTCCGAGAGGGGGTAACCAGGCTCACTAATAAAGGTCAAGCCACTTGGCTGCCAGAATGCCCTGCTTCAGCACAGACCAGAAAGGCATTGTGATAAGCGTATCCCCGGTATAGTCAGGGGTTAATGGGAGTCGTCCCCGTCCCCCCAGTATACGCCCAGAACCATGGACCCGGTACTTGTGGTTCGGACTGTCTCCAACCAGCCATAATGTGAGAGTGAAATTATGTCTACTGTAAGTCCAGATTTGGTACATTAGAAGCAACTCTGAAACTTAACCTAAGCGTTTTTCGAAGCTACTTTTTGGCTAACTTCTTATAGGAAGGTCTAGGAGCTCTGAAAATGAACGTGCGCGTCTTTCACTCTTCCCGAGGGACTTAGAAGAATTTTGTGATATTTTTTATTAAAATGGTGTATAAGGGTATATATAAATATATTTTATACACTGTATATGAGCTGGCAATTTCTAAGTCTGTGGTTCCGAGAGGGGGTAACCAGGCTCACTAATAAAGGTCAAGCCACTTGGCTGCCAGAATGCCCTGCTTCAGCACAGACCAGAAAGGCATTGTGATAAGCGTGTCCCCGGTATAGTCAGGGGTTAATGGGAGTCGTCCCCGTCCCCCCAGTATACGCCCAGAACCATGGACCCGGTACTTGTGGTTCGGACTGTCTCCAACCAGCCATAATGTTGTGAGAGTGAAATTATGTCTAAGTCCAGCTTTGGTACATTAGAAGCAACTCTGAAACTTAACCTAAGCGTTTTTCGAAGCTACTTTTTGGCTAACTTCTTATAGGAAGGTCTAGGAGCTCTGAAAATGAACGCGCGCGTCTTTCACTCTTCCCGAGGGACTTAGAAGAATTTTGTGATATTTTTTATTAAAATGGTGTATAAGGGTATATATATAAATATATTTTATGCACTGTATATGAGCTGGCGATTTCTAAGTCTGTGGTTCCGAGAGGGGGTAACCAGGCTCACTAATAAAGGTCAAGCCACTTGGCTGCCAGAATGCCCTGCTTCAGCACAGACCAGTAAGACATTGTTATTCGTGTATCCCCGGTATAGTCAAGGGTTAATGGGAGTCGTCCCCGTCCCCCCAGTATACGCCCAGAACCATGGACCCGGTACTTGTGGTTCGGACTGTCTCCAACCAGCCATAATGTTGTGAGAGTGAAATTATGTCTAAGTCCAGCTTTGGTACATTAGAAGCAACTCTGAAACTTAACCTAAGCGTTTTTCGAAGCTACTTTTTGGCTAACTTCTTATAGGAAGGTCTAGGAGCTCTGAAAATGAACGTGCGCGTCTTTCACTCTTCCCGAGGGACTTAGAAGAATTTTGTGATATTTTTTATTAAAATGGTGTATAAGGATATATATATAAATATATTTTATGCACTGTATATGAGCTGGCGATTTCTAAGCCTGTGGTTCCGAGAGGGGGTAACCAGGCTCACTAATAAAGGTCAAGCCACTTGGCTGCTAGAATGCCCTGCTTCAGCACAGACCAGAAAGGCATTGTGATACGCGTATCCCCGGTATAGTCAGGGTTTAATGGGAGTCCCCCCGTCCCCCCAGTATATGCCCAGAACCATGGACCCGGTACTTGTGGTTCGGACTGTCTCCAACCAGCCATAATGTTGTGAGAGTGAAATTATGTCTAAGTCCAGCTTTTGTACATTAGAAGCAACTCTGAAACTTAACCTAAGCGTTTTTCGAAGCGACTTTTTGGCTAACTTCTTATAGGAAGGTCTAGGAGCTCTGAAAATGAACGTGCGCGTCTTTTACTCTTCCCGAGGGACTTAGAAGAATTTTGTGATATTTTTTATTAAAATGGTGTATAAGGGTATATATATAAATATATTTTATGCACTGTATATGAAATGGCGATTTCTAAGTCTGTGGTTCCGAGAGGGGGTAACCAGGCTCACTAAGAAAGGTCAAGCCACTTGGCTGCCAGAATGCCCTGCTTCAGCACAGACCAGAAAGGCATTGTGATAAGCGTATCCCCGGTATAGTCAGGGGTTAATGGGAGTCGTCCCCGTCCCCCCAGTATACGACCAGAACCATGGACCCGGTACTTGTGGTTCGGACTGTCTCCAACCAGCCATAATGTTGTGAGAGTGAAATTATGTCTAATTCCAGCTTTGTTACATTAGAAGCAACTCTGAAACTTAACCTAAGCGTTTTTCGAAGCTACTTTTTGGCTAACTTCTTATAGGAAGGTCTAGGAGCTCTCAAAATGAACGTGCGCGTCTTTCACTCTTCCCGAGGGACTTAGAAGAATTTTGTGATATTTTTTATTAAAATGGTGTATAAGGATATATATATAAATATATTTTATGCACTGTATATGAGCTGGCGATTTCTAAGCCTGTGGTTCCGAGAGGGGGTAACCAGGCTCACTAATAAAGGTCAAGCCACTTGGCTGCTAGAATGCCCTGCTTCAGCACAGACCAGAAAGGCATTGTGATACGCGTATCCCCGGTATAGTCAGGGTTTAATGGGAGTCCCCCCGTCCCCCCAGTATATGCCCAGAACCATGGACCCGGTACTTGTGGTTCGGACTGTCTCCAACCAGCCATAATGTTGTGAGAGGGAAATTATGTCTAAGTCCAGCTTTGGTACATTAGAAGCAACTCTGAAACTTAACCTAAGCGTTTTTCGAAGCGACTTTTTGGCTAACTTCTTATAGGAAGGTCTAGGAGCTCTGAAAATGAACGTGCGCGTCTTTTACTCTTCCCGAGGGACTTAGAAGAATTTTGTGATATTTTTTATTAAAATGGTGTATAAGGGTATATATATAAATATATTTTATGCACTGTATATGAAATGGCGATTTCTAAGTCTGTGGTTCCGAGAGGGGGTAACCAGGCTCACTAAGAAAGGTCAAGCCACTTGGCTGCCAGAATGCCCTGCTTCAGCACAGACCAGAAAGGCATTGTGATAAGCGTATCCCCGGTATAGTCAGGGGTTAATGGGAGTCGTCCCCGTCCCCCCAGTATACGACCAGAACCATGGACCCGGTACTTGTGGTTCGGACTGTCTCCAACCAGCCATAATGTTGTGAGAGTGAAATTATGTCTAATTCCAGCTTTGTTACATTAGAAGCAACTCTGAAACTTAACCTAAGCGTTTTTCGAAGCTACTTTTTGGCTAACTTCTTATAGGAAGGTCTAGGAGCTCTCAAAATGAACGTGCGCGTCTTTCACTCTTCCCGAGGGACTTAGAAGAATTTTGTGATATTTTTTATTAAAATGGTGTATAAGGATATATATATAAATATATTTTATGCACTGTATATGAGCTGGCGATTTCTAAGCCTGTGGTTCCGAGAGGGGGTAACCAGGCTCACTAATAAAGGTCAAGCCACTTGGCTGCTAGAATGCCCTGCTTCAGCACAGACCAGAAAGGCATTGTGATACGCGTATCCCCGGTATAGTCAGGGTTTAATGGGAGTCCCCCCGTCCCCCCAGTATATGCCCAGAACCATGGACCCGGTACTTGTGGTTCGGACTGTCTCCAACCAGCCATAATGTTGTGAGAGGGAAATTATGTCTAAGTCCAGCTTTGGTACATTAGAAGCAACTCTGAAACTTAACCTAAGCGTTTTTCGAAGCGACTTTTTGGCTAACTTCTTATAGGAAGGTCTAGGAGCTCTGAAAATGAACGTGCGCGTCTTTTACTCTTCCCGAGGGACTTAGAAGAATTTTGTGATATTTTTTATTAAAATGGTGTATAAGGGTATATATATAAATATATTTTATGCACTGTATATGAAATGGCGATTTCTAAGTCTGTGGTTCCGAGAGGGGGTAACCAGGCTCACTAAGAAAGGTCAAGCCACTTGGCTGCCAGAATGCCCTGCTTCAGCACAGACCAGAAAGGCATTGTGATAAGCGTATCCCCGGTATAGTCAGGGGTTAATGGGAGTCGTCCCCGTCCCCCCAGTATACGACCAGAACCATGGACCCGGTACTTGTGGTTCGGACTGTCTCCAACCAGCCATAATGTTGTGAGAGTGAAATTATGTCTAATTCCAGCTTTGTTACATTAGAAGCAACTCTGAAACTTAACCTAAGCGTTTTTCGAAGCTACTTTTTGGCTAACTTCTTATAGGAAGGTCTAGGAGCTCTCAAAATGAACGTGCGCGTCTTTCACTCTTCCCGAGGGACTTAGAAGAATTTTGTGATATTTTTTTATTAAAATGGTGTATAAGGGTATATATATAAATATATTTTATGCACTGTATATGAACTGGCGATTTCTAAGTCTGTGGTTCCGAGAGGGGGTAACCAGGCTCACTAATAAAGGTCAAGCCACTTGGCTGCCAGAATGCCCTGCTTCAGCACAGACCAGAAAGGCATTGTGATAAGCGTATCCCCGGTATAGTCAGGGGTTAATGGGAGTCGTCCCCTTCCCACCAGTATACGCCCAGAACCATGGACCCGGTACTTATGGTTCGGACTGTCTCCAACCAGCCATAATGTTGTGAGAGTGAAATTATGTCTAAGTCCAGTTTTGGTACATTAGAAGCAACTCTGAAACTTAACCTAAGCGTTTTTCGAAGCTACTTTTTGGCTAACTTCTTATAGGAAGGTCTAGGAGCTCTGAAAATGAACGTGCGCGTCTTTCACTCTTCCCGAGGGACTTAGAAGAATTTTGTGATATTTTTTATTAAAATGGTGTATAAGGGTATATATATAAATATATTTTATGCACTGTATATGAGCTTGCGATTTCTAAGTCTGTGGTTCCGAGAGGGGGTAACCAGGCTCCCTAATAAAGGTCAAGCCACTTGGCTGCCAGAATGCCCTGCTTCAGCACAGACCAGAAAGGCATTGTGATAAGCGTATCCACGGTATAGTCAGGGGTTAATGGGAGTCGTCCCCGTCCACCCAGTATACGCCCAGAACCATGGACCCGGTACTTGTGGTTCGGACTGTCTCCAACCAGCCATAATGTTGTGAGAGTGAAATTATGTCTAAGTCCAGCTTTGGTACATTAGAAGCAACTCTGAAACTTAACCTAAGCGTTTTTCGAAGCTACTTTTTGGCTAACTTCTTATAGGAAGGTCTAGGAGCTCTGAAAATGAACGTGCGCGTCTTTCACTCTTCCCGAGGGACTTACTGTAGAAGAATTTTGTGATATTTTTTATTAAAATGGTGTATAAGGGTATATATATAAATATATTTTATGCACTGTATATGAGCTGGCGATTTGTAAGTCTGTGGTTCCGAGAGGGGGTAACCAGGCTCACTAATAAAGGTCAAGCCACTTGGCTGCCAGAATGCCCTGCTTCAGCACAGACCAGAAAGGCATTGTGATAAGCGTATCCCCGGTATAGTCAGGGGTTAATGGGAGTCGTCCCCGTCCCCCCAGTATACGCCCAGAACCATGGACCCGGTACTTGTGGTTCGGACTGTCTCCAACCAGCCATAATGTGAGAGTGAAATTATGTCTACTGTAAGTCCAGATTTGGTACATTAGAAGCAACTCTGAAACTTAACCTAAGCGTTTTTCGAAGCTACTTTTTGGCTAACTTCTTATAGGAAGGTCTAGGAGCTCTGAAAATGAACGTGCGCGTCTTTCACTCTTCCCGAGGGACTTAGAAGAATTTTGTGATATTTTTTATTAAAATGGTGTATAAGGGTATATATAAATATATTTTATACACTGTATATGAGCTGGCAATTTCTAAGTCTGTGGTTCCGAGAGGGGGTAACCAGGCTCACTAATAAAGGTCAAGCCACTTGGCTGCCAGAATGCCCTGCTTCAGCACAGACCAGAAAGGCATTGTGATAAGCGTATCCCCGGTATAGTCAGGGGTTAATGGGAGTCGTCCCCGTCCCCCCAGTATACGCCCAGAACCATGGACCCGGTACTTGTGGTTCGGACTGTCTCCAACCAGCCATAATGTTGTGAGAGTGAAATTATGTCTAAGTCCAGCTTTGGTACATTAGAAGCAACTCTGAAACTTAACCTAAGCGTTTTTCGAAGCTACTTTTTGGCTAACTTCTTATAGGAAGGTCTAGGAGCTCTGAAAATGAACGCGCGCGTCTTTCACTCTTCCCGAGGGACTTAGAAGAATTTTGTGATATTTTTTATTAAAATGGTGTATAAGGGTATATATATAAATATATTTTATGCACTGTATATGAGCTGGCGATTTCTAAGTCTGTGGTTCCGAGAGGGGGTAACCAGGCTCACTAATAAAGGTCAAGCCACTTGGCTGCCAGAATGCCCTGCTTCAGCACAGACCAGTAAGACATTGTTATTCGTGTATCCCCGGTATAGTCAAGGGTTAATGGGAGTCGTCCCCGTCCCCCCAGTATACGCCCAGAACCATGGACCCGGTACTTGTGGTTCGGACTGTCTCCAACCAGCCATAATGTTGTGAGAGTGAAATTATGTCTAAGTCCAGCTTTGGTACATTAGAAGCAACTCTGAAACTTAACCTAAGCGTTTTTCGAAGCTACTTTTTGGCTAACTTCTTATAGGAAGGTCTAGGAGCTCTGAAAATGAACGTGCGCGTCTTTCACTCTTCCCGAGGGACTTAGAAGAATTTTGTGATATTTTTTATTAAAATGGTGTATAAGGATATATATATAAATATATTTTATGCACTGTATATGAGCTGGCGATTTCTAAGCCTGTGGTTCCGAGAGGGGGTAACCAGGCTCACTAATAAAGGTCAAGCCACTTGGCTGCTAGAATGCCCTGCTTCAGCACAGACCAGAAAGGCATTGTGATACGCGTATCCCCGGTATAGTCAGGGTTTAATGGGAGTCCCCCCGTCCCCCCAGTATATGCCCAGAACCATGGACCCGGTACTTGTGGTTCGGACTGTCTCCAACCAGCCATAATGTTGTGAGAGTGAAATTATGTCTAAGTCCAGCTTTTGTACATTAGAAGCAACTCTGAAACTTAACCTAAGCGTTTTTCGAAGCGACTTTTTGGCTAACTTCTTATAGGAAGGTCTAGGAGCTCTGAAAATGAACGTGCGCGTCTTTTACTCTTCCCGAGGGACTTAGAAGAATTTTGTGATATTTTTTATTAAAATGGTGTATAAGGGTATATATATAAATATATTTTATGCACTGTATATGAAATGGCGATTTCTAAGTCTGTGGTTCCGAGAGGGGGTAACCAGGCTCACTAAGAAAGGTCAAGCCACTTGGCTGCCAGAATGCCCTGCTTCAGCACAGACCAGAAAGGCATTGTGATAAGCGTATCCCCGGTATAGTCAGGGGTTAATGGGAGTCGTCCCCGTCCCCCCAGTATACGACCAGAACCATGGACCCGGTACTTGTGGTTCGGACTGTCTCCAACCAGCCATAATGTTGTGAGAGTGAAATTATGTCTAATTCCAGCTTTGTTACATTAGAAGCAACTCTGAAACTTAACCTAAGCGTTTTTCGAAGCTACTTTTTGGCTAACTTCTTATAGGAAGGTCTAGGAGCTCTCAAAATGAACGTGCGCGTCTTTCACTCTTCCCGAGGGACTTAGAAGAATTTTGTGATATTTTTTATTAAAATGGTGTATAAGGATATATATATAAATATATTTTATGCACTGTATATGAGCTGGCGATTTCTAAGCCTGTGGTTCCGAGAGGGGGTAACCAGGCTCACTAATAAAGGTCAAGCCACTTGGCTGCTAGAATGCCCTGCTTCAGCACAGACCAGAAAGGCATTGTGATACGCGTATCCCCGGTATAGTCAGGGTTTAATGGGAGTCCCCCCGTCCCCCCAGTATATGCCCAGAACCATGGACCCGGTACTTGTGGTTCGGACTGTCTCCAACCAGCCATAATGTTGTGAGAGGGAAATTATGTCTAAGTCCAGCTTTGGTACATTAGAAGCAACTCTGAAACTTAACCTAAGCGTTTTTCGAAGCGACTTTTTGGCTAACTTCTTATAGGAAGGTCTAGGAGCTCTGAAAATGAACGTGCGCGTCTTTTACTCTTCCCGAGGGACTTAGAAGAATTTTGTGATATTTTTTATTAAAATGGTGTATAAGGGTATATATATAAATATATTTTATGCACTGTATATGAAATGGCGATTTCTAAGTCTGTGGTTCCGAGAGGGGGTAACCAGGCTCACTAAGAAAGGTCAAGCCACTTGGCTGCCAGAATGCCCTGCTTCAGCACAGACCAGAAAGGCATTGTGATAAGCGTATCCCCGGTATAGTCAGGGGTTAATGGGAGTCGTCCCCGTCCCCCCAGTATACGACCAGAACCATGGACCCGGTACTTGTGGTTCGGACTGTCTCCAACCAGCCATAATGTTGTGAGAGTGAAATTATGTCTAATTCCAGCTTTGTTACATTAGAAGCAACTCTGAAACTTAACCTAAGCGTTTTTCGAAGCTACTTTTTGGCTAACTTCTTATAGGAAGGTCTAGGAGCTCTCAAAATGAACGTGCGCGTCTTTCACTCTTCCCGAGGGACTTAGAAGAATTTTGTGATATTTTTTATTAAAATGGTGTATAAGGATATATATATAAATATATTTTATGCACTGTATATGAGCTGGCGATTTCTAAGCCTGTGGTTCCGAGAGGGGGTAACCAGGCTCACTAATAAAGGTCAAGCCACTTGGCTGCTAGAATGCCCTGCTTCAGCACAGACCAGAAAGGCATTGTGATACGCGTATCCCCGGTATAGTCAGGGTTTAATGGGAGTCCCCCCGTCCCCCCAGTATATGCCCAGAACCATGGACCCGGTACTTGTGGTTCGGACTGTCTCCAACCAGCCATAATGTTGTGAGAGGGAAATTATGTCTAAGTCCAGCTTTGGTACATTAGAAGCAACTCTGAAACTTAACCTAAGCGTTTTTCGAAGCGACTTTTTGGCTAACTTCTTATAGGAAGGTCTAGGAGCTCTGAAAATGAACGTGCGCGTCTTTTACTCTTCCCGAGGGACTTAGAAGAATTTTGTGATATTTTTTATTAAAATGGTGTATAAGGGTATATATATAAATATATTTTATGCACTGTATATGAAATGGCGATTTCTAAGTCTGTGGTTCCGAGAGGGGGTAACCAGGCTCACTAAGAAAGGTCAAGCCACTTGGCTGCCAGAATGCCCTGCTTCAGCACAGACCAGAAAGGCATTGTGATAAGCGTATCCCCGGTATAGTCAGGGGTTAATGGGAGTCGTCCCCGTCCCCCCAGTATACGACCAGAACCATGGACCCGGTACTTGTGGTTCGGACTGTCTCCAACCAGCCATAATGTTGTGAGAGTGAAATTATGTCTAATTCCAGCTTTGTTACATTAGAAGCAACTCTGAAACTTAACCTAAGCGTTTTTCGAAGCTACTTTTTGGCTAACTTCTTATAGGAAGGTCTAGGAGCTCTCAAAATGAACGTGCGCGTCTTTCACTCTTCCCGAGGGACTTAGAAGAATTTTGTGATATTTTTTTATTAAAATGGTGTATAAGGGTATATATATAAATATATTTTATGCACTGTATATGAACTGGCGATTTCTAAGTCTGTGGTTCCGAGAGGGGGTAACCAGGCTCACTAATAAAGGTCAAGCCACTTGGCTGCCAGAATGCCCTGCTTCAGCACAGACCAGAAAGGCATTGTGATAAGCGTATCCCCGGTATAGTCAGGGGTTAATGGGAGTCGTCCCCTTCCCACCAGTATACGCCCAGAACCATGGACCCGGTACTTATGGTTCGGACTGTCTCCAACCAGCCATAATGTTGTGAGAGTGAAATTATGTCTAAGTCCAGTTTTGGTACATTAGAAGCAACTCTGAAACTTAACCTAAGCGTTTTTCGAAGCTACTTTTTGGCTAACTTCTTATAGGAAGGTCTAGGAGCTCTGAAAATGAACGTGCGCGTCTTTCACTCTTCCCGAGGGACTTAGAAGAATTTTGTGATATTTTTTATTAAAATGGTGTATAAGGGTATATATATAAATATATTTTATGCACTGTATATGAGCTTGCGATTTCTAAGTCTGTGGTTCCGAGAGGGGGTAACCAGGCTCCCTAATAAAGGTCAAGCCACTTGGCTGCCAGAATGCCCTGCTTCAGCACAGACCAGAAAGGCATTGTGATAAGCGTATCCACGGTATAGTCAGGGGTTAATGGGAGTCGTCCCCGTCCACCCAGTATACGCCCAGAACCATGGACCCGGTACTTGTGGTTCGGACTGTCTCCAACCAGCCATAATGTTGTGAGAGTGAAATTATGTCTAAGTCCAGCTTTGGTACATTAGAAGCAACTCTGAAACTTAACCTAAGCGTTTTTCGAAGCTACTTTTTGGCTAACTTCTTATAGGAAGGTCTAGGAGCTCTGAAAATGAACGTGCGCGTCTTTCACTCTTCCCGAGGGACTTACTGTAGAAGAATTTTGTGATATTTTTTATTAAAATGGTGTATAAGGGTATATATATAAATATATTTTATGCACTGTATATGAGCTGGCGATTTGTAAGTCTGTGGTTCCGAGAGGGGGTAACCAGGCTCACTAATAAAGGTCAAGCCACTTGGCTGCCAGAATGCCCTGCTTCAGCACAGACCAGAAAGGCATTGTGATAAGCGTATCCCCGGTATAGTCAGGGGTTAATGGGAGTCGTCCCCGTCCCCCCAGTATACGACCAGAACCATGGACCCGGTACTTGTGGTTCGGACTGTCTCCAACCAGCCATAATGTTGTGAGAGTGAAATTATGTCTAATTCCAGCTTTGTTACATTAGAAGCAACTCTGAAACTTAACCTAAGCGTTTTTCGAAGCTACTTTTTGGCTAACTTCTTATAGGAAGGTCTAGGAGCTCTCAAAATGAACGTGCGCGTCTTTCACTCTTCCCGAGGGACTTAGAAGAATTTTGTGATATTTTTTTATTAAAATGGTGTATAAGGGTATATATATAAATATATTTTATGCACTGTATATGAACTGGCGATTTCTAAGTCTGTGGTTCCGAGAGGGGGTAACCAGGCTCACTAATAAAGGTCAAGCCACTTGGCTGCCAGAATGCCCTGCTTCAGCACAGACCAGAAAGGCATTGTGATAAGCGTATCCCCGGTATAGTCAGGGGTTAATGGGAGTCGTCCCCTTCCCCCCAGTATACGCCCAGAACCATGGACCCGGTACTTATGGTTCGGACTGTCTCCAACCAGCCATAATGTTGTGAGAGTGAAATTATGTCTAAGTCCAGTTTTGGTACATTAGAAGCAACTCTGAAACTTAACCTAAGCGTTTTTCGAAGCTACTTTTTGGCTAACTTCTTATAGGAAGGTCTAGGAGCTCTGAAAATGAACGTGCGCGTCTTTCACTCTTCCCGAGGGACTTAGAAGAATTTTGTGATATTTTTTATTAAAATGGTGTATAAGGGTATATATATAAATATATTTTATGCACTGTATATGAGCTTGCGATTTCTAAGTCTGTGGTTCCGAGAGGGGGTAACCAGGCTCCCTAATAAAGGTCAAGCCACTTGGCTGCCAGAATGCCCTGCTTCAGCACAGACCAGAAAGGCATTGTGATAAGCGTATCCACGGTATAGTCAGGGGTTAATGGGAGTCGTCCCCGTCCACCCAGTATACGCCCAGAACCATGGACCCGGTACTTGTGGTTCGGACTGTCTCCAACCAGCCATAATGTTGTGAGAGTGAAATTATGTCTAAGTCCAGCTTTGGTACATTAGAAGCAACTCTGAAACTTAACCTAAGCGTTTTTCGAAGCTACTTTTTGGCTAACTTCTTATAGGAAGGTCTAGGAGCTCTGAAAATGAACGTGCGCGTCTTTCACTCTTCCCGAGGGACTTACTGTAGAAGAATTTTGTGATATTTTTTATTAAAATGGTGTATAAGGGTATATATATAAATATATTTTATGCACTGTATATGAGCTGGCGATTTGTAAGTCTGTGGTTCCGAGAGGGGGTAACCAGGCTCACTAATAAAGGTCAAGCCACTTGGCTGCCAGAATGCCCTGCTTCAGCACAGACCAGAAAGGCATTGTGATAAGCGTATCCCCGGTATAGTCAGGGGTTAATGGGAGTCGTCCCCGTCCCCCCAGTATACGCCCAGAACCATGGACCCGGTACTTGTGGTTCGGACTGTCTCCAACCAGCCATAATGTTGTGAGAGTGAAATTATGTCTAAGTCCAGCTTTGGTACATTAGAAGCAACTCTGAAACTTAACCTAAGCGTTTTTCGAAGCTACTTTTTGGCTAACTTCTTATAGGAAGGTCTAGGAGCTCTGAAAATGAACGTGCGCGTCTTTCACTCTTCCCGAGGGACTTACTGTAGAAGAATTTTGTGATATTTTTTATTAAAATGGTGTATAAGGGTATATATATAAATATATTTTATGCACTGTATATGAGCTGGCGATTTGTAAGTCTGTGGTTCCGAGAGGGGGTAACCAGGCTCACTAATAAAGGTCAAGCCACTTGGCTGCCAGAATGCCCTGCTTCAGCACAGACCAGAAAGGCATTGTGATAAGCGTATCCCCGGTATAGTCAGGGGTTAATGGGAGTCGTCCCCGTCCCCCCAGTATACGCCCAGAACCATGGACCCGGTACTTGTGGTTCGGACTGTCTCCAACCAGCCATAATGTTGTGAGAGTGAAATTATGTCTAAGTCCAGCTTTGGTACATTAGAAGCAACTCTGAAACTTAACCTAAGCGTTTTTCGAAGCTACTTTTTGGCTAACTTCTTATAGGAAGGTCTAGGAGCTCTGAAAATGAACGTGCGCGTCTTTCACTCTTCCCGAGGGACTTAGAAGAATTTTGTGATATTTTTGATTAAAATGGTGTATAAGGGTATATATATAAATATATTTTATGCACTGTATATGAGCTGGCGATTTCTAAGTCTGTGGTTCCGAGAGGGGGTAACCAGGCTCACTAATAAAGGTCAAGCCACTTGGCTGCCAGAATGCCCTGCTTCAGCACAGACCAGAAAGGCATTGTGATAAGCGTATCCCCGGTATAGTCAGGGGTTAATGGGAGTCGTCCCTGTCCCCCCAGTATACGCCCAGAACCATGGACCCGGTACTTGTGGTTCGGACTGTCTCCAACCAGCCATAATGTTGTGAGAGTGAAATTATGTCTAAGTCCAGCTTTGGTACATTAGAAGCAACTCTGAAACTTAACCTAAGCGTTTTTCGAAGCTACTTTTTGGCTAACTTCTTATAGGAAGGTCTAGGAGCTCTGAAAATGAACGTGCGCGTCTTTCACTCTTCCCGAGGGACTTACTGTAGAAGAATTTTGTGATATTTTTTATTAAAATGGTGTATAAGGGTATATATATAAATATATTTTATGCACTGTATATGAGCTGGCGATTTGTAAGTCTGTGGTTCCGAGAGGGGGTAACCAGGCTCACTAATAAAGGTCAAGCCACTTGGCTGCCAGAATGCCCTGCTTCAGCACAGACCAGAAAGGCATTGTGATAAGCGTATCCACGGTATAGTCAGGGGTTAATGGGAGTCGTCCCCGTCCCCCCAGTATACGCCCAGAACCATGGACCCGGTACTTGTGGTTCGGACTGTCTCCAACCAGCCATAATGTTGTGAGAGTGAAATTATGTCTAAGTCCAGCTTTGGTACATTAGAAGCAACTCTGAAACTTAACCTAAGCGTTTTTCGAAGCTACTTTTTGGCTAACTTCTTATAGGAAGGTCTAGGAGCTCTGAAAATGAACGTGCGCGTCTTTCACTCTTCCCGAGGGACTTAGAAGAATTTTGTGATATTTTTGATTAAAATGGTGTATAAGGGTATATATATAAATATATTTTATGCACTGTATATGAGCTGGCGATTTCTAAGTCTGTGGTTCCGAGAGGGGGTAACCAGGCTCACTAATAAAGGTCAAGCCACTTGGCTGCCAGAATGCCCTGCTTCAGCACAGACCAGAAAGGCATTGTGATAAGCGTATCCCCGGTATAGTCAGGGGTTAATGGGAGTCGTCCCTGTCCCCCCAGTATACGCCCAGAACCATGGACCCGGTACTTGTGGTTCGGACTGTCTCCAACCAGCCATAATGTTGTGAGAGTGAAATTATGTCTAAGTCCAGCTTTGGTACATTAGAAGCAACTCTGAAACTTAACCTAAGCGTTTTTCGAAGCTACTTTTTGGCTAACTTCTTATAGGAAGGTCTAGGAGCTCTGAAAATGAATGTGCGCGTCTTTCACTCTTCCCGAGGGACTTAGAAGAATTTTGTGATATTTTTTATTAAAATGGTGTATAAGGGTATATATATAAATATATTTTATGCACTGTATATGAGCTGGCGATTTCTAAGTCTGTAGTTCCGAGAGGGGGTAACCAGGCTCACTAATAAAGGTCAAGCCACTTGGCTGCCAGAATGCCCTGCTTCAGCACAGACCAGAAAGGCATTGTGATAAGCGTATCCCCGGTATAGTCAGGGGTTAATGGGAGTCGTCCCCGTCCCCCCAGTATACGCCCAGAACCATGGACTCGGTACTTGTGGTTCGGACTGTCTCCAACCAGCCATAATGTGAGAGTGAAATTATGTCTACTGTAAGTCCAGCTTTGGTACATTAGAAGCAACTCTGAAACTTAACCTAAGCGTTTTTCGAAGCTACTTTTTGGCTAACTTCTTATAGGAAGGTCTAGGAGCTCTGAAAATGAACGTGCGCGTCTTTCACTCTTCCCGAGGGACTTAGAAGAATTTTGTGATATTTTTTATTAAAATGGTGTATAAGGGTATATATAAATATATTTTATACACTGTATATGAGCTGGCAATTTCTAAGTCTGTGGTTCCGAGAGGGGGTAACCAGGCTCACTAATAAAGGTCAAGCCACTTGGCTGCCAGAATGCCCTGCTTCAGCACAGACCAGAAAGGCATTGTGATAAGCGTATCCCCGGTATAGTCAGGGGTTAATGGGAGTCGTCCCTGTCCCCCCAGTATACACCCAGAACCATGGACCCGGTACTTGTGGTTCGGACTGTCTCCAACCAGCCATAATGTTGTGAGAGTGAAATTATGTCTAAGTCCAGCTTTGGTACATTAGAAGCAACTCTGAAACTTAACCTAAGCGTTTTTCGAAGCTACTTTTTGGCTAACTTCTTATAGGAAGGTCTAGGAGCTCTGAAAATGAATGTGCGCGTCTTTCACTCTTCCCGAGGGACTTAGAAGAATTTTGTGATATTTTTTATTAAAATGGTGTATAAGGGTATATATATAAATATATTTTATGCACTGTATATGAGCTGGCGATTTCTAAGTCTGTAGTTCCGAGAGGGGGTAACCAGGCTCACTAATAAAGGTCAAGCCACTTGGCTGCCAGAATGCCCTGCTTCAGCACAGACCAGAAAGGCATTGTGATAAGCGTATCCCCGGTATAGTCAGGGGTTAATGGGAGTCGTCCCCGTCCCCCCAGTATACGCCCAGAACCATGGACCCGGTACTTGTGGTTCGGACTGTCTCCAACCAGCCATAATGTTGTGAGAGTGAAATTATGTCTAAGTCCAGCTTTGGTACATTAGAAGCAACTCTGAAACTTAACCTAAGCGTTTTTCGAAGCTACTTTTTGGCTAACTTCTTATAGGAAGGTCTAGGAGCTCTGAAAATGAACGTGCGCGTCTTTCACTCTTCCCGAGGGACTTAGAAGAATTTTGTGATATTTTTTATTAAAATGGTGTATAAGGGTATATATATAAATATATTTTATGCACTGTATATGAGCTGGCGATTTGTAAGTCTGTGGTTCCGAGAGGGGGTAACCAGGCTCACTAATAAAGGTCAAGCCACTTGGCTGCCAGAATGCCCTGCTTCAGCACAGACCAGAAAGGCATTGTGATAAGCGTATCCCCGGTATAGTCAGGGGTTAATGGGAGTCGTCCCCGTCCCCCCAGTATACGCCCAGAACCATGGACCCGGTACTTGTGGTTCGGACTGTCTCCAACCAGCCATAATGTTGTGAGAGTGAAATTATGTCTAAGTCCAGCTTTGGTACATTAGAAGCAACTCTGAAACTTAACCTACTGTAAGCGTTTTTCGAAGCTACTTTTTGGCTAACTTCTTATAGGAAGGTCTAGGAGCTCTGAAAATGAATGTGCGCGTCTTTCACTCTTCCCGAGGGACTTAGAAGAATTTTGTGATATTTTTTATTAAAATGGTGTATAAGGGTATATATATAAATATATTTTATGCACTGTATATGAGCTGGCGATTTCTAAGTCTGTAGTTCCGAGAGGGGGTAACCAGGCTCACTAATAAAGGTCAAGCCACTTGGCTGCCAGAATGCCCTGCTTCAGCACAGACCAGAAAGGCATTGTGATAAGCGTATCCCCGGTATAGTCAGGGGTTAATGGGAGTCGTCCCCGTCCCCCCAGTATACGCCCAGAACCATGGACCCGGTACTTGTGGTTCGGACTGTCTCCAACCAGCCATAATGTTGTGAGAGTGAAATTATGTCTACTGTAAGTCCAGCTTTGGTACATTAGAAGCAACTCTGAAACTTAACCTAAGCGTTTTTCGAAGCTACTTTTTGGCTAACTTCTTATAGGAAGGTCTAGGAGCTCTGAAAATGAACGTGCGCGTCTTTCACTCTTCCCGAGGGACTTAGAAGAATTTTGTGATATTTTTTATTAAAATGGTGTATAAGGGTATATATAAATATATTTTATACACTGTATATGAGCTGGCAATTTCTAAGTCTGTGGTTCCGAGAGGGGGTAACCAGGCTCACTAATAAAGGTCAAGCCACTTGGCTGCCAGAATGCCCTGCTTCAGCACAGACCAGAAAGGCATTGTGATAAGCGTATACCCGGTATAGTCAGGGGTTAATGGGAGTCGTCCCCGTCCCCCCAGTATACGCCCAGAACCATGGACCCGGTACTTGTGGTTCGGACTGTCTCCAACCAGCCATAATGTTGTGAGAGTGAAATTATGTCTAAGTCCAGCTTTGGTACATTAGAAGCAACTCTGAAACTTAACCTAAGCGTTTTTCGAAGGTACTTTTTGGCTAACTTCTTATAGGAGGGTCTAGGAGCTCTGAAAATGAACGTGCGCGTCTTTCACTCTTCCCGAGGGACTTAGAAGAATTTTGTGATATTTTTTATTAAAATGGTGTATAAGGGTATATATATAAATATATTTTATGCACTGTATATGAGCTGGCGATTTCTAAATCTGTGGTTCCGAGAGGGGGTAACCAGGCTCACTAATAAAGGTCAAGCCACTTGGCTGCCAGAATGCCCTGCTTCAGCACAGACCAGAAAGGCATTGTGATAAGCGTATCCCCGGTATAGTCAGGGGTTAATGGGAGTCGTCCCCGTCCCCCCAGTATACGCCCAGAACCATGGACCCGGTACTTGTGGTTCGGACTGTCTCCAACCAGCCATAATGTTGTGAGAGTGAAATTATGTCTAAGTCCAGCTTCGGTACATTAGAAGCAACTCTGAAACTTAACCTAAGCGTTTTTCGAAGCTACTTTTTGGCTAACTTCTTATAGGAAGGTCTAGGAGCTCTGAAAATGAACGTGCGCGTCTTTCACTCTTCCCGAGGGACTTAGAAGAATTTTGTGATATTTTTTATTAAAATGGTGTATAAGGGTATATATATAAATATATTTTATGCACTGTATATGAGCTGGCGATTTCTAAGTCTGTGGTTCCGAGAGGGGGTAACCAGGCTCACTAATAAAGGTCAAGCCACTTGGCTGCCAGAATGCCCTGCTTCAGCACAGACCAGAAAGGCATTGTGATAAGCGTATCCCCGGTATAGTCAGGGGTTAATGGGAGTCGTCCCCGTCCCCCCAGTATACGCCCAGAACCATGGACCCGGTACTTGTGGTTCGGACTGTCTCCAACCAGCCATAATGTTGTGAGAGTGAAATTTTGTCTAAGTCCAGCTTTGGTACATTAGAAGCAACTCTGAAACTTAACCTAAGCGTTTTTCGAAGCTACTTTTTGGCTAACTTCTTATAGGAAGGTCTAGGAGCTCTGAAAATGAACGTGCGCGTCTTTCACTCTTCCCGAGGGACTTAGAAGAATTTTGTGATATTTTTGATTAAAATGGTGTATAAGGGTATATATATAAATATATTTTATGCACTGTATATGAGCTGGCGATTTCTAAGTCTGTGGTTCCGAGAGGGGGTAACCAGGCTCACTAATAAAGGTCAAGCCACTTGGCTGCCAGAATGCCCTGCTTCAGCACAGACAAGAAAGGCATTGTGATAAGCGTATCCCCGGTATAGTCAGGGGTTAATGGGAGTCGTCCCCGTCCCCCCAGTATACGCCCAGAACCATGGACCCGGTACTTGTGGTTCGGACTGTCTCCAACCAGCCATAATGTTGTGAGAGTGAAATTATGTCTAAGTCCAGCTTTGGTACATTAGAAGTAACTCTGAAACTTAACCTAAGCGTTTTTCGAAGCTACTTTTTGGCTAACTTCTTATAGGAAGGTCTAGGAGCTCTGAAAATGAACGTGCGCGTCTTTCACTCTTCCCGAGGGACTTAGAAGAATTTTGTGATATTTTTGATTAAAATGGTGTATAAGGGTATATATATAAATATATTTTATGCACTGTATATGAGCTGGCGATTTCTAAGTCTGTGGTTCCGAGAGGGGGTAACCAGGCTCACTAATAAAGGTCAAGCCACTTGGCTGCCAGAATGCCCTGCTTCAGCACAGACCAGAAAGGCATTGTGATAAGCGTATCCCCGGTATAGTCAGGGGTTAATGGGAGTCGTCCCTGTCCCCCCAGTATACGCCCAGAACCATGGACCCGGTACTTGTGGTTCGGACTGTCTCCAACCAGCCATAATGTTGTGAGAGTGAAATTATGTCTAAGTCCAGCTTTGGTACATTAGAAGCAACTCTGAAACTTAACCTAAGCGTTTTTCGAAGCTACTTTTTGGCTAACTTCTTATAGGAAGGTCTAGGAGCTCTGAAAATGAATGTGCGCGTCTTTCACTCTTCCCGAGGGACTTAGAAGAATTTTGTGATATTTTTTATTAAAATGGTGTATAAGGGTATATATATAAATATATTTTATGCACTGTATATGAGCTGGCGATTTCTAAGTCTGTAGTTCCGAGAGGGGGTAACCAGGCTCACTAATAAAGGTCAAGCCACTTGGCTGCCAGAATGCCCTGCTTCAGCACAGACCAGAAAGGCATTGTGATAAGCGTATCCCCGGTATAGTCAGGGGTTAATGGGAGTCGTCCCCGTCCCCCCAGTATACGCCCAGAACCATGGACCCGGTACTTGTGGTTCGGACTGTCTCCAACCAGCCATAATGTTGTGAGAGTGAAATTATGTCTACTGTAAGTCCAGCTTTGGTACATTAGAAGCAACTCTGAAACTTAACCTAAGCGTTTTTCGAAGCTACTTTTTGGCTAACTTCTTATAGGAAGGTCTAGGAGCTCTGAAAATGAACGTGCGCGTCTTTCACTCTTCCCGAGGGACTTAGAAGAATTTTGTGATATTTTTTATTAAAATGGTGTATAAGGGTATATATAAATATATTTTATACACTGTATATGAGCTGGCAATTTCTAAGTCTGTGGTTCCGAGAGGGGGTAACCAGGCTCACTAATAAAGGTCAAGCCACTTGGCTGCCAGAATGCCCTGCTTCAGCACAGACCAGAAAGGCATTGTGATAAGCGTATACCCGGTATAGTCAGGGGTTAATGGGAGTCGTCCCCGTCCCCCCAGTATACGCCCAGAACCATGGACCCGGTACTTGTGGTTCGGACTGTCTCCAACCAGCCATAATGTTGTGAGAGTGAAATTATGTCTAAGTCCAGCTTTGGTACATTAGAAGCAACTCTGAAACTTAACCTAAGCGTTTTTCGAAGGTACTTTTTGGCTAACTTCTTATAGGAGGGTCTAGGAGCTCTGAAAATGAACGTGCGCGTCTTTCACTCTTCCCGAGGGACTTAGAAGAATTTTGTGATATTTTTTATTAAAATGGTGTATAAGGGTATATATATAAATATATTTTATGCACTGTATATGAGCTGGCGATTTCTAAGTCTGTGGTTCCGAGAGGGGGTAACCAGGCTCACTAATAAAGGTCAAGCCACTTGGCTGCCAGAATGCCCTGCTTCAGCACAGACCAGAAAGGCATTGTGATAAGCGTATCCCCGGTATAGTCAGGGGTTAATGGGAGTCGTCCCCGTCCCCCCAGTATACGCCCAGAACCATGGACCCGGTACTTGTGGTTCGGACTGTCTCCAACCAGCCATAATGTTGTGAGAGTGAAATTATGTCTAAGTCCAGCTTTGGTACATTAGAAGCAACTCTGAAACTTAACCTAAGCGTTTTTCGAAGCTACTTTTTGGCTAACTTCTTATAGGAAGGTCTAGGAGCTCTGAAAATGAATGTGCGCGTCTTTCACTCTTCCCGAGGGACTTAGAAGAATTTTGTGATATTTTTTATTAAAATGGTGTATAAGGGTATATATATAAATATATTTTATGCACTGTATATGAGCTGGCGATTTCTAAGTCTGTAGTTCCGAGAGGGGGTAACCAGGCTCACTAATAAAGGTCAAGCCACTTGGCTGCCAGAATGCCCTGCTTCAGCACAGACCAGAAAGGCATTGTGATAAGCGTATCCCCGGTATAGTCAGGGGTTAATGGGAGTCGTCCCCGTCCCCCCAGTATACGCCCAGAACCATGGACCCGGTACTTGTGGTTCGGACTGTCTCCAACCAGCCATAATGTTGTGAGAGTGAAATTATGTCTACTGTAAGTCCAGCTTTGGTACATTAGAAGCAACTCTGAAACTTAACCTAAGCGTTTTTCGAAGCTACTTTTTGGCTAACTTCTTATAGGAAGGTCTAGGAGCTCTGAAAATGAACGTGCGCGTCTTTCACTCTTCCCGAGGGACTTAGAAGAATTTTGTGATATTTTTTATTAAAATGGTGTATAAGGGTATATATAAATATATTTTATACACTGTATATGAGCTGGCAATTTCTAAGTCTGTGGTTCCGAGAGGGGGTAACCAGGCTCACTAATAAAGGTCAAGCCACTTGGCTGCCAGAATGCCCTGCTTCAGCACAGACCAGAAAGGCATTGTGATAAGCGTATACCCGGTATAGTCAGGGGTTAATGGGAGTCGTCCCCGTCCCCCCAGTATACGCCCAGAACCATGGACCCGGTACTTGTGGTTCGGACTGTCTCCAACCAGCCATAATGTTGTGAGAGTGAAATTATGTCTAAGTCCAGCTTTGGTACATTAGAAGCAACTCTGAAACTTAACCTAAGCGTTTTTCGAAGGTACTTTTTGGCTAACTTCTTATAGGAGGGTCTAGGAGCTCTGAAAATGAACGTGCGCGTCTTTCACTCTTCCCGAGGGACTTAGAAGAATTTTGTGATATTTTTTATTAAAATGGTGTATAAGGGTATATATATAAATATATTTTATGCACTGTATATGAGCTGGCGATTTCTAAATCTGTGGTTCCGAGAGGGGGTAACCAGGCTCACTAATAAAGGTCAAGCCACTTGGCTGCCAGAATGCCCTGCTTCAGCACAGACCAGAAAGGCATTGTGATAAGCGTATCCCCGGTATAGTCAGGGGTTAATGGGAGTCGTCCCCGTCCCCCCAGTATACGCCCAGAACCATGGTCCCGGTACTTGTGGTTCGGACTGTCTCCAACCAGCCATAATGTTGTGAGAGTGAAATTATGTCTAAGTCCAGCTTCGGTACATTAGAAGCAACTCTGAAACTTAACCTAAGCGTTTTTCGAAGCTACTTTTTGGCTAACTTCTTATAGGAAGGTCTAGGAGCTCTGAAAATGAACGTGCGCGTCTTTCACTCTTCCCGAGGGACTTAGAAGAATTTTGTGATATTTTTTATTAAAATGGTGTATAAGGGTATATATATAAATATATTTTATGCACTGTATATGAGCTGGCGATTTCTAAGTCTGTGGTTCCGAGAGGGGGTAACCAGGCTCACTAATAAAGGTCAAGCCACTTGGCTGCCAGAATGCCCTGCTTCAGCACAGACCAGAAAGGCATTGTGATAAGCGTATCCCCGGTATAGTCAGGGGTTAATGGGAGTCGTCCCCGTCCCCCCAGTATACGCCCAGAACCATGGACCCGGTACTTGTGGTTCGGACTGTCTCCAACCAGCCATAATGTTGTGAGAGTGAAATTATGTCTAAGTCCAGCTTTGGTACATTAGAAGCAACTCTGAAACTTAACCTAAGCATTTTTCGAAGCTACTTTTTGGCTAACTTCTTATAGGAAGGTCTTGGAGCTCTGAAAATGAACGTGCGCGTCTTTCACTCTTCCCGAGGGACTTAGAAGAATTTTGTGATATTTTTTATTAAAATGGTGTATAAGGGTATATATATAAATATATTATATGAACTGTATATGAGCTGGCGATTTCTAAGTCTGTGGTTTCGAGAGGGGGTAACCAGGCTCACTAATAAAGGTCAAGCCACTTGGCTGCCAGAATGCCCTGCTTCAGCACAGACAAGAAAGGCATTGTGATAAGCGTATCCCCGGTATAGTCAGGGGTTAATGGGAGTCGTCCCCGTCCCCCCAGTATACGCCCAGAACCATGGACCCGGTACTTGTGGTTCGAACTGTCTCCAACCAGCCATAATGTTGTGAGAGTGAAATTATGTCTAAGTCCAGCTTTGGTACATTAGAAGCAACTCTGAAACTTAACCTAAGCGTTTTTCGAAGCTACTTTTTGGCTAACTTCTTATAGGAAGGTCTAGGAGCTCTGAAAATGAACGTGCGCGTCTTTCACTCTTCCCGAGGGACTTAGAAGAATTTTGTGATATTTTTTATTAAAATGGTGTATAAGGATATATATATAAATATATTTTATGCACTGTATATGAGCTGGCGATTTCTAAGCCTGTGGTTCCGAGAGGGGGTAACCAGGCTCACTAATAAAGGTCAAGCCACTTGGCTGCTAGAATGCCCTGCTTCAGCACAGACCAGAAAGGCATTGTGATATGCGTATCCCCGGTATAGTCAGGGGTTAATGGGAGTCGTCCCCGTCCCCCCAGTATACGCCCAGAACCATGGACCCGGTACTTGTGGTTCGGACTGTCTCCAACCAGCCATAATGTTGTGAGAGTGAAATTATGTCTAAGTCCAGCTTTGGTACATTAGAAGCAACTCTGAAACTTAACCTAAGCGTTTTTCGAAGCTACTTTTTGGCTAACTTCTTATAGGAAGGTCTAGGAGCTCTGAAAATGAACGTGCGCGTCTTTCACTCTTCCCGAGGGACTTAGAAGAATTTTGTGATATTTTTTATTAAAATGGTGTATAAGGGTATATATATAAATATATTATATGCACTGTATATGAGCTGGCGATTTCTAAGTCTGTGGTTTCGAGAGGGGGTAACCAGGCTCACTAATAAAGGTCAAGCCACTTGGCTGCCAGAATGCCCTGCTTCAGCACAGACAAGAAAGGCATTGTGATAAGCGTATCCCCGGTATAGTCAGGGGTTAATGGGAGTCGTCCCCGTCCCCCCAGTATACGCCCAGAACCATGGACCCGGTACTTGTGGTTCGGACTGTCTCCAACCAGCCATAATGTTGTGAGAGTGAAATTATGTCTAAGTCCAGCTTCGGTACATTAGAAGCAACTCTGAAACTTAACCTAAGCGTTTTTCGAAGCTACTTTTTGGCTAACTTCTTATAGGAAGGTCTAGGAGCTCTGAAAATGAACGTGCGCGTCTTTCATTCTTCCCGAGGGACTTAGAAGAATTTTGTGATATTTTTGATTAAAATGGTGTATAAGGGTATATATATATAAATATATTTTATGCACTGTATATGAGCTGGCGATTTCTAAGTCTGTGGTTCCGAGAGGGGGTAACCAGGCTCACTAATAAAGGTCAAGCCACTTGGCTGCCAGAAAACCCTGCTTCAGCACAGACCAGAAAGGCATTGTGATAAGCGTATCCCCGGTATAGTCAGGGGTTAATGGGAGTCGTCCCTGTCCCCCCAGTATACGCCCAGAACCATGGACCCGGTACTTGTGGTTCGGACTGTCTCCAACCAGCCATAATGTTGTGAGAGTGAAATTATGTCTAAGTCCAGCTTCGGTACATTAGAAGCAACTCTGAAACTTAACCTAAGCGTTTTTCGAAGCTACTTTTTGGCTAACTTCTTATAGGAAGGTCTAGGAGCTCTGAAAATGAACGTGCGCGTCTTTCACTCTTCCCGAGGGACTTAGAAGAATTTTGTGATATTTTTTATTAAAATGGTGTATAAGTGTATATATATAAATATATTTTATGCACTGTATATGAGCTGGCGATTTCTAAGTCTGTGGTTCCGAGAGGGGGTAACCAGGCTCACTAATAAAGGTCAAGCCACTTGGCTGCCAGAATGCCCTGCTTCAGCACAGACCAGAAAGGCATTGTGATAAGCGTATCCCCGGTATAGTCAGGGGTTAATGGGAGTCGTCCCCGTCCCCCCAGTATACGCCCAGAACCATGGACCCGGTACTTGTGGTTCGGACTGTCTCCAACCAGCCATAATGTTGTGAGAGTGAAATTATGTCTAAGTCCAGCTTTGGTACATTAGAAGCAACTCTGAAACTTAACCTAAGCGTTTTTCGAAGCTACTTTTTGGCTAACTTCTTATAGGAAGGTCTAGGAGCTCTGAAAATGAATGTGCGCGTCTTTCACTCTTCCCGAGGGACTTAGAAGAATTTTGTGATATTTTTTATTAAAATGGTGTATAAGGGTATATATATAAATATATTTTATGCACTGTATATGAGCTGGCGATTTCTAAGTCTGTAGTTCCGAGAGGGGGTAACCAGGCTCACTAATAAAGGTCAAGCCACTTGGCTGCCAGAATGCCCTGCTTCAGCACAGACCAGAAAGGCATTGTGATAAGCGTATCCCCGGTATAGTCAGGGGTTAATGGGAGTCCCCCCCGTCCCCCCAGTATACGCCCAGAACCATGGACCCGGTACTTGTGGTTCGGACTGTCTCCAACCAGCCATAATGTGAGAGTGAAATTATGTCTACTGTAAGTCCAGCTTTGGTACATTAGAAGCAACTCTGAAACTTAACCTAAGCGTTTTTCGAAGCTACTTTTTGGCTAACTTCTTATAGGAAGGTCTAGGAGCTCTGAAAATGAACGTGCGCGTCTTTCACTCTTCCCGAGGGACTTAGAAGAATTTTGTGATATTTTTTATTAAAATGGTGTATAAGGGTATATATAAATATATTTTATACACTGTATATGAGCTGGCAATTTCTAAGTCTGTGGTTCCGAGAGGGGGTAACCAGGCTCACTAATAAAGGTCAAGCCACTTGGCTGCCAGAATGCCCTGCTTCAGCACAGACCAGAAAGGCATTGTGATAAGCGTATCCCCGGTATAGTCAGGGGTTAATGGGAGTCGTCCCCGTCCCCCCAGTATACGCCCAGAACCATGGACCCGGTACTTGTGGTTCGGACTGTCTCCAACCAGCCATAATGTTGTGAGAGTGAAATTATGTCTACTGTAAGTCCAGCTTTGGTACATTAGAAGCAACTCTGAAACTTAACCTAAGCGTTTTTCGAAGCTACTTTTTGGCTAACTTCTTATAGGAAGGTCTAGGAGCTCTGAAAATGAACGTGCGCGTCTTTTACTCTTCCCGAGGGACTTAGAAGAATTTTGTGATATTTTTTATTAAAATGGTGTATAAGGGTATATATATAAATATATTTTATGCACTGTATATGAGCTGGCGATTTCTAAGTCTGTGGTTCCGAGAGGGGGTAACCAGGCTCACTAATAAAGGTCAAGCCACTTGGCTGCCAGAATGCCCTGCTTCAGCACAGACCAGTAAGGCATTGTTATTCGCGTATCCCCGGTATAGTCAAGGGTTAATGGGAGTCGTCCCCGTCCCCCCAGTATACGCCCAGAACCATGGACCCGGTACTTGTGGTTCGGACTGTCTCCAACCAGCCATAATGTTGTGAGAGTGAAATTATGTCTAAGTCCAGCTTTGGTACATTAGAAGCAACTCTGAAACTTAACCTAAGCGTTTTTCGAAGCTACTTTTTGGCTAACTTCTTATAGGAAGGTCTTGGAGCTCTGAAAATGAACGTGCGCGTCTTTCACTCTTCCCGAGGGACTTAGAAGAATTTTGTGATATTTTTTATTAAAATGGTGTATAAGGGTATATATATAAATATATTATATGCACTGTATATGAGCTGGCGATTTCTAAGTCTGTGGTTTCGAGAGGGGGTAACCAGGCTCACTAATAAAGGTCAAGCCACTTGGCTGCCAGAATGCCCTGCTTCAGCACAGACAAGAAAGGCATTGTGATAAGCGTATCCCCGGTATAGTCAGGGGTTAATGGGAGTCGTCCCCGTCCCCCCAGTATACGCCCAGAACCATGGACCCGGTACTTGTGGTTCGAACTGTCTCCAACCAGCCATAATGTTGTGAGAGTGAAATTATGTCTAAGTCCAGCTTTGGTACATTAGAAGCAACTCTGAAACTTAACCTAAGCGTTTTTCGAAGCTACTTTTTGGCTAACTTCTTATAGGAAGGTCTAGGAGCTCTGAAAATGAACGTGCGCGTCTTTCACTCTTCCCGAGGGACTTAGAAGAATTTTGTGATATTTTTTATTAAAATGGTGTATAAGGATATATATATAAATATATTTTATGCACTGTATATGAGCTGGCGATTTCTAAGCCTGTGGTTCCGAGAGGGGGTAACCAGGCTCACTAATAAAGGTCAAGCCACTTGGCTGCTAGAATGCCCTGCTTCAGCACAGACCAGAAAGGCATTGTGATACGCGTATCCCCGGTATAGTCAGGGGTTAATGGGAGTCGTCCCCGTCCCCCCAGTATACGCCCAGAACCATGGACCCGGTACTTGTGGTTCGGACTGTCTCCAACCAGCCATAATGTTGTGAGAGTGAAATTATGTCTAAGTCCAGCTTTGGTACATTAGAAGCAACTCTGAAACTTAACCTAAGCGTTTTTCGAAGCTACTTTTTGGCTAACTTCTTATAGGAAGGTCTAGGAGCTCTGAAAATGAACGTGCGCGTCTTTCACTCTTCCCGAGGGACTTAGAAGAATTTTGTGATATTTTTTATTAAAATGGTGTATAAGGGTATATATATAAATATATTATATGCACTGTATATGAGCTGGCGATTTCTAAGTCTGTGGTTTCGAGAGGGGGTAACCAGGCTCACTAATAAAGGTCAAGCCACTTGGCTGCCAGAATGCCCTGCTTCAGCACAGACAAGAAAGGCATTGTGATAAGCGTATCCCCGGTATAGTCAGGGGTTAATGGGAGTCGTCCCCGTCCCCACAGTATACGCCCAGAACCATGGACCCGGTACTTGTGGTTCGGACTGTCTCCAACCAGCCATAATGTTGTGAGAGTGAAATTATGTCTAAGTCCAGCTTCGGTACATTAGAAGCAACTCTGAAACTTAACCTAAGCGTTTTCGAAGCTACTTTTTGGCTAACTTCTTATAGGAAGGTCTAGGAGCTCTGAAAATGAACGTGCGCGTCTTTCACTCTTCCCGAGGGACTTAGAAGAATTTTGTGATATTTTTGATTAAAATGGTGTATAAGGGTATATATATAAATATATTTTATGCACTGTATATGAGCTGGCGATTTCTAAGTCTGTGGTTCCGAGAGGGGGTAACCAGGCTCACTAATAAAGGTCAAGCCACTTGGCTGCCAGAAAACCCTGCTTCAGCACAGACCAGAAAGGCATTGTGATAAGCGTATCCCCGGTATAGTCAGGGGTTAATGGGAGTCGTCCCTGTCCCCCCAGTATACGCCCAGAACCATGGACCCGGTACTTGTGGTTCGGACTGTCTCCAACCAGCCATAATGTTGTGAGAGTGAAATTATGTCTAAGTCCAGCTTCGGTACATTAGAAGCAACTCTGAAACTTAACCTAAGCGTTTTTCGAAGCTACTTTTTGGCTAACTTCTTATAGGAAGGTCTAGGAGCTCTGAAAATGAACGTGCGCGTCTTTCACTCTTCCCGAGGGACTTAGAAGAATTTTGTGATATTTTTTATTAAAATGGTGTATAAGGATATATATATAAATATATTTTATGCACTGTATATGAGCTGGCGATTTCTAAGCCTGTGGTTCCGAGAGGGGGTAACCAGGCTCACTAATAAAGGTCAAGCCACTTGGCTGCTAGAATGCCCTGCTTCAGCACAGACCAGAAAGGCATTGTGATACGCGTATCCCCGGTATAGTCAGGGGTTAATGGGAGTCGTCCCCGTCCCCCCACTATACGCCCAGAACCATGGACCCGGTACTTGTGGTTCGGACTGTCTCCAACCAGCCATAATGTTGTGAGAGTGAAATTATGTCTAAGTCCAGCTTTGGTACATTAGAAGCAACTCTGAAACTTAACCTAAGCGTTTTTCGAAGCTACTTTTTGGCTAACTTCTTATAGGAAGGTCTAGGAGCTCTGAAAATGAACGTGCGCGTCTTTCACTCTTCCCGAGGGACTTAGAAGAATTTTGTGATATTTTTTATTAAAATGGTGTATAAGGATATATATATAAATATATTTTATGCACTGTATATGAGCTGGCGATTTCTAAGCCTGTGGTTCCGAGAGGGGGTAACCAGGCTCACTAATAAAGGTCAAGCCACTTGGCTGCTAGAATGCCCTGCTTCAGCACAGACCAGAAAGGCATTGTGATACGCGTATCCCCGGTATAGTCAGGGGTTAATGGGAGTCGTCCCCGTCCCCCCAGTATACGCCCAGAACCATGGACCCGGTACTTGTGGTTCGGACTGTCTCCAACCAGCCATAATGTTGTGAGAGTGAAATTATGTCTAAGTCCAGCTTTGGTACATTAGAAGCAACTCTGAAACTTAACCTAAGCGTTTTTCGAAGCTACTTTTTGGCTAACTTCTTATAGGAAGGTCTAGGAGCTCTGAAAATGAACGTGCGCGTCTTTCACTCTTCCCGAGGGACTTAGAAGAATTTTGTGATATTTTTTATTAAAATGGTGTATAAGGGTATATATATAAATATATTATATGCACTGTATATGAGCTGGCGATTTCTAAGTCTGTGGTTTCGAGAGGGGGTAACCAGGCTCACTAATAAAGGTCAAGCCACTTGGCTGCCAGAATGCCCTGCTTCAGCACAGACAAGAAAGGCATTGTGATAAGCGTATCCCCGGTATAGTCAGGGGTTAATGGGAGTCGTCCCCGTCCCCACAGTATACGCCCAGAACCATGGACCCGGTACTTGTGGTTCGGACTGTCTCCAACCAGCCATAATGTTGTGAGAGTGAAATTATGTCTAAGTCCAGCTTCGGTACATTAGAAGCAACTCTGAAACTTAACCTAAGCGTTTTCGAAGCTACTTTTTGGCTAACTTCTTATAGGAAGGTCTAGGAGCTCTGAAAATGAACGTGCGCGTCTTTCACTCTTCCCGAGGGACTTAGAAGAATTTTGTGATATTTTTGATTAAAATGGTGTATAAGGGTATATATATAAATATATTTTATGCACTGTATATGAGCTGGCGATTTCTAAGTCTGTGGTTCCGAGAGGGGGTAACCAGGCTCACTAATAAAGGTCAAGCCACTTGGCTGCCAGAAAACCCTGCTTCAGCACAGACCAGAAAGGCATTGTGATAAGCGTATCCCCGGTATAGTCAGGGGTTAATGGGAGTCGTCCCTGTCCCCCCAGTATACGCCCAGAACCATGGACCCGGTACTTGTGGTTCGGACTGTCTCCAACCAGCCATAATGTTGTGAGAGTGAAATTATGTCTAAGTCCAGCTTCGGTACATTAGAAGCAACTCTGAAACTTAACCTAAGCGTTTTTCGAAGCTACTTTTTGGCTAACTTCTTATAGGAAGGTCTAGGAGCTCTGAAAATGAACGTGCGCGTCTTTCACTCTTCCCGAGGGACTTAGAAGAATTTTGTGATATTTTTTATTAAAATGGTGTATAAGGATATATATATAAATATATTTTATGCACTGTATATGAGCTGGCGATTTCTAAGCCTGTGGTTCCGAGAGGGGGTAACCAGGCTCACTAATAAAGGTCAAGCCACTTGGCTGCTAGAATGCCCTGCTTCAGCACAGACCAGAAAGGCATTGTGATACGCGTATCCCCGGTATAGTCAGGGGTTAATGGGAGTCGTCCCCGTCCCCCCACTATACGCCCAGAACCATGGACCCGGTACTTGTGGTTCGGACTGTCTCCAACCAGCCATAATGTTGTGAGAGTGAAATTATGTCTAAGTCCAGCTTTGGTACATTAGAAGCAACTCTGAAACTTAACCTAAGCGTTTTTCGAAGCTACTTTTTGGCTAACTTCTTATAGGAAGGTCTAGGAGCTCTGAAAATGAACGTGCGCGTCTTTCACTCTTCCCGAGGGACTTAGAAGAATTTTGTGATATTTTTTATTAAAATGGTGTATAAGGGTATATATATAAATATATTATATGCACTGTATATGAGCTGGCGATTTCTAAGTCTGTGGTTTCGAGAGGGGGTAACCAGGCTCACTAATAAATGTCAAGCCACTTGGCTGCCAGAATGCCCTGCTTCAGCACAGACAAGAAAGGCATTGTGATAAGCGTATCCCCGGTATAGTCAGGGGTTAATGGGAGTCGTCCCCGTCCCCCCAGTATACGCCCAGAACCATGGACCCGGTACTTGTGGTTCGGACTGTCTCCAACCAGCCATAATGTTGTGAGAGTGAAATTATGTCTAAGTCCAGCTTTGGTACATTAGAAGCAACTCTGAAACTTAACCTAAGCGTTTTTCGAAGCTACTTTTTGGCTAACTTCTTATAGGAAGGTCTTGGAGCTCTGAAAATGAACGTGCGCGTCTTTCACTCTTCCCGAGGGACTTAGAAGAATTTTGTGATATTTTTTATTAAAATGGTGTATAAGGGTATATATATAAATATATTATATGCACTGTATATGAGCTGGCGATTTCTAAGTCTGTGGTTTCGAGAGGGGGTAACCAGGCTCACTAATAAAGGTCAAGCCACTTGGCTGCCAGAATGCCCTGCTTCAGCACAGACAAGAAAGGCATTGTGATAAGCGTATCCCCGGTATAGTCAGGGGTTAATGGGAGTCGTCCCCGTCCCCCCAGTATACGCCCAGAACCATGGACCCGGTACTTGTGGTTCGAACTGTCTCCAACCAGCCATAATGTTGTGAGAGTGAAATTATGTCTAAGTCCAGCTTTGGTACATTAGAAGCAACTCTGAAACTTAACCTAAGCGTTTTTCGAAGCTACTTTTTGGCTAACTTCTTATAGGAAGGTCTAGGAGCTCTGAAAATGAACGTGCGCGTCTTTCACTCTTCCCGAGGGACTTAGAAGAATTTTGTGATATTTTTTATTAAAATGGTGTATAAGGATATATATATAAATATATTTTATGCACTGTATATGAGCTGGCGATTTCTAAGCCTGTGGTTCCGAGAGGGGGTAACCAGGCTCACTAATAAAGGTCAAGCCACTTGGCTGCTAGAATGCCCTGCTTCAGCACAGACCAGAAAGGCATTGTGATACGCGTATCCCCGGTATAGTCAGGGGTTAATGGGAGTCGTCCCCGTCCCCCCAGTATACGCCCAGAACCATGGACCCGGTACTTGTGGTTCGGACTGTCTCCAACCAGCCATAATGTTGTGAGAGTGAAATTATGTCTAAGTCCAGCTTTGGTACATTAGAAGCAACTCTGAAACTTAACCTAAGCGTTTTTCGAAGCTACTTTTTGGCTAACTTCTTATAGGAAGGTCTAGGAGCTCTGAAAATGAACGTGCGCGTCTTTCACTCTTCCCGAGGGACTTAGAAGAATTTTGTGATATTTTTTATTAAAATGGTGTATAAGGGTATATATATAAATATATTATATGCACTGTATATGAGCTGGCGATTTCTAAGTCTGTGGTTTCGAGAGGGGGTAACCAGGCTCACTAATAAAGGTCAAGCCACTTGGCTGCCAGAATGCCCTGCTTCAGCACAGACAAGAAAGGCATTGTGATAAGCGTATCCCCGGTATAGTCAGGGGTTAATGGGAGTCGTCCCCGTCCCCCCAGTATACGCCCAGAACCATGGACCCGGTACTTGTGGTTCGGACTGTCTCCAACCAGCCATAATGTTGTGAGAGTGAAATTATGTCTAAGTCCAGCTTCGGTACATTAGAAGCAACTCTGAAACTTAACCTAAGCGTTTTTCGAAGCTACTTTTTGGCTAACTTCTTATAGGAAGGTCTAGGAGCTCTGAAAATGAACGTGCGCGTCTTTCACTCTTCCCGAGGGACTTAGAAGAATTTTGTGATATTTTTGATTAAAATGGTGTATAAGGGTATATATATAAATATATTTTATGCACTGTATATGAGCTGGCGATTTCTAAGTCTGTGGTTCCGAGAGGGGGTAACCAGGCTCACTAATAAAGGTCAAGCCACTTGGCTGCCAGAAAACCCTGCTTCAGCACAGACCAGAAAGGCATTGTGATAAGCGTATCCCCGGTATAGTCAGGGGTTAATGGGAGTCGTCCCTGTCCCCCCAGTATACGCCCAGAACCATGGACCCGGTACTTGTGGTTCGGACTGTCTCCAACCAGCCATAATGTTGTGAGAGTGAAATTATGTCTAAGTCCAGCTTCGGTACATTAGAAGCAACTCTGAAACTTAACCTAAGCGTTTTTCGAAGCTACTTTTTGGCTAACTTCTTATAGGAAGGTCTAGGAGCTCTGAAAATGAACGTGCGCGTCTTTCACTCTTCCCGAGGGACTTAGAAGAATTTTGTGATATTTTTTATTAAAATGGTGTATAAGGATATATATATAAATATATTTTATGCACTGTATATGAGCTGGCGATTTCTAAGCCTGTGGTTCCGAGAGGGGGTAACCAGGCTCACTAATAAAGGTCAAGCCACTTGGCTGCTAGAATGCCCTGCTTCAGCACAGACCAGAAAGGCATTGTGATACGCGTATCCCCGGTATAGTCAGGGGTTAATGGGAGTCGTCCCCGTCCCCCCACTATACGCCCAGAACCATGGACCCGGTACTTGTGGTTCGGACTGTCTCCAACCAGCCATAATGTTGTGAGAGTGAAATTATGTCTAAGTCCAGCTTTGGTACATTAGAAGCAACTCTGAAACTTAACCTAAGCGTTTTTCGAAGCTACTTTTTGGCTAACTTCTTATAGGAAGGTCTAGGAGCTCTGAAAATGAACGTGCGCGTCTTTCACTCTTCCCGAGGGACTTAGAAGAATTTTGTGATATTTTTTATTAAAATGGTGTATAAGGGTATATATATAAATATATTATATGCACTGTATATGAGCTGGCGATTTCTAAGTCTGTGGTTTCGAGAGGGGGTAACCAGGCTCACTAATAAATGTCAAGCCACTTGGCTGCCAGAATGCCCTGCTTCAGCACAGACAAGAAAGGCATTGTGATAAGCGTATCCCCGGTATAGTCAGGGGTTAATGGGAGTCGTCCCCGTCCCCCCAGTATACGCCCAGAACCATGGACCCGGTACTTGTGGTTCGGACTGTCTCCAACCAGCCATAATGTTGTGAGAGTGAAATTATGTCTAAGTCCAGCTTTGGTACATTAGAAGCAACTCTGAAACTTAACCTAAGCGTTTTTCGAAGCTACTTTTTGGCTAACTTCTTATAGGAAGGTCTTGGAGCTCTGAAAATGAACGTGCGCGTCTTTCACTCTTCCCGAGGGACTTAGAAGAATTTTGTGATATTTTTTATTAAAATGGTGTATAAGGGTATATATATAAATATATTATATGCACTGTATATGAGCTGGCGATTTCTAAGTCTGTGGTTTCGAGAGGGGGTAACCAGGCTCACTAATAAAGGTCAAGCCACTTGGCTGCCAGAATGCCCTGCTTCAGCACAGACAAGAAAGGCATTGTGATAAGCGTATCCCCGGTATAGTCAGGGGTTAATGGGAGTCGTCCCCGTCCCCCCAGTATACGCCCAGAACCATGGACCCGGTACTTGTGGTTCGAACTGTCTCCAACCAGCCATAATGTTGTGAGAGTGAAATTATGTCTAAGTCCAGCTTTGGTACATTAGAAGCAACTCTGAAACTTAACCTAAGCGTTTTTCGAAGCTACTTTTTGGCTAACTTCTTATAGGAAGGTCTAGGAGCTCTGAAAATGAACGTGCGCGTCTTTCACTCTTCCCGAGGGACTTAGAAGAATTTTGTGATATTTTTTATTAAAATGGTGTATAAGGATATATATATAAATATATTTTATGCACTGTATATGAGCTGGCGATTTCTAAGCCTGTGGTTCCGAGAGGGGGTAACCAGGCTCACTAATAAAGGTCAAGCCACTTGGCTGCTAGAATGCCCTGCTTCAGCACAGACCAGAAAGGCATTGTGATACGCGTATCCCCGGTATAGTCAGGGGTTAATGGGAGTCGTCCCCGTCCCCCCAGTATACGCCCAGAACCATGGACCCGGTACTTGTGGTTCGGACTGTCTCCAACCAGCCATAATGTTGTGAGAGTGAAATTATGTCTAAGTCCAGCTTTGGTACATTAGAAGCAACTCTGAAACTTAACCTAAGCGTTTTTCGAAGCTACTTTTTGGCTAACTTCTTATAGGAAGGTCTAGGAGCTCTGAAAATGAACGTGCGCGTCTTTCACTCTTCCCGAGGGACTTAGAAGAATTTTGTGATATTTTTTATTAAAATGGTGTATAAGGGTATATATATAAATATATTATATGCACTGTATATGAGCTGGCGATTTCTAAGTCTGTGGTTTCGAGAGGGGGTAACCAGGCTCACTAATAAAGGTCAAGCCACTTGGCTGCCAGAATGCCCTGCTTCAGCACAGACAAGAAAGGCATTGTGATAAGCGTATCCCCGGTATAGTCAGGGGTTAATGGGAGTCGTCCCCGTCCCCCCAGTATACGCCCAGAACCATGGACCCGGTACTTGTGGTTCGGACTGTCTCCAACCAGCCATAATGTTGTGAGAGTGAAATTATGTCTAAGTCCAGCTTCGGTACATTAGAAGCAACTCTGAAACTTAACCTAAGCGTTTTTCGAAGCTACTTTTTGGCTAACTTCTTATAGGAAGGTCTAGGAGCTCTGAAAATGAACGTGCGCGTCTTTCACTCTTCCCGAGGGACTTAGAAGAATTTTGTGATATTTTTGATTAAAATGGTGTATAAGGGTATATATATAAATATATTTTATGCACTGTATATGAGCTGGCGATTTCTAAGTCTGTGGTTCCGAGAGGGGGTAACCAGGCTCACTAATAAAGGTCAAGCCACTTGGCTGCCAGAAAACCCTGCTTCAGCACAGACCAGAAAGGCATTGTGATAAGCGTATCCCCGGTATAGTCAGGGGTTAATGGGAGTCGTCCCTGTCCCCCCAGTATACGCCCAGAACCATGGACCCGGTACTTGTGGTTCGGACTGTCTCCAACCAGCCATAATGTTGTGAGAGTGAAATTATGTCTAAGTCCAGCTTCGGTACATTAGAAGCAACTCTGAAACTTAACCTAAGCGTTTTTCGAAGCTACTTTTTGGCTAACTTCTTATAGGAAGGTCTAGGAGCTCTGAAAATGAACGTGCGCGTCTTTCACTCTTCCCGAGGGACTTAGAAGAATTTTGTGATATTTTTTATTAAAATGGTGTATAAGTGTATATATATAAATATATTTTATGCACTGTATATGAGCTGGCGATTTCTAAGTCTGTGGTTCCGAGAGGGGGTAACCAGGCTCACTAATAAAGGTCAAGCCACTTGGCTGCCAGAATGCCCTGCTTCAGCACAGACCAGAAAGGCATTGTGATAAGCGTATCCCCGGTATAGTCAGGGGTTAATGGGAGTCGTCCCCGTCCCCCCAGTATACGCCCAGAACCATGGACCCGGTACTTGTGGTTCGGACTGTCTCCAACCAGCCATAATGTTGTGAGAGTGAAATTATGTCTAAGTCCAGCTTTGGTACATTAGAAGCAACTCTGAAACTTAACCTAAGCGTTTTTCGAAGCTACTTTTTGGCTAACTTCTTATAGGAAGGTCTAGGAGCTCTGAAAATGAACGTGCGCGTCTTTCACTCTTCCCGAGGGACTTAGAAGAATTTTGTGATATTTTTTATTAAAATGGTGTATAAGGATATATATATAAATATATTTTATGCACTGTATATGAGCTGGCGATTTCTAAGCCTGTGGTTCCGAGAGGGGGTAACCAGGCTCACTAATAAAGGTCAAGCCACTTGGCTGCTAGAATGCCCTGCTTCAGCACAGACCAGAAAGGCATTGTGATACGCGTATCCCCGGTATAGTCAGGGGTTAATGGGAGTCGTCCCCGTCCCCCCACTATACGCCCAGAATCATGGACCCGGTACTTGTGGTTCGGACTGTCTCCAACCAGCCATAATGTTGTGAGAGTGAAATTATGTCTAAGTCCAGCTTTGGTACATTAGAAGCAACTCTGAAACTTAACCTAAGCGTTTTTCGAAGCTACTTTTTGGCTAACTTCTTATAGGAAGGTCTAGGAGCTCTGAAAATGAACGTGCGCGTCTTTCACTCTTCCCGAGGGACTTAGAAGAATTTTGTGATATTTTTTATTAAAATGGTGTATAAGGGTATATATATAAATATATTATATGCACTGTATATGAGCTGGCGATTTCTAAGTCTGTGGTTTCGAGAGGGGGTAACCAGGCTCACTAATAAATGTCAAGCCACTTGGCTGCCAGAATGCCCTGCTTCAGCACAGACAAGAAAGGCATTGTGATAAGCGTATCCCCGGTATAGTCAGGGGTTAATGGGAGTCGTCCCCGTCCCCCCAGTATACGCCCAGAACCATGGACCCGGTACTTGTGGTTCGGACTGTCTCCAACCAGCCATAATGTTGTGAGAGTGAAATTATGTCTAAGTCCAGCTTTGGTACATTAGAAGCAACTCTGAAACTTAACCTAAGCGTTTTTCGAAGCTACTTTTTGGCTAACTTCTTATAGGAAGGTCTTGGAGCTCTGAAAATGAACGTGCGCGTCTTTCACTCTTCCCGAGGGACTTAGAAGAATTTTGTGATATTTTTTATTAAAATGGTGTATAAGGGTATATATATAAATATATTATATGCACTGTATATGAGCTGGCGATTTCTAAGTCTGTGGTTTCGAGAGGGGGTAACCAGGCTCACTAATAAAGGTCAAGCCACTTGGCTGCCAGAATGCCCTGCTTCAGCACAGACAAGAAAGGCATTGTGATAAGCGTATCCCCGGTATAGTCAGGGGTTAATGGGAGTCGTCCCCGTCCCCCCAGTATACGCCCAGAACCATGGACCCGGTACTTGTGGTTCGAACTGTCTCCAACCAGCCATAATGTTGTGAGAGTGAAATTATGTCTAAGTCCAGCTTTGGTACATTAGAAGCAACTCTGAAACTTAACCTAAGCGTTTTTCGAAGCTACTTTTTGGCTAACTTCTTATAGGAAGGTCTAGGAGCTCTGAAAATGAACGTGCGCGTCTTTCACTCTTCCCGAGGGACTTAGAAGAATTTTGTGATATTTTTTATTAAAATGGTGTATAAGGATATATATATAAATATATTTTATGCACTGTATATGAGCTGGCGATTTCTAAGCCTGTGGTTCCGAGAGGGGGTAACCAGGCTCACTAATAAAGGTCAAGCCACTTGGCTGCTAGAATGCCCTGCTTCAGCACAGACCAGAAAGGCATTGTGATACGCGTATCCCCGGTATAGTCAGGGGTTAATGGGAGTCGTCCCCGTCCCCCCAGTATACGCCCAGAACCATGGACCCGGTACTTGTGGTTCGGACTGTCTCCAACCAGCCATAATGTTGTGAGAGTGAAATTATGTCTAAGTCCAGCTTTGGTACATTAGAAGCAACTCTGAAACTTAACCTAAGCGTTTTTCGAAGCTACTTTTTGGCTAACTTCTTATAGGAAGGTCTAGGAGCTCTGAAAATGAACGTGCGCGTCTTTCACTCTTCCCGAGGGACTTAGAAGAATTTTGTGATATTTTTTATTAAAATGGTGTATAAGGGTATATATATAAATATATTATATGCACTGTATATGAGCTGGCGATTTCTAAGTCTGTGGTTTCGAGAGGGGGTAACCAGGCTCACTAATAAAGGTCAAGCCACTTGGCTGCCAGAATGCCCTGCTTCAGCACAGACAAGAAAGGCATTGTGATAAGCGTATCCCCGGTATAGTCAGGGGTTAATGGGAGTCGTCCCCGTCCCCCCAGTATACGCCCAGAACCATGGACCCGGTACTTGTTGTTCGGACTGTCTCCAACCAGCCATAATGTTGTGAGAGTGAAATTATGTCTAAGTCCAGCTTCGGTACATTAGAAGCAACTCTGAAACTTAACCTAAGCGTTTTTCGAAGCTACTTTTTGGCTAACTTCTTATAGGAAGGTCTAGGAGCTCTGAAAATGAACGTGCGCGTCTTTCACTCTTCCCGAGGGACTTAGAAGAATTTTGTGATATTTTTGATTAAAATGGTGTATAAGGGTATATATATAAATATATTTTATGCACTGTATATGAGCTGGCGATTTCTAAGTCTGTGGTTCCGAGAGGGGGTAACCAGGCTCACTAATAAAGGTCAAGCCACTTGGCTGCCAGAAAACCCTGCTTCAGCACAGACCAGAAAGGCATTGTGATAAGCGTATCCCCGGTATAGTCAGGGGTTAATGGGAGTCGTCCCTGTCCCCCCAGTATACGCCCAGAACCATGGACCCGGTACTTGTGGTTCGGACTGTCTCCAACCAGCCATAATGTTGTGAGAGTGAAATTATGTCTAAGTCCAGCTTCGGTACATTAGAAGCAACTCTGAAACTTAACCTAAGCGTTTTTCGAAGCTACTTTTTGGCTAACTTCTTATAGGAAGGTCTAGGAGCTCTGAAAATGAACGTGCGCGTCTTTCACTCTTCCCGAGGGACTTAGAAGAATTTTGTGATATTTTTTATTAAAATGGTGTATAAGTGTATATATATAAATATATTTTATGCACTGTATATGAGCTGGCGATTTCTAAGTCTGTGGTTCCGAGAGGGGGTAACCAGGCTCACTAATAAAGGTCAAGCCACTTGGCTGCCAGAATGCCCTGCTTCAGCACAGACCAGAAAGGCATTGTGATAAGCGTATCCCCGGTATAGTCATGGGTTAATGGGAGTCGTCCCCGTCCCCCCAGTATACGCCCAGAACCATGGACCCGGTACTTGTGGTTCGGACTGTCTCCAACCAGCCATAATGTTGTGAGAGTGAAATTATGTCTAAGTCCAGCTTTGGTACATTAGAAGCAACTCTGAAACTTAACCTAAGCGTTTTTCGAAGCTACTTTTTGGCTAACTTCTTATAGGAAGGTCTAGGAGCTCTGAAAATGAATGTGCGCGTCTTTCACTCTTCCCGAGGGACTTAGAAGAATTTTGTGATATTTTTTATTAAAATGGTGTATAAGGGTATATATATAAATATATTTTATGCACTGTATATGAGCTGGCGATTTCTAAGTCTGTAGTTCCGAGAGGGGGTAACCAGGCTCACTAATAAAGGTCAAGCCACTTGGCTGCCAGAATGCCCTGCTTCAGCACAGACCAGAAAGGCATTGTGATAAGCGTATCCCCGGTATAGTCAGGGGTTAATGGGAGTCCCCCCCGTCCCCCCAGTATACGCCCAGAACCATGGACCCGGTACTTGTGGTTCGGACTGTCTCCAACCAGCCATAATGTGAGAGTGAAATTATGTCTACTGTAAGTCCAGCTTTGGTACATTAGAAGCAACTCTGAAACTTAACCTAAGCGTTTTTCGAAGCTACTTTTTGGCTAACTTCTTATAGGAAGGTCTAGGAGCTCTGAAAATGAACGTGCGCGTCTTTCACTCTTCCCGAGGGACTTAGAAGAATTTTGTGATATTTTTTATTAAAATGGTGTATAAGGGTATATATAAATATATTTTATACACTGTATATGAGCTGGCAATTTCTAAGTCTGTGGTTCCGAGAGGGGGTAACCAGGCTCACTAATAAAGGTCAAGCCACTTGGCTGCCAGAATGCCCTGCTTCAGCACAGACCAGAAAGGCATTGTGATAAGCGTATCCCCGGTATAGTCAGGGGTTAATGGGAGTCGTCCCCGTCCCCCCAGTATACGCCCAGAACCATGGACCCGGTACTTGTGGTTCGGACTGTCTCCAACCAGCCATAATGTGAGAGTGAAATTATGTCTACTGTAAGTCCAGCTTTGGTACATTAGAAGCAACTCTGAAACTTAACCTAAGCGTTTTTCGAAGCTACTTTTTGGCTAACTTCTTATAGGAAGGTCTAGGAGCTCTGAAAATGAACGTGCGCGTCTTTCACTCTTCCCGAGGGACTTAGAAGAATTTTGTGATATTTTTTATTAAAATGGTGTATAAGGGTATATATATAAATATATTTTATGCACTGTATATGAGCTGGCGATTTCTAAGTCTGTGGTTCCGAGAGGGGGTAACCAGGCTCACTAATAAAGGTCAAGCCACTTGGCTGCCAGAATGCCCTGCTTCAGCACAGACCAGTAAGGCATTGTTATTCGCGTATCCCCGGTATAGTCAAGGGTTAATGGGAGTCGTCCCCGTCCCCCCAGTATACGCCCAGAACCATGGACCCGGTACTTGTGGTTCGGACTGTCTCCAACCAGCCATAATGTTGTGAGAGTGAAATTATGTCTAAGTCCAGCTTTGGTACATTAGAAGCAACTCTGAAACTTAACCTAAGCGTTTTTCGAAGCTACTTTTTGGCTAACTTCTTATAGGAAGGTCTTGGAGCTCTGAAAATGAACGTGCGCGTCTTTCACTCTTCCCGAGGGACTTAGAAGAATTTTGTGATATTTTTTATTAAAATGGTGTATAAGGGTATATATATAAATATATTATATGCACTGTATATGAGCTGGCGATTTCTAAGTCTGTGGTTTCGAGAGGGGGTAACCAGGCTCACTAATAAAGGTCAAGCCACTTGGCTGCCAGAATGCCCTGCTTCAGCACAGACAAGAAAGGCATTGTGATAAGCGTATCCCCGGTATAGTCAGGGGTTAATGGGAGTCGTCCCCGTCCCCCCAGTATACGCCCAGAACCATGGACCCGGTACTTGTGGTTCGAACTGTCTCCAACCAGCCATAATGTTGTGAGAGTGAAATTATGTCTAAGTCCAGCTTTGGTACATTAGAAGCAACTCTGAAACTTAACCTAAGCGTTTTTCGAAGCTACTTTTTGGCTAACTTCTTATAGGAAGGTCTAGGAGCTCTGAAAATGAACGTGCGCGTCTTTCACTCTTCCCGAGGGACTTAGAAGAATTTTGTGATATTTTTTATTAAAATGGTGTATAAGGATATATATATAAATATATTTTATGCACTGTATATGAGCTGGCGATTTCTAAGCCTGTGGTTCCGAGAGGGGGTAACCAGGCTCACTAATAAAGGTCAAGCCACTTGGCTGCTAGAATGCCCTGCTTCAGCACAGACCAGAAAGGCATTGTGATACGCGTATCCCCGGTATAGTCAGGGGTTAATGGGAGTCGTCCCCGTCCCCCCAGTATACGCCCAGAACCATGGACCCGGTACTTGTGGTTCGGACTGTCTCCAACCAGCCATAATGTTGTGAGAGTGAAATTATGTCTAAGTCCAGCTTTGGTACATTAGAAGCAACTCTGAAACTTAACCTAAGCGTTTTTCGAAGCTACTTTTTGGCTAACTTCTTATAGGAAGGTCTAGGAGCTCTGAAAATGAACGTGCGCGTCTTTCACTCTTCCCGAGGGACTTAGAAGAATTTTGTGATATTTTTTATTAAAATGGTGTATAAGGGTATATATATAAATATATTATATGCACTGTATATGAGCTGGCGATTTCTAAGTCTGTGGTTTCGAGAGGGGGTAACCAGGCTCACTAATAAAGGTCAAGCCACTTGGCTGCCAGAATGCCCTGCTTCAGCACAGACAAGAAAGGCATTGTGATAAGCGTATCCCCGGTATAGTCAGGGGTTAATGGGAGTCGTCCCCGTCCCCCCAGTATACGCCCAGAACCATGGACCCGGTACTTGTGGTTCGGACTGTCTCCAACCAGCCATAATGTTGTGAGAGTGAAATTATGTCTAAGTCCAGCTTCGGTACATTAGAAGCAACTCTGAAACTTAACCTAAGCGTTTTTCGAAGCTACTTTTTGGCTAACTTCTTATAGGAAGGTCTAGGAGCTCTGAAAATGAACGTGCGCGTCTTTCACTCTTCCCGAGGGACTTAGAAGAATTTTGTGATATTTTTGATTAAAATGGTGTATAAGGGTATATATATAAATATATTTTATGCACTGTATATGAGCTGGCGATTTCTAAGTCTGTGGTTCCGAGAGGGGGTAACCAGGCTCACTAATAAAGGTCAAGCCACTTGGCTGCCAGAAAACCCTGCTTCAGCACAGACCAGAAAGGCATTGTGATAAGCGTATCCCCGGTATAGTCAGGGGTTAATGGGAGTCGTCCCTGTCCCCCCAGTATACGCCCAGAACCATGGACCCGGTACTTGTGGTTCGGACTGTCTCCAACCAGCCATAATGTTGTGAGAGTGAAATTATGTCTAAGTCCAGCTTTGGTACATTAGAAGCAACTCTGAAACTTAACCTAAGCGTTTTTCGAAGCTACTTTTTGGCTAACTTCTTATAGGAAGGTCAAGGAGCTCTGAAAATGAACGTGCGCGTCTTTCACTCTTCCCGAGGGACTTAGAAGAATTTTGTGATATTTTTTATTAAAATGGTGTATAAGGATATATATATAAATATATTTTATGCACTGTATATGAGCTGGCGATTTCTAAGCCTGTGGTTCCGAGAGGGGGTAACCAGGCTCACTAATAAAGGTCAAGCCACTTGGCTGCTAGAATGCCCTGCTTCAGCACAGACCAGAAAGGCATTGTGATACGCGTATCCCCGGTATAGTCAGGGGTTAATGGGAGTCGTCCCCGTCCCCCCAGTATACGCCCAGAACCATGGACCCGGTACTTGTGGTTCGGACTGTCTCCAACCAGCCATAATGTTGTGAGAGTGAAATTATGTCTAAGTCCAGCTTTGGTACATTAGAAGCAACTCTGAAACTTAACCTAAGCGTTTTTCGAAGCTACTTTTTGGCTAACTTCTTATAGGAAGGTCTAGGAGCTCTGAAAATGAACGTGCGCGTCTTTCACTCTTCCCGAGGGACTTAGAAGAATTTTGTGATATTTTTTATTAAAATGGTGTATAAGGGTATATATATAAATATATTATATGCACTGTATATGAGCTGGCGATTTCTAAGTCTGTGGTTTCGAGAGGGGGTAACCAGGCTCACTAATAAAGGTCAAGCCACTTGGCTGCCAGAATGCCCTGCTTCAGCACAGACAAGAAAGGCATTGTGATAAGCGTATCCCCGGTATAGTCAGGGGTTAATGGGAGTCGTCCCCGTCCCCCCAGTATACGCCCAGAACCATGGACCCGGTACTTGTGGTTCGGACTGTCTCCAACCAGCCATAATGTTGTGAGAGTGAAATTATGTCTAAGTCCAGCTTCGGTACATTAGAAGCAACTCTGAAACTTAACCTAAGCGTTTTTCGAAGCTACTTTTTGGCTAACTTCTTATAGGAAGGTCTAGGAGCTCTGAAAATGAACGTGCGCGTCTTTCACTCTTCCCGAGGGACTTAGAAGAATTTTGTGATATTTTTGATTAAAATGGTGTATAAGGGTATATATATAAATATATTTTATGCACTGTATATGAGCTGGCGATTTCTAAGTCTGTGGTTCCGAGAGGGGGTAACCAGGCTCACTAATAAAGGTCAAGCCACTTGGCTGCCAGAAAACCCTGCTTCAGCACAGACCAGAAAGGCATTGTGATAAGCGTATCCCCGGTATAGTCAGGGGTTAATGGGAGTCGTCCCTGTCCCCCCAGTATACGCCCAGAACCATGGACCCGGTACTTGTGGTTCGGACTGTCTCCAACCAGCCATAATGTTGTGAGAGTGAAATTATGTCTAAGTCCAGCTTCGGTACATTAGAAGCAACTCTGAAACTTAACCTAAGCGTTTTTCGAAGCTACTTTTTGGCTAACTTCTTATAGGAAGGTCTAGGAGCTCTGAAAATGAACGTGCGCGTCTTTCACTCTTCCCGAGGGACTTAGAAGAATTTTGTGATATTTTTTATTAAAATGGTGTATAAGTGTATATATATAAATATATTTTATGCACTGTATATGAGCTGGCGATTTCTAAGTCTGTGGTTCCGAGAGGGGGTAACCAGGCTCACTAATAAAGGTCAAGCCACTTGGCTGCCAGAATGCCCTGCTTCAGCACAGACCAGAAAGGCATTGTGATAAGCGTATCCCCGGTATAGTCATGGGTTAATGGGAGTCGTCCCCGTCCCCCCAGTATACGCCCAGAACCATGGACCCGGTACTTGTGGTTCGGACTGTCTCCAACCAGCCATAATGTTGTGAGAGTGAAATTATGTCTAAGTCCAGCTTTGGTACATTAGAAGCAACTCTGAAACTTAACCTAAGCGTTTTTCGAAGCTACTTTTTGGCTAACTTCTTATAGGAAGGTCTAGGAGCTCTGAAAATGAATGTGCGCGTCTTTCACTCTTCCCGAGGGACTTAGAAGAATTTTGTGATATTTTTTATTAAAATGGTGTATAAGGGTATATATATAAATATATTTTATGCACTGTATATGAGCTGGCGATTTCTAAGTCTGTAGTTCCGAGAGGGGGTAACCAGGCTCACTAATAAAGGTCAAGCCACTTGGCTGCCAGAATGCCCTGCTTCAGCACAGACCAGAAAGGCATTGTGATAAGCGTATCCCCGGTATAGTCAGGGGTTAATGGGAGTCGTCCCCGTCCCCCCAGTATACGCCCAGAACCATGGACCCGGTACTTGTGGTTCGGACTGTCTCCAACCAGCCATAATGTGAGAGTGAAATTATGTCTACTGTAAGTCCAGCTTTGGTACATTAGAAGCAACTCTGAAACTTAACCTAAGCGTTTTTCGAAGCTACTTTTTGGCTAACTTCTTATAGGAAGGTCTAGGAGCTCTGAAAATGAACGTGCGCGTCTTTCACTCTTCCCGAGGGACTTAGAAGAATTTTGTGATATTTTTTATTAAAATGGTGTATAAGGGTATATATAAATATATTTTATACACTGTATATGAGCTGGCAATTTCTAAGTCTGTGGTTCCGAGAGGGGGTAACCAGGCTCACTAATAAAGGTCAAGCCACTTGGCTGCCAGAATGCCCTGCTTCAGCACAGACCAGAAAGGCATTGTGATAAGCGTATCCCCGGTATAGTCAGGGGTTAATGGGAGTCGTCCCCGTCCCCCCAGTATACGCCCAGAACCATGGACCCGGTACTTGTGGTTCGGACTGTCTCCAACCAGCCATAATGTTGTGAGAGTGAAATTATGTCTAAGTCCAGCTTTGGTACATTAGAAGCAACTCTGAAACTTAACCTAAGCGTTTTTCGAAGCTACTTTTTGGCTAACTTCTTATAGGAAGGTCTAGGAGCTCTGAAAATGAACGTGCGCGTCTTTCACTCTTCCCGAGGGACTTAGAAGAATTTTGTGATATTTTTTATTAAAATGGTGTATAAGGGTATATATATAAATATATTTTATGCACTGTATATGAGCTGGCGATTTCTAAGTCTGTGGTTCCGAGAGGGGGTAACCAGGCTCACTAATAAAGGTCAAGCCACTTGGCTGCCAGAATGCCCTGCTTCAGCACAGACCAGTAAGGCATTGTTATTCGCGTATCCCCGGTATAGTCAAGGGTTAATGGGAGTCGTCCCCGTCCCCCCAGTATACGCCCAGAACCATGGACCCGGTACTTGTGGTTCGGACTGTCTCCAACCAGCCATAATGTTGTGAGAGTGAAATTATGTCTAAGTCCAGCTTTGGTACATTAGAAGCAACTCTGAAACTTAACCTAAGCGTTTTTCGAAGCTACTTTTTGGCTAACTTCTTATAGGAAGGTCTTGGAGCTCTGAAAATGAACGTGCGCGTCTTTCACTCTTCCCGAGGGACTTAGAAGAATTTTGTGATATTTTTTATTAAAATGGTGTATAAGGGTATATATATAAATATATTATATGCACTGTATATGAGCTGGCGATTTCTAAGTCTGTGGTTTCGAGAGGGGGTAACCAGGCTCACTAATAAAGGTCAAGCCACTTGGCTGCCAGAATGCCCTGCTTCAGCACAGACCAGAAAGGCATTGTGATAAGCGTATCCCCGGTATAGTCAGGGGTTAATGGGAGTCCCCCCCGTCCCCCCAGTATACGCCCAGAACCATGGACCCGGTACTTGTGGTTCGGACTGTCTCCAACCAGCCATAATGTGAGAGTAAAATTATGTCTACTGTAAGTCCAGCTTTGGTACATTAGAAGCAACTCTGAAACTTAACCTAAGCGTTTTTCGAAGCTACTTTTTGGCTAACTTCTTATAGGAAGGTCTAGGAGCTCTGAAAATGAACGTGCGCGTCTTTCACTCTTCCCGAGGGACTTAGAAGAATTTTGTGATATTTTTTATTAAAATGGTGTATAAGGGTATATATAAATATATTTTATACACTGTATATGAGCTGGCAATTTCTAAGTCTGTGGTTCCGAGAGGGGGTAACCAGGCTCACTAATAAAGGTCAAGCCACTTGGCTGCCAGAATGCCCTGCTTCAGCACAGACCAGAAAGGCATTGTGATAAGCGTATCCCCGGTATAGTCAGGGGTTAATGGGAGTCGTCCCCGTCCCCCCAGTATACGCCCAGAACCATGGACCCGGTACTTGTGGTTCGGACTGTCTCCAACCAGCCATAATGTGAGAGTGAAATTATGTCTACTGTAAGTCCAGCTTTGGTACATTAGAAGCAACTCTGAAACTTAACCTAAGCGTTTTTCGAAGCTACTTTTTGGCTAACTTCTTATAGGAAGGTCTAGGAGCTCTGAAAATGAACGTGCGCGTCTTTCACTCTTCCCGAGGGACTTAGAAGAATTTTGTGATATTTTTTATTAAAATGGTGTATAAGGGTATATATAAATATATTTTATACACTGTATATGAGCTGGCAATTTCTAAGTCTGTGGTTCCGAGAGGGGGTAACCAGGCTCACTAATAAAGGTCAAGCCACTTGGCTGCCAGAATGCCCTGCTTCAGCACAGACCAGAAAGGCATTGTGATAAGCGTATCCCCGGTATAGTCAGGGGTTAATGGGAGTCGTCCCCGTCCCCCCAGTATACGCCCAGAACCATGGACCCGGTACTTGTGGTTCGGACTGTCTCCAACCAGCCATAATGTTGTGAGAGTGAAATTATGTCTAAGTCCAGCTTTGGTACATTAGAAGCAACTCTGAAACTTAACCTAAGCGTTTTTCGAAGCTACTTTTTGGCTAACTTCTTATAGGAAGGTCTAGGAGCTCTGAAAATGAACGTGCGCGTCTTTCACTCTTCCCGAGGGACTTAGAAGAATTTTGTGATATTTTTTATTAAAATGGTGTATAAGGGTATATATATAAATATATTTTATGCACTGTATATGAGCTGGCGATTTCTAAGTCTGTGGTTCCGAGAGGGGGTAACCAGGCTCACTAATAAAGGTCAAGCCACTTGGCTGCCAGAATGCCCTGCTTCAGCACAGACCAGTAAGGCATTGTTATTCGCGTATCCCCGGTATAGTCAAGGGTTAATGGGAGTCGTCCCCGTCCCCCCAGTATACGCCCAGAACCATGGACCCGGTACTTGTGGTTCGGACTGTCTCCAACCAGCCATAATGTTGTGAGAGTGAAATTATGTCTAAGTCCAGCTTTGGTACATTAGAAGCAACTCTGAAACTTAACCTAAGCGTTTTTCGAAGCTACTTTTTGGCTAACTTCTTATAGGAAGGTCTTGGAGCTCTGAAAATGAACGTGCGCGTCTTTCACTCTTCCCGAGGGACTTAGAAGAATTTTGTGATATTTTTTATTAAAATGGTGTATAAGGGTATATATATAAATATATTATATGCACTGTATATGAGCTGGCGATTTCTAAGTCTGTGGTTTCGAGAGGGGGTAACCAGGCTCACTAATAAAGGTCAAGCCACTTGGCTGCCAGAATGCCCTGCTTCAGCACAGACCAGAAAGGCATTGTGATAAGCGTATCCCCGGTATAGTCAGGGGTTAATGGGAGTCCCCCCCGTCCCCCCAGTATACGCCCAGAACCATGGACCCGGTACTTGTGGTTCGGACTGTCTCCAACCAGCCATAATGTGAGAGTGAAATTATGTCTACTGTAAGTCCAGCTTTGGTACATTAGAAGCAACTCTGAAACTTAACCTAAGCGTTTTTCGAAGCTACTTTTTGGCTAACTTCTTATAGGAAGGTCTAGGAGCTCTGAAAATGAACGTGCGCGTCTTTCACTCTTCCCGAGGGACTTAGAAGAATTTTGTGATATTTTTTATTAAAATGGTGTATAAGGGTATATATATAAATATATTTTATGCACTGTATATGAGCTGGCGATTTCTAAGTCTGTGGTTCCGAGAGGGGGTAACCAGGCTCACTAATAAAGGTCAAGCCACTTGGCTGCCAGAATGCCCTGCTTCAGCACAGACCAGTAAGGCATTGTTATTCGCGTATCCCCGGTATAGTCAAGGGTTAATGGGAGTCGTCCCCGTCCCCCCAGTATACGCCCAGAACCATGGACCCGGTACTTGTGGTTCGGACTGTCTCCAACCAGCCATAATGTTGTGAGAGTGAAATTATGTCTAAGTCCAGCTTTGGTACATTAGAAGCAACTCTGAAACTTAACCTAAGCGTTTTTCGAAGCTACTTTTTGGCTAACTTCTTATAGGAAGGTCTTGGAGCTCTGAAAATGAACGTGCGCGTCTTTCACTCTTCCCGAGGGACTTAGAAGAATTTTGTGATATTTTTTATTAAAATGGTGTATAAGGGTATATATATAAATATATTATATGCACTGTATATGAGCTGGCGATTTCTAAGTCTGTGGTTTCGAGAGGGGGTAACCAGGCTCACTAATAAAGGTCAAGCCACTTGGCTGCCAGAATGCCCTGCTTCAGCACAGACCAGAAAGGCATTGTGATAAGCGTATCCCCGGTATAGTCAGGGGTTAATGGGAGTCCCCCCCGTCCCCCCAGTATACGCCCAGAACCATGGACCCGGTACTTGTGGTTCGGACTGTCTCCAACCAGCCATAATGTGAGAGTGAAATTATGTCTACTGTAAGTCCAGCTTTGGTACATTAGAAGCAACTCTGAAACTTAACCTAAGCGTTTTTCGAAGCTACTTTTTGGCTAACTTCTTATAGGAAGGTCTAGGAGCTCTGAAAATGAACGTGCGCGTCTTTCACTCTTCCCGAGGGACTTAGAAGAATTTTGTGATATTTTTTATTAAAATGGTGTATAAGGGTATATATATAAATATATTTTATGCACTGTATATGAGCTGGCGATTTCTAAGTCTGTGGTTCCGAGAGGGGGTAACCAGGCTCACTAATAAAGGTCAAGCCACTTGGCTGCCAGAATGCCCTGCTTCAGCACAGACCAGTAAGGCATTGTTATTCGCGTATCCCCGGTATAGTCAAGGGTTAATGGGAGTCGTCCCCGTCCCCCCAGTATACGCCCAGAACCATGGACCCGGTACTTGTGGTTCGGACTGTCTCCAACCAGCCATAATGTTGTGAGAGTGAAATTATGTCTAAGTCCAGCTTTGGTACATTAGAAGCAACTCTGAAACTTAACCTAAGCGTTTTTCGAAGCTACTTTTTGGCTAACTTCTTATAGGAAGGTCTTGGAGCTCTGAAAATGAACGTGCGCGTCTTTCACTCTTCCCGAGGGACTTAGAAGAATTTTGTGATATTTTTTATTAAAATGGTGTATAAGGGTATATATATAAATATATTATATGCACTGTATATGAGCTGGCGATTTCTAAGTCTGTGGTTTCGAGAGGGGGTAACCAGGCTCACTAATAAAGGTCAAGCCACTTGGCTGCCAGAATGCCCTGCTTCAGCACAGACCAGAAAGGCATTGTGATAAGCGTATCCCCGGTATAGTCAGGGGTTAATGGGAGTCCCCCCCGTCCCCCCAGTATACGCCCAGAACCATGGACCCGGTACTTGTGGTTCGGACTGTCTCCAACCAGCCATAATGTGAGAGTGAAATTATGTCTACTGTAAGTCCAGCTTTGGTACATTAGAAGCAACTCTGAAACTTAACCTAAGCGTTTTTCGAAGCTACTTTTTGGCTAACTTCTTATAGGAAGGTCTAGGAGCTCTGAAAATGAACGTGCGCGTCTTTCACTCTTCCCGAGGGACTTAGAAGAATTTTGTGATATTTTTTATTAAAATGGTGTATAAGGGTATATATAAATATATTTTATACACTGTATATGAGCTGGCAATTTCTAAGTCTGTGGTTCCGAGAGGGGGTAACCAGGCTCACTAATAAAGGTCAAGCCACTTGGCTGCCAGAATGCCCTGCTTCAGCACAGACCAGAAAGGCATTGTGATAAGCGTATCCCCGGTATAGTCAGGGGTTAATGGGAGTCGTCCCCGTCCCCCCAGTATACGCCCAGAACCATGGACCCGGTACTTGTGGTTCGGACTGTCTCCAACCAGCCATAATGTGAGAGTGAAATTATGTCTACTGTAAGTCCAGCTTTGGTACATTAGAAGCAACTCTGAAACTTAACCTAAGCGTTTTTCGAAGCTACTTTTTGGCTAACTTCTTATAGGAAGGTCTAGGAGCTCTGAAAATGAACGTGCGCGTCTTTCACTCTTCCCGAGGGACTTAGAAGAATTTTGTGATATTTTTTATTAAAATGGTGTATAAGGGTATATATAAATATATTTTATACACTGTATATGAGCTGGCAATTTCTAAGTCTGTGGTTCCGAGAGGGGGTAACCAGGCTCACTAATAAAGGTCAAGCCACTTGGCTGCCAGAATGCCCTGCTTCAGCACAGACCAGAAAGGCATTGTGATAAGCGTATCCCCGGTATAGTCAGGGGTTAATGGGAGTCGTCCCCGTCCCCCCAGTATACGCCCAGAACCATGGACCCGGTACTTGTGGTTCGGACTGTCTCCAACCAGCCATAATGTTGTGAGAGTGAAATTATGTCTAAGTCCAGCTTTGGTACATTAGAAGCAACTCTGAAACTTAACCTAAGCGTTTTTCGAAGCTACTTTTTGGCTAACTTCTTATAGGAAGGTCTTGGAGCTCTGAAAATGAACGTGCGCGTCTTTCACTCTTCCCGAGGGACTTAGAAGAATTTTGTGATATTTTTTATTAAAATGGTGTATAAGGGTATATATATAAATATATTATATGCACTGTATATGAGCTGGCGATTTCTAAGTCTGTGGTTTCGAGAGGGGGTAACCAGGCTCACTAATAAAGGTCAAGCCACTTGGCTGCCAGAATGCCCTGCTTCAGCACAGACAAGAAAGGCATTGTGATAAGCGTATCCCCGGTATAGTCAGGGGTTAATGGGAGTCGTCCCCGTCCCCCCAGTATACGCCCAGAACCATGGACCCGGTACTTGTGGTTCGAACTGTCTCCAACCAGCCATAATGTTGTGAGAGTGAAATTATGTCTAAGTCCAGCTTTGGTACATTAGAAGCAACTCTGAAACTTAACCTAAGCGTTTTTCGAAGCTACTTTTTGGCTAACTTCTTATAGGAAGGTCTAGGAGCTCTGAAAATGAACGTGCGCGTCTTTCACTCTTCCCGAGGGACTTAGAAGAATTTTGTGATATTTTTTATTAAAATGGTGTATAAGGATATATATATAAATATATTTTATGCACTGTATATGAGCTGGCGATTTCTAAGCCTGTGGTTCCGAGAGGGGGTAACCAGGCTCACTAATAAAGGTCAAGCCACTTGGCTGCTAGAATGCCCTGCTTCAGCACAGACCAGAAAGGCATTGTGATACGCGTATCCCCGGTATAGTCAGGGGTTAATGGGAGTCGTCCCCGTCCCCCCAGTATACGCCCAGAACCATGGACCCGGTACTTGTGGTTCGGACTGTCTCCAACCAGCCATAATGTTGTGAGAGTGAAATTATGTCTAAGTCCAGCTTTGGTACATTAGAAGCAACTCTGAAACTTAACCTAAGCGTTTTTCGAAGCTACTTTTTGGCTAACTTCTTATAGGAAGGTCTAGGAGCTCTGAAAATGAACGTGCGCGTCTTTCACTCTTCCCGAGGGACTTAGAAGAATTTTGTGATATTTTTTATTAAAATGGTGTATAAGGGTATATATATAAATATATTATATGCACTGTATATGAGCTGGCGATTTCTAAGTCTGTGGTTTCGAGAGGGGGTAACCAGGCTCACTAATAAAGGTCAAGCCACTTGGCTGCCAGAATGCCCTGCTTCAGCACAGACAAGAAAGGCATTGTGATAAGCGTATCCCCGGTATAGTCAGGGGTTAATGGGAGTCGTCCCCGTCCCCCCAGTATACGCCCAGAACCATGGACCCGGTACTTGTGGTTCGGACTGTCTCCAACCAGCCATAATGTTGTGAGAGTGAAATTATGTCTAAGTCCAGCTTCGGTACATTAGAAGCAACTCTGAAACTTAACCTAAGCGTTTTTCGAAGCTACTTTTTGGCTAACTTCTTATAGGAAGGTCTAGGAGCTCTGAAAATGAACGTGCGCGTCTTTCACTCTTCCCGAGGGACTTAGAAGAATTTTGTGATATTTTTGATTAAAATGGTGTATAAGGGTATATATATAAATATATTTTATGCACTGTATATGAGCTGGCGATTTCTAAGTCTGTGGTTCCGAGAGGGGGTAACCAGGCTCACTAATAAAGGTCAAGCCACTTGGCTGCCAGAAAACCCTGCTTCAGCACAGACCAGAAAGGCATTGTGATAAGCGTATCCCCGGTATAGTCAGGGGTTAATGGGAGTCGTCCCTGTCCCCCCAGTATACGCCCAGAACCATGGACCCGGTACTTGTGGTTCGGACTGTCTCCAACCAGCCATAATGTTGTGAGAGTGAAATTATGTCTAAGTCCAGCTTCGGTACATTAGAAGCAACTCTGAAACTTAACCTAAGCGTTTTTCGAAGCTACTTTTTGGCTAACTTCTTATAGGAAGGTCTAGGAGCTCTGAAAATGAACGTGCGCGTCTTTCACTCTTCCCGAGGGACTTAGAAGAATTTTGTGATATTTTTGATTAAAATGGTGTATAAGGGTATATATATAAATATATTTTATGCACTGTATATGAGCTGGCGATTTCTAAGTCTGTGGTTCCGAGAGGGGGTAACCAGGCTCACTAATAAAGGTCAAGCCACTTGGCTGCCAGAAAACCCTGCTTCAGCACAGACCAGAAAGGCATTGTGATAAGCGTATCCCCGGTATAGTCAGGGGTTAATGGGAGTCGTCCCTGTCCCCCCAGTATACGCCCAGAACCATGGACCCGGTACTTGTGGTTCGGACTGTCTCCAACCAGCCATAATGTTGTGAGAGTGAAATTATGTCTAAGTCCAGCTTTGGTACATTAGAAGCAACTCTGAAACTTAACCTAAGCGTTTTTCGAAGCTACTTTTTGGCTAACTTCTTATAGGAAGGTCTAGGAGCTCTGAAAATGAATGTGCGCGTCTTTCACTCTTCCCGAGGGACTTAGAAGAATTTTGTGATATTTTTTATTAAAATGGTGTATAAGGGTATATATATAAATATATTTTATGCACTGTATATGAGCTGGCGATTTCTAAGTCTGTAGTTCCGAGAGGGGGTAACCAGGCTCACTAATAAAGGTCAAGCCACTTGGCTGCCAGAATGCCCTGCTTCAGCACAGACCAGAAAGGCATTGTGATAAGCGTATCCCCGGTATAGTCAGGGGTTAATGGGAGTCGTCTCCGTCCCCCCAGTATACGCCCAGAACCATGGACCCGGTACTTGTGGTTCGGACTGTCTCCAACCAGCCATAATGTTGTGAGAGTGAAATTATGTCTAAGTCCAGCTTTGGTACATTAGAAGCAACTCTGAAACTTAACCTAAGCGTTTTTCGAAGCTACTTTTTGGCTAACTTCTTATAGGAAGGTCTAGGAGCTCTGAAAATGAATGTGCGCGTCTTTCACTCTTCCCGAGGGACTTAGAAGAATTTTGTGATATTTTTTATTAAAATGGTGTATAAGGGTATATATATAAATATATTTTATGCACTGTATATGAGCTGGCGATTTCTAAGTCTGTAGTTCCGAGAGGGGGTAACCAGGCTCACTAATAAAGGTCAAGCCACTTGGCTGCCAGAAAACCCTGCTTCAGCACAGACCAGAAAGGCATTGTGATAAGCGTATCCCCGGTATAGTCAGGGGTTAATGGGAGTCGTCCCTGTCCCCCCAGTATACGCCCAGAACCATGGACCCGGTACTTGTGGTTCGGACTGTCTCCAACCAGCCATAATGTTGTGAGAGTGAAATTATGTCTAAGTCCAGCTTCGGTACATTAGAAGCAACTCTGAAACTTAACCTAAGCGTTTTTCGAAGCTACTTTTTGGCTAACTTCTTATAGGAAGGTCTAGGAGCTCTGAAAATGAACGTGCGCGTCTTTCACTCTTCCCGAGGGACTTAGAAGAATTTTGTGATATTTTTTATTAAAATGGTGTATAAGTGTATATATATAAATATATTTTATGCACTGTATATGAGCTGGCGATTTCTAAGTCTGTGGTTCCGAGAGGGGGTAACCAGGCTCACTAATAAAGGTCAAGCCACTTGGCTGCCAGAATGCCCTGCTTCAGCACAGACCAGAAAGGCATTGTGATAAGCGTATCCCCGGTATAGTCAGGGGTTAATGGGAGTCGTCTCCGTCCCCCCAGTATACGCCCAGAACCATGGACCCGGTACTTGTGGTTCGGACTGTCTCCAACCAGCCATAATGTTGTGAGAGTGAAATTATGTCTAAGTCCAGCTTTGGTACATTAGAAGCAACTCTGAAACTTAACCTAAGCGTTTTTCGAAGCTACTTTTTGGCTAACTTCTTATAGGAAGGTCTAGGAGCTCTGAAAATGAATGTGCGCGTCTTTCACTCTTCCCGAGGGACTTAGAAGAATTTTGTGATATTTTTTATTAAAATGGTGTATAAGGGTATATATATAAATATATTTTATGCACTGTATATGAGCTGGCGATTTCTAAGTCTGTAGTTCCGAGAGGGGGTAACCAGGCTCACTAATAAAGGTCAAGCCACTTGGCTGCCAGAATGCCCTGCTTCAGCACAGACCAGAAAGGCATTGTGATAAGCGTATCCCCGGTATAGTCAGGGGTTAATGGGAGTCCCCCCCGTCCCCCCAGTATACGCCCAGAACCATGGACCCGGTACTTGTGGTTCGGACTGTCTCCAACCAGCCATAATGTGAGAGTGAAATTATGTCTACTGTAAGTCCAGCTTTGGTACATTAGAAGCAACTCTGAAACTTAACCTAAGCGTTTTTCGAAGCTACTTTTTGGCTAACTTCTTATAGGAAGGTCTAGGAGCTCTGAAAATGAACGTGCGCGTCTTTCACTCTTCCCGAGGGACTTAGAAGAATTTTGTGATATTTTTTATTAAAATGGTGTATAAGGGTATATATAAATATATTTTATACACTGTATATGAGCTGGCAATTTCTAAGTCTGTGGTTCCGAGAGGGGGTAACCAGACTCACTAATAAAGGTCAAGCCACTTGGCTGCCAGAATGCCCTGCTTCAGCACAGACCAGAAAGGCATTGTGATAAGCGTATCCCCGGTATAGTCAGGGGTTAATGGGAGTCGTCCCCGTCCCCCCAGTATACGCCCAGAACCATGGACCCGGTACTTGTGGTTCGGACTGTCTCCAACCAGCCATAATGTGAGAGTGAAATTATGTCTACTGTAAGTCCAGCTTTGGTACATTAGAAGCAACTCTGAAACTTAACCTAAGCGTTTTTCGAAGCTACTTTTTGGCTAACTTCTTATAGGAAGGTCTAGGAGCTCTGAAAATGAACGTGCGCGTCTTTCACTCTTCCCGAGGGACTTAGAAGAATTTTGTGATATTTTTTATTAAAATGGTGTATAAGGGTATATATATAAATATATTTTATGCACTGTATATGAGCTGGCGATTTCTAAGTCTGTGGTTCCGAGAGGGGGTAACCAGGCTCACTAATAAAGGTCAAGCCACTTGGCTGCCAGAATGCCCTGCTTCAGCACAGACCAGTAAGGCATTGTTATTCGCGTATCCCCGGTATAGTCAAGGGTTAATGGGAGTCGTCCCCGTCCCCCCAGTATACGCCCAGAACCATGGACCCGGTACTTGTGGTTCGGACTGTCTCCAACCAGCCATAATGTTGTGAGAGTGAAATTATGTCTAAGTCCAGCTTTGGTACATTAGAAGCAACTCTGAAACTTAACCTAAGCGTTTTTCGAAGCTACTTTTTGGCTAACTTCTTATAGGAAGGTCTTGGAGCTCTGAAAATGAACGTGCGCGTCTTTCACTCTTCCCGAGGGACTTAGAAGAATTTTGTGATATTTTTTATTAAAATGGTGTATAAGGGTATATATATAAATATATTATATGCACTGTATATGAGCTGGCGATTTCTAAGTCTGTGGTTTCGAGAGGGGGTAACCAGGCTCACTAATAAAGGTCAAGCCACTTGGCTGCCAGAATGCCCTGCTTCAGCACAGACAAGAAAGGCATTGTGATAAGCGTATCCCCGGTATAGTCAGGGGTTAATGGGAGTCGTCCCCGTCCCCCCAGTATACGCCCACAACCATGGACCCGGTACTTGTGGTTCGAACTGTCTCCAACCAGCCATAATGTTGTGAGAGTGAAATTATGTCTAAGTCCAGCTTTGGTACATTAGAAGCAACTCTGAAACTTAACCTAAGCGTTTTTCGAAGCTACTTTTTGGCTAACTTCTTATAGGAAGGTCTAGGAGCTCTGAAAATGAACGTGCGCGTCTTTCACTCTTCCCGAGGGACTTAGAAGAATTTTGTGATATTTTTTATTAAAATGGTGTATAAGGATATATATATAAATATATTTTATGCACTGTATATGAGCTGGCGATTTCTAAGCCTGTGGTTCCGAGAGGGGGTAACCAGGCTCACTAATAAAGGTCAAGCCACTTGGCTGCTAGAATGCCCTGCTTCAGCACAGACCAGAAAGGCATTGTGATACGCGTATCCCCGGTATAGTCAGGGGTTAATGGGAGTCGTCCCCGTCCCCCCAGTATACGCCCAGAACCATGGACCCGGTACTTGTGGTTCGGACTGTCTCCAACCAGCCATAATGTTGTGAGAGTGAAATTATGTCTAAGTCCAGCTTTGGTACATTAGAAGCAACTCTGAAACTTAACCTAAGCGTTTTTCGAAGCTACTTTTTGGCTAACTTCTTATAGGAAGGTCTAGGAGCTCTGAAAATGAACGTGCGCGTCTTTCACTCTTCCCGAGGGACTTAGAAGAATTTTGTGATATTTTTGATTAAAATGGTGTATAAGGGTATATATATAAATATATTTTATGCACTGTATATGAGCTGGCGATTTCTAAGTCTGTGGTCCGAGAGGGGGTAACCAGGCTCACTAATAAAGGTCAAGCCACTTGGCTGCCAGAAAACCCTGCTTCAGCACAGACCAGAAAGGCATTGTGATAAGCGTATCCCCGGTATAGTCAGGGGTTAATGGGAGTCGTCCCTGTCCCCCCAGTATACGCCCAGAACCATGGACCCGGTACTTGTGGTTCGGACTGTCTCCAACCAGCCATAATGTTGTGAGAGTGAAATTATGTCTAAGTCCAGCTTCGGTACATTAGAATCAACTCTGAAACTTAACCTAAGCGTTTTTCGAAGCTACTTTTTGGCTAACTTCTTATAGGAAGGTCTAGGAGCTCTGAAAATGAACGTGCGCGTCTTTCACTCTTCCCGAGGGACTTAGAAGAATTTTGTGATATTTTTGATTAAAATGGTGTATAAGGGTATATATATAAATATATTTTATGCACTGTATATGAGCTGGCGATTTCTAAGTCTGTGGTTCCGAGAGGGGGTAACCAGGCTCACTAATAAAGGTCAAGCCACTTGGCTGCCAGAATGCCCTGCTTCAGCACAGACCAGAAAGGCATTGTGATAAGCGTATCCCCGGTATAGTCAGGGGTTAATGGGAGTCGTCCCCGTCCCCCCAGTATACGCCCAGAACCATGGACCCGGTACTTGTGGTTCGGACTGTCTCCAACCAGCCATAATGTTGTGAGAGTGAAATTATGTCTAAGTCCAGCTTTGGTACATTAGAAGCAACTCTGAAACTTAACCTAAGCGTTTTTCGAAGATACTTTTTGGCTAACTTCTTATAGGAAGGTCTAGGAGCTCTGAAAATGAATGTGCGCGTCTTTCACTCTTCCCGAGGGACTTAGAAGAATTTTGTGATATTTTTTATTAAAATGGTGTATAAGGGTATATATATAAATATATTTTATGCACTGTATATGAGCTGGCGATTTCTAAGTCTGTAGTTCCGAGAGGGGGTAACCAGGCTCACTAATAAAGGTCAAGCCACTTGGCTGCCAGAATGCCCTGCTTCAGCACAGACCAGAAAGGCATTGTGATAAGCGTATCCCCGGTATAGTCAGGGGTTAATGGGAGTCGTCCCCGTCCCCCCAGTATACGCCCAGAACCATGGACCCGGTACTTGTGGTTCGGACTGTCTCCAACCAGCCATAATGTGAGAGTGAAATTATGTCTACTGTAAGTCCAGCTTTGGTACATTAGAAGCAACTCTGAAACTTAACCTAAGCGTTTTTCGAAGCTACTTTTTGGCTAACTTCTTATAGGAAGGTCTAGGAGCTCTGAAAATGAACGTGCGCGTCTTTCACTCTTCCCGAGGGACTTAGAAGAATTTTGTGATATTTTTTATTAAAATGGTGTATAAGGGTATATATAAATATATTTTATACACTGTATATGAGCTGGCAATTTCTAAGTCTGTGGTTCCGAGAGGGGGTAACCAGGCTCACTAATAAAGGTCAAGCCACTTGGCTGCCAGAATGCCCTGCTTCAGCACAGACCAGAAAGGCATTGTGATAAGCGTATCCCCGGTATAGTCAGGGGTTAATGGGAGTCGTCCCCGTCCCCCCAGTATACGCCCAGAACCATGGACCCGGTACTTGTGGTTCGGACTGTCTCCAACCAGCCATAATGTTGTGAGAGTGAAATTATGTCTAAGTCCAGCTTTGGTACATTAGAAGCAACTCTGAAACTTAACCTAAGCGTTTTTCGAAGCTACTTTTTGGCTAACTTCTTATAGGAAGGTCTAGGAGCTCTGAAAATGAACGCGCGCGTCTTTCACTCTTCCCGAGGGACTTAGAAGAATTTTGTGATATTTTTTATTAAAATGGTGTATAAGGGTATATATATAAATATATTTTATGCACTGTATATGAGCTGGCGATTTCTAAGTCTGTGGTTCCGAGAGGGGGTAACCAGGCTCACTAATAAAGGTCAAGCCACTTGGCTGCCAGAATGCCCTGCTTCAGCACAGACCAGTAAGACATTGTTATTCGTGTATCCCCGGTATAGTCAAGGGTTAATGGGAGTCGTCCCCGTCCCCCCAGTATACGCCCAGAACCATGGACCCGGTACTTGTGGTTCGGACTGTCTCCAACCAGCCATAATGTTGTGAGAGTGAAATTATGTCTAAGTCCAGCTTTGGTACATTAGAAGCAACTCTGAAACTTAACCTAAGCGTTTTTCGAAGCTACTTTTTGGCTAACTTCTTATAGGAAGGTCTAGGAGCTCTGAAAATGAACGTGCGCGTCTTTCACTCTTCCCGAGGGACTTAGAAGAATTTTGTGATATTTTTTATTAAAATGGTGTATAAGGATATATATATAAATATATTTTATGCACTGTATATGAGCTGGCGATTTCTAAGCCTGTGGTTCCGAGAGGGGGTAACCAGGCTCACTAATAAAGGTCAAGCCACTTGGCTGCTAGAATGCCCTGCTTCAGCACAGACCAGAAAGGCATTGTGATACGCGTATCCCCGGTATAGTCAGGGTTTAATGGGAGTCCCCCCGTCCCCCCAGTATATGCCCAGAACCATGGACCCGGTAGTTGTGGTTCGGACTGTCTCCAACCAGCCATAATGTTGTGAGAGTGAAATTATGTCTAAGTCCAGCTTCGGTACATTAGAATCAACTCTGAAACTTAACCTAAGCGTTTTTCGAAGCTACTTTTTGGCTAACTTCTTATAGGAAGGTCTAGGAGCTCTGAAAATGAACGTGCGCGTCTTTCACTCTTCCCGAGGGACTTAGAAGAATTTTGTGATATTTTTGATTAAAATGGTGTATAAGGGTATATATATAAATATATTTTATGCACTGTATATGAGCTGGCGATTTCTAAGTCTGTGGTTCCGAGAGGGGGTAACCAGGCTCACTAATAAAGGTCAAGCCACTTGGCTGCCAGAATGCCCTGCTTCAGCACAGACCAGAAAGGCATTGTGATAAGCGTATCCCCGGTATAGTCAGGGGTTAATGGGAGTCGTCCCCGTCCCCCCAGTATACGCCCAGAACCATGGACCCGGTACTTGTGGTTCGGACTGTCTCCAACCAGCCATAATGTTGTGAGAGTGAAATTATGTCTAAGTCCAGCTTTGGTACATTAGAAGCAACTCTGAAACTTAACCTAAGCGTTTTTCGAAGATACTTTTTGGCTAACTTCTTATAGGAAGGTCTAGGAGCTCTGAAAATGAATGTGCGCGTCTTTCACTCTTCCCGAGGGACTTAGAAGAATTTTGTGATATTTTTTATTAAAATGGTGTATAAGGGTATATATATAAATATATTTTATGCACTGTATATGAGCTGGCGATTTCTAAGTCTGTAGTTCCGAGAGGGGGTAACCAGGCTCACTAATAAAGGTCAAGCCACTTGGCTGCCAGAATGCCCTGCTTCAGCACAGACCAGAAAGGCATTGTGATAAGCGTATCCCCGGTATAGTCAGGGGTTAATGGGAGTCGTCCCCGTCCCCCCAGTATACGCCCAGAACCATGGACCCGGTACTTGTGGTTCGGACTGTCTCCAACCAGCCATAATGTGAGAGTGAAATTATGTCTACTGTAAGTCCAGCTTTGGTACATTAGAAGCAACTCTGAAACTTAACCTAAGCGTTTTTCGAAGCTACTTTTTGGCTAACTTCTTATAGGAAGGTCTAGGAGCTCTGAAAATGAATGTGCGCGTCTTTCACTCTTCCCGAGGGACTTAGAAGAATTTTGTGATATTTTTTATTAAAATGGTGTATAAGGGTATATATATAAATATATTTTATGCACTGTATATGAGCTGGCGATTTCTAAGTCTGTAGTTCCGAGAGGGGGTAACCAGGCTCACTAATAAAGGTCAAGCCACTTGGCTGCCAGAATGCCCTGCTTCAGCACAGACCAGAAAGGCATTGTGATAAGCGTATCCCCGGTATAGTCAGGGGTTAATGGGAGTCGTCCCCGTCCCCCCAGTATACGCCCAGAACCATGGACCCGGTACTTGTGGTTCGGACTGTCTCCAACCAGCCATAATGTGAGAGTGAAATTATGTCTACTGTAAGTCCAGCTTTGGTACATTAGAAGCAACTCTGAAACTTAACCTAAGCGTTTTTCGAAGCTACTTTTTGGCTAACTTCTTATAGGAAGGTCTAGGAGCTCTGAAAATGAACGTGCGCGTCTTTCACTCTTCCCGAGGGACTTAGAAGAATTTTGTGATATTTTTTATTAAAATGGTGTATAAGGGTATATATAAATATATTTTATACACTGTATATGAGCTGGCAATTTCTAAGTCTGTGGTTCCGAGAGGGGGTAACCAGGCTCACTAATAAAGGTCAAGCCACTTGGCTGCCAGAATGCCCTGCTTCAGCACAGACCAGAAAGGCATTGTGATAAGCGTATCCCCGGTATAGTCAGGGGTTAATGGGAGTCGTCCCCGTCCCCCCAGTATACGCCCAGAACCATGGACCCGGTACTTGTGGTTCGGACTGTCTCCAACCAGCCATAATGTGAGAGTGAAATTATGTCTACTGTAAGTCCAGATTTGGTACATTAGAAGCAACTCTGAAACTTAACCTAAGCGTTTTTCGAAGCTACTTTTTGGCTAACTTCTTATAGGAAGGTCTAGGAGCTCTGAAAATGAACGTGCGCGTCTTTCACTCTTCCCGAGGGACTTAGAAGAATTTTGTGATATTTTTTATTAAAATGGTGTATAAGGGTATATATAAATATATTTTATACACTGTATATGAGCTGGCAATTTCTAAGTCTGTGGTTCCGAGAGGGGGTAACCATGCTCACTAATAAAGGTCAAGCCACTTGGCTGCCAGAATGCCCTGCTTCAGCACAGACCAGAAAGGCATTGTGATAAGCGTATCCCCGGTATAGTCAGGGGTTAATGGGAGTCGTCCCCGTCCCCCCAGTATACGCCCAGAACCATGGACCCGGTACTTGTGGTTCGGACTGTCTCCAACCAGCCATAATGTTGTGAGAGTGAAATTATGTCTAAGTCCAGCTTTGGTACATTAGAAGCAACTCTGAAACTTAACCTAAGCGTTTTTCGAAGCTACTTTTTGGCTAACTTCTTATAGGAAGGTCTAGGAGCTCTGAAAATGAACGCGCGCGTCTTTCACTCTTCCCGAGGGACTTAGAAGAATTTTGTGATATTTTTTATTAAAATGGTGTATAAGGGTATATATATAAATATATTTTATGCACTGTATATGAGCTGGCGATTTCTAAGTCTGTGGTTCCGAGAGGGGGTAACCAGGCTCACTAATAAAGGTCAAGCCACTTGGCTGCCAGAATGCCCTGCTTCAGCACAGACCAGTAAGACATTGTTATTCGTGTATCCCCGGTATAGTCAAGGGTTAATGGGAGTCGTCCCCGTCCCCCCAGTATACGCCCAGAACCATGGACCCGGTACTTGTGGTTCGGACTGTCTCCAACCAGCCATAATGTTGTGAGAGTGAAATTATGTCTAAGTCCAGCTTTGGTACATTAGAAGCAACTCTGAAACTTAACCTAAGCGTTTTTCGAAGCTACTTTTTGGCTAACTTCTTATAGGAAGGTCTAGGAGCTCTGAAAATGAACGTGCGCGTCTTTCACTCTTCCCGAGGGACTTAGAAGAATTTTGTGATATTTTTTATTAAAATGGTGTATAAGGATATATATATAAATATATTTTATGCACTGTATATGAGCTGGCGATTTCTAAGCCTGTGGTTCCGAGAGGGGGTAACCAGGCTCACTAATAAAGGTCAAGCCACTTGGCTGCTAGAATGCCCTGCTTCAGCACAGACCAGAAAGGCATTGTGATACGCGTATCCCCGGTATAGTCAGGGTTTAATGGGAGTCCCCCCGTCCCCCCAGTATATGCCCAGAACCATGGACCCGGTAGTTGTGGTTCGGACTGTCTCCAACCAGCCATAATGTTGTGAGAGTGAAATTATGTCTAAGTCCAGCTTCGGTACATTAGAATCAACTCTGAAACTTAACCTAAGCGTTTTTCGAAGCTACTTTTTGGCTAACTTCTTATAGGAAGGTCTAGGAGATCTGAAAATGAACGTGCGCGTCTTTCACTCTTCCCGAGGGACTTAGAAGAATTTTGTGATATTTTTGATTAAAATGGTGTATAAGGGTATATATATAAATATATTTTATGCACTGTATATGAGCTGGCGATTTCTAAGTCTGTGGTTCCGAGAGGGGGTAACCAGGCTCACTAATAAAGGTCAAGCCACTTGGCTGCCAGAATGCCCTGCTTCAGCACAGACCAGAAAGGCATTGTGATAAGCGTATCCCCGGTATAGTCAGGGGTTAATGGGAGTCGTCCCCGTCCCCCCAGTATACGCCCAGAACCATGGACCCGGTACTTGTGGTTCGGACTGTCTCCAACCAGCCATAATGTTGTGAGAGTGAAATTATGTCTAAGTCCAGCTTTGGTACATTAGAAGCAACTCTGAAACTTAACCTAAGCGTTTTTCGAAGATACTTTTTGGCTAACTTCTTATAGGAAGGTCTAGGAGCTCTGAAAATGAATGTGCGCGTCTTTCACTCTTCCCGAGGGACTTAGAAGAATTTTGTGATATTTTTTATTAAAATGGTGTATAAGGGTATATATATAAATATATTTTATGCACTGTATATGAGCTGGCGATTTCTAAGTCTGTAGTTCCGAGAGGGGGTAACCAGGCTCACTAATAAAGGTCAAGCCACTTGGCTGCCAGAATGCCCTGCTTCAGCACAGACCAGAAAGGCATTGTGATAAGCGTATCCCCGGTATAGTCAGGGGTTAATGGGAGTCGTCCCCGTCCCCCCAGTATACGCCCAGAACCATGGACCCGGTACTTGTGGTTCGGACTGTCTCCAACCAGCCATAATGTGAGAGTGAAATTATGTCTACTGTAAGTCCAGCTTTGGTACATTAGAAGCAACTCTGAAACTTAACCTAAGCGTTTTTCGAAGCTACTTTTTGGCTAACTTCTTATAGGAAGGTCTAGGAGCTCTGAAAATGAACGTGCGCGTCTTTCACTCTTCCCGAGGGACTTAGAAGAATTTTGTGATATTTTTTATTAAAATGGTGTATAAGGGTATATATAAATATATTTTATACACTGTATATGAGCTGGCAATTTCTAAGTCTGTGGTTCCGAGAGGGGGTAACCAGGCTCACTAATAAAGGTCAAGCCACTTGGCTGCCAGAATGCCCTGCTTCAGCACAGACCAGAAAGGCATTGTGATAAGCGTATCCCCGGTATAGTCAGGGGTTAATGGGAGTCGTCCCCGTCCCCCCAGTATACGCCCAGAACCATGGACCCGGTACTTGTGGTTCGGACTGTCTCCAACCAGCCATAATGTGAGAGTGAAATTATGTCTACTGTAAGTCCAGATTTGGTACATTAGAAGCAACTCTGAAACTTAACCTAAGCGTTTTTCGAAGCTACTTTTTGGCTAACTTCTTATAGGAAGGTCTAGGAGCTCTGAAAATGAACGTGCGCGTCTTTCACTCTTCCCGAGGGACTTAGAAGAATTTTGTGATATTTTTTATTAAAATGGTGTATAAGGGTATATATAAATATATTTTATACACTGTATATGAGCTGGCAATTTCTAAGTCTGTGGTTCCGAGAGGGGGTAACCATGCTCACTAATAAAGGTCAAGCCACTTGGCTGCCAGAATGCCCTGCTTCAGCACAGACCAGAAAGGCATTGTGATAAGCGTATCCCCGGTATAGTCAGGGGTTAATGGGAGTCGTCCCCGTCCCCCCAGTATACGCCCAGAACCATGGACCCGGTACTTGTGGTTCGGACTGTCTCCAACCAGCCATAATGTTGTGAGAGTGAAATTATGTCTAAGTCCAGCTTTGGTACATTAGAAGCAACTCTGAAACTTAACCTAAGCGTTTTTCGAAGCTACTTTTTGGCTAACTTCTTATAGGAAGGTCTAGGAGCTCTGAAAATGAACGCGCGCGTCTTTCACTCTTCCCGAGGGACTTAGAAGAATTTTGTGATATTTTTTATTAAAATGGTGTATAAGGGTATATATATAAATATATTTTATGCACTGTATATGAGCTGGCGATTTCTAAGTCTGTGGTTCCGAGAGGGGGTAACCAGGCTCACTAATAAAGGTCAAGCCACTTGGCTGCCAGAATGCCCTGCTTCAGCACAGACCAGTAAGACATTGTTATTCGTGTATCCCCGGTATAGTCAAGGGTTAATGGGAGTCGTCCCCGTCCCCCCAGTATACGCCCAGAACCATGGACCCGGTACTTGTGGTTCGGACTGTCTCCAACCAGCCATAATGTTGTGAGAGTGAAATTATGTCTAAGTCCAGCTTTGGTACATTAGAAGCAACTCTGAAACTTAACCTAAGCGTTTTTCGAAGCTACTTTTTGGCTAACTTCTTATAGGAAGGTCTAGGAGCTCTGAAAATGAACGTGCGCGTCTTTCACTCTTCCCGAGGGACTTAGAAGAATTTTGTGATATTTTTTATTAAAATGGTGTATAAGGATATATATATAAATATATTTTATGCACTGTATATGAGCTGGCGATTTCTAAGCCTGTGGTTCCGAGAGGGGGTAACCAGGCTCACTAATAAAGGTCAAGCCACTTGGCTGCTAGAATGCCCTGCTTCAGCACAGACCAGAAAGGCATTGTGATACGCGTATCCCCGGTATAGTCAGGGTTTAATGGGAGTCCCCCCGTCCCCCCAGTATATGCCCAGAACCATGGACCCGGTAGTTGTGGTTCGGACTGTCTCCAACCAGCCATAATGTTGTGAGAGTGAAATTATGTCTAAGTCCAGCTTCGGTACATTAGAATCAACTCTGAAACTTAACCTAAGCGTTTTTCGAAGCTACTTTTTGGCTAACTTCTTATAGGAAGGTCTAGGAGCTCTGAAAATGAACGTGCGCGTCTTTCACTCTTCCCGAGGGACTTAGAAGAATTTTGTGATATTTTTGATTAAAATGGTGTATAAGGGTATATATATAAATATATTTTATGCACTGTATATGAGCTGGCGATTTCTAAGTCTGTGGTTCCGAGAGGGGGTAACCAGGCTCACTAATAAAGGTCAAGCCACTTGGCTGCCAGAATGCCCTGCTTCAGCACAGACCAGAAAGGCATTGTGATAAGCGTATCCCCGGTATAGTCAGGGGTTAATGGGAGTCGTCCCCGTCCCCCCAGTATACGCCCAGAACCATGGACCCGGTACTTGTGGTTCGGACTGTCTCCAACCAGCCATAATGTGAGAGTGAAATTATGTCTACTGTAAGTCCAGCTTTGGTACATTAGAAGCAACTCTGAAACTTAACCTAAGCGTTTTTCGAAGCTACTTTTTGGCTAACTTCTTATAGGAAGGTCTAGGAGCTCTGAAAATGAACGTGCGCGTCTTTCACTCTTCCCGAGGGACTTAGAAGAATTTTGTGATATTTTTTATTAAAATGGTGTATAAGGGTATATATAAATATATTTTATACACTGTATATGAGCTGGCAATTTCTAAGTCTGTGGTTCCGAGAGGGGGTAACCAGGCTCACTAATAAAGGTCAAGCCACTTGGCTGCCAGAATGCCCTGCTTCAGCACAGACCAGAAAGGCATTGTGATAAGCGTATCCCCGGTATAGTCAGGGGTTAATGGGAGTCGTCCCCGTCCCCCCAGTATACGCCCAGAACCATGGACCCGGTACTTGTGGTTCGGACTGTCTCCAACCAGCCATAATGTGAGAGTGAAATTATGTCTACTGTAAGTCCAGATTTGGTACATTAGAAGCAACTCTGAAACTTAACCTAAGCGTTTTTCGAAGCTACTTTTTGGCTAACTTCTTATAGGAAGGTCTAGGAGCTCTGAAAATGAACGTGCGCGTCTTTCACTCTTCCCGAGGGACTTAGAAGAATTTTGTGATATTTTTTATTAAAATGGTGTATAAGGGTATATATAAATATATTTTATACACTGTATATGAGCTGGCAATTTCTAAGTCTGTGGTTCCGAGAGGGGGTAACCAGGCTCACTAATAAAGGTCAAGCCACTTGGCTGCCAGAATGCCCTGCTTCAGCACAGACCAGAAAGGCATTGTGATAAGCGTATCCCCGGTATAGTCAGGGGTTAATGGGAGTCGTCCCCGTCCCCCCAGTATACGCCCAGAACCATGGACCCGGTACTTGTGGTTCGGACTGTCTCCAACCAGCCATAATGTTGTGAGAGTGAAATTATGTCTAAGTCCAGCTTTGGTACATTAGAAGCAACTCTGAAACTTAACCTAAGCGTTTTTCGAAGCTACTTTTTGGCTAACTTCTTATAGGAAGGTCTAGGAGCTCTGAAAATGAACGCGCGCGTCTTTCACTCTTCCCGAGGGACTTAGAAGAATTTTGTGATATTTTTTATTAAAATGGTGTATAAGGGTATATATATAAATATATTTTATGCACTGTATATGAGCTGGCGATTTCTAAGTCTGTGGTTCCGAGAGGGGGTAACCAGGCTCACTAATAAAGGTCAAGCCACTTGGCTGCCAGAATGCCCTGCTTCAGCACAGACCAGTAAGACATTGTTATTCGTGTATCCCCGGTATAGTCAAGGGTTAATGGGAGTCGTCCCCGTCCCCCCAGTATACGCCCAGAACCATGGACCCGGTACTTGTGGTTCGGACTGTCTCCAACCAGCCATAATGTTGTGAGAGTGAAATTATGTCTAAGTCCAGCTTTGGTACATTAGAAGCAACTCTGAAACTTAACCTAAGCGTTTTTCGAAGCTACTTTTTGGCTAACTTCTTATAGGAAGGTCTAGGAGCTCTGAAAATGAACGTGCGCGTCTTTCACTCTTCCCGAGGGACTTAGAAGAATTTTGTGATATTTTTTATTAAAATGGTGTATAAGGATATATATATAAATATATTTTATGCACTGTATATGAGCTGGCGATTTCTAAGCCTGTGGTTCCGAGAGGGGGTAACCAGGCTCACTAATAAAGGTCAAGCCACTTGGCTGCTAGAATGCCCTGCTTCAGCACAGACCAGAAAGGCATTGTGATACGCGTATCCCCGGTATAGTCAGGGTTTAATGGGAGTCCCCCTGTCCCCCCAGTATATGCCCAGAACCATGGACCCGGTAGTTGTGGTTCGGACTGTCTCCAACCAGCCATAATGTTGTGAGAGTGAAATTATGTCTAAGTCCAGCTTTGGTACATTACTGTTAGAAGCAACTCTGAAACTTAACCTAAGCGTTTTTCGAAGCGACTTTTTGGCTAACTTCTTATAGGAAGGTCTAGGAGCTCTGAAAATGAACGTGCGCGTCTTTTACTCTTCCCGAGGGACTTAGAAGAATTTTGTGATATTTTTTATTAAAATGGTGTATAAGGGTATATATATAAATATATTTTATGCACTGTATATGAAATGGCGATTTCTAAGTCTGTGGTTCCGAGAGGGGGTAACCAGGCTCACTAAGAAAGGTCAAGCCACTTGGCTGCCAGAATGCCCTGCTTCAGCACAGACCAGAAAGGCATTGTGATAAGCGTATCCCCGGTATAGTCAGGGGTTAATGGGAGTCGTCCCCGTCCCCCCAGTATACGACCAGAACCATGGACCCGGTACTTGTGGTTCGGACTGTCTCCAACCAGCCATAATGTTGTGAGAGTGAAATTATGTCTAATTCCAGCTTTGTTACATTAGAAGCAACTCTGAAACTTAACCTAAGCGTTTTTCGAAGCTACTTTTTGGCTAACTTCTTATAGGAAGGTCTAGGAGCTCTCAAAATGAACGTGCGCGTCTTTCACTCTTCCCGAGGGACTTAGAAGAATTTTGTGATATTTTTTTATTAAAATGGTGTATAAGGGTATATATATAAATATATTTTATGCACTGTATATGAACTGGCGATTTCTAAGTCTGTGGTTCCGAGAGGGGGTAACCAGGCTCACTAATAAAGGTCAAGCCACTTGGCTGCCAGAATGCCCTGCTTCAGCACAGACCAGAAAGGCATTGTGATAAGCGTATCCCCGGTATAGTCAGGGGTTAATGGGAGTCGTCCCCTTCCCCCCAGTATACGCCCAGAACCATGGACCCGGTACTTATGGTTCGGACTGTCTCCAACCAGCCATAATGTTGTGAGAGTGAAATTATGTCTAAGTCCAGTTTTGGTACATTAGAAGCAACTCTGAAACTTAACCTAAGCGTTTTTCGAAGCTACTTTTTGGCTAACTTCTTATAGGAAGGTCTAGGAGCTCTGAAAATGAACGTGCGCGTCTTTCACTCTTCCCGAGGGACTTAGAAGAATTTTGTGATATTTTTTATTAAAATGGTGTATAAGGGTATATATATAAATATATTTTATGCACTGTATATGAGCTTGCGATTTCTAAGTCTGTGGTTCCGAGAGGGGGTAACCAGGCTCCCTAATAAAGGTCAAGCCACTTGGCTGCCAGAATGCCCTGCTTCAGCACAGACCAGAAAGGCATTGTGATAAGCGTATCCACGGTATAGTCAGGGGTTAATGGGAGTCGTCCCCGTCCACCCAGTATACGCCCAGAACCATGGACCCGGTACTTGTGGTTCGGACTGTCTCCAACCAGCCATAATGTTGTGAGAGTGAAATTATGTCTAAGTCCAGCTTTGGTACATTAGAAGCAACTCTGAAACTTAACCTAAGCGTTTTTCGAATCTACTTTTTGGCTAACTTCTTATAGGAAGGTCTAGGAGCTCTGAAAATGAACGTGCGCGTCTTTCACGCAGGGATAAGGATAGGATATATAAGACAGTAATGACAGTGATGGCGGCGCTTATCCCTGTATGTACAGCGCCGCCGTCACTGTCAGTGCTATGTAATAATACTATCCTTATCCCTGTATGTACAGCGCCGCCATCACTGTCAGTGGGTAGAAAGTACTTTTCTCCACCCCTGTTATTGCCACAGAATTGCCCTTTACAGGGCGCCGCCGTCACTGTCAGTGCTATGTAATAATATCCTTATCCCTGTATCTACAGCGCCGCCGTCACTGTCACTGCTATGTAATAATACTATCCTTATCCCTGTATGTACAGTTCCGCCGTCACTGTTACTGCTATGTAATAATACTATCCTTATCTCTGTATGTACAGCGCCGCCGTCACTGTCAGTGCTATGTAATAATACTATACTTATCCCTGTAAGTACTGCGTCACCGTCACTGTCAGTGCTATGTAATAATACTATCCTTATCCCTTTATGTACAGCGCCGCCGTCACTGTCAGTGCTATGTAATATTATCCTTATCCCTGTATGCACAATTACATAGCACTGACAGTAACGGCGGCGTTGTACATACAGGGATAAGAATAGTATTATTACATAGCACTGACAGTGACCGTGGCGCTGTACATACAGGGATAAGGATAGTATTATAACATAGCACTGACAGTGACGGTGGCGCTGTACATACAGGGATAAGTATAGTATTATTACATAGCACTGACAGTGACGGCGGCGCTGTACATACAGAGATAAGGATATAATGTAATAATACTATCCTTATCCCTGTATGTACAGCGCCGCCGTCACTGCTATGTAATAATACTATCCTTAACCCAGTATGTACAGCGCCGCCGTCACTGTCAGGGCTATGTAATAATAATATCCTTATCCCTGTATGTACAGCGCCGCCGTCACTGTCAGTGCTGTGTAATACTATCCTTATCCCTGTATGTACAGCACCGCGTCACTGTCAGTGCTATGTAAAACTATCCTTATCCCTGTGTACAGCGCCGCCGTCACTGTCCGTGCTATGTAATAATACTATCCTTATCCCTGTCTGTACAGTGCCACCATCACTGTCAGTGCTATGTAATAATACTATCCTTATCCCTGTATGTACAGCGCCACCATCACTGTCAGTGCTATGTAATAATACTATCCTTATCCCTGTATGTACAGCGCCCCCTGTACTGTATGTACAGCGCCTCCGTCACTGTCAGTGCTAGCATTACATACACTGGCGACACATTTAATTGCACTGCGGCCAGATCCGCAAGCCGGGAGATTTCCCGGCTTGCTAGTGGCCGCCCCTCGGCGTGCCGCGCGTCATAGACGCGCGGTCACGCGTCTTCGGGAGCGTGCGCCCCCTGCACGCACGTCCAGGGGCTCCCCGAGGGAGCCCTGGTGTCCCGCGATCGCGGGACAGCGGCAGGGGGTTCCGGGGGACCCGGCGGACCCGGCAGCGGTAGGGAGAGCGCCCCGATCGGAGGGCGCTCTTCCGCTGCTTCGGCGCGCGCCCGTCACACTCGGGCGCGCGCCAGGCTACTGCTGCGGCACAGAACGGGCAAATGCTCGAATAAACTGTGCCGCAGCAGTAGCACTGACAGTGACGGCGGCGCTGTACATACAGGGATAAGGATAGTATTATTACATAGCACTGACAGTGACGGCGGCGCTGTACACACAGGGATAAGGATAGTATTATTACATAGCACTGATAGTGACGGCGGCGCTGTACACACAGGGATAAGGATAGTATTATTACACAGCACTGACAGTGACAGCGGCACTGTACATACAGGGATAAGGATAGTATTACATTGCACTGACAGTGACAGCAGCGCTGTACATACAGGGATAAGGATAGTATTACATACACTGGCGACACACTTTATTCGAGCTCGGCTAGTCCCACGAATTCGGGTATACCCGGGTGTATTGAGGTTTGTGACTGTTTTCTGCCCGAGTGCATTGAGTTATTTTCCGGCAGGGATTGAAGCATTTTATTCCCGCTGGCTGCAATACTGCACAGTACATATATATATACTGCATTACAATTCATGAATTTATGCCATCTGGTAGACACGCGAAGCATTGCAGCCTATTAAATCCTAATCATTATCATTTAACAGATCAGCCGCCCGTCAGCCAGGCATGAACCCAGGCTGGGAAGGCAAATGCAACGGGGCTTGTCAGAGGTGAGGAGCGGCGCATTCCAGGTATCTGCCAGGTACATACCGGGTATTTGCTCGAATAAAGTGTGTCGGTGCAGTAGCACTGATAGTGACGGCGGCGCTGTACATACAGGGATAAGAATAGTATTATTGCACAGCACTGACAGTGACAGCCGCGCTGTACTTACAGGGATAAGGATAGCTAATGCTAGCACTGACAGTGACGGCGGCGCTGTACATACAGGGATAAGGATAGGATATATAAGACAGCACTGACAGTGACGGCGGCGCTTATCCCTGTATGTACAGCGCCGTCGTCACTGTCAGTGCTATGTAATACTATCCTTATCCCTGTATGTACAGCGCTGCCGTCATTGTAACTGCTATGTAATAATACTATCCTTATCCCTGTATGTACAGCGCCGCCGTTACATAGCACTGACAGTGATGGCGGCGCTGTACATACAGGGATAAGGATGATATTATTACATAGCACTGACAGTGACGGCGGCGCTGTACATACAGGGATAAGGGTAGTATTATTACATAGCACGGACAGTGATGGCGGCGCTGTACATACAGTGATAAGGATAGTATTATTACATAGCACTGACAGTGACGGCGGCGCTGTACATACAGGGATAAGGATAGTATTACATAGCACTGACAGTGACGGCGGCGCTGTACATACAGGGATAAGAATAGTATTATTGCACAGCACTGACAGTGACGGCGGCGCTGCACATACAGAGTTAAGGATAGCATTATTACATAGCACTGACAGTGACGGCGGCGCTGTACATACATGGATAAGGATAGGATATATAAGACAGTACTGACAGTGACGGCGGCGCTTATCCCTGTACGTACAGCGCCGCCGTCACTGTCAGTGCTATGTAATAATTCTATCCTTATCCCTGTATCTACAGCGCCGCCATCACTGTCAGTGGGTAGAAAGTACTCTTCTCCACCCCTGTTATTGCCACAGACTTGCCCTTTACAGGGCGCCGCCGTCACTGTCAGTGCTATGTAATACTATCCTTATCCCTGTATCTACAGCGCCGCCGTCACTGTCACTGCTATGTAATAATACTATCCTTATCCCTGTATGTGCAGTGCCGCCGTCACTGTCACTGCTATGCAATAATACTATCCTTATCTCTGTATGTACAGCGCCGCGGTCACTGTCAGTGCTATGTTATAATACTATACTTATCCCTGTATGTACAGTGCCACCGTCACTGTCAGTGCTATGTATTAATACTATCCTTATCCCTGTATGTACAGCGCCGCGGTCACTGTCAGTGCTATGTAATAATACTATTCTTATCCCTGTATGTACAACGCCGCCGTTACTGTCAGTGCTATGTAATTGTACATACAGGGATAAGGATAGTATTACATAGCACTGACAGTGACGGCAGCGCTGTACATACAGGGATAAGGATATTATTATTACATAGCACTGACAGTGATGGCGGCGCTGTACATACAGGGATAAGGATAGTATTATTACATAGCAGTGACAGTGACGGCGGCGCTGTACATACAGGGATAAGGATAGTATCACATAGAACTGACAGTGACGGCGGCGCTGTACATAAAGGGATAAGGATAGTATTACATAGCACTGACAGTGACGGCGGTGCTGTACATACAGGGATAAGGATAGTATTACACAGCACTGACAGTGACGGCGGCGCTGTACATACAGGGATAAGGATAGTATTACATAGCACTGACAGTGACGACGGCGCTGTACACACAGGGATAAGGATATTATTATTGCATAGCACTGACAGTGACGGCGGCGCTGTACATACAGGGATAAGGATAGTATTATTACATAGCAGTGACAGTGACGGCGGCGCTGTACATACAGGGATAAGGATAGTATTACATAGAATTGACAGTGACGGCGGTGCTGTACATACAGGGATAAGGATAGTATTATTACATAGCACTGACAGTGACGGCGGCGCTGTACATACAGGGATAAGGATAGTATTATTACATAGCACTGACAGTGACGGCGGCGCTGTACATACAGGGATAAGTATAGTATTATTACATAGCACTGACAGTGACGGTGGCACTGTACATACAGGGATAAGGATAGTATTATTACATAGCACTGACAGTGACGGCGGCACTGTACATACAGGGATAAGGATAGTATTATTACATAGCACTGACAGTGACGGCGGCGCTGTACACACAGGGATAAGGATAGTATTACATAGCACTGACAGTGACGCGGCGCTGTACATAAAGGGGTAAGGATAGTATTACATAGCACTGACAGTGACGGCGGTGCTGTACATACAGGGATAAGGATAGTGTTACACAGCACTGACAGTGACGGTGGCGCTGTACATACAGGGATAAGGATAGTATTACATAGCACTGACAGTGACGGCGGCGCTGTACATACAGGGATAAGGATATTATTATTACATAGCACTGACAGTGACGGCGGCGCTGTACATACAGGGATAAGGATAGTATTATTACATAGCAGTGACAGTGACGGCGGCGCTGTACATACTGGGATAAGGATAGTATTACATAGCACTGACAGTGACGGCGGCGCTGTACATACAGGGATAAGGATAGTATTATTACATAGCACTGACAGTGACGGCGGCGCTGTACATACAGGGATAAGGATAGTATTATTACATAGCACTGACAGTGACGGCGGCGCTGTACATACAGGTATAAGTATAGTATTATTACATAGCACTGACAGTGACGGCGGCGCTGTACATACAGGGATAAGGATAGTATCATTACACAGCACTGACAGTGACAGCGGCGCTGTACATAAAGGGATAGGATAGTATTATTACATAGCAGTGACAGTGACGGCGGCGCTGTACATACAGGGATAAGGATAGTATTATTACCCAGCACTGACAGTGACGGCGGCGCTGTACATACAGGGTTAAGGATAGTATTATTACATAGCACTGAGAGTGACGGCAGCGTTGTACATACAGGGATAAGAATAGTATTATTGCATAGCACTGACAATGACGGCGGCGCTGTACATACAGGGATAAGAATAGTATAATTACATAGCACTGACAGTGATGGCGGCGCTCTACAACCAGGGATAAGGATAGTATTATTACATAGCACTGACAGAGACGGCGGCGCTGTACATACAGGGAAAAGGATAGTATTATTACATAGCACTGACAGTGACGGCGGCGCTGTACATACAGGGATAAGGATAGTATTATTACATAGCACTGACAGTGACGGCGGCGCTGTACATACAGGGATAAGAATAGTATTATTACATAGCACTGACAGTGACGGCGGCGCTGTACATACAGGGATAAGGATAGTATTATTACATAGCACTGACAGTGACGGCGGCGCTGTACATACAGGGATAAGTATAGTATTATTACATAGCACTGACAGTGACGGCGGCACTGTACATACAGGGATAAGGATAGTATTATTACATAGCACTGACAGTGACGGTGGCGCTGTACATACAGGGATAAGGATAGTATTATTACATAGCACTGACAGTGACGGCGGCGCTGTACACACAGGGATAAGGATAGTATTACATAGCACTGACAGTGACGCGGTGCTGTACATACAGGGATAAGGATAGTATTACATAGCACTGACAGTGACGGCGGCGCTGTACATACAGGGATAAGGATATTATTATTACATAGCACTGACAGTGACAGCGGCGCTGTACATACAGGGATAAGGATAGTATCATTACACAGCACTGACAGTGACAGCGGCGCTGTACATAAAGGGATAGGATAGTATTATTACATAGCAGTGACAGTGACGGCGGCGCTGTACATACAGGGATAAGGATAGTATTATTACACAGCACTGACAGTGACGGCGGCGCTGTACATACAGGGTTAAGGATAGTATTATTACATAGCACTGAGAGTGACGGCAGCGTTGTACATACAGGGATAAGAATAGTATTATTGCATAGCACTGACAATGACGGCGGCGCTGTACATACAGGGATAAGGATAGTATTATTACATAGCACTGACAGTGACGGCGGCGCTGTACATACAGGGATAAGGATAGTATTATTACATAGCACTGACAGTGACGGCGGCGCTGTACATACAGGGATAAGGATAGTATTATTACATAGCACTGACAGTGACGGCGGCGCTGTACATACAGGGATAAGAATAGTATTATTACATAGCACTGACAGTGACGGCGGCGCTGTACATACAGGGATAAGGATAGTATTATTACATAGCACTGACAGTGACGGCGGCGCTGTACATACAGGGATAAGTATAGTATTATTACATAGCACTGACAGTGACGGCGGCACTGTACATACAGGGATAAGGATAGTATCATTCCACAGCACTGACAGTGACAGCGGCGCTGTACATAAAGGGATAGGATAGTATTATTACATAGCAGTGACAGTGACGGCGGCGCTGTACATAAAGGGATAAGGATAGTATTATTACACAGCACTGACAGTGACGGCGGCGCTGTACATACAGGGTTAAGGATAGTATTATTACATAGCACTGAGAGTGACGGCAGCGTTGTACATACAGGGATAAGAATAGTATTATTGCATAGCACTGACAATGACGGCGGCGCTGTACATACAGGGATAAGAATAGTATAATTACATAGCACTGACAGTGATGGCGGCGCTCTACAAACAGGGATAAGGATAGTATTATTACATAGCACTGACAGTGACGGCGGCGCTGTACATACAGGGATAAGGATAGTATTATTACATAGCACTGACAGTGACGGCAGCGCTGTACATACAGGGATAAGGATAGTATTATTACATAGCACTGACAGTGACGGCGGCGCTGTACATACAGGGATAAGAATAGTATTATTACATAGCACTGACAGTGACGGCGGCGCTGTACATACAGGGATACGGATAGTATTATTACATAGCACTGACAGTGATGGCGGCACTGTACATACAGGGATAAGGATAGTATTATTACATAGCACTGACAGTGACGGTGGCGCTGTATATACAGGGATAAGGATAGTATTATTACATAGCACTGACAGTGACGGCGGCGCTGTACACACAGGGATAAGGATAGTATTACATAGCACTGACAGTGACGCGGCGCTGTACATACAGGGATAAGGATAGTATTACATAGCACTGACAGTGACGGCGGCGCTGTACATACAGGGATAAGGATATTATTATTACATAGCACTGACAGTGACGGCGGCGCTGTACATACAGGGATAAGTATAGTATTATTACATAGCACTGACAGTGACGGCGGCGCTGTACATACAGGGATAAGGATAGTATTATTACACAGCACTGACAGTGACAGCGGCGCTGTACATACAGGGATAAGGATAGTATTATTACACAGCAGTGACAGTGACGGCGGCGCTGTACATACAGGGATAAGGATAGTATTATTACACAGCACTGACAGTGACGGCGGCGCTGTACATACAGGGATAAGGATAGTATTATTACATAGCACTGACAGTGACGGCGGCGTTGTACATACAGGGATAAGAATAGTATTATTACATAGCACTGACAGTGACGGCGGCGCTGTACATAAAGGGATAAGAATAGTATTATTACATAGCACTGACAGTGATGGCGGCGCTGTACATACAGGGATAAGGATAATATTATTACATAGCACTGACAGTGACGGCGGCGCTGTACATACAGGGATAAGGATAGTATTATTACATAGCACTGTGTTACGCCGGTGCTGCCCGCAGACCAGACCCGTTCCTTTCACTGAGGTGAGGAACGTATAGAAGCACGCACCCGCAGCAAAGGGAGCGTGTCTGGAGTGTGGTGATTTTGGCGTTGCCAGGCCAGGTGTATTTAGTTAGCAATACTTGCCGGTACCGGTGTAGAAATGCCGTTGTCGTTGCCGTTAGCCAAAGTCTGGGATTGGAGAATTCCGGAAGGTCGTTTGTCCAAGCAGGGGTCTAGAGCCAGAGAGAGACGTCCGCCAAGCCAAGTCGTAACCTGAGAGAATGAGAGAGAAAACGCCAGAGTAGTAATCCAAGTGAAAACTATGTCGAGCAATGAGTAAGAGGAAGAACTGGCATTATAAAGTGTGACTGGCCAATCAGAGGTGGGGGCAGGCCTGGAGGACTGCGTGGAGCTATCCTGGATAGGTCCCCTTGATTGGCAGGCAGGTGAGGACTCTTGTCTTGGTAGGAGGTCCTCTTAGTGTGCTGGGGGCGGGTCTTCACTGCAAGAGCAGTGAATAAATTAACCTCACCCGGCGCGCGCTGTTCAGGCACGCGGCTGGAGAACACGGCGGCCGCATGCGGGACTGCAGACCCCGCGGGCGTCCGAGGACGCAGAGCATGGCGGGGAACCCCCAGGACCGCCGAAGGTGAGTGACGCCAGCGAGAGGCGCGCGCCACGGTAGCGGGAGTAACCGCAGGAGAAGGGAGACCAGGTCGCGGATGCCGCGATCCCTGAATCCTCACAGTACCCCCCCCTTCAGGATCTGCCTCTGGACGATCCCTCCATGGTTTTGATGGAAACTTCTTACGAAAGCGTTTGAGGAGTCCTGGAGCATGAATATCTTTCAGGGGTACCCATGACCTCTCTTCGGGTCCAAAACCTCTCCAGTGGACCAAGAAGTGGACTTTACCTCTTGAAAGACGGGAATCCAGTAGAGCCTGTATTTCATACTCTTCGTTACCCTGTACCATCACAGGATCTGGTTTAGAAGTGTGATCCGGAAAGAGGCTACTGGAGATAAAAGGTTTGAGAAATGAGGTGTGAAAGACATTCGGAATTCTCATGCTTGAGGAAGTTGGAGTCGAAAAGAAACCGGATTAACCTGCTCCAAAATGGAAAAGGGACCCAGGAACCTAGGAGCCAATTTGAGGGAAGGCGTTTTGAGACGGATGTTCTTGGATGATAGCCAAACCTTGTCCCCGGGTTTGTATTCGGGAGCCGGACGACGGTGACGATCAGCCTGATTTTTAGATGTCAAGGATGCCTTTTGTAATGCAGATTGTATTCTGGACCAAGAGTCTTGTAGGAGAGCAATATGTTCGTCCACGGCTGGTACCCCAGAGGATTCTTTAGTAATAGGTAGGCGAGCCGGATGGAATCCGTAGTTGATAAAGAAGGGGGTCTCGTGGGTGGACTCATTCCTGGAAGAATTGAATGCGTACTCAGCCCAGGTAAGTAATTCTGCCCAGTCATCCTGAGAATTAGAGACGAAGCACCTTAAGTATTTCTCGAGGGATTGATTAACCCTCTCGGTCTGTCCGTTGGATTGAGGGTGATATCCAGAAGAAAAGGAAGACGAGATACCTAGTCTCTTGGTGAAATTTCTCCAGAACTTGGAGACGAACTGGGAACCCCGATCGGACACGATGGATGTGGGAATCCCATGGATCCGGAAAATCTCTTTGGCAAAAATATCCGCAAGGGCGGGTGAGGAGGGTAATCCTTTGAGAGGGATAAAGTGTGCCATCTTGGAAAACCGATCCACTACCACAAGAATGGTATTCATGCCATTCGACCTAGGCAACTCCACAATAAAATCCATCGAAATGTGGGACCAGGGACGCTCCGGAATAGGTAAAGGTAAGAGAAGACCCTGAGGTTTCTGACGAGGAATCTTGTTACGCGCACATACCGGACAGGACCGTGTATATTCCAGAATGGTTTTAACCATATTGGGCCACCAAAAGGTACGACGGATGAGGTCCAAGGTCTTCTTGAATCCAGGATGCCCTGCCGAACGGACGGCATGTCCCCAGTCCAGTATTTCAGGGATAAATTTGGGTTCCACATACAAAGAGTCTTTAGGAACCACAAGACCGGACGGGAGGTTCTCTTGAGACTTGATGATCCTCTCCAGATTCTTGAATGCCACAGCTGCTAAGATTCTTTGTTTAGGGAGGATGGACTCAGTGGTTTTCTCTGATCTCTCTTCAGAAGAGTATTGCCGGGAGAGAGCATCCGCTTTGACGTTCTTAGTGCCGGGAATGTATGAGAGAACAAAATTGAATCTAGAGAAAAATAACGACCAGCGAGCTTGGCGAGGACCTAAGCGACGGGCATTCTCAATGTACAATAAGTTCTTATGGTCCGTAAGGATGGTGAATGGCTCTTTTGACCCCTCCAGAAGATGTCTCCATTCTTGAAGAACCATTTTGACGGCCAAAAGTTCCCTATTGCCCACGTCATAATTCCTCTCTGCCGATGAAAATCTTTTAGAGAAAAACCCGCAAGGAGGAAGTTTATCCTGGGAAGAAAATTTCTGCGACAGAACCGCCCCAGCCCCACAGTCCGAAGCCTCAACCTCTAATGTGAAGGGGAAATTCGTGTTAGGGTGTCGAAGGATGGGAGCAGAGACAAAAGTTTGTTTCAGTGTCTCGAATGCCGTGACAGCTTCTGGAGACCAAGATGAAGGGTCTGCACCTTTCTTGGTCAGTGCCGTGATAGGAGCGACAATGGTAGAAAAGTTGCGGATAAACTTCCGGTAATAATTAGAAAAACCCAAAAACCGTTGAACAGATTTGAGGGAATTGGGTTGTGGCCAATCCACGACGGCCTTTAGCTTCTCTGGGTCCATGGCCAAACCTTTGTTGGAGATGATGTATCCGAGAAAAGAAGTGGTAGACTGATGAAAAATGCATTTCTCCATTTTAGCAAACAACCGGTTCTCGCGGAGGCGTGAAAGCACAAACTTCGTATGGATGATATGATCCTGTAAGTTTTGAGAAAAAATAAGGATGTCATCCAGGTATACAATGACAAATATATTAAGAACGTCTCGATGTCATTGATGAAGTCCTGAAAAACTGCCGGTGCGTTGCATAACCCGAAGGGCATCACTAGATATTCGTAGTGTCCGTGTTGAAGGCAGTCTTCCATTCATCGCCCTCCCGGATGCGGATGAGGTTGTATGCCCCACGGAGATCCAGTTTAGTAAAGAGATTGGCCCCCTGAAGTCTATCAAAGAGTTCGGAGATGAGTGGGAGTGGATAACGATTCTTCACCGTGATATGGTTCAGACCCCGGTAATCAATACATGGTCTGAGAGTACCATCTTTCTTCTTGACAAAGAAAAATCCAGCCCCCGCAGGAGAATTGGAATGACGTATGAAGCCCCGCTTAAGATTCTCACGAATATATTCGTCCATAGCTTTGGTCTCGGGCAACGAGAGAGGATAAGATTTGGCTTTAGGCAAGGTATAACCAGGTACCAGATCAATCGGACAATCGTAGGAACGATGAGGAGGTAGAAGTTCAGACTGAGCCTTGCTGAAAACGTCCAAGAATTCGGCATATGGAGAAGGTAACTCCCTCAAAGAACTTGATGTATTGGCTAATAGAAAGGATGGTTGCTTGATAGAGGAAAAAGGTTTCTCTGACCTTGACCTCCAGTTAATAGGGTTAGGAGAAACCCAATCGATGAGTGGATTATGCTTCTGTAACCAGGGCAAGCCAAGCATGATAGGTGTTCCTGGGGCATGAATAACATCAAAACCCAGAGTCTCTTTGTGAGAATGAGTAGAAAGGGTGATAGGTCCGGTCTCTAAGGAGATAAAAGCCGGGGTGAGAGGTCGATTATCAATCCCGACCAAGGCAACGGGAGAGTCCTTCCTGGAAAGCGGAATTTGATTTTGCTCAGAAAAGGTTTGATCTATGAAATTCCCTCCTGCGCCGGAATCGATAAATGCAGCAGTGGAGGTGCAGAAAGTCGGTCCTGAAAGGGAGACGGGAATAGTCAATCTTTTGGGAAGTTCCCTTCTGGGAGGGGGACAAGGAGATTCAGTACCCAGAGAGCGCCCCTTCGTACTCACTGGGCTTAGTCGTTTCCCGGAGATGGAGGATGGTTACGGGTACGCTGCTCAGAAGCTCCGCAATGATGGCACGATTCCCCAGTAGAGCGAAGTTGTCGTGACGGGACCCGAGGTTGCTGAACTCCAAGTTGCATCGGCTCTGGAGCCTCCAGCGTCGGTAACGGGGATACAACGGGTCTCTGGTTAGTAGAGAACCTGGAAAAGGAAGCACGGAAAGGCGTAGCCCGGGGAAGCTGACGCTGAGCACGGCGTACCTGAAGGCGCTGATCCATACAAGTAGCCAGGGTGATGAGATCCTCCAGTAACTCTGGCCTGGTGTGGGTAGCAAGTTCATCCTTCAGAGACTCCGATAGACCTTTCCAGAAGACGGCGACTAAAGCCTCCTGACTCCAATGAGTCTCAGCTGCTACAGTTCTGAATTCCAAGGCGTATTGACCCACAGGCCGACGTCCCTGTGTAAGCTCTAGCAGGGTATCAGAAGCAGTCTCTTGACGTGCGGGGATATCAAAAACCTGTCGAAAGTCCCGTCTGAAGGCCGCGTAATCGCGGGTAATATCAGGGCGTAGTTCCCAGATCGGAGAGGCCCATGCCAGTGCATTACCTGTGAGCAGACTATATATGTAGGCTACCTTTTTCCGGCCAGTAGCATACAACTGGGGAGCCATCTCGAATTGGATCTCGCACTGATTGAGAAAGCCACGACAGGCGTGTGGATCCCCTGCGTAGGGCCTTGGAGCCGGAATCTTCGTAACTGAAAATGAAGTGGAAGATAAGTCAGGCTGCGCCGGGGGTGCAGCCGCAGGCGGAGCCTATAAAGGGCGGTCCGATACCTGTTGGGAGAGGAGAGCCACTTGATCCGTTAAGGCCTATATTTGTTGGTACATGGCCATCATCATAGAGTCCACAGTCTGGTCTGCGTCTTGTGGGCTCGACATAATGTTACGCCGGTGCTGCCCGCAGACCAGACCCGTTCCTTTCACTGAGGTGAGGAACGTATAGAAGCATGCACCCGCAGCAAAGGGAGCGTGTCCGGAGTGTGGTGATTTTGGCGTTGCCAGGCCAGGTGTATTTAGCTAGCAATACTTGCCGGTAACGGTGTAGAAATGCCGTTGTCGTTGCCGTTAGCCAAAGTCTGGGATTGGAGAATTCCGGAAGGTCGTTTGTCCATGCAGGGGTCTAGAGCCAGAGAGAGACGTCCGCCAAGCCAAGTCGTAACCTGAGAGAATGAGAGAGAAAACGCCAGAGTAGTAATCCAAGTGAAAACTATGTCGAGCAATGAGTAAGAGGAAGAACTGGCATTATAAAGTGTGACTGGCCAATCAGAGGTGGGGGCAGGCCTGGAGGACTGCGTGGAGCTATCCTGGATAGGTCCCCTTGATTGGCAGGCAGGTGAGGACTCTTGTCTTGGTAGGAGGTCCTCTTAGTGTGCTGGGGGCGGGTCTTCACTGCAAGAGCAGTGAATAAAATAACCTCACCCGGCGCGCGCTGTTCAGGCGCGTGGCTGGAGAACACGGCGGCCGCATGCGGGACTGCAGACCCCGCGGGCATCCGAGGACGCAGAGCATGGCGGGGAACCCCCAGGACCGCCGAAGGTGAGTGACGCCAGCGAGAGGAGCGCGCCACGGTAGCGGGAGTAACCGCAGGAGAAGGGAGACCAGGGCGCGGATGCCGCGATCCCTGAATCCTCACACACTGACAGTGACGGCGGCGCTGTACATACAGGGATAAGGATAGTATTATTACATAGCACTGACAGTGACGGCGGCGCTGTACATACAGGGATAAGAATAGTATTATTACATAGCACTGACAGTGACGGTGGCGCTGTACATACAGGGATAAGGATAGTATTACATAGCACTGACAGTGACGGCGGGGCTGTACATACAGGGATAAGAATAGTATTATTGCACAGCACTGACAGTGACGGCGGCGCTGCACATACAGGGTTAAGGATAGCATTATTACATAGCACTGACAGTGACGGTGGCGCTGTACATACAGGGATAAGGATAGGATATATAAGACAGTACTGACAGTGATGGCGGCGCTTATCCCTGTATGTACAGCGCCGCCGTTACTGTCAGTGCTATGTAATAATACTATCCTTAGTCCTGTATGTACAGCGCCGCCATCACTGTCAGTGGGTAGAAAGTACTTTTCTCCACCCCTGTTATTGCCACAGACTTGCCCTTTACAGGGCGCCGCCGTCACTGTCAGTGCTATGTAATACTATCCTTATCCCTGTATCTACAGCGCCGCCGTCACTGTCACTGCTATGTAATAATACTATCCTTATCCCTGTATGTACAGTGCCGCCGTCACTGTTACTGCTATGTAATAATACTATCCTTATCTCTGTATGTACAGCGCCGCCGTCACTGTCAGTGCTATGTAATAATACTATACTTATCCCTGTATGTACAGCGCCACCGTCACTGTCAGTGCTATGTAATAATACTATCCTTATCCCTGTATGTACAGCGCCACGGTCACTGTCAGTGCTATGTAATAATACTATCCTTATCCCTGTATGTACAGCGCCGCCGTCACTGTCAGTGCTATGTAATACTATCCTTATCCCTGTATGTACAGCGCCGCCGTCACTGTCAGTGCTATGTAATACTATCCTTATTCCTGTATGTACAGCGCCGCCGTCACTGTCATTGCTGTGTAATACTATCCTTATCCCTGTATGTACAGCGTCGCCATCACTGTCAGTGCTATGTAATACTATCCTTATCCCTGTATGTACAGCACAGCGTCACTGTCAGTGCTATGTAAAACTATCCTTATCCCTTTGTGTACAGCGCCGCCGTCACAGTCAGTGCTATGTAATAATACTATCCTTATCCCTGTATGTACAGCGCCACCATCACTGTCAGTGCTATGTAATAATACTATCCTTATCCCTGTATGTACAGCGCCCCCTGTATGTACAGCGCCTCCGTCACTGTCAGTGCTAGTATTACATAGCACTGACAGTGACGGCGGTGCTGTACATACAGGGATAAGGATAGTATTATTACATAGCACTGACAGTGACGGCGGCGCTGTACACACAGGGATAAGGATAGTATTATTACATAGCACTGATAGTGACGGCGGCGCTGTACAGACAGGGATAAGGATAGTATTATTACACAGCACTGACAGTGACGGCGGCGCTGTACATACAGGGATAAGGATAGTATTACATTGCACTGACAGTGACAGCGGCGCTGTACATACAGGGATAAGGATAGTATTACATAGCACTGACAGTGACGGCGGCGCTGTACATACAGGGATAAGAATAGTTTTATTGCACAGCACTGACAGTGACAGCGGCGCTGTACTTACAGGGATAAGGATAGCTAATGCTAGCACTGACAGTGACGGCGGCGCTGTACATACAGGGATAAGGATAGGATATATAAGACAGCACTGACAGTGACGGCGGCGCTTATCCCTGTATGTACAGCACCGTCGTCACTGTCAGTGCTATGTAATACTATCCTTATCCCTGTATGTACAGCGCTGCCGTCATTGTAACTGCTATGTAATAATACTATCCTTATCCCTGTATGTACAGCGCCGACATTACATTGCACTGACAGTGACGGCGGCGCTTTACATACAGGGATAAGGATAGTATATTACATAGCACTGACAGTGACGGTGGCGCTGTACACACAGGGATAAGGATAGTATTTTTACATAGCACTGACAGTGACGGCGGCGCTGTACACACAGGGATAAGGATAGTATTACATAGCACTGACAGTGACGCGGCGCTGTACATACAGGGATAAGTAAAGTATTACATAGCACTGACAGTGACGGCGGCGCTGTACACACAGGGATAAGGATAGTATTATTACACAGCACTGACAGTGACGGCGGCGCTGTACATACAGGGATAAGGATAGTATTACATAGCACTGACAGTGACAGCGGCGCTGTACATACAGGGATAAGGATAGTATTACATAGCACTGACAGTGACGGCGGCGCTGTACATACAGGGATAAGAATAGTATTATTGCACAGCACTGACAGTGACAGCGGCGCTGTACTTACAGGGATAAGGATAGCTAATGCTAGCACTGACAGTGACGGCGGCACTGTACATACAGGGATAAGGATAGGATATATAAGACAGCACTGACAGTGACGGCGGCGCTTATCCCTGTGTGTACAGCGCCGTCGTCACTGTCAGTGCTATGTAATACTATCCTTATCCCTGTATGTACAGTGCTGCCGTCATTGTAACTGCTATGTAATAATACTATCCTTATCCCTGTATGTACAGCGCCGCCGTTACATAGCACTGACAGTGACGGCGGCGCTGTACATACAGGGATAAGGATAGTATTATTACATAGCACTGACAGTGACGGCAGCGCAGTGGCATACAGGGATAAGGATAGTATTACACAGCACTGACAGTGACGGCGGCGCTGTACATAAAGGGATAAGGATAGTATTATTACATAGCACTGACAGTGACGGCGGCGCTGTACACACAGGGAAAAGGATAGTATTATTACATAGCACTGACAGTGACGGCGGCGCTGTACATACAGGGATAAGGATAGTATTATTACATACCACTGACCGTGACGGCGGCGCTGTACATACAGGGATAAAGATAGTATTATTACATAGCACTGACAGTGACGGCAGCGCAGTGGCATACAGGGATAAGGATAGTATTACATAGCACTGACAGTGACACAGCGCTGTACATACAGGGATAAGGATAGTATTACATAGCACTGACAGTGACGGCGATGCTGTACTTACAGGGATAAGGATAGTATTACACAGCACTGACAGTGACGGCGGCGCTGTACATACAGGGATAAGGATAGTATTACATAGCACTGACAGTGACGGCGGCGCTGTACATGCACGGATAAGGATATTATTATTACATAGCACTGACAGTGACGGCGGCTCTGTACATACAGGGATAAGGATAGTATTATTACATAGCAGTGACAGTGATGGCGGCGCTGTACATACAGGGATAAGGATATTATTACATAGAACTGACAGTGACGGCGGCGCTGTACATACAGGGATAAGGATAGTATTACATAGCACTGACAGTGACGGCGGCGCTGTACATACAGGGATAAGGATAGTATTATTACATAGCACTGACAGTGACCGCGGCGCTGTACATACAGGGATAAGGATAGTATTATTACATAGCACTGACAGTGACGGTGGCGCTGTACATACAGGGATAAGTATAGTATTATTACATAGCACTGACAGTGACGGCGGCGCTGTACATACAGAGATAAGGATAGTATTATTACATAGCAGTGACAGTGACGGCGGCACTGTACATACAGGGATAAGGATAGTATTATTACATAGCAGTGACAGTGACGGCGGCGCTGTAGATACAGGGATAAGGATAGTATTACATAGCACTGACAGTGATGGCGGCGCCCTGTAAAGGGCAAGTCTGTGGCAATAACAGGGGTTGGAGAAAAGTACTTTCTACCCACTGACAGTGATGGCGGCGCTGTACATACATGGATAAGGATAGTATTATTACATAGCACTGACAGTGACGGCGGCGCTGTACATACAGGGATAAGCGCCGCCGTCACTGTCAGTACTGTCTTATATATCCTATCCTTATCCCTGTATGTACAGCGCTGCCGTCACTGTCAGTGCTATGTAATAATGCTATCCTTAACCCTGTATGTGCAGCGCCGCCGTCACTGTCAGTGCTGTGCAATAATACTATTCTTATCCCTGTATGTACAGCCCCGCCGTCACTGTCAGTGCTATGTAATACTATCCTTATCCCTGTACATACAGCGTCACCGTCACTGTCAGTGCTATGTAATAATACTATCCTTATCCCTGTATGAACAGCGCCGCCGTCACTGTCAGTGCTATGTAATAATACTATCCTTATCCCTGTATGTACAGCACCGCTGTCACTGTCAGTGCTATGTAATAATACTATTCTTATCCCTGTATATACAGCACCGCCGTCACTGTCAGTGCTATGTAATACTATCCTTATCCCTGTATGTACAGCGCCGCGTCACTGTCAGTGCTATGTAATACTATCCTTATCCCTGTGTGTACAGCGCCGCCGTCACTGTCAGTGCTATGTAATAATACTATCCTTATCCCTGTATGTACAGCGCAGCCGTCACTGTCAGTGCTATGTAATAATACTATCCATATCCCTGTATGTACAGCGCCGCCGTCACTGTCAGTGCTATGTAATACTATCCTTATCCCTGTATGTACAGAGCCGCCGTCACTGTCAGTGCAATGTAATAATACTATCCTTATCCCTGTATGTACAGCGCCGCCGTCACTGTCAGTGCTGTGTAATACTATCCTTATCCCTGTATGTACAGCGCCGCCGTCACTGTCAGTGCTGTGTAATACTATCCTTATCCCTGTATGTACAGCGCCGCGTCACTGTCAGTGCTATGTAATACTATCCTTATCCCTGTTTGTACAGCGCCGCCTACACTGTCAGTGCTGTGTAATAATACTATCCTTATCCCTGTGTGTACAGCGCCGCCGTCACTGTCAGTGCTATGTAATAAAACTATCCTTATCCCTGTATGTACAGCGCCGCCGTCACTGTCAGTGCTATGTAATAATACTATCCTTATCCCTGTGTGTACAGCGCCGCCGTCACTGTCAGTGCTATGTAATAATACTATCCTTATCCCTGTATGTACAGTGCCGCCGTCACTGTCAGTGCTATGTAATACTATCCTTATCCCTGTATGTATAGCGCCGCCATCACTGTCAGTGCTATGTAATAATACTATCCTTATCCATGTATGTACAGCGCCACCGTCACTGTCAGTGCTATGTAATACTATCCTTATCCCTGTATGTACAGCGCCGCCGTCACTGTCAGTGCAATGTAATAATACTATCCTTATCCCTGTATGTACAGCGCCGCCGTTACTGTCAGTGCTGTGTAATACTATCCTTATCCCTGTATGTACAGCGCCGCCGTCACTGTCAGTGCTATGTAATAATACTATTCTTATCCCTGTATGTACAGCGCCACCATCACTGTCAGTGATATGTAATAATACTATCCTTATCCCTGTATGTATTGCGCCGCCGTCAATGTCATAAATCGAATTTCAACATTTTTGTGTGACCGGGAAAAATGGGTAGAAAGTACTTTTTCTCCCTTCCTGTTAATGCCACTGTCAGTGCTACAGCACCGACAAAATTTATTGCAGCAAAAACTGCCCGGCAGGATGCGTGGCGGCAGCGTGGAGTAGCGTTGACAAGCGGCTCGTTCGCGTGACGTCGGTGACGTCACAGTCACGTGAGCGCCCGGCTTCCCCGGCTTCCCCGGCTTCCCCGGCTTCCCCGACTCCCCTGAAGGTTTGAAGTGAGGTAAGCGGGGGAGCGGGGAAGCAGAGGGGCACAGCAGGCACAGCTAGGGGGTCGGGAAGGTATGTAAATTGCGCGCGGATTGGAGGGGGGGGGGGAACGGAGGGGACGCGGCTGGATGCGGCTGATGTGCTGACTTTCCTCAGCACCAGCCGGAGTAAATCCCGGTGAACCGGCGGCATTTGCTGCAATAAACTTTGTCGGTGCTGTATGTAACGTCGGCGCTGTACATACAGGGATAAGGATAGTATTATTACATAGCAGTGACAGTGACGGCGGCGCTGTACATACAGATATAAGGATAGTATTATTACATAGCACTGACAGTGACGGCGGCGCTGTACATACAGTGATAAGGATAGTATTATTACATAGCACTGACAGTGACGGCGGCGCTGTACATACAGAGATAAGGATAGTATTATTACATAGCAATGACAGTGACGGCGGCGCTGTACATACAGGGATAAGGATAATATTATTACATAGCACTGTCAGTGACGGCGGCGCTGTACATACAGGGATAAGGATAATATTATTACATAGCACTGACAGTGACGGAGGCGCTGTACATACAGGGGGCGCTGTACATACAGGGATAAGGATAGTATTATTACATAGCAGTGACAGTGACGGCGGTGCTGTACATACAGGGATAAGGATAGTATTACACAGCACTGACAGTGACGGCGGCGCTGTACATACAGGGATTAGGATAGTATTACATAGCACTGACAGTGACGGCGGCGCTGTACACACAGGGATAAGGATTTTATTATTGCATAGCACTGACAGTGACGGCGGCGCTGTACATACAGGGATAAGGATAGTATTATTACATAGCAGTGACAGTGACGGCGGCGCTGTACATACAGGGATAAGGATAGTATTACATAGAACTGACAGTGACGGCGGTGCTGTACATACAGGGATAAGGATAGTATTACATAGCACTGACAGTGACGGCGGCGCTGTACATACAGGGATAAGGATAGTATTATTACATAGCACTGACAGTGACGGCGGCGCTGTACATACAGGGATAAGTATAGTATTATTACATAGCACTGACAGTGATGGCGGCGCTGTACATACAGGGATAAGTATAGTATTATTACATAGCACTGACAGTGACGGCGGCACTGTACATACAGGGATAAGGATAGTATTATTACATAGCACTGACAGTGACGGCGGCGCTGTACATACAGGGATAAGGATAGTATTATTACATAGCACTGACAGTGATGGCGGCGCTGTACACACAGGGATAAGGATAGTATTACATAGCACTGACAGTGACGCGGCGCTGTACATACAGGGATAAGGATAGTATTACATAGCACTGACAGTGACGGCGGTGCTGTACATACAGGGATAAGGATAGTATTACATAGCACTGACAGTGACGGCGGCGCTGTACATACAGGGATAAGGATAGTATTATTACATAGCACTGACAGTGATGGCGGCGCTGTACACACAGGGATAAGGATAGTATTACACAGCACTGACAGTGACGGCGGCGCTGTACATACAGGGATAAGGATAGTATTACATAGCACTGACAGTGACGGCGGCGCTGTACATACAGGGATAAGGATATTATTATTACATACTGCACCGACACACTTTATTCGAGCAAATACCCGGTATGTACCTGGCAGATACCTGGAATAAGCCACTACTAACCTCTGACAAGCCCCGTTGCATTTGCCTTCCCAGCCTGGGTTCATGCCTGGCTGATGGGCGGCTGATCTGTTAAATGATAATGATTAGGATTTAATAGGCTGCAATGCTTTGCGTGTCTACCAGATGGCATAAATTCATGAATTGTAATGCAGTTTATATATATATACTGTGCAGTATTGCAGCCAGCGGGAATAAAATGCTTCAATCCCTGCTTGGAAAATAACTCAATGTACTCGGGCAGAAAACAGTCACAAACCTCAATACACCCGGGTATACCCGAATTCGTGGGACTAGCCAAGCTCGAATAAAGTGTGTCGCCAGTGTAGCACTGACAGTGACGGCGGCGCTGTGCATACAGGGATAAGGATAGTATTATTACATAGCAGTGACAGTGACGGCGGCACTGTACATACAGGGATAAGGATAGTATTACATAGAACTGACAGTGACGGCGGCGCTGTACATACAGGGATAAGGAAAGTATTACATAGCACTGACAGTGACGGCAGCGCTGTACATACAGGGATAAGGATAGTATTACACAGCACTGACAGTGACGGCGGCGCTGTACATACAGGGATAAGCATAGTGTTACATAGCACTGACAGTGACGGCGGTGCTGTACATACAGGGATAAGGATAGTATTACACAGCACTGACAGTGACGGCGGCGCTGTACATACAGGGATAAGGATAGTATTACACAGCACTGACAGTGACGGCGGCGCTGTACATACAGGGATAAGGATAGTGTTACACAGCAATGAAAGTGACGGCGGTGCTGTACATACAGGGATAAGGATAGTATTACATAGCACTGACAGTGACGGCGGCGCTGTACACACAGGGATAAGGATAGTATTATTACATAGCACTTACAGTGACGGCGGCGCTGTACATACAGCGATAAGGATGGTATTATTACATAGCACTGACAGTGACGGCGGCGCTGTACATACAGGGATAAGGATAGTTTTATTACATAGCACTGACAGTCACGGCGGCGCTGTACATACAGGGATAAGGATGGGTAGGATATATAAGACAGTACTGACAGTGACGGCGGTGCTTATCCCTGTATGTACAGCGCCACCGTCACTGTCACTGCTATGTAATAATACTATCCTTATCCCTGTATGTACAGTGCCGCCGTCACTGTCACTGCTATGTAATAATACTATCCTTATCTTTGTATGTGCAGCGCCGCTGTCACTGTCAGTGCTATGTAATAATACTATACTTATCCCTGTATGTACAGCGCCACCGTCACTGTCAGTGCTATGTAATAATACTATCCTTATCCCTGTATGTACAGCGCCGCGGTCACTGTCAGTGCTATGTAATAATACTATCCTTATCCCTGTATGTACAGCGCCGCCGTCACTTTCATTGCTGTGTAACACTATCCTTATCCCTGTATGTACAGCGTCGTCGTCACTTTCAGTGCTATGTAATACTATCCTTATCCCTGTATGTACAGCGCCGCCGTCACTGTCAGTGCTATGTAATACTATCCTTATCCCTGTGTGTACAGCGCCGCCGTCACTGTCAGTGCTATGTAATAATACTATCATTATCCCTGTATGCACAGTGCCACCATCACTGTCAGTGCTATGTAATAATACTATCCTTATCCCTGTATGTACAGCGCCACCGTCACTGTCAGTTCTATGTAATACTATCATTATCCCTGTATGTACAGCGCCACCGTCACTTTCAGTGCTGTGTAACACTATCCTTATCTCTGTATGTACAGCGTCGCCGTCACTGTCAGTGCTATGTAATACTATCCTTATCCCTGTATGTACAGCGCCGCGTCACTGTCAGTGCTATGTAATACTATCCTTATCCCTGTGTGTACAGCGCCGCCGTCACTGTCAGTGCTATGTAAAAATCCTATCCTTATCCCTGTATGTACAGTGCCACCATCACTGTCAGTGCTATGTAATAATACTATCCTTATCCCTGTATGTACAGCGCCACCGTCACTGTCAGTGCTATGTAATAATACTATCCTTATCCCTGTATGTACATTGCCGCAGTCACTGTCAGTGCTATGTAATAATACTATCCTTATCCCTGTATGTACAGTGCAGCCGTCACTGTCAGTGCTATGTAATAATACTATCCTTATCCCTGTGTGTACAGCGCCGCCGTCACTGTCAGTGCTATGTAATAATACTATCCTTATCCCTGTATGTAAAGCGCCGCCGTGACTGTCAGTGCTATGTAATACTATCCTTATCCCTGTATGCCACTGCGATGCCGTCACTGTCAGTGCTATGTAATAATACTATCCTTATCCCTGTATGTACAGCGCCGCCGTCACTGTCAGTGCTATGTAACGGCGGAGCTGTACATACAGGGATAAGGATAGTATTATTACATAGCAGTTACAGTGACGGAAGCGCTGTACATACAGGGATAAGGATAGTATTACATAGCACTGACAGTGACGACGGCGCTGTGCATACAGGGATAAGCGCCGCCGTCACTGTCAGCGCTCTCTTATATATCCTATCCTTATCCCTGTATGTACAGCGCCGCCGTCACTGTCAGTGCTACCATTAGCTATCCTTATCCCTGTAAGTACAGCGCCGCTGTCACTGTCAGTGCTGTGCAATAATACTATTCTTATCCCTGTATGTACAGCGCCACTGTCACTGTCAGTGCTATGTAATACTATCTTTATCCCTGTATGTACAGCGCCGCCATCACTGTCAGTGCTGTGTAATAATACTATCCTTATCCCTGTGTGTACAGCGCCGCCGTCACTGTCAGTGCTATGTAATAATACTATCCTTATCCCTGTGTGTACAGCGCCGCCGTCACTGTCAGTGCTATGTAATAATACTATCCTTATCCCTGTATGTACAGCGCCACCGTCACTGTCAGTGCTATGTAATACTAACACTGACAGTGACGGAGGCGCTGTACATACAGGGGGCGCTGTACATACAGGGATAAGGATAGTATTATTACATAGCACTGACAGTGACGGTGGCGCTGTACATACAGGGATAAGGATAGTATTATTACATAGCACTGACAGTGATGGTGGCACTGTACATACAGGGATAAGGATAGTATTATTACATAGCACTGACAGTGACGGCGGCGCTGTACACACAGGGATAAGGATAGTATTACATAGCACTGACAGTGACGGCGACGCTGTACATACAGGGATAAGGATAGTATTACACAGCACTGACAGTGACGGCGGCGCTGTACATACAGGGATAAGGATAGTATTACATAGCACTGACAGTGACGGCGGCGCTGTACATACAGGGATAAGGATAGTTTTATTACATAGCACTGACAGTGACGGCGGCGCTGTACACACAGGGATAAGGATAGTATTATTACACAGCACTGACAGGGGGCGCTGTACATACAGGGATAAGGATAGTATTATTACATAGCACTGACAGTGACGGTGGTGCTGTACATACAGTGATAAGGATAGTATTATTACATAGCACTGACAGTGATGGTGGCACTGTACATACAGGGATAAGGATAGTATTATTACATAGCACTGACAGTGACGGCGGCGCTGTACACACAGGGATAAGGATAGTATTACATAGCACTGACAGTGACGGCGACGCTGTACATACAGGGATAAGGATAGTATTACACAGCACTGACAGTGACGGCGGCGCTTATCCCTGTATGTACAGCGCCGCCGTCACAGTCAGTGCTATGTAATAATACTATCCTTATCCCTGTATGTACAGCGCCGCCATCACTGTCAGTGGGTAGAAAGTACGTTTCTCCACCCCTGTTATTGCCACAGACTTGCCCTTTACAGGGCGCCACCGTCACTGTCAATGCTATGTAATACTATCCTTATCGCTGTATCTACAGCGCCGCCGTCACTGTCACTGCTATGTAATAATACTATCCTTATCTTTGTATGTGCAGCGCCACTGTCACTGTCAGTGCTATGTAATAATACTATACTTATCCCTGTATGTACAGCGCCACCCTCACTGTCAGTGCTATGTAATAATACTATCCTTATCCCTGTATGTACAGCGCCGCGGTCACTGTCAGTGCTATGTAATAATACTATCCTTATCCTTGTATGTACAGCGCCGCCGTCACTTTCATTGCTGTGTAACACTATCCTTATCCCTGTATGTACAGCGTCGTCGTCACTGTTAGTGCTTTGTAATACTATCCTTATCCCTGTATGTACAGCGCCGCGTCACTGTCAGTGCTATGTAATACTATCCTTATCCCTGTGTGTACAGCGTCGCCGTCACTGTCAGTGCTATGTAATAATACTATCCTTATCCCTGTATGTACAGTGCCACCATGACTGTCAGTGCTATGTAATAATACTATCCTTATCCCTGTATGTACAGCGCCACCGTCACTGTCAGTTCTATGTAATACTATCATTATACCTGTATGTACAGCGCCGCCGTCACTTTCAGTGCTGTGTAACACTATCCTTATCCCTGTATGTACAGGGTCGCCGTCACTGTCAGTGCTATGTAATACTATCCTTATCCCTGTATGTACAGCGCCGCGTCACTGTCAGTGCTATGTAATACTATCCTTATCCCTGTGTGTACAGCGCCGCCGTCACTGTCAGTGCTATGTAATAATCCTATCCTTATCCCTGTATGTACAGTGCCACCATCACTGTCAGTGCTATGTAATAATACTATCCTTATCCCTGTATGTACAGCGCCACCGTCACTGTCAGTGCTATGTAATAATACTATCCTTATCCCTGTATGTACATTGCCGCAGTCACTGTCAGTGCTATGTAATAATACTATCCTTATCCCTGTGTGTACAGCGCCGCCGTCACTGTCAGTGCTATGTAATAATACTATCCTTATCCCTGTATGTAAAGCGCCGCCGTCACTGTCAGTGCTATGTAATACTATCCTTATCCCTGTTTGCCACTGCGATGCCGTCACTGTCAGTGCTATGTAATAATACTATCCTTATCCCTGTATGTACAGCGCCGCCGTCACTGTCAGTGCTATGTAACGGCGGCGCTGTACATACAGGGATAAGGATAGTATTATTACATAGCAGTTACAGTGACGATAGCGCTGTACATACAGGGATAAGGATAGTATTACATAGCACTGACAGTGACGACGGCGCTGTGCATACAGGGATAAGCGCCGCCGTCACTGTCAGTGCTCTCTTATATATCCTATCCTTATCCCTGTATGTACAGCGCCGCCGTCACTGTCAGTGCTACCATTAGCTATCCTTATCCCTGTAAGTACAGCGCCGCTGTCACTGTCAGTGCTGTGCAATAATACTATTCTTATCCCTGTATGTACAGCGCCACTGTCACTGTCAGTGCTATGTAATACTATCTTTATCCCTGTATGTACAGCGCCGCCATCACTGTCAGTGCTGTGTAATAATACTATCCTTATCCCTGTGTGTACAGCGCCGCCGTCACTGTCAGTGCTATGTAATAATACTATCCTTATCCCTGTGTGTACAGCGCCGCCGTCACTGTCAGTGCTATGTAATAATACTATCCTTATCCCTGTATGTACAGCACCGCCGTCACTGTCAGTGCTATGTAATACTAACACTGACAGTGACGGAGGCGCTGTACATACAGGGGCGCTGTACATACAGGGATAAGGATAGTATTATTACATAGCACTGACAGTGACGGTGGCGCTGTACATACAGGGATAAGGATAGTATTATTACATAGCACTGACAGTGATGGTGGCACTGTACATACAGGGATAAGGATAGTATTATTACATAGCACTGACAGTGACGGCGGCGCTGTACACACAGGGATAAGGATAGTATTACATAGCACTGACAGTGACGGCGACGCTGTACATACAGGGATAAGGATAGTATTACACAGCACTGACAGTGACGGCGGCGCTGTACAAACAGGGATATGGATAGTATTACATAGCACTGACAGTGACGGCGGCGCTGTACATACAGGGATAAGGATATTATTATTACATAGCACTGACAGTGACGGCAGCGCTGTACATACAGGGTTAAGGATAGTATTATTATATAGCACTGACAGTGACGGTGGCGCTGTACATACAGGGATAAGTATAGTATTATTACATAGCACTGACAGTGACGGCGGCGCTGTACATACAGAGATAAGGATAGTATTATTACATAGCAGTAACAGTGACGGCGGCACTGTACATACAGGGATAAGGATAGTATTATTACATAGCAGTGACAGTGACGGCGGCGCTGTAGATACACGGATAAGGATAGTATTACATAGCACTGACAGTGAAGGCGGCGCCCTGTAAAGGGCAAGTCTGTGGCAATAAAAGGGGTGGAGAAAAGTACTTTCTACCCACTGACAGTATTGGCGGCGCTGTACATACAGGGATAAGGATAGTATTATTACATAGCACTGACAGTGACGGCGGCGCTGTACATACAGGGATAAGCGCCGCCGTCACTGTCAGTACTGTCTTATATATCCTATCCTTATCCCTGTATGTACAGCGCTGCCGTCACTGACAGTGCTATGTAATAATACTATCCTTATCCCGGTATGTACAGCGCCGCCGTCACTGTCAGTGCTATGTAATAATACTTTCCTTATCCCTGTATGTACAGCGCCGCCGTCACTGTCAGTGCTATGTAATAATACTATCCTTATCCCTGTATGTACAGCACAGCCGTCACTGTCAGTGCTATCTAATACTATCCTTATCCCTGTATGTACAGCGCCGCCGTCACTGTCAGTGCTGTGTAATACTATCCTTATCCCTGTATGTACAGCACCGCCATCACTGTCAGTGCTATGTAATAATACTATCCTTATCCCTGTATGTACAGCGCCGCCGTCACCGTCAGTGCTATGCAATAATAATATCCTTATCCCTGTATGTACAGCGCCGCCGTCACTGTCAGTGCTATGTAATACTATCCTTATCCCTGTATGTACAGCGCCGCCGTCACTGTCAGTGCTGTGTAATACTATCCTTATCCCTGTAAGTACAGCACCGCCATCACTGTCAGGGCTATGTAATACTATCCTTATCCCTGTATGTACAGCGCCGCCGTCACTGTCAGTTCTATGTAATACTATCCTTATCCCTGTATGTACAGCGCCGCCGTCACTGTCACTGCTATGTAATAATACTATCCTTATCCCTGTATGTACAGCGCCGCCGTCACTGTCAGTGCTATGTAATAATAATATCCTTATCCCTGTATGTACAGCGCCGCGGTCACTGTCAGTGCTATGTAATACTATCCTTATCCCTGTATGTATAGCGCCGCCGTCACTGTCAGTGCTGTGTAATACTATCCTTATCCCTGTGTGTACAGCGCCGCCGTCACTGTCAGTGACATGTAATAAAACTATCCTTATCCCTGTATGTACAGCGCCGCCGTCACTGTCAGTGCTATGTAATAATACTATCCTTATCGTTTTATGTACAGCGCCGCCATCACTGTAAGTGCTATGTAATAATACTATCCTTATCCCTGTATGTACAGCGCCGCCGTCACTGTCAGTGCTGTGTAATACTATCCTTATCCCTGTATGTACAGCACCGCCGTCACTGTCAGTGCTATGTAATACTATCCTTATACCTGTATGTACAGCGCCGCGTCACTGTCAGTGCTATGTAATAATATCCTTATCCCTGTATGTACAGCGCCGCCGTCACTGTCAGTGTTATGCAATAATAATATCCTTATCCCTGTGTGTACAGCCCCGTCACTGTCAGTACTGTCTTATATATCCTATCCTTAACCCTGTATGTGCAGCGCCGCCGTCACTGTCAGTGCTGTGCAATAATACTATTCTTATCCCTGTATGTACAGCGCCGCCGTCACTGTCAGTGCTATGTAATAATACTATTCTTATCCCTGTATGTACAGCGCCGCCGTCACTGTCAGTGCTATGTAATAATACTATCCTTATCCCTGTATGTACAGCGCCGCCGTCACTGTCAGTGCTATGTAATAATACTATCCTTATCCCTGTATGTACAGCGCCGCCGTCATCCCTGTATATACAGCACCGCCGTCAGTGTCAGTGCTGCGTAATAATACTATCCTTATCCCTGTATGTACAGCGCCGCCGTCACTGTCACTGCTATGTAATAATTCTATCCTATCCCTGTATGTACAGCGCCGCCGTCACTGTCAGTGCTGTGTAATAATACTATCCTTATCCCTGTATGTAAAGCGCCGCCGTCACTGTCAGTGCTATGTAATAATACTATCCTTATCCCTGTATGTACAGCGCCGCCGTCACTGTCAGTGCTATGTAATAATACTATCCTTATCCCTGTATGTACAGCGCAGCCGTCACTGTCAGTGCTATCTAATACTATCCTTATCCCTGTATGTACAGCGCCGCCGTCACTGTCAGTGCTGTGTAATACTATCCTTATCCCTGTATGTACAGCACCGCCATCACTGTCAGTGGTATGTAATAATACTATCCTTATCCCTGTATGTACAGCGCCGCCGTCAACGTCAGTGCTATGCAATAATAATATCCTTATCCCTGTATGTACAGCGCCGCCGTCACTGTCAGTGCTATGTAATACTATCCTTATCCCTGTATGTACAGCGCCGCCGTCACTGTCAGTGCTGTGTAATACTATCCTTATCCCTGTATGTACAGCACCGCCATCACTGTCAGGGCTATGTAATACTATCCTTATCCCTGTATGTACAGCGCCGCCGTCACTGTCAGTTCTATGTAATACTATCCTTATCCCTGTATGTACAGCGCCGCCGTCACTGTCACTGCTATGTAATAATACTATCCTTATCCCTGTATGTAGAGCAGCGCCGTCACTGTCAGTGCTATGAAATAATAATATCCTTATCCCTGTATGTACAGCGCCGCGGTCATTGTCAGTGCTATGTAATACTATCCTTATCCCTGTATGTACAGCGCCGCCGTCACTGTCAGTGCTGTGTAATACTATCCTTATCCCTGTGTGTACAGCGCCGCCTTCACTGTCAGTGACATGTAATAAAACTATGCTTATCCCTGTATGTACAGCGCCGCCGTCACTGTCAGTGCTATGTAATAATACTATCCTTATCGTTTTATGTACAGCGCCGCCATCACTGTAAGTGCTATGTAATAATACTATCCTTATCCCTGTATGTACAGCGCCGCCGTAACTGTCAGTGCTGTGTAATACTATCCTTATCCCTGTATGTACAGCACCGCCGTCACTGTCAGTGCTATGTAATACTATCCTTATCCCTGTATGTACAGCGCCGCGTCACTGTCAGTGCTATGTAATACTATCCTTATCCCTGTGTGTACAGCGCCGCCGTCACTGTCAGTGCTATGTAATAATACTATCCTTATCCCTGTATGTACAGCGCCGCCGTCACTGTCAATGCTATGCAATAATAATATCCTTATCCCTGTATGTACAGCGCCGCCGTTACTGTCAGTGCTATGTAATACTATCCTTATCCCTGTATGTACAGCGCCGCCGTCACTGTCAGTGCTGTGTAATACTATCCTTATCCCTGTATGTACAGCACCGCCATCACTGTCAGGGCTATGTAATACTATCCTTATCCCTGTATGTACAGCGCCGCCGTCACTGTCAGTTCTATGTAATACTATCCTTATCCCTGTATGTACAGCGCCGCCGTCACTGTCACTGCTATGTAATAATACTATCCTTATCCCTGTATGTAGAGCAGCGCCGTCACTGTCAGTGCTATGAAATAATAATATCCTTATCCCTGTATGTACAGCGCCGCGGTCATTGTCAGTGCTATGTAATACTATCCTTATCCCTGTATGTACAGCGCCGCCGTCACTGTCAGTGCTGTGTAATACTATCCTTATCCCTGTGTGTACAGCGCCGCCTTCACTGTCAGTGACATGTAATAAAACTATGCTTATCCCTGTATGTACAGCGCCGCCGTAACTGTCAGTGCTGTGTAATACTATCCTTATCCCTGTATGTACAGCACCGCCGTCACTGTCAGTGCTATGTAATACTATCCTTATCCCTGTATGTACAGCGCCGCGTCACTGTCAGTGCTATGTAATACTATCCTTATCCCTGTGTGTACAGCGCCGCCGTCACTGTCAGTGCTATGTAATAATACTATCCTTATCCCTGTATGTACAGCGCCGCCGTCACTGTCAGTGCTATGTAATAATACTATCCTTATCCCTGTATGTACAGTGCCTCTGTCACTGTCAGTGCTATGTAATAATACTATACTTATCCCTGTATGTACAGCGCCGCCGTCACTGTCAGTGCTATGTAATAATACTATCCTTAGCCCTGTATGAACAGCGCCGCCGTCACTGTCAGTGCTATGTAATAATACTATCCTTATCCCTGTATGTATAGCGCCACCGTCACTGTCAGTGCTGTGTAATACTATCCTTATCCCTGTATGTACAGCGCCGCCGTCACTGTCAGTGCTATGTAATACTATCCTTATCCCTGTATGTACAGCGCCGCTGTCACTGTCAGTTCTATGTAATACTATCCTTATCCCTGTATGTACAGCGCCGCCGTCACTGCTATGTAATAATACTATCCTTATCCCTACATGTACAGCGCCGCCGTCACTGTCAGTGCTATGTAATAATAATATCCTTATCCCTGTATGTACAGCGCCGCCGTCACTGTCAGTGCTATGTAATACTATCCTTATCCCTGTATGTACAGCGCCGCCGTCACTGTCAGTGCTATGTAATACTATCCTTATCCCTGTATGTACAGCACCGCCGTCAATGTCAGTGCTATGTAATACTATCCTTATCCCTGTATGTACAATTACATAGCACTGACAGTAACGGCGGCGTTGTACATACAGGGATAAGAATAGTATTATTACATAGCACTGACAGTGACCGCGGCGCTGTACATACAGGGATAAGGATAGTATTATTACATAGCACTGACAGTGACGGTGGCGCTGTACATACAGGGATAAGTATAGTATTATTAAATAGCACTCACAGTGACGGCGGCGCTGTACATACAGAGATAAGGATAGTATTATTGCATAACAGTGACAGTGACGGCGGCACTGTACATACAGGAATAAGGATAGTATTATTATATGCAATGACAGTGACGGCGGCGCTGTAGATACAGGGATAAGGATAGTATTACATAGCACTGACAGTGACCGCGGCGCTGTACATACAGGGATAAGGATAGTATTATTACATAGCACTGACAGTGACGGTGGCGCTGTACATACAGGGATAAGTATAGTATTATTACATAGCACTGACAGTGACGGCGGCGCTGTACATACAGAGATAAGGATAGTATTATTGCATAGCAGTGACAGTGACGGCGGCACTGTACATACAGGGATAAGGATAGTATTATTACATAGCACTGACAGTGACGGCGGCGCTGTACATACAGGGATAAGCGCCGCCGTCACTGTCAGTACTGTCTTATATATCCTATTCTTAACCCTGTATGTGCAGCGCCGCCGTCACTGTCAGTGCTGTGCAATAATACTATTCTTATCCAAGTATGTACAGCCCCGCCATCACTGTCAGTGCTATGTAATACTATCCTTATCCCTGTATGTACAGCGCCGCCGTCACTGTCAGTGCAATGTAATAATACTATTCTTATCCCTGTATGTACAGCGCCGCCGTCACTGTCAGTGCTATGTAATAATACTATCCTTATCCCTGTATGTACAGCGCCGCCGTCACTGTCAGTGCTATGTAATAATACTATCCTTATCCCTGTATGTACAGCGCCGCCGTCACTGTCAGTGCTATGTAATAATACTATCCTTATCCCTGTATGTACAGCGCCGCCATCACTGTCAGTGCTGTGTAATAATACTATCCTTATCCCTGTATGTACAGCGCCGCCGTCACTGTCACTGCTATGTAATAATTCTATCCTATCCCTGTATGTACAGCGCCGCTGTCACTGTCAGTGCTGTGTAATAATACTATCCTTATCCCTGTATGTAAAGCGCCGCCGTCACTGTCAGTGCTATGTAATAATACTATCCTTATCCCTGTATGTACAGCGCCGCCGTCACTGTCAGTGCTATGTAATAATACTATCCTCATCCCTGTATGTACAGCGCAGCCGTCACTGTCAGTGCTATCTAATACTATCCTTATCCCTGTATGTACAGCACCGCCGTCACTGTCAGTTCTATGTAATACTATCCTTATCCCTGTATGTACAGCGCCGCCGTCACTATCACTGCTATGTAATAATACTATCCTTATCCCTGTATGTACAGCGCCGCCGTCACCATCAGTGCTATGCAATAATAATATCCTTATCCCTGTATGTACAGCGCCGCCGTCACTGTCAGTGCTATTTAATACTATCCTTATCCCTGTATGTACAGCGCCGCCGTCACTGTCAGTGCTGTGTAATACTATCCTTATCCCTGTATGTACAGCGCCGCCATCACTGTCAGTGCTATGTAATACTATCCTTATCCCTGTATGTACAGCGCCACCGTCACTGTCAGTTCTATGTAATACTATCCTTATCCCTGTATGTACAGCGCCGCCGTCACTGTCACTGCTATGTAATAATACTATCCTTATCCCTGTATGTACAGCGCCGCCGTCACTGTCAGTGCTATGTTATAATAATATCCTTATCCCTGTATGTACAGCGCCGCCGTCACTGTCAGTGCTATGTAATACTATCCTTATCCCTGTATGTACAGCGCCGCCGTCACTGTCAGTGCTGTGTAATACTATCCTTATCCTGTATGTACAGCGCCGCCATCACTGTCAGTGCTATGTAATACTATCCTTATCCCTGTATGTACAGCGCCGCATCACTGTCAGTGCTATGTAATACTATCCTTATCCCTGTGTGTACAGCGCCGCCGTCACTGTCAGTGCTGTGTCATAATACTATCCTTATCCCTGTGTGTTCAGCGCCGCCGTCACTGTCAGTGCTATGTAATAAAACTATCCTTATCCCTGTATGTACAGCGCCGCCGTCACTGTCAGTGCTATGTAATAATACTATCCTTATCGTTTTATGTACAGCGCCGCCATCACTGTAAGTGCTCTGTAATAATACTATCCTTATCCCTGTGTATACAGCGCCGCTGTCACTGTCAGTGCTATGTAATAATACTATCCTTATCCCTGTGTGTACAGCGCCGCCGTCACTGTCAGTGCTATGTAATACTATCCTTATCCCTGTATGTATTGCACCGCTATCACTGTCAGTGCTATGTAATAAAACTATCCTTATCCCTGTATGTACAGCGCCGCCGTCACGGTCAGTGCTGTGTAATAATACTATCGTTATACCTGTATGTACAGCACCGCCGTCACTGTCAGTGCTATGTAATACTATCCTTATCCCTGTATGTACAGCGCCGCCGTCACTGTCAGTGCTATGTAATAATACTATCCTTATCCCTGTATGTACAGCGCCGCCGTCACTGTCAGTGCTGTGTAATACTATCCTTACCACTGTATGTACAGCGCCGCTGTCACTGTCATAAGTCGAATTTCAGCATTTTTGTGTGACCGGGAAAAATGGGTAGAAAGTACTTTTTCTCCCTTCCTGTTAATGCCACTGTCAGTGCTATGTAACGGCGGCGCTGTACATACAAGGATAAGGATATTATTATTACATAGCAGTGACAGTGACGGCGGCGCTGTACATACAGAGATAAGGATAGTATTATTACATAGCACTGACAGTGACGGTGGCACTGTACATACAGAGATAAGGATAGTATTATTACATAGCACTGACAGTGACGGCGGCGCTATACATACAGGGATAAGGATAGTATTATTACATAGCACTGTCAGTGACGGCAGCGCTGTACATACAGGGATAAGGATAATATTATTACATAGCACTGACAGTGACGGAGGCGCTGTACATACAGGGGGCGCTGTACATACCGGGATAAGGATAGTATTATTACATAGCACTGACAGTGACGGTGGCGCTGTACATACAGGAATAAGAATAGTATTATTACATAGCACTGACAGTGACGGTGGCACGGTACATACAGGGATAAGGATAGTATTATTACATAGCACTAACAGTGACGGCGGCGCTGTACACACAGGGATAAGGATAGTATTACATAGCACTGACAGTGACGCGGCGCTGTACATACAGGGATAAGGATAGTATTACATAGCACTGACAGTGACGGCGGTGCTGTACATACAGGGATAAGGATAGTATTACACAGCACTGACAGTGACGGCGGCGCTGTACATACAGGGATAAGGATAGTATTACATAGCACTGACAGTAACGGCGGCGCTGTACATACAGGGATAAGGATATTATTATTGCATAGCATTGACAGTGACGGCGGCGCTGTACATACAGGGATAAGGATAGTATTATTACATAGCAGTGACAGTGACGGTGGCGCTGTACATACAGGGATAAGGATAGTATTACATAGAACTGACAGTGACGGCGGCGCTGTACAAACAGGGATAAGGATAGTATTACATAGCACTGACAGTGACGGCGGCGCTGTACATACAGGGAAAAGGATAGTATTATTACATAGCACTGACAGTGACGGCGGCATATTCTATGTAATATTATCCTTATCCCTGTATGTACAGCGCCGCCGTCACTGTCAGTGCAATGTAATAATACTATTCTTATCCCTGTATGTACAGCGCCGCCGTCACTGTCAGTGCTATGTAATAATACTATCCTTATCCCTGTATGTACAGCGCCGCCGTCACTGTCAGTGCTATGTAATAATACTATCCTTATCCCTGTATGTACAGCGCCGCCGTCACTGTCAGTGCTATGTAATAATACTATCCTTATCCCTGTATGTACAGCGCCGCCATCACTGTCAGTGCTGTGTAATAATACTATCCTTATCCCTGTATGTACAGCGCCGCTGTCACTGTAACTGCTATGTAATAATTCTATCCTATCCCTGTATGTACAGCGCCGCTGTCACTGTCAGTGCTGTGTAATAATACTATCCTTATCCCTGTATGTACAGCGCCGCCGTCACTGTCAGTGCTATGCAATAATACTATTCTTATCCCTGTATGTAAAGCGCCGCCGTCACTGTCACTGCTATGTAATAATACTATCCTTATCCCTGTATGTACAGCGCCCCCTGTATGTACAGCGCCTCCGTCACTGTCAGTGCTATGTAATAATACTATTCTTATCCCTGTATGTACAGCGCCGCCATCACTGTCAGTGCTATGTAATAATACTATCCTTATCCCTGTATGTACAGCGCAGCCGTCACTGTCAGTGCTATCTAATACTATCCTTATCCCTGTATGTACAGCGCCGCCGTCACTGTCAGTGCTGTGTAATACTATCCTTATCCCTGTATGTACAGCACCGCCATCACTGTCAGTGCTATGTAATAATACTATCCTTATACCTGTATGTACAGCGCCGCCGTCACCGTCAGTGCTATGTAATAATAATATCCTTATCCCTGTATGTACAGCGCCGCCGTCACTGTCAGTGCTATGTAATACTATCCTTATCCCTGTATGTACAGCGCCGCCGTCACTGTCAGTGCTGTGTAATACTATCCTTATCCCTGTATGTACAGCACCGCCATCACTGTCAGTGCTATGTAATACTATCCTTATCCCTGTATGTACAGCGCCGCCGTCACTGTCAGTTCTATGTAATACTATCCTTATCCCTGTATGTACAGCGCCGCCGTCACTGTCACTGCTATGTAATAATACTATCCTTATCCCTGTATGTACAGCGCCGCCGTCACTGTCAGTGCTATGTAATAATAATATCCTTGTCCCTGTATGTACAGCGCCGCGGTCACTGTCAGTGCTATGTAATACTATCCTTATCCCTGTATGTACAGCGCCGCCGTCACTGTCAGTGCTGTGTAATACTATCCTTATCCCTGTGTGTACAGCGCCGCCGTCACTGTCAGTGACATGTAATAAAACTATCCTTATCCCTGTATGTACAGCGCCGCCGTCACTGTCAGTGCTATGTAATAATACTATCCTTATCGTTTTATGTACAGCGCCGCCATCACTGTAAGTGATATGTAATAATACTATCCTTATCCCTGTATGTACAGCGCCGCCGTCACTGTCAGTGCTGTGTAATACTATCCTTATCCCTGTATGTACAGCACCGCCGTCACTGTCAGTGCTATGTAATACTATCCTTATCCCTGTATGTACAGCGCCGCGTCACTGTCAGTGCTATGTAATACTATCCTTATCCCTGTGTGTACAGCGCCGCCGTCACTGTCAGTGCTATGTAATAATACTATGCTTATCCCTGTATGTACAGCGCCGCCGTCACTGTCAGTGCTATGTAATAATACTATCCTTATCCCTGTATGTACAGTGCCTCTGTCACTGTCAGTGCTATGTAATAATACTATACTTATCCCTGTATGTACAGCGCCGCCGTCACTGTCAGTGCTATGTAATAATACTATCCTTATCCCTGTATGAACAGCGCCGCCGTCACTGTCAGTGCTATGTAATAATACTATCCTTATCCCTGTATGTACAGCGCCACCGTCACTGTCACTGCTATGTAATAATACTATCCTTATCCCTGTATGTACAGCGCCGCCGCCACTGTCAGTGCTATGCAATAATAATATCCTTATCCCTGTATGTACAGCGCCGCCGTCACTGTCAGTGCTATGTAATACTATCCTTATCCCTGTATGTACAGCGCCGCCGTCACTGTCAGTGCTGTGTAATACTATCCTTATCCCTGTATGTACAGCACCGCCGTCACTGTCAGTGCTATGTAATACTATCCTTATCCCTGTATGTACAGCGCCGCTGTCACTGTCAGTTCTATGTAATACTATCCTTATCCCTGTATGTACAGCGCCGCCGTCACTGTCACTGCTATGTAATAATACTATCCTTATCCCTACATGTACAGCGCCGCCGTCACTGTCAGTGCTATGTAATAATAATATCCTTATCCCTGTATGTACAGCGCCGCCGTCACTGTCAATGCTATGTAATACTATCCTTATCCCTGTATGTACAATTACATAGCACTGACAGTAACGGCGGCGTTGTACATACAGGGATAAGAATAGTATTATTACATAGCACTGACAGTGACCGCGGCGCTGTACATACAGGGATAAGGATAGTATTATTACATAGCACTGACAGTGACGGTGGCGCTGTACATACAGGGATAAGTATAGTATTATTACATAGCACTCACAGTGACGGCGGCGCTGTACATACAGAGATAAGGATAGTATTAATGCATAACAGTGACAGTGACGGCGGCACTGTACATACAGGAATAAGGATAGTATTATTATATGCAGTGACAGTGACGGCGGCGCTGTAGATACAGGGATAAGGATAGTATTACATAGCACTGACAGTGACCGCGGCGCTGTACATACAGGGATAAGGATAGTATTATTACATAGCACTGACAGTGACGGTGGCGCTGTACATACAGGGATAAGTATAGTACTATTACATAGCACTGACCGTGACGGCGGCGCTGTACATACAGAGATAAGGATAGTATTATTGCATAGCAGTGACAGTGACGGCGGCACTGTACATACAGGGATAAGTATAGTATTATTACATAGCAGTGACAGTGACGGCAGCGCTGTAGATACAGGGATAAGGATAGTATTACATAGCACTGACAGTGACGGCGGCGCCCTGTAAAGGGCAAGTCTGTGGCAATAACAGGGGTGGAGAAAAATACTTTCCACCTACTGACAGTGATGGCGGCGCTGTACATACAGGGATAAGGATAGTATTATTACATAGCACTGACAGTGATGGCGGCGCTGTACATACAGGGATAAGCGCCGCCGTCACTGTCAGTACTGTCTTATATATCCTATTCTTAACCCTGTATGTGCAGCGCTGCCGTCACTGTCAGTGCTGTGCAATAATACTATTCTTATCCCTGTATGTACAGCCCTGCCATCACTGTCAGTGCTATGTAATACTATCCTTATCCCTGTATGTACAGCGCCGCCGTCACTGTCAGTGCAATGTAATAATACTATTCTTATCCCTGTATGTACAGCGCCGCCGTCACTGTCAGTGCTATGTAATAATACTATCCTTATCCCTGTATGTACAGCGCCGCCGTCACTGTCAGTGCTTTGTAATAATACTATCCTTATCCCTGTATGTACAGCGCCGCCGTCACTGTCAGTGCTATGTAATAATACTATCCTTATCCCTGTATGTACAGCGCCGCCATCACTGTCAGTGCTGTGTAATAATACTATCCTTATCCCTGTATGTACAGCGCTGCCGTCACTGTAACTGCTATGTAATAATTCTATCCTATCCCTGTATGTACAGCGCCGCTGTCACTGTCAGTGCTGTGTAATAATACTATCCTTATCCCTGTATGTAAAGCACCGCCGTCACTGTCAGTGCTATGTAATAATACTATCCTTATCCCTGTATGTACAGCGCCGCCGTCACTGTCAGTGCTATGTAATAATACTATCCTTATCCCTGTATGTACAGCGCAGCCGTCACTGTCAGTGCTATCTAATACTATCCTTATCCCTGTATGTACAGCGCCGCCGTCACTGTCACTGCTATGTAATAATACTATCCTTATCCCTGTATGTACAGCGCCGCCGTCACCGTCAGTGCTATGCAATAATAATATCCTTATCCCTGTATGTACAGCGCCGCCGTCACTGTCAGTGCTATGTAATACTATCCTTATCCCTGTATGTACAGCGCTGCCGTCACTGTCAGTGCTATGTAATACTATCCTTATCCCTGTATGTACAGCGCCACCGTCACTGTCAGTTCTATGTAATACTATCCTTATCCCTGTATGTACTGCGCCGCCGTCACTGTCACTGCTATGTAATAATACTATCCTTATCCCTGTATGTACAGCGCCGCCGTCACTGTCAGTGCTATGTTATAATAATATCCTTATCCCTGTATGTACAGCGCCGCCGTCACTGTCAGTGCTATGTAATACTATCCTTATCCCTGTATGTACAGCGCCGCCGTCACTGTCAGTGCTGTGTAATACTATCCTTATCCCTGTATGTACAGCGCCGCCATCACTGTCAGTGCTATGTAATACTATCCTTATCCCTGTATGTACAGCGCCGCGTCACTGTCAGTGCTATGTAATACTATCCTTATCCCTGTGTGTACAGCGCCGCCGTCACTGTCAGTGCTGTGTCATAATACTATCCTTATCCCTGTGTGTACAGCGCCGCCGTCACTGTCAGTGCTATGTAATAAAACTATCCTTATCCCTGTATGTACAGCGCCGCCGTCACTGTCAGTGCTATGTAATAATACTATCCTTATCGTTTTATGTACAGCGCCGCCATCACTGTAAGTGCTATGTAATAATACTATCCTTATCCCTGTGTGTACAGCGCCGCTGTCACTGTCAGTGCTATGTAATAATACTATCCTTATCCCTGTATGTACAGCGCCACCGTCACTGTCAGTGCTATGTAATACTATCCTTATCCCTGTATGTATTGCACCGCTATCACTGTCAGTGCTATGTAATAAAACTATCCTTATCCCTGTATGTACAGCGCCGCCGTCACTGTCAGTGCTGTGTAATAATACTATCGTTATCCCTGTATGTACAGCACCGCCGTCACTGTCAGTGCTATGTAATAGTATCCTTATCCCTGTATGTACAGCGACGTCGTCACTGTCAGTGCTATGTAATAATACTATCCTTATCCCTGTATGTACAGCGCCGCCGTCACTGTCAGTGCTGTGTAATACTATCCTTACCACAGTATGTGCAGCGCCGCTGTCACTGTCATAAGTTGAATTTCAGCATTTTTGTGTGACCGGGAAAAATGGGTAGAAAGTACTTTTTCTCCCTTCCTGTTAATGCCACTGTCAGTGCTATGTAACGGCGGCGCTGTACATACAGGGATAAGGATAGTATTATTACATAGCAGTGACAGTGACGGTGGCGCTGTACATACAGAGATAAGGATAGTATTATTACATAGCACTGACAGTGACGGCGGCGCTATACATACAGGGATAAGGATAGTATTAATACATAGCACTGTCAGTGACGGCAGCGCTGTACATACAGGGATAAGGATAATATTATTACATAGCACTGACAGTGACGGAGGCGCTGTACATACAGGGGGCGCTGTACATACCGGGATAAGGATAGTATTATTACATAGCACTGACAGTGACGGTGGCGCTGTACATACAGGAATAAGAATAGTATTATTACATAGCACTGACAGTGACGGTGGCACTGTACATACAGGGATAAGGATAGTATTATTACATAGCACTGACAGTGACGGCGGCGCTATACACACAGGGATAAGGATAGTATTACATAGCACTGACAGTGACGCGGCGCTGTACATACAGGGATAAGGATAGTATTACATAGCACTGACAGTGACGGCGGTGCTGTACATACAGGGATAAGGATAGTATTACACAGCACTGACAGTGACGGCGGCGCTGTACATACAGGGATAAGGATAGTATTACATAGCACTGACAGTGACGGCGGCGCTGTACATACAAGGATAAGGATATTATTATTGCATAGCACTGACAGTGACGGCGGCGCTGTACATACAGGGATAAGGATAGTATTATTAAATAGCAGTGACAGTGACGGTGGCGCTGTACATACAGGGATAAGGATAGTATTACATAGAACTGACAGTGACGGCGGCGCTGTACAAACAGGGATAAGGATAGTATTACATAGCACTGACAGTGACGGCGGCGCTGTACATACAGGGATAAGGATAGTATTATTACATAGCACTGACAGTGACGGCGGCATATTCTATGTAATATTATCCTTATCCCTGTATGTACAGCGCCGCCGTCACTGTCACTGCTATGTAATAATACTATCCTTATCCCTGTATGTACAGCGCCGCCATCACTGTCAGTGCTATGTAATAATACTATTCTTATCCCTGTATGTACAGCGCCGCCGTCACTGTCAGTGCTATGCAATAATACTATTCTTATCCCTGTATGTACAGCGCCGCCGTCACTGTCAGTGCTATGTAATAATACTATTCTTATCCCTGTATGTACAACGCCGCCGTCACTGTCAGTGCTATGTTATAATACTATCCTTATCCCTGTATGTACAGCGCCGCCGTCACTGTCAGTGCTATGTAATACTATCCTTATCCCTGTATGTACAGCGCCGCCGTCACTGTCAGTTCTATGTAATACTATCCTTATCCCTGTATGTACAGCGCCGCCGTCACTGTCACTGCTATGTAATAATACTATCCTTATCCCTGTATGTACAGCGCCGCCGTCACTGTCAGTCCTATGCAATAATAATATCCTTATCCCTGTATGTACAGCGCCGCCGTCACTGTCAGTGCTATGTAATACTATCCTTATCCCTGTTTGTACAGCGCCGCCGTCACTGTCAGTGCTGTGTAATACTATTCTTATCCCTGTATGTACAGCACCGCCGTCACTGTCAGTGCTATGTAATACTATCCTTATCCCTGTGTGTACAGCGCCGCCGTCACTGTCAGTGCTATGTAATAATACTATCCTTATCCCTGTATGTACAGCGCCACCGTCACTGTCAGTGCTAGATAATAATACTATCCTTATCCCTGTATGTACAGCGCTGCCGTCACTGACAGTGCTATGTAATAATACTATAATTATCCCGGTATGTACAGCGCCGCCGTCACTGTCAGTGCTATGTAATAATACTATCCTTATCTCTGTATGTACAGCGCCACCGTCACTGTCAGTGCTATGTAATAATACTATCCTTATCTCTGTATGTACAGCGCCGCCGTCACTGTCACTGCTATGTAATAATACTATCCTTATCCCTGTATGTACAGCGCCGCCGTTACAAAGCACTGACAGTGGCATTAACAGGAAGGGAGAAAAAGTACTTTCTACCCATTTTTCCCGGTCACACAAAAATGCTGAAATTCGACTTATGACAGTGACGGCGGCGCTAGACATACAGTGGTAAGGATAGTATTATACAGCGCTGACAGTGACGGCGGCACTGTACATACAGGGATAATGATAGTATTATTACATAGCACTGACAGTGACGGCGGCGCTGAACATACAGGGATAAGGATAGTATTACATAGCAATGACAGTGACGGTGGTGCTGTACATACAGGGATAAGGATAGTATTATTACACAGCACTGACAGTGACGGCGGCGCTGTACATACAGGGATAAGGATAGTATTATAACATAGCACTGACAGTGATGGCGGTGCTATACATACAGGGATAAGGATAGTTTTACATAGCACTGACAGTGACTGCGGCGCTGTACATACAGGGATAAGGATAGTATTATTACATAGCACTGACAGTGACAGTGGCTCTGTACACACAGGGATAAGGATAGTATTATTACATAGCACTTACAGTGACGGCGGCGCTGTACATACAGGGATAAGGATAGTTTTAATACATAGCACTGACAGTGACGGCGGCGCTGTACACACAGGGATAAGGATAGTATTACATAGCACTGACAGTGACGCGGCGCTGTACATACAGGGATAAGAATAGTATTACATAACACTGACAGTGATACGCACTGACAGTATTACATAGCACTGACAGTGACGCGGCGCTGTACATACAGGGATAAGGATAGTATTACACAGCACTGACAGTGATGGCGGCGCTGTACATACAGGGATAAGGATAGTATTACATAGCACTGACAGTGACGGCGGTGCTGTACATACAGGGATAAGGATATTATTATTACATAGCACTGACAGTGACGGCGGCGCTGTACATACAGGGATAAGGATAGTATTATTACATAGCAGTGACAGTGACGGCGGCGCTGTACATACAGGGATAAGGATAGTATTACATAGCAGTGACAGTGACGGCGGCGCTGTACATACAGGGATAAGGATAGTATTACATAGAACTGACAGTGACGGCGGTGCTGTACATACAGGGATAAGGATAGTATTACATAGAACTGACAGTGACGGCGGCGCTGTACATACAGGGATAAGGATAGTATTACATAGCACTGACAGTGACGGCAGTGCTGTACATACAGGGATAAGGATAGTATTACACAGCACTGACAGTGACGGCGGCGCTGTACATACAGGGATAAGGATAGTATTACATAGCACTGACAGTGACGGCGGCGCTGTACATACAGGGATAAGGATAGTATTACATAGAACTGACAGTGACGGCGGCGCTGTACATACAGGGATAAGGATATTATGATTGCATAGCACTGACAGTGACGGCGGCGCTGTACATACAGGGATAAGGATAGTATTATTACATAGCAGTGACAGTGACGGTGGCGCTGTACATACAGGGATAAGGATAGTATTACATAGAACTGACAGTGACGGCGGTGCTGTACATACAGGGATAAGGATAGTATTAGATAGCACTGACAGTGACGGCTGCGCTGTACATACAGGGATAAGGATAGTATTATTACATAGCACTGACAGTGACGGCGGCACTGTACATACAGGGATAAGGATAGTATTATTACATAGCACTCACAGTGACGGCGGCGCTGTACATACAGGGATAAGGATAGTATTATTACATAGCAGTGACAGTGACGGTGGCGCTGCACATACAGGGATAAGGATATTATTATTGCATAGCACTGACAGTGACGGCGGCGCTGTACATACAGGGATAAGGATAGTATTACATAGAACTGACAGTGACGGCGGCGCTGTACATACAGGGATAAGGATAGTATTATTACATAGCACTGACAGTGACGGCGGCGTTGTACATACAGGGATAAGGATTGTATTATTACATAGCACTGACAGTGACGGCGGCACTGTACATACAGGGATAAGGATAGTATTATTACATAGCACTGACAGTGACGGCGGCGCTGTACAAACAGGGATAAGGATAGTATTATTACATAGCACTGACAGTGACGGCGGCGCTGTGCATATGTACAGCACCGCCGTCACTGTCAGTGCTATGTAATACTATCCTTATCCCTGTATGTACAGCGCCACCGTCACTGTCAGTGCTATGTAATAATACTATTCTTATCCCTGTATGTACAACGCCGCCGTCACTGTCAGTGCTATGTTATAATACTATCCTTATCCCTGTATGTACAGCGCCGCCGTCACTGTCAGAGCTGTGTAATAATACAATCTTTATCCCTGTATGTACAGCGCCGCCGTCACTGTCACTGCTATGTAATAATACTATCCTATCCCTGTATGTACAGCGCCGCTGTCACTGTCAGTGCTGTGTAATACTATCCTTATCCCTGTATGTACAGCGCCGCCGTCACTGTCAGTGCTATGTAATAATACTATCCTTATCCCTGTATGTACAGCGCCGCCGTCACTGTCAGTGCTATGCAATAATAATATCCTTATCCCTGTATGTACAACGCCGCCGTCACTGTCAGTGCTATGTAATACTATCCTTATCCCTGTATGTACAGCGCCGCCGTCACTGTCAGTGCTGTGTAATACTATCCTTATCCCTGTATGTACAGCACCGCCGTCACTGTCAGTGCTATGTAATACTATCCTTATCCCTGTATGTACAGCGCCGCGTCACTGTCAGTGCTATGTAATACTATCCTTATCCCTGTGTGTACAGCGCCGCCGTCACTGTCAGTGCTATGTAATAATACTATCCTTATCCCTGTATGTACAGCGCCACCGTCACTGTCAGTGCTAGATAATAATACTATCCTTATCCCTGTATGTACAGCGCTGCCGTCACTGACAGTGCTATGTAATAATACTATAATTATCCCGGTATGTACAGCGCCGCCGTCACTGTCAGTGCTATGTAATAATACTATCCTTATCTCTGTATGTACAGCGCCACCGTCACTGTCAGTGCTATGTAATAATACTATCCTTATCTCTGTATGTACAGCGCCGCCGTCACTGTCACTGCTATGTAATAATACTATCCTTATCCCTGTATGTACAGCGCCGCCGTTACAAAGCACTGACAGTGGCATTAACAGGAAGGGAGAAAAAGTACTTTCTACCCATTTTTCCCGGTCACACAAAAATGCTGAAATTCGACTTATGACAGTGACGGCGGCGCTAGACATACAGTGGTAAGGATAGTATTATACAGCGCTGACAGTGACGGCGGCACTGTACATACAGGGATAAGGATAGTATTATTACATAGCACTGACAGTGACGGCGGCGCTGTACAAACAGGGATAAGGATAGTATTACATAGCAATGACAGTGACGGTGGTGCTGTACATACAGGGATAAGGATAGTATTATTACACAGCACTGACAGTGACGGTGGCGCTGTACATACAGGGATAAGGATAGTATTACATAGCAGTGACAGTGACGGCGGCGCTGTACATACAGGGATAAGGATAGTATTACATAGAACTGACAGTGACGGCGGCGCTGTACATACAGGGATAAGGATAGTATTACATAGAACTGACAGTGACGGCGGCGCTGTACATACAGGGATAAGGATAGTATTACATAGCACTGACAGTGACGGCAGTGCTGTACATACAGGGATAAGGATAGTATTACACAGCACTGACAGTGACGGCGGCGCTGTACATACAGGGATAAGGATAGTATTACATAGCACTGACAGTGACGGCGGCGCTGTACATACAGGGATAAGGATAGTATTACATAGAACTGACAGTGACGGCGGCGCTGTACATACAGGGATAAGGATATTATGATTGCATAGCACTGACAGTGACGGCGGCGCTGTACATACAGGGATAAGGATAGTATTATTACATAGCAGTGACAGTGACGGTGGCGCTGTACATACAGGGATAAGGATAGTATTATTACATAGCACTGACAGTGACGGCGGCACTGTACATACAGGGATAAGGATAGTATTATTACATAGCACTGACAGTGACGGCGGCGCTGTACATACAGGGATAAGGATAGTATTATTACATAGCAGTGACAGTGACGGTGGCGCTGTACATACAGGGATAAGGATATTATTATTGCATAGCACTGACAGTGACGGCGGCGCTGTACATACAGGGATAAGGATAGTATTACATAGAACTGACAGTGACGGCGGCGCTGTACATACAGGGATAAGGATATTATTATTACATAGCACTGACAGTGACGGCGGCGCTGTACATACAGGGATAAGGATAGTATTATTACATAGCAGTGACAGTGACGGTGGCGCTGTACATACAGGGATAAGGATAGTATTACATAGAACTGACAGTGACGGCGGTGCTGTACATACAGGGATAAGGATAGTATTAGATAGCACTGACAGTGACGGCTGCGCTGTACATACAGGGATAAGGATAGTATTATTACATAGCACTGACAGTGACTACGGCGCTGTACATACAGGGATAAGGATAGTATTATTACATAGCACTGACAGTGACGGCGGCGCTGTACATACTGTACAGGGATAAGGATAGTATTACATAGAACTGACAGTGACGGCGGCGCTGTAAATACAGGGATAAGGATATTATTATTGCATAGCACTGACAGTGACGGCGGCGCTGTACATACAGGGATAAGGATAGTATTATTACATAGCAGTGACAGTGACGGTGGCGCTGTACATACAGGGATAAGGATAGTATTACATAGAACTGACAGTGACGGCGGTGCTGTACATACAGGGATAAGGATAATATTAGATAGCACTGACAGTGACGGCTGCGCTGTACATACAGGGATAAGGATATTATTATTGCATAGCACTGACAGTGACGACGGCGCTGTACATACAGGGATAAGGATAGTATTACATAGAACTGACAGTGACGGCAGCACTGTACATACAGGGATAAGGATATTATTATTGCATAGCACTGACAGTGATGGCGGCGATGTACATACAGGGATAAGGATAGTATTATTACATAGCACTGACAGTGACGGCGGGGCTGTACATACAGGGATAAGAATAATATTATTGCACAGCACTGACAGTGACGGCGGCACTGCACATACAGGGTTAAGGATAGCATTATTACATAGCACTGACAGTGACGGCGTCGCTGTACATACAGGGATAAGGATAGGATATATAAGACAGTACTGAAAGTGACGGCGGCGCTTATCCCTGTATGAACAGCGCCGCCGTCACTGTCAGTGCTATGTAATAATACTATCCTTATCCCTGTATGTACAGCGCTGCCATCACTGTCAGTGGGTAGAAAGTACTTTTCTCCACCCCTGTTATTGCCACAGACTTGCCCTTTACAGGGCGCCGCCGTCACTGTCAGTGCTATGTAATACTATCCTTATCCCTGTATGTACAGCGCCGCCGTCACTATCAGTGCTATGTAATAATACTATACTTATCCCTGTATGTACAGCGCCACCGTCACTGTCAGTGCTATGTAATAATACTATCCTTATCCCTATATGCACAGCGCCGCGGTCACTGTCAGTGCTATGTAATAATACTATTCTTATCCCTGTATGTACAACGCCGCCGTTACTGTCAGTGCTATGTAATTGTACATACAGGGATAAGGACAGTATTACATAGCACTGACAGTGACGGCGGCGCTGTACATACAGGGATAAGGATATCATTATTACATAGCACTGACAGTGACGGCTGCGCTGTACATACAGGGATAAGGATAGTATTATTACATAGCAGTGACAGTGACGGCGGCGCTGTACATACAGGGATAAGGATAATATTACATAGAACTGACAGTGACGGCGGCGCTGTACATACAGGGATAAGGATAGTATTACATAGCACTGACAGTGACGGCGGTGCTGTACATACAGGGATAAGGATAGTATTACACAGCACTGACAGTGACGGCGGCGCTGTACATACAGGGATAAGGATAGTATTACATAGCACTGACAGTGACGGCGGCGCTGTACATACAGGGATAAGGATATTATTATTGCATAGCACTGACAGTGACGGCGGTGCTGTACATACAGGGATAAGGATAGTATTATTACATAGCAGTGACAGTGACGGCGGCGCTGTACATACAGGGATAAGGATAGTATTACATAGAACTGACAGTGACGGCGGTGCTGTACATACAGGGATAAGGATTGTATTACATAGCACTGACAGTGACGGCGGCGCTGTACATACAGGGATAAGGATAGTATTATTACATAGCACTGACAGTGACGGCGGCGTTGTACATACAGGGATAAGGATTGTATTATTACATAGCACTGACAGTGACGGCGGCACTGTACATACAGGGATAAGGATAGTATTATTACATAGCACTGACAGTGATGGCGGCGCTGTACAAACAGGGATAAGGATAGTATTATTACATAGCACTGACAGTGACGGCGGCGCTGTGCATATGTACAGCACCGCCGTCACTGTCAGTGCTATGTAATACTATCCTTATCCCTGTATGTACAGCGCCACCGTCACTGTCAGTGCTATGTAATAATACTATTCTTATCCCTGTATGTACAACGCCGCCGTCACTGTCAGTGCTATGTTATAATTCTATCCTTATCCCTGTATGTACAGCGCCGCCGTCACTGTCAGAGCTGTGTAATAATACAATCCTTATCCCTGTATGTACAGCGCCGCCGTCACTGTCACTGCTATGTAATAATACTATCCTATCCCTGTATGTACAGCGCCGCTGTCACTGTCAGTGCTGTGTAATAATACTATCCTTATCCCTGTATGTACAGCACCGCCGTCACTGTCAGTGCTATGTAATAATACTATACTTATCCCTGTATGTACAGCGCCACCGTCACTGTCAGTGCTATGTAATAATACTATCCTTATCCCTGTATGTACAGCGCCGCCATCACTATCAGTGCTATGTAATAATACTATCCTTATCCCTGTATGTACAGCGCCGCCGTCACTGTCAGTGCTATGTAATACTATCCTTATCCCTGTATGTACAGCGCCGCCGTCACTGTCAGTTCTATGTAATACTATCCTTATCCCTGTATGTACAGCGCCGCCGTCACTGTCACTGCTATGTAATAATACTATCCTTATCCCTGTATGTACAGCGCCGCCGTCACTGTCAGTGCTATGCAATAATAATATCCTTATCCCTGTATGTACAGCGCCGCCGTCACTGTCAGTGCTATGTAATACTATCCTTATCCCTGTATGTACAGCGCCGCCGTCACTGTCAGTGCTGTGTAATACTATCCTTATCCCTGTATGTACAGCACCGCCGTCACTGTCAGTGCTATGTAATACTATCCTTATCCCTGTATGTACAGCGCCGCGTCACTGTCAGTGCTATGTAATACTATCCTTATCCCTGTGTGTACAGCGCCGCCGTCACTGTCAGTGCTATGTAAAAATACTATCCTTATCCCTGTATGTACAGCGCCACCGTCACTGTCAGTGCTAGATAATAATACTATCCTTATCCCTGTATGTACAGCGCCCCCTCTATGTACAGCGCCTCCGTCACTGTCAGTGCTATGTAATAATATTATCCTTATCCCTGTATGTACAGCGCTGCCGTCACTGACAGTGCTATGTAATAATACTATCCTTATCCCTGTATGTACAGCGCCGCCGTCACTGTCAGTGCTATGTAATAATACTATCCTTATCTCTGTATGTACAGCGCCACCGTCACTGTCAGTGCTATGTAATAATACTATCCTTATCTCTGTATGTACAGCGCCGCCGTCACTGTCACTGCTATGTATTAATACTATCCTTATCCCTGTATGTACAGCGCCGCCGTTACAAAGCACTGACAGTGGCATTAACAGGAAGGGAGAAAAAGTACTTTCTACCCATTTTTCCCGGTCACACAAAAATGCTGAAATTCGACTTATGACAGTGACGGCGGCGCTGTACATACAGTGGTAAGGATAGTATTACACAGCACTGACAGTGATGGCGGCGCTGTACATACAGGGATAAGGATAGTATTATTACATAGCACTGACAGTGACGGCGGCGCTGTACATACAGGGATAAGGATAGTATTACATAGCACTGACAGTGACGGTGGTGCTGTACATACAGGGATAAGGATAGTATTATTACACAGCACTGACAGTGACGGCGGCGCTGTACATACAGGGATAAGGATAGTATTATTACATAGCACTGACAGTGATGGCGGTGCTATACATACAGGGATAAGGATAGAATTACATAGCACTGACAGTGACTGCGGCGCTGTACATACAGGGATAAGGATAGTATTATTACATAGCACTGACAGTGACAGTGGCGCTGTACACACAGGGATAAGGATAGTATTATTACAAAGCACTTACAGTGACGGCGGCGCTGTACATAAAACGATAAGGATAGTATTATTACATAGCACTGACAGTGACGGCGGCGCTGTACATACAGGGATAAGGATACTTTTATTACATAGCACTGACAGTGACGGCGGCGCTATACACACAGGGATAAGGATAGTATTATTACACAGCACTGACAGTGACGGCGGCGCTGTACACACAGGGATAAGGATAGTATTACATAGCACTGACAGTGACGCGGCGCTGTACATACAGGGATAAGGAAATTATTACATAGCACTGACAGTGACGGCGGCACTGTACATACAGGGATAAGGATAGTATTACACAGCACTGACAGTGACGGCGGCGCTGTACATACAGGGATAAAGATAGTATTACATAGCACTGACAGTGACGGCGGCGCTGTACATACATGATAAGAATATTATTATTACATAGCACTGACAGTGACGGCGGCGCTGTACATACAGGGATAAGGATAGTATTATTACATAGCAGTGACAGTGACGGCGGCGCTGTACATACAGGGATAAGGATAGTATTACATAGAACTGACAGTGACGGCGGCGCTGTACATACAGGGATAAGGATAGTATTTCATAGCACTGACAGTGACGGCGGTGCTGTACATACAGGGATAAGGATAGTATTACACAGCACTGACAGTGATGGCGGCGCTGTACATACAGGGATAAGGATAGTATTACATAGCACTGACAGTGACGGCGGCGCTGTACATACAGGGATAAGGATAGTATTACATAGAACTGACAGTGACGGCGGCGCTGTACATACAGGGATAAGGATAGTATTACATAGCACTGACAGTGACGGCGGTGCTGTACATACAGGGATAAGGTTATTATTATTGCATAGCACTGACAGTGACGGCGGCGCTGTACATACAGGGATAAGGATAGTATTATTACATAGCAGTGACAGTGACAGCGGCGCTGTACATACAGGGATAAGGATAGTATTACATAGAACTTACAGTGACGGCGGTGCTGTACATACAGGGATAAGGATAGTATTAGATAGCACTGACAGTGACGGCTGCGCTGTACATACAGGGATAAGGATAGAATTATTACATAGCACTGACAGTGACGGCGGCGCTGTACATACAGGGATAAGGATAGTATTATTACATAGCACTGACAGTGACGGCGGCGCTGTACATACAGGGATAAGTATAGTATTATTACATAGCATTGACAGTGACGGCGGCGCTGTACATACAGGGATAGGATAGTAATATTACACAGCACTGACAGTGACAGCGGCGCTGTACATACAGGGATAGGATAGTATTATTACATAGCAGTGACAGTGACGGCGGCGCTGTACATAAAGGGGTAAGGATAGTATTATTACACAGCACTGACAGTGACGGCGGCGCTGTATATACAGGGATTAGGATAGAATTATTGCATAGCACTGACATTGACGGCGGCGCTGTACATACAGGGATAAGAATAGTATTATTACATAGCACTGACAGTGATGGCGGCGCTGTACATACAGGAATAAGGATAGTATTATTACATAGCACTGACAGTGACGGCGGCGCTGTACATACAGGGATAAGGATAGTATTATTACATAGCACTGACAGTGACGGCGGTGCTGTACATACAGGGCTAAGGATAGTATTATTACATAGCACTGACAGTGACGGCGGCGCTGTACATACAGGGATAAGAATAGTATTATTACATAGCACTGACAGTGACGGCGGAGCTGTACATACAGGGATAAGGATAGTATTACATAGGACTGACAGTGACGGCGGGGCTGTACATACAGGGATAAGAATAGTATTATTGCACAGCACTGACAGTGACGGCGGCGCTGCACATACAGGGTTAAGGATAGCATTATTACATAGCACTGACAGTGACGGCGGCGCTGTACATACAGGGATAAGGATAGGATATATAAGACAGTACTGACAGTGATGGCGGCGCTTATCCCTGTATGTACAGCGCCGCCGTCACTGTCAGTGCTATGTAATAATACTATCCTTATCCCTGTATGTACAGCGCCGCCATAACTGTCAGTGGGTAGAAAGTACTTTTCTCCACCCCTGTTATTGCCACAGACTTGCCCTTTACAGGGCGCCGCCGTCACTGTCAGTGCTATGTAATACTATCCTTATCCCTGTATCTACAGCGCCGCCGTCACTATCACTGCTATGTAATAATACTATCCTTATCCCTGTATGTACAGTGCCGCCGTTACTGTCACTGCTATGCAATAATACTATCCTTATATCTGTATGTACAGTGCCGCCGTCACTGTCAGTGCTATGTAATAATACTATACTTATCCCTGTATGTACAGCGCCACCGTCACTGTCAGTGCTATGTAATAATACTATCCTTATCCCTGTATGTACAGCGCCGCGATCACTGTCAGTGCTATGTAATACTATCCTTATCCCTGTATCAACAGCGCCGCCGTCACTGTCACTGCTATATAATAATACTATCCTTATCCCTGTATGTACAGTGCCGCCGTCACTGTCACTGCTATGCAATAATACTATCCTTATCTCTGTATGTACAGTGCCGCCGTCACTGTGAGTGCTATGTAATAATACTATACTTATCCCTGTATGTACAGCGCCACCGTCACTGTCAGTGCTATGTAACAATACTAAGCTTATCCCTGTATGTACAGTGCCGCGGTCACTGTCAGAGCTATGTAATAATACTATTCTTATCCCTGTATGTACAACGCCGCCATTACTGTCAGTGCTATGTAATTGTACATACAGGGATAAGGATAGTATTACATAGCACTGACAGTGACGGCGGTGCTGTACATACAGGGATAAGGATATTATTATTACATAGCACTGACAGTGACGGCGGCGCTGTACATGTAGGGATAAGGAAAGTATTATTACATAGCAGTGACAGTGACGGCGGCGCTGTACATACAGGGATAAGGATAGTATTACATAGAACTGACAGTGACGGCGGCGCTGTACATACAGGGATAAGAATAGTATTACATAGCACTGACAGTGACGGCGGTGCTGTACATACAGGGATAAGGACAGTATTACACAGCACTGACAGTGACGGCGGCGCTGTACATACAGGGATAAGGATAGTATTACATAGCACTGACAGTGACAGCAGCGCTGTACATACAGGGATACGGATATTATTATTGCATAGCACTGACAGTGACGGCGGCGCTGTACATACAGGGATAAGGATAGTATTATTACATAGCAGTGACAGTGACGGCGGCGCTGTACATACAGGGATAAGGATAGTATTACATAGAACTGACAGTGACGGCGGTGCTGTACATACAGGGATAAGGATAGTATTAAATAGCACTGACAGTAATGGCGGCGCTGTACATACAGGGATAATGATAGTATTATTACAAAGCACTGACAGTGACGGCGGCGCTGTACATACAGGGATAAGGATAGTATTATTACATAGCACTGACAGTGACGGCGGCGCTGTACATACAGGGATAAGTATAGTATTATTACATAGCACTGACAGTGACGGCGGCACTGTACATACAGGGATAAGGATAGTATTATTACATAGCACTGACAGTGACGGCGGCGCTGTACATACAGTGATAAGGGTAGTATTATTACATAGCACTGATAGTGACGGCGGCGCTGTACACACAGGGATAAGGATAATATTATTACATAGCACTGACAGTGACGGCGGCGCTGTACATACAGTGATAAGGATAGTATTATTACATAGCACTGACAATGACGGCGGCGCTGTACATAAAGGGATAAGAATAGTATTATTACATAGCACTGACAGTGATGGCGGCGCTATATATACAGGGATAAGAATAGTATTATTGCATAGCACTGACAATGACGGCAGCGCTGTACATACAGGGATAAGAATAGTATTATTACATAGCACTGACAGTGATGGCGGCGCTGTACATACAGGGTAAGGATAGTATTATTACATAGCACTGACAGTGACGGCGGCCCTGTACATACAGGTATAAGGATAGTATTATTACATAGCATTGATAGTGACGGCGGCGCTGTACATACAGGGATAAGGATAGTATTATTACATTGCACTGATAGTGACGGCGGCGCTGTACATACAGGGATAAGAATAGTATTATTACATAGCACTGACAGTGACGGCGGCACTGTACATACAGGGATAAGGATAGTATTACATAGCACTGACAGTGACGGCGGGGCTGTACATACAGGGATAAGAATAGTATTATTGCACAGCACTGACAGTGACGGCGGCGCTGCACATACAGGGTTAAGGATAGCATTATTACATAGCACTGACAGTGACGGCGGCGCTGTACATACAGGGATAAGGATAGGATATACTAAACCGACACACTTTATTCGAGCAAATACCCAGTATGTACCTGGCAGATACCTGGAATGGGCCGCTCCTCACCTCTGACAAGCCCCATTGCGTTTGCCTTCCCAGCCTGGGTTCATGCCTGGCTGACGGACGGCTGATCTGTTAAATGATAATGATTAGGATTTAATAGGCTGCAATGCTTCGCGTGTCTACCAGATGGCATAAATTCATGAATTGTAATGCAGTATATATATATATATATATACTGTGCAGTATTGCAGCCAGCGGGAATAAAATGCTTCAATCCCTGCCTGGAAAATAACCCAATGCACTCGGGCAGAAAACAGTCACAAACCTCAATACACCCGGGTATACCCGAATTCGTGGGACTAGCCGAGCTCGAATAAAGTGTGTCGCCAGTGTATAAGACAGTACTGACAGTGACGCTTATCCCTGTATGTACAGTGCCGCGGTCACTGTCAGAGCTATGTAATAATACTATTCTTATCCCTGTATGTACAACGCCGCCATTACTGTCAGTGCTATGTAATTGTACATACAGGGATAAGGATAGTATTACATAGCACTGACAGTGACGGCGGCGCTGTACATACAGGGATAAGGATATTATTATTACATAGCACTGACAGTGACGGCGGCGCTGTACATGTAGGGATAAGGAAAGTATTATTACATAGCAGTGACAGTGACGGCGGCGCTGTACATACAGGGATAAGGATAGTATTACATAGAACTGACAGTGACGGCGGCGCTGTACATACAGGGATAAGAATAGTATTACATAGCACTGACAGTGACGGCGGTGCTGTACATACAGGGATAAGGACAGTATTACACAGCACTGACAGTGACGGCGGCGCTGTACATACAGGGATAAGGATAGTATTACATAGCACTGACAGTGACAGCAGCGCTGTACATACAGGGATACGGATATTATTATTGCATAGCACTGACAGTGACGGCGGCGCTGTACATACAGGGATAAGGATAGTATTATTACATAGCAGTGACAGTGACGGCGGCGCTGTACATACAGGGATAAGGATAGTATTACATAGAACTGACAGTGACGGCGGTGCTGTACATACAGGGATAAGGATAGTATTAAATAGCACTGACAGTAATGGCGGCGCTGTACATACAGGGATAATGATAGTATTATTACAAAGCACTGACAGTGACGGCGGCGCTGTACATACAGGGATAAGGATAGTATTATTACATAGCACTGACAGTGACGGCGGCGCTGTACATACAGGGATAAGTATAGTATTATTACATAGCACTGACAGTGACGGCGGCACTGTACATACAGGGATAAGGATAGTATTATTACATAGCACTGACAGTGACGGCGGCGCTGTACATACAGTGATAAGGGTAGTATTATTACATAGCACTGATAGTGACGGCGGCGCTGTACACACAGGGATAAGGATAATATTATTACATAGCACTGACAGTGACGGCGGCGCTGTACATACAGTGATAAGGATAGTATTATTACATAGCACTGACAATGACGGCGGCGCTGTACATAAAGGGTTAAGAATAGTATTATTACATATCACTGACAGTGATGGTGGCGCTATATATACACGGATAAGAATAGTATTATTGCATAGCACTGACAATGACGGCAGCGCTGTACATACAGGGATAAGAATAGTATTATTACATAGCACTGACAGTGATGGCGGCGCTGTACATACAGGGTAAGGATAGTATTATTACATAGCACTGACAGTGACGGCGGCCCTGTACATACAGGTATAAGGATAGTATTATTACATAGCACTGATAGTGACGGCGGCGCTGTACATACAGGGATAAGGATAGTATTATTACATTGCACTGATAGTGACGGCGGCGCTGTACATACAGGGATAAGAATAGTATTATTACATAGCACTGACAGTGACGGCGGCACTGTACATACAGGGATAAGGATAGTATTACATAGCACTGACAGTGACGGCGGGGCTGTACATACAGGGATAAGAATAGTATTATTGCACAGCACTGACAGTGACGGCGGCGCTGCACATACAGGGTTAAGGATAGCATTATTACATAGCACTGACAGTGACGGCGGCGCTGTACATACAGGGATAAGGATAGGATATACTAAACCGACACACTTTATTCGAGCAAATACCCAGTATGTACCTGGCAGATACCTGGAATGGGCCGCTCCTCACCTCTGACAAGCCCCATTGCGTTTGCCTTCCCAGCCTGGGTTCATGCCTGGCTGACGGACGGCTGATCTGTTAAATGATAATGATTAGGATTTAATAGGCTGCAATGCTTCGCGTGTCTACCAGATGGCATAAATTCATGAATTGTAATGCAGTATATATATATATATATACTGTGCAGTATTGCAGCCAGCGGGAATAAAATGCTTCAATCCCTGCCTGGAAAATAACCCAATGCACTCGGGCAGAAAACAGTCACAAACCTCAATACACCCGGGTATACCCGAATTCGTGGGACTAGCCGAGCTCGAATAAAGTGTGTCGCCAGTGTATAAGACAGTACTGACAGTGACGCTTATCCCTGTATGTACAGCACCGCCGTCACTGTCAGTGCTATGTAATAATACTATATTTATCCATGTATGTACAGCGCCGCCATCACTGTCAGTGGGTAGTACTTTTCTCCACCCCTGTTATTGCCACAGACTTGCCCTTTACAGGGCGCTGCCGTCACTGTCAGTGCTATGTAATACTATCCTTATCCCTGTATCTACAGCGCCGCCGTCACTGTCAGGGCTATGTAATAATAATATCCTTATCCCTGTATGTACAGCACCGCCGTCACTGTCAGTGCTATGTAATACTATCCTTATCCCTGTATGTACAGCGCCGCCGTCACTGTCAGAGCTGTGTAATAATACAATCCTTATCCCTGTATGTACAGCGCCGCCGTCACTGTCACTGCTATGTAATAATACTATCCTATCCCTGTATGTACAGCGCCGCTGTCACTGTCAGTGCTGTGTAATAATACTATCCTTATCCCTGTATGTACAGTGCCGCCGTCACTGTCAGTGCTATGTAATAATACTATACTTATCCCTGTATGTACAGCGCCACCGTCACTGTCAGTGCTATGTAATAATACTATCCTTATCCCTGTATGTACAGCGCCGCCATCACTGTCAGTGCTATGTAATAATACTATCCTTATCCCTGTATGTACAGCGCCGCCGTCACTGTCAGTGCTATGTAATACTATCCTTATCCCTGTATGTACAGCGCCGCCGTCACTGTCAGTTCTATGTAATACTATCCTTATCCCTGTATGTACAGCGCCGCCGTCACTGTCACTACTATGTAATAATACTATCCTTATCCCTGTATGTACAGCGCCGCCGTCACTGTCAGTGCTATGCAATAATAATATCCTTATCCCTGTATGTACAGCGCCGCCGTCACTGTCAGTGCTATGTAATACTATCCTTATCCCTGTATGTACAGCGCCGCCGTCACTGTCAGTGCTGTGTAATACTATCCTTATCCCTGTATGTACAGCACCGCCGTCACTGTCAGTGCTATGTAATACTATCCTTATCCCTGTATGTACAGCGCCGCGTCACTGTCAGTGCTATGTAATACTATCCTTATCCCTGTGTGTACAGCGCCGCCGTCACTGTCAGTGCTATGTAAAAATACTATCCTTATCCCTGTATGTACAGCGCCACCGTCACTGTCAGTGCTAGATAATAATACTATCCTTATCCCTGTATGTACAGCGCCCCCTGTATGTACAGCGCCTCCGTCACTGTCAGTGCTATGTAATAATATTATCCTTATCCCTGTATGTACAGCGCTGCCGTCACTGACAGTGCTATGTAATAATACTATCCTTATCCCTGTATGTACAGCGCCGCCGTCACTGTCAGTGCTATGTAATAATACTATCCTTATCTCTGTATGTACAGCGCCACCGTCACTGTCAGTGCTATGTAATAATACTATCCTTATCTCTGTATGTACAGCACGGCCGTCACTGTCACTGCTATGTATTAATACTATCCTTATCCCTGTATGTACAGCGCCGCCGTTACAAAGCACTGACAGTGGCATTAACAGGAAGGGAGAAAAAGTACTTTCTACCCATTTTTCCCGGTCACACAAAAATGCTGAAATTCGACTTATGACAGTGACGGAGGCGCTGTACATACAGTGGTAAGGATAGTATTACACAGCACTGACAGTGACGGCGGCGCTGTACATACAGGGATAAGGATAGTATTATTACATAGCACTGACAGTGACGGCGGCGCTGTACATACAGGGATAAGAATAGTATTACATAGCACTGACAGTGACGGTGGTGCTGTACATACAGGGATAAGGATAGTATTATTACACAGCACTGACAGTGACGGCGGCGCTGTACATACAGGGATAAGGATAGTATTATTACATAGCACTGACAGTGATGGCGGTGCTATACATACAGGGATAAGGATAGTATTACATAGCACTGACAGTGACTGCGGTGCTGTACATACAGGGATAAGGATAGTATTATTACATAGCACTGACAGTGACAGTGGCGCTGTACACACAGGGATAAGGATAGTATTATTACAAAGCACTTACAGTGACGGCGGCGCTGTACATAAAACGATAAGGATAGTATTATTACATAGCACTGACAGTGACGGCGGCGCTGTACATACAGGGATAAGGATACTTTTATTACATAGCACTGACAGTGACGGCGGCGCTGTACACACAGGGATAAGGATAGTATTATTACACAGCACTGACAGTGACGGCGGCGCTGTACACACAGGGATAAGGATAGTATTACATAGCACTGACAGTGACGCGGCGCTGTACATACAGGGATAAGGATAGTATTACATAGCACTGACAGTGACGGCGGCGCTGTACATACAGGGATAAGGATAGTATTACACAGCACTGACAGTGACGGCGGCGCTGTACATACAGGGATAAGGATAGTATTACATAGCACTGACAGTGACGGCGGCGCTGTACATACATGATAAGAATATTATTATTACATAGCACTGACAGTGACGGCGGCGCTGTACATACAGGGATAAGGATAGTATTATTACATAGCAGTGACAGTGACGGCGGCGCTGTACATACAGGGATAAGGATAGTATTACATAGAACTGACAGTGACGGCGGCGCTGTACATACAGGGATAAGGATAGTATTTCATAGCACTGACAGTGACGGCGGTGCTGTACATACAGGGATAAGGATAGTATTACACAGCACTGACAGTGATGGCGGCGCTGTACATACAGGGATAAGGATAGTATTACATAGCACTGACAGTGACGGCGGCGCTGTACATACAGGGATAAGGATAGTATTACATAGAACTGACAGTGACGGCGGCGCTGTACATACAGGGATAAGGATAGTATTACATAGCACTGACAGTGACGGCGGCGCTGTACATACAGGGATAAGTATAGTATTATTACATAGCACTGACAGTGACGGCGGCGCTGTACATACAGGGTTAAGGATATTATTATTACACAGCACTGACAGTGACAGCGGCGCTGTACATACAGGGATAGGATAGTATTATTACATAGCAGTGACAGTGACGGCGGCGCTGTACATACAGGGATAAGGATAGTATTAATACACAGCACTGACAGTGACGGCGGCGCTGTACATACAGGGATAAGGATAGTATTATAACATAGCACTGACTGTGACGGCGGCGTTATACATACAGGGATAAGAATTGTATTATTACATAGCACTGACAGTGACGCAGCGCTGTACATACAGGGATAAGGATAGTATTACATAGCACTGACAGTGACGGCGGTGCTGTAGATACAGGGATAAGGATAGTATTACACAGCACTGACAGTGACGGCGGTGCTGTACATACAGGGATAAAGATAGTATTACACAGCACTGACAGTGACGGCGGCACTGTACATACAGGGATAATGATAGTATTACATAGCACTGACAGTGACGGCGGCGCTGTACATACAGGGATAAGGATATTATTATTGCATAGCACTGACAGTGACGGCGGCGCTGTACATACGGGGATAAGGATAGTATTATTACACAGCACTGACAGTGACGGCGGCGCTGTACACACAGTAATAAGGATAGTATAACATAGCACTGACAGTGACGCGGCACTGTACATACAGGGATAAAGATAGTATTACATAGCACTGACAGTGACGGCGGCGCTGTACATACACGGGTAAGGATAGTATTACACAGCACTGACAGTGACGGCGGCGCTGTACATACAGGGATAAGGATAGTATTACATAGCACTGACAGTGACGGCGGCGCTGTACATACAGGGAAAAGGATATTATTATTACATAGCACTGACAGTGACGGCGGCACTGTACATACAGGGATAAGGATAGTATTATTACATAGCAGTGACAGTGACGGCGGCGCTGTACATACAGGGATAAGGATAGTATTACATAGAACTGACAGTGACGGCGGCGCTGTACATACAGGGATAAGGATAGTATTACATAGCACTGACAGTGACGGCGGTGCTGTACATACAGGGATAAGGATAGTATTACACAGCACTGACAGTGACGGCGGCGCTGTACATACAGGGATAAGGATAGTATTACATAGCACTGACAGTGACGGCGGCGCTGTACATACAGGGATAAGGATAGTATTATTACATAGCACTGACAGTGACGGCGGCGCTGTACATACAGGGATAAGAATAGTATTATTACATAGCACTGACAGTGACGGCGGAGCTGTACATACAGGGATAAGGATAGTATTACATAGGACTGACAGTGACGGCGGGGCTGTACATACAGGGATAAGAATAGTATTATTGCACAGCACTGACAGTGACGGCGGCGCTGCACATACAGGGTTAAGGATAGCATTATTACATAGCACTGACAGTGACGGCGGCGCTGTACATACAGGGATAAGGATAGGATATATAAGACAGTACTGACAGTGATGGCGGCGCTTATCCCTGTATGTACAGCGCCGCCGTCACTGTCAGTGCTATGTAATAATACTATCCTTATCCCTGTATGTACAGCGCCGCCATAACTGTCAGTGGGTAGAAAGTACTTTTCTCCACCCCTGTTATTGCCACAGACTTGCCCTTTACAGGGCGCCGCCGTCACTGTCAGTGCTATGTAATACTATCCTTATCCCTGTATCTACAGCGCCGCCGTCACTATCACTGCTATGTAATAATACTATCCTTATCCCTGTATGTACAGTGCCGCCGTTACTGTCACTGCTATGCAATAATACTATCCTTATATCTGTATGTACAGTGCCGCCGTCACTGTCAGTGCTATGTAATAATACTATACTTATCCCTGTATGTACAGCGCCAC